>NC_064626.1:71512812-72113883 GCF_023864275.1 Schistocerca cancellata | reverse complement strand
TGGGGGATAGTAACTGTGTTGACAATGGTTTCAACGTCGTCCACCAACAGGTGGCATAGTGGCATAGCTATCGGAGTGCCTTCTGTTTCTATCCTACGACAGAGAATACTCATAGTACTCTCTTCGGCGGTACATATACTATGAGGTGCATTCAAGTTCTAAGGTCTCCGATTTTTTTTTCTCTGGACTGGAAAGAGATAGAAACATGCTCATTGTTTTAAAACGAGGCCACGTTCATTGTCAATACGTCCCAGAGATGGCAGCACCGTACGGCAGATGGAATTTTACTGCCAGCGGCGAGAATGAGAACTGTTTTAAATACTTAAAATGGCGACGCTTTCCTTACTTGAACAGTGTGCAAACATTCATTTTCTGAATTTGCGTGGTGTGAAACCAATTGAAATTCATCGACAGTTGAAGGAGACATGTGGTGATGGAGTTATGGATGTGTCGAAAGTGCGTTCGTGGGTGCGACAGTTTAATGAAGGCAGAACATCGTGTGACAACAAACTGAAACAACCTCGGGCTCGCACAAGCCGGTCTGACGACACGGTCGAGAAAGTGGAGAGAATTGGTTTGGGGGATCGCCAAATGATTGTTGAACAGATCGCCTCCAGAGTTGGCATTTCTGTGGGTTCTGTGCACACAATCCTGCATGACGACCTGAAAATGCGAAAAGTGTCATCCAGGTGGGTGCCACGAATGCTGACGGACGACCACACGGCTGCTCGTGTGGCATGTTGCTGAGCAATGTTGACGTGCAACGACAGCACGAATGGGACTTTCTTTTCGTCGGTTGTGACAATGGATGAGACGTGGATGCCATTTTTCAATCCAGAAACAAAGCGCCAGTCAGCTGAATGGAAGCACACAGGTTCACCGCCACCAAAAAAATTTCGGGTAACCGCTAGTGCTGATAAAATGATGGTGTCCATGTTCTGGGACAGCGAGGGCGTAATCCTTACCCATTGCGTTCCAAAGGGCACTACGGTAACAGGTGCATCCTACGAAAATGTTTTGAAGAACAAATTCCTTTCTGCACTGCAACAGAAAGGTCCGGGAAGGGCTGTGCGTGTGCTGTTTCACCAAGCCAACGCACCCGCACGTCGAGCTAACGTTACGCAACAGTTTCTTCGTGATAACAACTTTGAAGTGATTCCTCATTCTCCCTACTCACCTGACCTGGCTCCTAGTGACTTTTGGCTTTTTCCAACAATGAAAGACACTCTCCGTGGCCGCACATTCACCAGATGTGCTGCTATTGCCCGTGCTCTGCAAGAAGTGAAGCAACTTCGCAGGCTAGCACCGTTTCTCCAACATAGCACGTGTGGGATATGAAGGGATGAGAAACGCAACCAACAACGCTTGCAGAACTGTCTGAAGAGCTCGAACAGGCTTGGCATAATACACCCCAACACAATATTCTTTCGTATATGCTACACCACATACTAGTATGGGTTTTTCAGCGTGGGTCGATACTTGGTACCTCAGAATCGCTTGCGCTATTCATCTGTAAATGTTGTCATTTCATGCACTCTTCAGGGTGATTTCAGGGTGATTTTCTCCATCTTTACAAACTCTAGGGATTTCGATGATAGAATACGGAATATGAAAGGTCTAATGAACTTATGTCCAGAGACGCATCATTTGCAAGCTAGAGATCATTTAGTCAATCATACAGGGTGATTCAAAAAGAATACCACAACTTTAGGAATTTAAAACTCTGCAACGACAAAAAGCAGAGCTAAGCACTATCTGTCGGCCAATTAAGGGAGCTATAAAGTTTCATTTAGTTGTACATTTGTTCGCTTGAGGCGCTGTTGACTAGGCGTCAGCGTCAGTTGATGCTAAGATGGCGACCGCTCAACAGAAAGCTTTTTGTGTTATTGAGTACGGCAGAAGTGAATCGGCTGTTCCCTCAGCTCGAACAAGAAGCACAACAATTCATATTTCAGCAGGATGGAGCGCCACCACATTGGCACTTATCTGTCCGTAACTACCTGAACGTCAACTACCCGAGGCGATGGATCGGCCGCCAGGCAGCCCGTGACAGAGCACTTCATCACTGGCCTCCAAGAAGCCCTGATCTTACCCCCTGCGATTTTTTCTTATGGGGGTATGTTAAGGATATGGTGTTTCGGCCACCTCTCCCAGCCACCATTGATGATTTGAAACGAGAAATAACAGCAGCTATCCAAACTGTTACGCCTGATATGCTACAGAGAGTGTGGAACGAGTTGGAGTATCGGGTTGATGTTGCTCGAGTGTACATTGCTATAGAGACTGCGGTCTAATACGTACTGTACAATGCAGCCGCAGTTACAGTATGTGTTGAAAATGGTTTCCATGTGTCTCAACGCATGCTTGTACGCATATTGTCTCAGACGTTCTTATCTGATTCCGAGCAGTGTTAAGGGGCTCCGGAACGCCCTATACTTGCAATGTTAAAATAACGCTTATAAATTACATCTTTCCTCACAAAGTATTTGAGGTAGGAAGTTGAACTTTTTACAGATTATTTATTGGAATATGGGCTACAACTTAACACAGGGATTTTACAAAATTTTAGTTCAGTTATTAAAGATGATTTTTTTTCAATTGTAATGAAAATTCACAACATTTTTTTGCAATTTTTTATTTATATATTCAAAAATATACAGTTTTTTGGAAAAAGGCTGTGTTAAATTATGCAGAAGGTACTGTGTAACATTTACTGAAAGTTTGAAACAAATATGTTTGGAAGATCCTTAGAAAACATGTAAGTAGTATGAGAAAATAAAAGTTTTGGGAATCGAGCGACAAAGACTGGATTAACTTTTTAGTGCATTCCAGTTCCATAGGATGGATTATCTTCATCCTCTGCAAACTCCTCCTCCAGCTTCCTCTTGTTCCTCCTCCTGTTTACTCTTGCTTGTATTTCTAGACTCTTTACAGCCCTGTCTGCAGCCCGAAGGCGTTCATTGTCTAAAGCAAGCATCGCTCGTACCATGTTAGAACCTATCTTCATTCCCATATTTCTAAATACCTTGCACCTTACAATGTTGCCATCATTGAAAGTCGCAACAGCAACTTTACTTTTACTCATTATTATACTTCAACAAAACAGAGACTCAAGAAACAGAATTAATTACGAATATTTTCGAGATAACGACAGAGTAAATAAACATGAAACAATCGACAATCACACCAGCGATATATATTGAACCATCACAGGTTAGCCACAACACATACTTTATCTCACATCACTAAAATGTACCTGATGAACACGGACGTTAATAATAACACCATTTGACAGCAGTTTAACAGCGCCACAGTGGGTCACGCCCATGTAGAACACATTTCAAAAAAAATTTAAAAATAGTTGTAGTCTTCGGAATTGAATAAATTATATATCTATTAAAAGGTAATAGTCTGCAGATTCAGAAAACGCAAGAAAGTAAAAATTGAACTTTTCATGATTTTGAGCCTTTCCGGAGCCCCTTAAAGGCAGCATGAATACTAATAGTGTCTCTGCACATAGGATACTTTTGAGATGGCCCTATAACCAGAAGTCGCACGGGTTGAGATCCGGTAAACGAACAAGCCATACAAGTGGACCCCTCGCCCGATCCATCGACGAGGGAAGACACAACTGAGATGCGTCTGAACGTTAACGGCGAAGTGGGCTGGATCACCATCGTGTAGCAGCCACGTAACCCTTCGAATCATCCGTGGCTCTTCTTCCAGCAGGGGAGGCAAGGTCACCCGCAAGAAACGCCAATAAATTCGACCTGCTGGGCGGCGCGGAAAGAAGAATGGTCCCAAAATATGTCGGCAGTTATTCCAGCCCACACATTCTGGCTGCACCGATGCTGATTATTCGCTGTCACCATACCAAAGGGGTTCTGAATACCGCCGCCCGTTGCCATTTGCCTTTCCGTAAGTAAACACCATGTCGTCAAGGAAACCGTGCATATTGTAGCTGTGACTGCGTGATGCAGTGCTTATTAGACTGCAGTCTCTGTGACGAAGTATGACTGAATAAATGATCTCTAGCATGGATACCGTGCATTTCCGGACATAAGTTCATTAGAACTTTTTTTGTTCCGTGTCGTCTCATCGATCAATTCGAAGAGTTCGTACACGGTAGAAAAAAACAACCTGTATATGCACTGTTGCAACAATAAATCTTGAGTGAATTGGACACCTCTAAAAGTGTAATTTTTTCCGGCAGTATATTAAGACTCTGCCGTCCGCACGTCTCGTACAAATTTATTCGCTTGGCGACGGCAGCGCTAATTCGGATTTCTCGGCTTGTCGCCGGCCGTTTGTCACATATCCGTTGATGACAGGCTTCAAACACATTGACCTTTGCGCGCTTTAATTTTTCCGGAAATCCTCTATTTCTGCCGTACCGTTCCACAAACTCGAACTTTGTTTTCAAGTAACTTCTCTGCAAGTTCTACATTGTTATAATAATTATCCACGTAGAGGCGATGCCACTTTCCATAAGAAGGTGTCAATAGTTCCATCATTGTTTTGCTAAAGGTTGTCCAGCGCCGGAGTATATCTTGAATGAGGAAATGTATCTCGTACTCGAATCACACAGCATCCGAATGATTATGCCATATTTGGTAATTTTCGACGGATTGTAAACTTTAAAATTTAACTGTCCACGGTGCGGTACAGTCCTTCATCAGTTGAGATGTTTTGACTTGGATTAAACGTTTCTTTAAACTTTTTGAAAAAATAATGAATGACGAATTGCACTTTGAAAAGCCCTCGACACTATCCGGTTTATTGTTGTTGTCGGACGAACTTAAAAATTATAATATTCGTCTGAATCGGTTGCGGGACGTCGTTTTGCGAAATATTGGTCTGTCTATCAACCGATTCGTTGACCAGTAATCATCGATCCATGATTTTTTTACAATTCCCACAGGGATAGGAAGCCCAAACCGTTTTCTAAGTTAGGATCCCGTAACGTCGACAAATTTGGCATTTTTTTTAAAAATCTAGTTTCCTTCTATTGCAATTTTGACTGTATAACTTCTTGGTTTCACTGCTAATATATTCAAATAGCTCGTTCCCAATATACACTCCTACGATATCCAAGACGCTCTGTGTATCTTTGGGAAATATGTGTGGACCCGGAGATCCTTCAGATTTATTATTGGTCCTCAGTAAATCATAGTCTGTCTTCTTCGTCTGACTGATCCGAATCAGATGGCAAGCGTAGCGTTCGCCGAATTCTTCTTGGACGTATTTCACTATCTTCCGACGATTCTGCGCCACTTTCATTTTTTTGGTATCCAGAGTCTTCTTCCCAATCGGCCAAGTCGTCGAGAACGTCAGACAAGATGGCTCAAAAAATGGCTCTGAGCACTATGGGACTTAACTTCTGAGGTCATCAGTCCTCTAGAACTTAGAACTACTTAAACCTAACTAACCTAAGGACACCACACACATCCATGCCCGAAGCAGGATTCGAACCTGCGACGGTAGCGGTCGCGCGGTTCCAGACTGTAGCGCCTAGAACCGCTCGGCCACTTCGGCTGACGTCAGACAAGACGTCCGCGTATTCATCGTAAATAAATGTATCGTCTCTTTCGTCTGCCATGATGAAAGTGTGCAAGTACTTATAAAAACAAAAAAAACTTGTTGACGTGTGCAACGTATTGTTACCTAAACAAAACACCAACAAAATGAAAAAGATACTGAAGTGCTGTCACTGCGCGATACTATGCACACGGCACCACTGTGGTGTCGCCGGCCACTCGGTGATACTATGCACACGGCACCACTGTGGTGTCGCCGGCCACTCGGTGATACTATGCACACGGCACCACTGTGGTGTCGCCGGCCACTCGGTGATACTATGCACACGGCACCACTGTGGTGTCGCCGGCCACTCGGTGATACTATGCACACGGCACCACTGTGGTGTCGCCGGCCACTCGGTGATACTATGCACACGGCACCACTGTGGTGTCGCCGGCCACTCGGTGATACTATGCACACGGCACCACTGTGGTGTCGCCGGCCACTCGGTGATACTATGCACACGGCACCACTGTGGTGTCGCCGGCCACTCGGTGATAATATGCACACGGCACCACTGTGGTGTCGCCGGCCACTCAGTGATACTATGCACACGGCACCACTGTGGTGTCGCCGGCCACTCAGTGATACTATGCACACGGCACCACTGTGGTGTCGCCGGCCACTCAGTGATACTATGCACACGGCACCACTGTGGTGTCGCCGGCCACTCAGTGAACTATGCACACGGCACCACTGTCGTGTCGCCGGCCACTCAGTGATACTATGCACACGGCACCACTGTCGTGTCGCCGGCCACTCAGTGATACTATGCACACGGCACCACTGTGGTGTCGCCGGCCACTCAGTGATACTATGCACACGGCACCACTGTGGTGTCGCCGGCCACTCAGTGATACTATGCACACGGCACCACTGTGGTGTCGCCGGCCACTCAGTGATACTATGCACACGGCACCACTGTGGTGTCGCCGGCCACTCAGTGATACTATGCACACGGCACCACTGTGGTGTCGCCGGCCACTCAGTGATACTATGCACACGGCACCACTGTGGTGTCGCCGGCCACTCAGTGATACTATGCACACGGCACCACTGTGGTGTCGCCGGCCACTCAGTGATACTATGCACACGGCACCACTGTGGTGTCGCCGGCCACTCAGTGATACTATGCACACGGCACCACTGTGGTGTCGCCGGCCACTCAGTGATACTATGCACACGGCACCACTGTGGTGTCGCCGGCCACTCAGTGATACTATGCACACGGCACCACTGTGGTGTCGCCGGCCACTCAGTGATACTATGCACACGGCACCACTGTGGTGTCGCCGGCCACTCAGTGATACTATGCACACGGCACCACTGTGGTGTCGCCGGCCACTCAGTGATACTATGCACACGGCACCACTGTGGTGTCGCCGGCCACTCAGTGATACTATGCACACGGCACCACTGTGGTGTCGCCGGCCACTCAGTGATACTATGCACACGGCACCACTCTTCGCCCTTCTCCGGTCACTGAGCAGTCTTTGGATATCCATTATCTTCTTTTACATTTTCAATTAAGGGGCTCCGGAACGCCCTATACTTGCAATGTTAAAATAACGCTTATAAATTACATCTTTCCTCACAAAGTATTTGAGGTAGGAAGTTGAACTTTTTACAGATTACTTATTGGAATATGGGCTACAACGTAACACAGGGATTTTACAAAATTTTAGTTCAGTTATTAAAGATGATTTTTTTCAATTGTAATGAAAATTCACAAGATTTTTTTGCAATTTTTTATTTATATATTCAAAAATATACAGTTTTTTTGGACAAAAGGCTGTGTTAAATTATGCAGAAGGTTCTGTGTAACATGTACTGAAAGTTTGAAACAAATATGTTTGGAAGATCCTTAGAAAACATGTAATTAGTATGAGAAAATAAAAGTTTTGGGAATCGAGCGACAAAGATTGGATTAACTTTTTAGTGCATTCCAGGTCCATGGGATGGATTATCTTCATCCTCTGCAAACTCCTCCTCCAGCTTCCTCTTGTTCCTCCTCCTGTTTACTCTTGCTTGTATTTCTAGACTCTTTACAGCCCTGTCTGCAGCCCGAAGGCGTTCCTTGTCTAAAGCAAGCATCGCTCGTACCATGTTAGAATGTTATTATTTACAGTAATAACACATACCTTTGGCTTTCCAACATTTCTCCTTTTCTTAAAAGCCTTCAGAGGATTTCTAATAACTTTACATTTACTCATTATTATACTTCAACAAAACAGAGACTCAAGAAACAGAATTAATTACGAATATGTTCGAGATAACGACAGAGTAAATAAACATGAAACAATCGACAATCACACCAGCGATATATATTGAACCATCACAGGTTAGCCACAACACATACTTTATCTCACATCACTAAAATGTACCTGGTGAACACGGACGTTAATAATAACACCATTTGACAGCAGTTTAACAGCGCCACAGTGGGTCATGCCCATGTAGAACACATTTCAAAAAAAATTTAAAAATAGTTGTAGTCTTCGGAATTGAATAAATTATATATCTATTAAAAGGTAATAGTCTGCAGATTCAGAAAACGCAAAAAAGTAAAAATTGAACTTTTCATGATTTTGAGCCTTTCCGGAGCCCCTTAAGGTTTTAGAGGGAGGCAGATTAAAAAAAAAAAAGAGGTGTATAACTGGACGAGCAGCCAACAAAAAGGAAGATAAGAACGTAGTGGAGTTGCGGTGAATGTTAAGAGTTCATAATTGTGCAAGAAACTAGCAGAGGCGGATCAAGAGAGCGGTCCATTCCACAACATTGGCGGGCGTGGGCAGCGAGGTTGTAGGGGGTCACGGCTGCCGCTCCTACCAGGGGCCTCGCTGGGCCGTGGGCACGCGACCTTCCTGCGACCCGTGCGTAGCCGCCAGGTACCGCTGGACCACTTCTCTTCTCTCTCTCTCTCATCCCAGCACAGAAACAGAAAATGACGCCGAGTGTCGCAACACAGAGGGGCCGCAACTGGCGTGTGGGCGGCCTGCCGTTTCTCTTTACGGCCGCCGGAAGCGCCTTGCGAGCGCGTTCTGCCTTTATCGTCACTGCCACAATGGAGTTACGTGCAGTATGCCGCTTTATGGCGCGTCTTAAGTCGGCAGTTTATGGCGCATGTTTGCAAGTCTACAGTGGAAAGTACAGCAAGAGTGCCACATTTAGATAAGAAAGTATTCTGCCCTACTGGGGCCAGGAATTTCATTTGGTGTAATAACTGTAATGCTCAAGTCAGTGCGCTGTTGAATGTCTCTAGGCGTCTCGCAAGTCGTATAGACTGTTACGATCTTGTTGTTTGGTGTATGCGTTAGCGGACGAAATGCAGGTACTGATTTAAAGAGGAAATTCACACGTTTCATTTTCAGTCTTAATATTATTCGTACGTAGAGCAGATGCTGAAGGTAAGGCAGTTGAAGAATTCAGTGACATTGAAGGCAATGTCAACGTTTTATTGATCAGTAAAATCCGGTACCTATACTATCGGTTCGATCGCAACATTCGAGTGAGGCAATGATGAGAGCTTTCCTCTTTGGAAGTGTGTGTGTGTGTGTGTGTGTGTGTGTGTGTGTGTGTGTGTGTGTGACGATGGTCAGCAAGTAACTCCATCCCCGCCAAGTAGGTCAAACGGCCGTAAGTTCGTGGTTCGCACCCCAAAATGCTGCTAGGTATAACTGCGTAGTTCGAAGGTTAGTCAAAAGCTTAAATAATCACATCCAAACAAGTTATTATTTGTTGGTTTGCAGCTACATATCTGCATCCATGGTACACACTGACACCTCCACATCATACCGCAGCAAGCTGCTGGAGCAACCGATGGGCTGCACTTTTTTGACGCTGTAGATAATCAACATTTTGGTTATCAAGTGCCGGCCGCTGTGGCCGAGCGGTTCTAGGATCTTCAGTCCGGAACCGCGCTACTGCTGCGGTCGCAGGTTCCATCCTGCCTCGGGCATGGATGTGTGTGATGTCCTTAGGTTAGTTAGGTTTAAGTAATTCTAAGTCCAAGGGACTGATGACCCATAGTGTCCCATAGTCCCATAGTATTGAGAGCCATGCGAACCATTTGTTATCAAGTAGTGTCGACATTGGTCCTCAGAAGTCGTATGAAGTTCAGTCATTGTAATAAAGACCTGTTATTGCAAAGTGTGTATGTTAGTACTGTCAGTCAGATGACTCGCTTAAGGACATCTGCTTCCGAGCTATCAAAAGTTAATTTCCTAGTATGATTTTTTCGAGGTTATATTTAAAATTTCACATCTCCTCTTCATCTGTGAAGGAGTGAACAATTGTTTGCTGATGTTAGTGTATTATTTGGTGTGGAAAAGAGGAGCTTTAACATTAACATACTGTTGTGTACATAGTTCCGCGTAGTCAGCGCGTACACAACTTTCCCACTAGAGCGCGCCCTGCTAAGCACAACAGCGCAGGCGCAGCGCTCGTCCGTCTCCGCACTACGAGATGGCGCTGTCTTAGAGACGGACCAAATTCTGCTTCCGCCGATCCGCGTATTAATATGTAACGCAGCCAATGAGATTGCTGCTAACGTAGAACCTTTTCTTCTCACGGATCACACTCGCGCAGTGATACCTGAACGCTCGAGGTATTATAACGAGTGTACAGACCTCCGATTAGTCAGTCTGCATTTGTCTGCACCAGTATATAGTCAAGTTTCAGTCTGTGCCTAATAAGATTATCATATTCCTGTGCATAGCCATGAAGAGAAATGTATAGACACTTTGTCAAGTATCAGAGTTTTGTGAGAATAAGATTAACGTACCAAGACCAAAGGAACTTCAGATTGTCAATTGTAAACAGCATCCAGACTCAAGTTACGTAATGTCTATGCTTTTTATTATTTTAATAAATGTGTGTGAAAATTAATAAAGTTCTGTTTAAAGTGGGTCACCGTCAATCTGCTACTCTAAGCGTGCAAGTGGCATTTCTATCGTCTGACCTAACGGCAGATCTTTCACGATAAGACCACGAGACATATTGCTGACACTCGCCTACTTCGTTAGAGCGACAAGTCAAATAATCTGATATTGTGTGTACCGAAGGTCTTACAGTACGCACACCACACATACGTTAAAAGTTATGAGCACTTGTTCATTAGGAGAGTTGTGTTCCAAAGTACCAAAGATAAACAGGTGCGCATAGCTGTTAAGGTATGCATTTTAGAGCACATGTTTACTGGACATTTTTTCTTGTTTTGGTCCATACTACCACTTCCCAAAATATGGGAAGCAAAGAGCTTGCAGTAGAAAAGATTTGTTTCACAGTATTGAAAATCAAGAATATCTCATAGCTCTTAAGGTATGCGTTTTAGAGCCCACGTTTACTGGAATTCGTGCTTCCATTATCGTGTACTAAGTTTGCGCCATCCTTTTAGATACACCCTGTGTAACAGAGTGAATGAAAGAGCTGTTGCAAGGTAACCAGGAATAGCTCCTATCAATGTTGAGTCGATCGCGCGTCTTGAAATTTAGGGTTGATTTTTCACATCCGGAGTGTTATTGAGGCAAAATATTTTAGTCTTTCACTTTAGGTGGCAGACAAGCCAATAGTGGCAATAGTGCGCCAGCAGACGCCACGCAGCGAGCGCGGCTGGCTCGCAGCGCTACGGGCCGTGGCCACACACTGGCGCAACATCCGCCTGTTGCGCTGGGCTACCGCCTCTGTTTTCCGGCGCAGCCTCCGGAGGCCTTATCTCCTCTCCTGGCCACCCTGCGGGCACAATTTCCGCCCTCTGTTGCCGACCGGGGAGGAAAAACTGCGAGGCCGCGCATTTTTGGCAAATGTTGTGCAAGGGGTATGGCTGATGCACTGTACGCGATAACTAGGAGTATATTCTGTATTAGCACTCGACCTCCTACTCTAGCAGCTGGTGATACTTCGTCCCCCAAAATAATTAACTTTAAAAAAAAAAAAAAAGAAATTAAAAATGGCATGTGTTGTGGGTGCTCGGTGGATAAGTCCTCACTAAAACTCCAAAGGTCAGGGGTTGAACTCCTAGTCGGTAGTAGGACATTTTATCTTTCACCAGTCACTTCCATATTCTGTAGCAGTGAGCCGGCCGGGTTGGCCGAGCAGTTCTAGGCGCAACGGTCGCAGGTTCGAATCCTGCCTTGGGCATGGACGTGTGTGATGTCCTTAGGTTAGTTAGGTTTAAGTAGTTCCAAATTCTGGGGGACTGATGACCTCAGAAGTTAAGTCCCATATTGCTCAGAGCCATTTGAACCATTTGAATCTCTATTTGCATTTAATAATTGGCAAGTAGCACCGTGATTTGAAGTTCACGTTAGGGGGGGGGGGTGTTGATGAAAAACACACACTAGTTCAGAAATACACCAAATCTACAGTTTTATATATATATATATATATATATATATATATATATATATATATATATATATATATATATATATATATATATATATATATGGCAATGGCAATGAAATTTTGTACCACGCTTTATATGGAAGTAACACATTTATATATGAAATCCCTTGATTATATGTATTCAACTTTTTTTGAATGAAATTTAAAGTTTTATTTTTTTAAAAAAATAATGTTTGTTCCTTTTTCTCAGAAAGTATTCATGAGAATTTCTCTGTTTCATCTCTTTATATGTTGTAAGCTTCTCTCATGAAGTTTTTGGAATAGGTCAAATTGGGGAATTTTCATAAGTTTTTAATTGTAATTTCACAAGTACAATTTTAAATTCATGCAAAATTCCAAGCACTTTGCCCCATATCTCAGCTTGCAATCAGAATTTCATAATTTGCTCTTGAGACAATGTTTATTTGGTTTACAGAAATATGTGTACAAAATTTCATAATTCTAGCATTCATAGAATCTGAGGAAAAGGTACATAAACTTTAGAAAACAAGCTTTTCAGGAAAAGCAATTTAAAAGTTCAACCTAACTTTGTTCCTTATGTCACTTCTTCAGAAGGCACCACATTTGTACTCTGGATCGTGTTTCCCTTCAAGGATTCTCTTCTGGTTTCTTCTTGTCTGTCTTCTTTCCTTTACCAGGTCTTCAACTGACTTTCCAGCTGCGCAGACGCGCTGTAAATCTATTTTTCTCAGTATCTCTTGAATAAAATTTCCTGTCCTGAGGCCCATTCTTTGTAATACTTTTTTCCTCCCGACGTTCCATCAATAAATACAATAATTGTATCATAAGTTGCAATTCTGACAACAGTAGCAGATGCAAATGTGTTTTTAGGGCATAGTGAATTTAGAGACTCATTTGGATTTTGGGTTTTGCCATGAACCCACTTTTTGAGAAGTGCCGGATTGCTCAAAGATGATCTATAAAACCAAAGAGTATGTATCACAGCCTTCTAAATGTATCCCGCACACGTTTGGTTGAAAGCAATACACAGAATCGTTGTTCACTGAGCTGGTATTGAAGTGCTGCTTCAAAACGTGGGCGTGGCAGGGAAGCCGCGTCACACTTTTAATTCACTTTTATACACTTCGGATGCGATTTCAACATTGAAACTTTGGGAACTTATTGTCCATGAGTTGTACTAACAAATAAAAAATAAATCGAAAATTGACATTTTTGTCAATTTCATCAACGTCCCCCCTTAAACTGTAGGTCTCCCTATTAGGGGATAAGTCAGTTCGGAGGATGCATAAACTCAAGGACGTGTCTCCTAGAAGGTCAAGTCTAGGAATTGTTAACGCTGAAAGACGTTTATTATACAATGAGTTTGGAAATTTAGTTACAGAATGACTGCGAAGAAGGAAACTGTAGAGAATTAGAACAATAGTGTAGCGCCATTGCTTTGTAACTTGGTGTTTGTGATCCGCGGCCAAGCACGCGGTCTGCTGTCACGGCCGGCTGGCGCAAGAAGCTTTAAAGAGGCTAAGCAGGCGGCAATCCGGCTAGGCGTCTTTTTGGAAGAAGCTACAGGCGGGCTGTGCTGACACAGCAAGGATCCCCATCCCGGCCTCCCAGCAGCCTCGACGTCGATGGCATGGCTGTTACAGTGGCAATACAGCAAATTACGGTAGCAGCGGTGACCTGGAGTACCACGCGACGTGCCGAGAATCACGTCCCTACTGTAGGCACCAAAAATACTGCCAATTTCATCTGTGCACTGTCTGTCAATGTCTGCAACGAGTTCTGAGACGCACTTCACCACGGTCATCGCCTGTTGTGGGTTATCCAGGCTGCCGAGATGCCTACTCCACTACCGACAGAAGTGTGGGCTGCGCTGACAGCTGAACTGGTGGGTTCCAGGTGGAGGACAACCTACCGACTGATCTCTGCCAGCTTTTGGGTGCCCGCGTGAGGGGTTCACAGCTCATACAACGGCCTGACCAGCTGCCGAGTCGCTGGCTGTTCTGGACGGGCATATTGTACGAGGGCAGTTCAATAAGTAATGCAACACATTTTTTTTCTGAAACAGGGGTTGTTTTATTCAGCATTGAAATACACCAGGTTATTCCCCAATCTTTTAGCTACACAACACTATTTTTCAAGGTAATCTCCATTCAATGCTACGGCCTTACGTCACCTTGAAATGAGGGCCTGTATGCCTGCACGGTACCATTCCACTGGTCGATGTCGGAGCCAACGTCGTACTGCATCAATAACTTCTTCATCATCCGCGTAGTGCCTCCCACGGATTGCGTCCTTCATTGGGCCAAACATATGGAAATCCGACGGTGCGAGATGGGGGCTGTAGGGTGCATGAGGAAGAACAGTCCACTGAAGTTTTGTGAGCTCCTCTCGGGTGCGAAGACTTGTGTGAGGTCTTGCGTTGTCATGAAGAAGGAGAAGTTCGTTCAGATTTTTGTGCCTACGAACACGCTGAAGTCGTTTCTTCAATTTCTGAAGGGTAGCACAATACACTTCAGAGTTGATCGTTTGACCATGGGGAAGGACATCGAACAGAATAACCCCTTCAGCGTCCCAGAAGACTGTAACCATGACTTTACCGGCTGAGGGTATGGCTTTAAACTTTTTCTTGGTAGGGGAGTAGGTGTGGCGCCACTCCATTGATTGCCGTTTTGTTTCAGGTTAGAAGTGATGAACCCATGTTTCATCGCCTGTAACAATCTTTGACAAGAAATTGTCACCCTCAGCCACATGACGAGCAAGCAATTCCGCACTGATGGTTCTCCTTTGCTCTTTATGGTGTTCGGTTAGACAACGAGGGAGCCAGCGGGAACAAACCTTTGAATATCCCAACTGGTGAACAATTGTGACAGCACCACCAACAGAGATGTCAAGTTGAGCACTGAGTTGTTTGATGGTGATCCGTCGATCATCTCGAACGAGTGTGTTCGCACGCTCCGCCATTCCAGGAGTCATAGCTGTGCACGGCCGGCCCGCACGCGGGAGATCAGACAGCCTTGCTTGACCTTGCGGCGATGATGACACACGCTTTGCCCAACGACTCACCGTGCTTTTGTCCACTGCCAGATCACCGTAGACATTCTGCAAGCGCCTATGAATATCTGAGATGCCCTGGTTTTCCGCCAAAAGAAACTCGATCACTGCTCGTTGTTTGCAACGCACATCCGTTACATACGCCATTTTAACAGCTCCGTACAGCGCTGCCACCTGTCGGAAGTCAATGAAACTATACGAGACGAAGCGGGAATGTTTGAAAATATTCCACAAGAAATTTCCGGTTTTTTCAACCAAAATTGGCCGAGAAAAAAAAATGTGTTGCATTACTTATAGAACTGCCCTCGTAATTCAGTCGAATTGTCCTGAATAGTCTTCAAACGATTTGTGAAGAATTGTGGTCCGATGACGTGCTTTGACACATGAAGCCCACGAAGGGCTGCAAATGGTCTCCAAGTAGCCGAGTACAACCATTTCCAGTCGATGATCGGTTCAGTTGGTCGAGAGGACCCAGTCCATCCCACGTAAAAAACAGCCCACACCTTTATGGAGCCACCACCAGCTTGCACAGTGCTTTGTTGACTAAGTGGGTCCATGGCTTCGTGGGGTCTGCGCCACACTCGAACCCCAGCCTCAGCTGTTACCTACTGAAACTGGGACTCATCTGAGCAAGCCATGATTTTCCACTCGTCTAGGGTCGAAGCGATACGTTCAGGAGCCAACGAAAGGCGCTGCAGGCGATGTTGTGCTGTTTGGAAAGGCAATCGCGTCGGTCGTTTAGTGCCACAGCCCAGTAACGCCATATTCCACGCACTGTCCGAATGGATATGTTCGTCGTACGTCCCGTATTAATTTCAGCGGTTTCTTCGCGCAGTAGTGCTGATCCGTTAGCACTGACAACTCTAAGAAAACGCCGTTGCCGGCCACTGTGGACGAGCGGTTCTAGGCGCTTCAGTCCGGAACCGCGCTGCTGCTACGGTCGCGGGTTCGAATCCCTGCCGCGAGCATGGATGTGTGTGATGCCCTTAGGTTAGTTAAGTTTAAATAGTTCTAAGTCTATGGGACTGATGACCTCAGATGTTAAGTCCCGTAGTGCTCAGAGCCATTTTTTTTGAAAACGCCGTTTCTCCCGGTCGTTAAGTGAAGGTCCTCTGCCACTGCCATGTCCGTGGTGAGGGGCAATACCTGAAATTTGATATTCTCGGCACACTCTTGACAATGCGGATCGCGGAATACTTAATTCCCTAACGATTTGCGAAATCGAATGTCCCGTGCCTTTAGCTCTGACTACCATTCCTCGTTCAAAGTGTGTTAATCCACTTCATGAGGCCATAATCGCGTCGGACAACTTTGCACACGAATCACATTACTGCAATATTTTAGAAATAGCAACATTTTCATCTGAATTGTTATGAAATATATTTATTCACCACTATGATTTCGGGCTAATATGCCATTCCCAAGTGGCAGCTCACTGTTGTATGTGTCAGTGCATAATCGTGCTGCCATGTCAGTATGTTTACACTTTCGGTACACATAAAGAGACAAAATTTTCCATTTATGTAAATTAAGTAGCATGTCCTGTAACAATGATCCTGAAATTTTTACCGACCATTTAATAAATTCCGAGATTGATTTTATTGCTGGTGTTTAAGCAAAGTGATGTGCATTTGTTAAGTCTGTTGTGAGCCGCCACTGTTAATTAGTGTGTCAGCGTTATTGTGCCACAAATCGTATTATTGGAACAACGTATATAAATCAAGTGTTCAGTACATTCTCTAGAATGTGTGCAAATTTCGTCTCGCTACTTTCACTCAAATGGTTCAAATGGTTCAAATAGCTCTGAGCACTATGGGACTTAATATCTATGGTCATCAGTCCCCTAGAACTTACAACTACTTAAACCTAACTAACCTAAGGACATCACACAACACCCAGCCATCACGAGGCAGAGAAAATCCCTGACCCCGCCGGGAATCGAACCCGGGAACCCGGGCGTGGGAAGCGAGAACGCTACCGCACGACCACGAGATGCAGGCACACTTTCACTCCTGAACAGAAACAATGGCGCGTAGACACTTAACCGCGACTTAATTGGATGTCACAATGTGGACGATTCTTTTCTGGAAAAAATCAAGACGGACGATGAGATTTGGTGTTATCGTCACGAACCTATCACGAAACTACGTAATTCAGAAATTCACGTGAACAGCCAGCTGTTTGATGACTTAACTGATATTCAAGCCAATAAGAGGTGGTAGTTGAACAAAACGTTAAAGAATGACTTTTCTGACAGGTTCACAGGGCTGTACAGAAATGCTGCGCGTTTTACTCAGTTCGGGAGGGACTGTTTTCAACATCTGAAGCATTGAAACCACCGTCCTAACTTTTCTCTGTTTTTCATTGAAACAATCTCGAAACGTTTTGGACCGACTGGATATTAACGGCAAAGACCCTGTCTTATGTTGCATATGTAATATGTAAATATGAGTGACAAGAGCACACTGTCCGCTTAAGGGGCTCCGGAACGCCCTATACTTGCAATGTTAAAATAACGCTTATAAATTACATCTTTCCTCACAAAGTATTTGAGGTAGGAAGTTGAACTTTTTACAGATTATTTATTGAAATATGGGCTACAACTTAACACAGGGATTTTACAAAATTTTAGTTCAGTTATTAAAGACGATTTTTTTTCAATTGTAATGAAAATTCACAACATTATTTTGCAATTTTTTATTTATATATTCAAAAATATACAGTTTTTTGGAAAAAGGCTGTGTTAAATTCTGCAGAAGGTACTGTGTAACATTTACTGAAAGTTTGAAACAAATATGTTTGGAAGATCCTTAGAAAACATGTAATTAGTATGAGAAAATAAAAGTTTTGGGAATCGAGCGACGAAGATTGGATTAACTTTTTAGTGCATTCCAGGTTCAGAGGATGGATTATCTTCATCCTCTGCAAACTCCTCCTCCAGCTTCCTCTTGTTCCTCCTCCTGTTTACTCTTGCTTGTATTTCTAGACTCTTTACAGCCCTGTCTGCAGCCCGAAGGCGTTCCTTGTCTAAAGCAAGCATCGCTCGTACCATGTTAGAACCTATCTTCATTCCCATATTTCTAAATACCTTGCACCTTACAATGTTGCCATCATTTAAAGTCGCAACAGCATCATACACACCAAAGTGAAGTGTTTCTATTCCAACAAATACAGTCTTGGGGATTCTCGACCATATAACACTATTTACACTTTCATTGGGGTTTTGAGTTTTTCCGTGAATACACTTTTTCAACAGTTCAGGTGCTGCCAAGTCTCTGAAAATAGGTTTTGTCACCTCCTTTGTTGCATGAGGCAGACTATGCTTATGAGTGTACACTTCACCAGTTAGCAATCCTTTGTTATATTTACACCAACTGTCTTCTTCTTTGGGACACAAGCTATGTTGGGGATTTTCATCGGTTGAAGAAGTATGAAAAAAAAAGAGCCCAAACAGCCTTCTTCATTTCGTCGACACTTTGGATTTCTAATTTCTAATAACTTAACTTTTACTCATTATTGTACTTCAACAAAACAGAGACTCAAGAAACAGAATTAATTACGAATATTTTCGAGATAACGACAGAGTAAATAAACATGAAACAATCGACAATCACACCAGCGATACATAGTGAACCATCACAGGTTAGCCACAACACATACTTTATCTCACACCACTAAAATGTACCTGATGAACACGGACGTTAAAAATAACACCATTTGACAGCAGTTTAACAGCGCCACAGTTGGTCACGCCCATGTAGAACACATTTAAAAAAAAATTTAAAAATATTTGTAGTCTTCGGAATTGAATAAATTATATATCTATTAAAAGGAAATAGTCTGCAGATTCAGAAAACGCAAAAAAGTAAAAATTGAACTTTTCATGATTTTGAACCTTTACGGAGCCCCTTAAAAGGAACGATTATGCATCGACGCACTTGATAGTGAGCTGTCACTTGATAACGGCATAGCAGGCCGAAATGGCGATGGTGAATAAATATATTTAGTAACAGTCCACCCGAAAATGTTCTCAGTTATAAAACCAGGGGTAGATACTTGTACTGAACGAAAAGACGCATTCCTGTATACCAGTGGTGTCACCACTAGCAGTGCCGCGGGCCTCAAACCCCTCACCGTGAATATGTATGTACAGTGTGAGGTTCAAATGATTCAAATGGCTCTAAGCCCTATGGTCCCATAGGGTCATCAGTCCCCTAGACTTACAACTACTTAAACCTAACTAACCTAAGGACGTCACACACATCCATGCCTGAGGCAGGATTCGAACCTGCGACCGTAGCAGCAGCGCGGTTCCGGACGGAAGCGCCTAGAATCGCTCGGCGAGACCGGCCGGATACAGTGTGAGGCAAAAAGATTGCCCAGCCCGAATAATTCAGAGTCCAAGAACAGAGCATTGCAACTCTAACGGTCTCTGGAGCTCAGCTTAGTGTGTCTATCGTCAGATAGAAGTAGTGTAATACACTCCTGGAAATGGAAAAAAGAACACATTGACACCGGTGTGTCAGATCCACCATACTTGCTCCGGACACTGCGAGAGGGCTGTACAAGCAATGATCACACGCACGGCACAGCGGACACACCAGGAACCGCGGTGTTGGCCGTCGAATGGCGCTAGCTGCGCAGCATTTGTGCACCGCCGCCGTCAGTGTCAGCCAGTTTGCCGTGGCATACGGAGCTCCATCGCAGTCTTTAACACTGGTAGCATGCCGCGACAGCTTGGACGCGAACCGTATGTGCAGTTGACGGACTTTGAGCGAGGGCGTATAGTGGGCATGCGGGAGGCCGGGTGGACGTACCGCCGAATTGCTCAACACGTGGGGCGTGAGGTCTCCACAGTACATCGATGTTTCCGCCAGTGGTCGGCGGAAGGTGCACGTGCCCGTCGACCTGGGACCGGACCGCAGCGACGCACGGATGCACGCCAAGACCGTAGGATCCTACGCAGTGCCGTATGGGACCGCACCGCCACTTCCCAGCAAATTGGGGACACTGTTGCTCCTGGGGTATCGGCGAGGACCATTCGCAACCGTCTCCATGAAGCTGGGCTACGGTCCCGCACACCGTTAGGCCGTCTTCCGCTCACGCCCCAACATCGTGCAGCCCGCCTCCAGTGGTGTCGCGACAGGCGTGAATGGAGGGACGAATGGAGACGCGTCGTCTTCAGCGATGAGAGTCGCTTCTGCCTTGGTGCCAATGATGGTCGTATGCGTGTTCGGCGCCGTGCAGGTGAGCGCCGGCGCCGTGCAGGTGAGCGCCACAATCAGGACTGCATACGACCGAGGCACACAGGGCCAACACCCGGCATCATGGTGTGGGGAGCGATCTCCTACACTGGCCGTACACCACTGGTGATCGTCGAGGGGACACTGAATATTGCACGGTACATTCAAACCGTCATCGAACCCATCGTTCTACCATTCCTAGACCGGCAAGGGAACTTGCTGTTCCAACAGGACAATGCACGTCCGCATGTATCCCGTGCCACCGAACGTGCTCTAGAAGGTGTAAGTCAACTACCCTGGCCAGCAAGATCTCCGGATCTGTCCCCCATTGAGCATGTTTGGGACTGGATGAAGCGTCGTCTCACGCGGTCTGCACGTCCAGCACGAACGCTGGTCCAACTGAGGCGCCAGGTGGAAATGGCATGGCAAGCCGTTCCACAGGACTACATCCAGCATCTCTACGATCGTCTCCATGGGAGAATAGCAGCCTGCATTGCTGCGAAAGGTGGATATACACTGTACTAGTGCCGACATTGTGCATGCTCTGTTGCCTGTGTCTATGTGCCTGTGGTTCTGTCAGTGTGATCATGTGATGTATCTGACCCCAGGAATGTGTCAATAAAGTTTCCCCTTCCTGGGACAATGAATTCACGGTATTCTTATTTCAATTTCCAGGAGTGTAGTTAGGATACATTACATGTCGATATTTGTTGCAGTTCAACTCATCATACCATTATTTTTGAAAATTATTTGAGCACGTAGAAACGGTTGAAATATCCATGTCGATAGGATTACTACAACGACGAGCGTTTCACATGTGTTTTAGTGACTGAGTCGATAAGCTGACGGTTTACGAACGTAAAGGACGAGCATTCGAATCTAACTAGAGTCAGGTTGGGTTTCACGACTGCTTTTATCATGCAGAATGCTCTTGTAACTATGGATTACTTTCCTTTCTACTGCAAGGACACAGTGCATTCCTTGAAATTAAATCATAGGCAGTCTCTGTCTTGTCTTCGTTGATGGCAAAGGTAACATTCCACGCAAAACAAAAATAATTTTAACATGACGTTAAAGCTTACTTTTTGTGTCCGTCTTTGCCTCCAGATCCAATACGCTTTTGCAGAGGATTTTGTCTTGAGCAGACGTATTGTTCTTCTATTTTGAAAACCAAAGTTTGGCACTGCCGCCTAGAACACGAAAAAGAAGATGGCGAAACAGCTGAGTGTTTTCCAGACAGTGAATCAAGCTGAATTACGTGCGGTCTTGTTGTGGGCGTGGGAGCAGACCGGGGGGGGGGGGGGGGGCTGTTCCTCCTGCTACCAAATTCCTCACCTGCACCGACTCCCTAACTGCCCTTCAGGCTATCAGTCACTTGTGTCCAGCTTTCCCTCTTACAGAGGCAGGGCAAGGAGTTTTCATTATGCTGGCTACCAGGGCACATGGGCATTCGAGGCAATTTTTCAACTAAGAATTCCTGCTTGGGAAGTACAGTTTCTGTATGTGCTGACCCCGCACGTGCGGTGACCCCGTTGTTAAGGCCAGGATCACGCTTCTGTGGGACTAGGAGTGGTTAGGGTTGAGGACAAGAAGCTGCGGTCGGTGAAACCATTGACAAGGCTGTGGCGCTTCTCCTTCTGGACGCTGCGCCCTCTGACGGATGGATTCCTCCTCTGGCAAGAGAACCCTCCAGTATGCAGTTCTTGTCGTGTATAGGTATCTGTACGCATGCACTCCGCAGAAATGTGTGTGCGCACTGGATGCACACTAACTGAAAATATTTCCTCTCCGTGCGCTTAGTATTTGCACAGACATGGCCGCCGAAGTGGCCGTGCGGTTAAAGGCGCTGCAGTCTGGAACCGCAAGACCGCTACGGTCGCAGGTTCGAATCCTGCCTCGGGCATGGATGTTTGTGATGTCCTTAGGTTAGTTAGGTTTAACTAGTTCTAAGTTCTAGGGGACTAATGACCTCAGCAGTTGAGTCCCATAGTGCTCAGAGCCATTTGAACCATTTTTTGCACAGACATTATGAAATATGTTGTATCTGAGCCGTGTCTGATGAAATGTGGCTACATGTGTAATGTCCAAAAACTATTTCAAGAAAAGGTACGGTAAAAGATCGCGATTCATTTGCTTTGTCCTATTTTAGTAAAGAAATAAGCATGACTCTGCACAGCATTCTATTTTCCCTTGAGAATAATGACCAAGTGCATGAGATTTTTGTGGGTGCAGCCGTGGCAATTCATTAGAAACTGAAGGAGCTCCCATAAAAGCCTAACAACATACAAATGAATGTAAGCACAAGGTGTAAAGTAGATTGTGATGATGGGTATACAGCCTGAAAACTGAATGAAACAAGTTGAAAACAGGAAGAATGGAACTTCCTGCTGTGTAGCCAGTGCGTCACGGAATACGACCTTCTCCCAGCGATGCCGTTTTATCGATAACAAGAAGGAAGCTGCCTACGGCAAGTCGGCAGATCTTGTAAGCTCTTTATTTTACTTCGGCTTCGCCCTCAACTCCCAGAACTCGCCTTCAAAGCTCCAGTGTCAACGTCAGGAATTATGTCTTCGCAACTTCTCATTTCAGTTGATAAACGAGAGGCGTAGGTTAACTACGCAACTAGACGCTGAGACGGGCGCGTTCGCTTTGTGAAAGGCCGGTGGAATCCGACAGCCTTAAAAGCCCTCCGCGCTACCACTCGACCTAATGAGGCAGTCACTTCTCTTGCCTGCAGGGCCCTCCCAGAACTGTTAATCATCCAAACTTCTCCACTGCCGGAAAGCCGAATGTTGTAGTGCAGTTCTTAACAGCCCACAAGAGTTTTGTTTTTATGTAGAGGTTTTTGCCTTGAACAAACACCCATACCAGATTGCAGGAAAGTTCCACCATCATGAGTGGGTTCCCTTTATTTTACTGTCGACTACCAGGTAAAAAAAAATTAAATGATGATATTGATTGTTCTTAAATATTTTCTGTAAATGGTATTGCACAGTTTCAATGTACTTAAAGAAAGCCATATAGAATCAACAAAGCTGTGGTAATGTGCAATTATTCATAGACAATCGGTTTCGGTCAAGCGACAACCTTCACGTTTTGGGACTATTGTATGTATATTCACAATACTTTCATAAAATAAATATACAGGATTAATCACCTAAAACTTGCACCGTAAATATATCGGAAATGGGAAGTGCTATTGATGTGCGGCTTTCTCAGAATGGATTTGTAATCAGGGGTTCTTATTGTTAGCCATCAACAAATTGTAATAACACTTAGCGTTTTTTTTTTTGCTGCAAACATGCACTTTTTAAATGGTACAGTGCCTATTGACATTAACAGAATAAAACTAGGTAAATTAGAATATTGGAGGTGTTTGTTGCAAGATTGTAGCGAGTTGTGTAAGAGATATCTTATCTTGAAACATTACCACACCAGCTCTTGTACAATAACTGTGGTATCACACACTAAAGAACAACAAAAGCACATACACTAGTTGCCAGCCGCGGTGGTCTAGCGGTTCTAGGCGCTCAGTCCGGAACTGCGCGACTGCTACGGTCGCAGGTTCGATTCCTGCCTCGGGCATGGATGTGTGTGATGTCCTTAGGTTAGTTAGGTTTAAGTAGTTGTAAGTTCTAGGGGACTGATGACCACGGATGTGAAGTCCCATAGTGCTCAGAGCCATTTGAACATACACTAGTTATGTGGATTGTGACCAGTCAAGTTATCTTCAAAATGACAACTGGTTGTGGCAATTCGACCCTTCCAGTCTGGTGTGGAGCAAATGCTGCACACGTGTTAGCATTTCAGCAGATACGTCCGAGCAGACTACAGTAAAACGTTCTTGCATATTATCGAATGTAGTTGGTATGTTCTTGTAGATAACCGTCTTTCAGTTTTTCCCACAGAAAAAAGTCTCCTGGTGTCAAATACGGGGAAAGGTCTATGCAAGACAAACAGGAAAGTGAAATTTAAAATCATCATCCATGACCCTAGGCATACAGTAAAACTTCTGTGTTTGCCAGTAAAGAGCAAGATTTGCTTATATCAGGTAAATGCGAAATTTAATACGTACATGAAGCAAAATTGATGAATCGGCCGTCCGTTCTACACTACTGGCCATTAAAATTGCTACACCACGAAGATGACGTGTTACAGACGCGAACTTTAACCGACAGGAAGCAGATGCTGTGATACGCAAATGATTAGCTTTTCAGAGGATTCACACAAGGTTGGCGCCGGTGGCGACACTTACAACGTGCTGACATGAGGAAAGTTTCCAACCGATTGCTCATACACAAACAGCAGTTGACCGGCGTTGCCTGGTGAAACTTTGTTGTGATGCCTCGTGTAAGGAGGAGAAATGCGTACCATCACGTTTCCGACTTTGATAAAGGTCGGATTGTAGCCTATCGCGATTGCGGTTTATCGTATCGCGACATTGCTGCTCTCGTTGGTCTAGATCCAATGACTGTTAGCAGAATATGGAATCGGTGGGTTGAGGAGGGTAATACGGAACGCCGTGCTGAATCCCAACGGCCTCTTATCACTAGCAGTCGAGATGACAGACATCTTATCCGCATGGCTGTAACGGATCGTGCAGCCACGTCTCGATCCCTGAGTCAACAGATGGGGACGTTCCCAAGAGAACAACCATCTGCACGAACAGTTCGACGACGTTTGTAACAGCATGGACTATCAGAAGCGTGTATTCGTCATCGCCATAACTGGCGTATCATCCGGCGTGATGGTATGAGGTGCCATTGGTTACACGTCTTGGTCACCTCTTGTTCGCATTGACGGCACTTTGAACAGTGAACGTTACATTTCAGATGTGTTACGACCCGTGGCTCTACCCTTCATTCGATCCCTGCGAAACCCTACATTTCAGCAGGATAATGCACGACCGCATGTTGCAGGTCCTGTACTGCCCTTTTTGGATACAGAAAATGTTCGACTGCTGCCCTGGCCAGCACATTCTCCAGATCTCTCACCAACTGAAAACGTCTGGTCAGTGGTGGCCGAGCACCTGGCTCATCACAATACGCCAGTCACTACTGTTGATGAACTGTGGCATCGTGTTGAAGCTGCATGGGGAGCTGTACTTGTATACGCCATCCAAGTTCTGTTTGACTCAATGCCCAGGCGTATCAAGGCCGTTATTACTGCCAGAAATGGTTGTTCTGGCTACTGATTTCTCAGGATCTATGCACACAGATTGCGTGAAAATGTAATGACATGTCAGTTGTAGTATAACATATTTGTCCAATGAATACCCGTTTATCATCTGCGTTTCTTCTTGGTGTAGCAATTTTAATGACCAGTAGTGTAGTTGACGAGATTTCTTCCTACGTCGTGCACGTACCTGGCCTACAAAAATCGAATTAAGAGTCATTCGTATGCTAAGCCTGGACAGCTCAGAAACGCAACCGGTACAGATTGTGGCTCACGACGGTTTTAAGCCTCTCCATCGTTGTTGACGGTTGTTATGTATGGTCCTTGCTCACTTTAATAAATATTTCCTGAGGCAGTCCCAAAATTTATGTCGCGTATAGAGAGTATATTTTACAGTTGGTTTCAAGCGCGAAGAAGGTTCACGGTGATCTAACAAAGATGTCGCCCACATGCCACCATCTTGTGCAAATTTTCACCTTTGAACTGTTTTTAGCACCTGGGAACGGATTTCGGAGGATATCAGTAGCTCGTATGGCTGGCGCTCGGTACTTCGACGTAATTTCATCGTGGTACGTTGCGATGGTAAGCAGCAGATAAAGTTTCAGACGGCACGCACGGCATGTATGACAGGCTGAAACATTACTTTGATCCTCCAGATCTCGTGCTGCGGCGCTCGTTGGTCAGGCACGAAAGCGTAGGCAGTCGCCGCTTAATATTTTCTGCTGTCCCTCGCGACTGGCTGTGCTAACCGCGACTTGGAGGCGCGAAGCGCAAGCGTGCAGCGCCATTTGTCGGCCATAAATATCGAAATATCGTGCGGCTGTTCTTTCGCGTCTCTCTCTCTCTCTCTCTCTCTCTCTCTCTCTCTCTCTCTCTCTCTCTCGGGGAGAGAGAGAGAGAGAGAGAGAGAGAGAGAGAGAGAGTCTAGAACAGTTTTATAATAAGCTGTATGATAAATTTGACAGCGGCCTTATAAACAGGCTCCAAATTGAATCTGAATGTCTGTCATATAAAGTGCATTCACCCTTCCTCCTCTTTTTTTCATATCGTCGTGCTCTGATGATTGGAATATCAAAGAGTTAGCTCTGGACAGGGGAAAAAAATCCGGTTGCGCTTTGCAATTTAGGAAGCAAGAGGGTTGCTACGTTAGCTTAGCTTAGCGCAGAGACACCGTTTTCATTTTTTGCAGTGGCGGTAGCGAAAAATGTATGAGCGGCATTCCTGCTAACTGGTCGTACGTGTCAATTAATGGTGGGAGTTTTATCGGTTAAAAAAGTTGGTATCATGACTTCAGTTACATTTCGTGTTTACCGAACGTTACTTAACGAAATTCTATTCTGTCAAGTTTCTCTATCATTATCCATTCTGTAAGCGCTAGTTACAGCCATGGTCAAGCTGCAACGCCTGTGGTTAGTAATAAATAATTGGATAAATTTCCACTATTAAGGAGTTATCCTCGTTCTGCTAATGGCCTTGTCAAGGAGGGCAGAGGAACAGGCAACAGTTTCAGGACACACTCTTGCCTGAGGGTTGGAAAATTCCCCTACAAGGTGAAACAATTAACAATAGCCAACGGAATGAGGGCGCAGAATACAGTGGAAACCGCTGAATAAAATACACATACAGGCTATTCACAGGAAATATAGCCTGTAACTGAGAAACTGCCATGACGCTCCTTCCAGCGGCAAACGATACGAGATAGGTTCCTCATTCGAATTGCCCTACCTAAGGGGAATTGACTGTTAGAAAAAAATATTGAATAACTAACGAAAGGGTAACATCCTACGAATCTCAACGTGGAATATCAGAAGTTTGAACATAGTAAGGAAGCTAGAAAGTTGGAAAACAGAAAAGCAAAGGCTCAATATAGATATAAGGATTTCTGGTCAGACGAATATAGGGTACTATCAACAGTAACATAGGCTAGTATAATGGGCGTAGGGTTCGTTATGAATAGAGAGGTAGGATAGAGAGTGTGTTGCTGCGAACAGTTCAGTGACAAGGCTGTCATCAGAATCGACAGCAAATCAACGCGAGTAATAATAGTTCCGGTATACGAGGGTTGAATGAAAAGTAATGCCTCCACCTTCGTTAATTGGGTTTGGATGGGAATATTTTAATAAATCAAACGCAGAAATAATCCTTAGAATGTGATCTTTAATTACCAATGTTCACTATTTCATATAATCTCCAGCCAGTTGGATGCATTTCTGTCAACGATGAACAAGTTTTCTAAATCCGTCACGGAAGAAGTCGACATTGTCCGGGTCGTTATGATGTACACACGTTTCGTCTCCTGTCACAGTGGAATGGAGAAAGGCGTCACCGTCATTCTCTTAACACGGGAGAAGTTCCTGGCAAATTTCAGGTCTGTGTCCTTTCATTTAAGGAGCCAGCATCTGAAGTACCCATCGTCCACAGATCTTCTGATAGCCAAGCATGGAAATAATGTGACCCAAATGCCGACTGTGCTTGCAATTCCTCTCTGAGTGATACGACGATCGTCCTGAATCAGTTTGTCAACATTTTGCTTGTGAAACTCGGTGATTGCTGTCACAGGACGTCCAACTTTTTGTTTGTCACGCAGGTCAGATGTTCCCGCCTCAACATCTTTAAACTTACTAGCCCAACGACTCACATCAACACAATCACCATAAACTGCTTTCATTCTCTGATGAATCTTCTTTGGGGTGACACCTTCTGCTGTCAAGAATTCAATGACTGCATGTTGCTTAAATCGCATTGTCCGACTGTCTGCGCACGGTTTCATACTTTACACTGTAACAACAACCGTTCAATGCTAAGGCTTCCCGCCAACTGGAGCTGTAGAGAAGAGGCTACGGAACAAGCCAGTACCTGCCGCATACCAATGCTGCCAGCTGTTGAAGAGTTATGAAGGTATAGGCATTACTTTTCAGTCAACCCTCTTTCATGCCGACGTCACAAGGAGAAAATGAAGAGGTAGAGAAAGTACATCAGGATACTGAACGAGTAATTCAGTATGTAAAGGGAGATGAGAATATATTAATCATGGCGGACTGGAACGTGGATGTACGGGAAGGAATAGAAGAGGAGCTACAAAAGGATGTGGGCATGGTAGTAGGAGTGAGGGAGGAGAAAGATTGAGTTCTGCAATTCTAGTAAAATCACAAGGGAAGGAGGTATGGTTGGGAAAGACAGGGACACATCAGTAGCAGAGGAGGAGGAGGTATGCTTGGGAATCACAGGAAAACGTCAATAGAAGTTGTTGTGGAATGAATTAAGTAGAAAGTGCAGGGAATCCAAGACGAAAGGGCTGCAGCAACAGTGTGAAGGAACCGAATACGAAATAGTCGTCGGAAGGGCTGAGCCAGCATATAGAAAATTCTAAACAGCTTCCGGTGAAATGTAAGCAAGGGCGACAATGTTAAGAGTGCAATAGGAATTCTACTCGTAAATGTAGAAAAGAGGGCGAATTGGTGGAAAGAGTGCATTGAGAGGATTTCTACGAGGTTTACGTCTTGTCTCATAACGTTACAGAACACGAAATGGGAGTCGATAGGTAAAAAATAGGGGATCCAGTATTAGAATCAGAGTTTAACTGAGATTTGTAAGACTTGCAATCAAATCAGGCAGAAAAAATAGATAACATTCCTTCCGAATTTCTAATATCACCGAAGGAAGTGGCAGCCAAACGAGTATTCAAGATGGTGTGTAGAACCTACGAGACTGGTAACGTACCATCAGACGTTTGGAAAAAAAAATATTTTCCACACAGTTCCAGAGACAAAAAGACATACGTACGAGAACTATCACACAATCAGCTTAACAGCTCACTTCTTCAACCTAAGGACAAGAATAATATACAGAAGAATGAAAGAGAAAACTGAGGATGTGTTAGATGACAATCAGTTTGGCTTTAGGAAAGGTCAGGATGCCAGAGAGGTAGTTCTGAATTTGCGATTGATAACGGAAGCAAGACTGAAGAAAAATAAAGACGTTTATAGGATATGTCGACTGGTAGAAAGCGTTTGACAATGTGAAATGATGCAAGATGTTCGAAATTGAGAGAAAAATTAGGGTAAGGTATAGTGAGAGACGGGTAATATTCAGTATGTATAAGAACAAAGAGGGAACAATAAGAGTGGAAGACCAAGAACGAAATGCTCGGATTAAAAAGGACGTAAAACAGAGATGTAGCCTTTAACTCCTACCGTTCAATCCGTACATCGAAAACACAATGACGGAAATAAAATAAGGTTCAAGAGTGGGACTGAAATTCAGAGTTGTCCAATCTCTTTTAACTTATCACATCTCCACAGTTCTATGTTTGTTCTTATAACTGCAACGACTGACAAACTACACTTTGTAGCACTAGATCTGAAGAAAATCTGCTAGTCAACCTGAAACCGGTCATCATTAATGGAAAAATAGTGTGTTCCAGAAGGCATTTTTCATTCCGTACATCTCATAGAGCCTAGTATTCTGTTTTCCTCTCATCCCCTGTCCCCCTGTTTCGTAATGTTTCTTCCCGCCTTCCCTCTTCCCCTTGCATCACCATCTTTTGCGTTACCAGTACGTGTTTTTTCTTATTGTTGATCCACATCTTACGTCTTCCTTTCTGTTTCATTGGCCTCTTTCTCTCGGTCGCACACTCATGCCCCGTTTTCTTTTTTCCATGTCCTCTCCTTCCCCCCTTGCAAGGGTGGAGGGCGATCCAATTTGCCTTTTTTGCGTACGAAATCCATTCTACAACACCCTTTGTCCCTTTCACTTCAATGGTACACATTGCGATATTCGAATGTATCTTACAACCTCGGTCATTTTGATGTGTTTGAAGGAAATTTCTTTGGTGTTCACGCCATTAAAACTAATTAGGTAGTTTCTCTGCATTACTTGCGTTGGTTTGTTAGCAGAAACTTGTTCCTAGAGGTTAGGCCCATTAAAACAGTATCCATCTCAGTCTTACGTTTCGCAGAAATACTGTGTGGAACCTATTTGTTGCTATATTTATTACCTAATTGCTCTCCTGCTTCAGACAGTAATTTCGCGATACAACTTCATTCACTCTCATGAACAACAGCAAATACTTTTTCTGCTGCAAAAGCGGGTGGTCTGGTTTGCCCCCGAGGCGACCGCTAATTGGTCTCCCAGCCAGTGTGTGCGCTGGTTAGTCGGAAAGAACTTCTGTTAGCTGTCTTTGCTCCAGAAGCGGCACTTACTATGTGATTGCATAGGGCCATTGATTTTAGCCAAGTTTTACCTAATCGTTTGATGGTTTCGGAAGTGAATATACGGCTTCCATTTTGAGACTATAGTTGCACTGAAGAGGGTCTTTGCACGTTTAATTGTGTCAAACATTCTGTGTGGACGTTGAATTAGTTTAGTGCAAGAGTGTTTGAAGTCACATTGCGAGAGATAATATAGGGTTAACAGACATAATTGCTTTCTCCGAGTTTACTGTGTCTGTGCTGTTAATACATTTAACTAATTCTTATGTTGAAGAGCCGAGGATTGATATTGCAGTTTCGTAACTTCCTGTTTGTGTCGTTTGGAAGATAGAGAGAAAGCTGAAATTTTGCAGCATACGGCTTGTTGAGTGTGACGGTGGCCGACAAAGAACGAAGAAACGAAGAGAGCTTCGGTAACAACATATTGTCTACACGCGCTGACAGGGGCGAGTCGTACAGAGAGCAATGGAGAGGCGGATGCTGGGTACCAGCCGCAACAGCAAGATCGGGAAGAGGTTCAGAAATGGCTCTGAGCACTATGGGACTTAACATCTGAGGTCAGCAGTCCCCTAGAACTTCGAACTATTTAAACCTAACTAACCTAAGGACATCACACACATCCATGCCCGAGGCAGGATTCCAACCTGCGCCTAGAACCGCACGGCCACACCGGCCGGCTTCGGGAAGAGGTCTTCAGAACAAAAAACATAACATCCTTGAGAGAATTCCCTGAGTGACAGTGGTCTGGTAACAGCGGGGCAAACCCCTAACACATGGAGCCCAAATATTGTTCTGTGGACATCGTGGGGCCACTAAACTAATGTTGGAATACCAAGCAGAGACGATTCGATGAAATCAGGAGATCACTGGAACATGAACATGATGGTATTGAACTGAGTGAAATGGAACCTAGAAGAACTCTCATTAAGCAGAGGGTAGAAAATGGGTAAAGAAGGAGTAGTCTTGTGGCAGTTGTGACAATGGGATGTTAAATTACATCTTATCATTTTAATTTCTGGTTGACCAAGGGAGGTATTCGAGAAGTTTGCGATTTTGAAACGTAAAATTCTTTCAGTGAGACACAAAGAATTTATGATTGTTATTTTTCTTTACTATGGTCCCTTGATTTCCTATCATTGATCCATTTCGTTAAATCTGGGAAGGAGTAGATTTGGGATCTGATCATATATGCAGAAAACGGTGCGTAAGGTAGCGGTTTGTCACTCTATCCGCCCACTTTGTCAGACCAGTCTCAACCACGTGAGCTTGCACAGAGTATGAAGTACTCTTTCCCTTGTGATGTTCCCGGCATTTATCAGGTTACTGGTGCTCACTCATTGGCCCTCTAACACGGAACTAAGGATTTTGTAGAGCATGTTTTCAGTATTGATGTCCATGGAACAGTTTGTACCGTGGATATCTCTCATACTCGTGTGACCACCACGAGTTTAACCATGTAAAGAAGGAGAGTCTCCACATTAATAGTTCAGCCCCTCTTCACTTCTCTGATAGTTTTACTTTGGATGTGCTCTCTGAAAATTCAACATTAAACCGAATTACGGCCGGCCGGGGTGGCGGAGCGTTCCTAGGCGCTACAGTCTGGAACCGCGAGACCACTACGGTCGCAGGTTCGAATCCTGCCTCGGGCATGGATGTGTGTGATGTCCTTAGGTTAGTTAGGTTTAAGTAGTTCTAAGCTCTAGGGGACTGATGACCTCAGCAGTTAACTCCCATAGTGTTCAGAGCCAAACCGAATTACTGGGATTATTCCAAAGGAAAGCGACGGACCAGAGAGAGAGAGAGAACTGAGCGTGCTTTCCTGTCAGTGTCGCTGGCTTAACAAGCATCTTCCGGACGATGCGAAATAGGAGTGCCGTGTAACAAGTCTTCGAGGGCCTGTGATATTAACTTAGTCGCAAACCTACGCAGAGCGTACTCTGTAAGTCTCTTAAGGGGCTCCGGAAAGGCTCAAAATCATGAAAAGTTCAATTTTTACTTTTTTGCGTTTTCTGAATCTGCAGACTATTACCTTTTAATAGATATATAATTTATTCAATTCCGAAGACTACAACTATTTTTAAATTTTTTTTTGAAATGTGTTCTACATGAGCGTGACCCACTGTGGCGCTGTTAAACTGCTGTCAAATGGTGTTACTATTAACGTCCGTGTTCATCAGGTACATTTTAGTGATGTGAGGTAAAGTATGTGTTGTGGCTAACCTGTGATGGTTCAATATACATCGCTGGTGTGATTGTCAATTGTTTCATGTTTATTTACTGTGTCGTTATCTCGAAAATATTCGTAATTAATTCTGTTTCTTGAGTCTCTGTTTTGTTGAAGTATAATAATGAGTAAAAGTAAAGTTATTAGAAATCCTCTGAAGGCTTTTAAGAAAAGGAGAAATGTTGGAAAGCCAAAGGTATGTGTTATTACTGTAAATAATAACATTCTAACATGGTACGAGCGATGCTTGCTTTAGACAAGGAACGCCTTCGGGCTGCAGACAGGGCTGTAAAGAGTCTAGAAATACAAGCAAGAGTAAACAGGAGGAGGAGGAACAAGAGGAAGCTGGAGGAGGAGTTTGCAGAGGATGAAGATAATCCATCCTATGGACCTGGAATGCACTAAAAAGTTAATCCAATCTTTGTCGCTCGATTCCCAAAACTTTTATTTTCTCATACTAATTACATGTTTTCTAAGGATCTTCCAAACATATTTGTTTCAAACTTTCAGTAAATGTTACACAGTACCTTCTGCATAATTTAACACAGCCTTTGTCCAAAAAACTGTATATTTTTGAATATATAAATAAAAAATGGCAAAAAAATGTTGTGAATTTTCATTACAATTGAAAAAAAATCATCTTTAATAACTGAAGTAAAATTTCGTAAAATCCCTGTGTTTAAGTTGTAGCCCATTGGGCTACTCCAATAAATAATCTGTAAAAAGTTCAACTTCCTACCTCAAATACTTTGTGAGGAAAGATGTAATTTATAAGCGTTATTTTAACATTGCAAGTATAGGGCGTCCCGGAGCCCCTTAATGGAATAGAAATCATTGCGCATGTTGATGAGAGTTGCCCCCACGCAGTTCACAGAGTGAAAGTTACGGCTTTCCTGCCTCGTGTCATCTCACGCGGGAAAAATCCAAGTTTGCTCGTGTCGCGGAGAGAGCTTGAGAGGCGAATATAGCATAGGAAGCTTAAGTGCCGTTCCCCACGCTCTCTCTCTCTCTCTCTCTCTCTCTCTCTCTCTCTCTCTCTCCCTTTCCCTTCGTCCTCCTCCTGTGTGTGTGTGTGTGTGTGTGTGTGTGTGTGTGTGTGTGTGTTTGTCGGTCGGTCTAACTACAGCGCATGCTGAAAACTATGCCTCCGAATTCTTTTTTTTTTCCTTCTGTTTGCAACATCGGTTGAACTCTTACATGCCATGCGTATTACTCGGTTGACTTCCCGCTTATCTGACGTAAGCAGCAACCCTCTGCCCATAGAGGGCTCCGAACTGTAACGTGGAACATGACTGTGTGTAATGGAAATGTCGTGTGGGTAGGGCCTCCCGTCGGGTAGACCGTTCGCCTGGTGCAAGTCTTTCGAGTTGACGCCACTTCGGCGACTTGCGTGTCGATGGGGATGAAATGATGATGGTAAGGACAACACAACACGTAGTCGCTGAGCGGAGAAAATCTGCGACCCAGCCGGGAATCGAACCCGGACCGTTAGGTATGACATTCCTTTGCGCTGACCACTCAGCTACCAGGGACGGACGCTGTGTGTAATGTAACTGTGTCGGGGCGTCAGGAACTGCCTCATGTAATCGAGTTTCTAACCACAGAAAACGCGCTTCCACACGGACCATCCTCTCCTCCAGTTTCACAGTGCGAGGCAACACACGAGCGCTGCGATATCTGCAACAAGCCGACGCCTTGGCATCATCTTCCGAGTATCAACCTCCTCACATTTCGCATATTACAACTCAATAATGTCTCACTAAATAATTTTGGGGGGTAACTCATCACTAAGAAAGAAAATACTGATTACACAGAAGCGAGCGGTGAGAATGTGTGGTGTTAACCCACGGACCTCATGGACTGGACGGTTTTTTTCGGTTAGAGGGTCTCGGCAAAACACAAGAAGGGCTTCAGTCACAAAGGGTGCAGGCCGAACACAGGAAGAACGGAGATTCTGGAACCATCGGTATAACAGCTGTAATTTGTCGGAGCTGTGATGGGAAAGTACCAGAGCTCCAAGCGCTAATAGAAAGCACTGATGCTTAAATCGTTATAGGCACTGAAAGGTGGCTAAAGCCGGAGATAAGCACAGCCGAAAATTTTGCGAAGAACCTAATGGTTTTCCGAAAGGATAGGCTAAACACGGTTCGCGGAGGCGTGTTTGTTGCTGTTAGAAGTAGTTTTATCTTGTCGCGAAATTGAAGTAGATAGTTCCTGTGAGCTGGTATAGGCAGAGGTCATTGTTAGCAACCGGAATAGAATAATAATTTGATCCTTTTACCGACCTCCCAATCCAGATGATACAGTTGCTGATAGGTTCAAAGAAAACTTGAGTTTGATTTCAAACACGTACCCGACTCGTACTATTATAGTTCGCGATGACTTTAATTTACCAAAATATGTGTGAAATCTTATGGGACTTAACTGCTAAGGTCATCAGTCCCTAAACTTACAGCCGGCTGGGGAGGCCGCGCGGTTCTAGGCTCTACAGTCTGGAACCGCGCGACTGCCTCGGTCGCAGGTTCGAATCCTGCCTCGGACACGGATGTGTGTGATGCCCTTAGGTTAGTTAGGCTTAAAAATTCAATGGGTCTGAGCACTATGGGACTTAACATCTGAGGTCATCAGTCCCCTAGAACTTAGAGCTACTTAAACCTAACTAACCTAAGGACATCACACACACCCATGCCCGAGGCAGGATTCGAACCTGCCACCGTAGCTGTCGCGCGGTTCCAGACTGTAGCGCCTAGAACCGCTAGGCCACACTGGCGGGCTAGGTTTAAGTAGTTCAAAGTTCTAGGGGACTGATAACCTCAGAAGTTGAGTCCCTTAGTGGGCAGAGCCATTTGAGCCTAAGCTTACACACTACTTAAGCTAAACTATCCTAAGGACAATCACAACATCCATGCCCGAGGGAGGACTCGAACCTCCGCCGGGACCAGCCGCACAGACCATGACTGCAGCGCCCTTAGACCGCTCGGCTAATCCTACGCGCCTGACTTTAATTTACCTTCGATATGTTGGCGAAAATACACGTGTTATTCCGGAGGTACGCATAAAACATCATCCGAAAGATTTGAATGTTGAAACAATTTCTTATGAGGGGAATCGGGGTCTCAGTGGAGTGTAGATGGTCGTTGAAGAATGTTGGCTGTCCTGCCAGTATGGAATGCTTTGAGTTTGCAAGTAGACATGGAATTTTTTTTTACTTGATGATTTAATTGGGCGACTGTTGCAGTTTAGTGAAAGGAATCTTGAGTGTAGATGTTTCTGAGCCTGTGCTGTTGCGTCTGGCTTGTGATGTCTAGTGAACAGCGATACATGCGAGGAGCGGTGGCTTTTATTTCCCATAGAGAGGCAATGTTGCTGTACGATGCGGTTGCTCATTGGTTATAGTTCGGCGTTGCTAGGCAGGTTTGCTGTGGTGTGGCGCCTCTGTCCACTATTACATTTTGAAATTTCGCGTTAGTCGACCGCTGTCATATACTCGTTTGCGGCTGTGGCGAAATGACCGTTATCTGTCCAATACTGCCGCTGTGTTTAATTAATTTGATTGTTGTTGTTGTGGTCTTCAGTCCAGAGACTGGTTTGATGTAGCTCTCCATGCTACTCCATCCTGTGCAATCTTCATCTCCCAGTACGTACTGCAACCTACATCCTTCTGAATCTGTTTAGTGTATTCGTCTCTTGGTCTCCCTCTACGATTTTTGCCCTCCACGCTGCCCTCCAATACTAAATTGGTAATCCCTTGATGCCTCAGAACATGTCTTATAAACCGATCCCATCTTCTAGTCAAGTTGTGCCACAAACTTCTCCCCAATTCTATTCAATACCTCCTCATTACTTACGTGATATACCCATCTAATCTTCAGCATTCTTCTGTAGCACCACATTTCGAAAGCTTCTATTCTCTTCTTGTCCAAACTATTTATCGTCTATGTTTCACTCCCATACATGGCTACACTCCATACAAATACTTTCAGAAACGACTTCCTGACACTTAAATCTATACTCGATGTTAACAAATTTCTCTTCTTCAGAAACGCTTTCTTGCTATTGCCAGTCTACATTTTATATCCTCTCTACTCTACCGTCATCAGTTATTTTGCTCCCCAAATAGCAAAACTCCTTTACTACTTTAAGTGTCTCATATCCTAATCTAATTCCCTCAGCATAACCCTGCTTAATTCGACTACATTCCATTATCCTCGTTTTGCTTTCGTTGATGTTCATCTTATATCCTCCTTTCAAGACACTGTCCATTCCGTTCAACTGCTCTTCCAAGTCCTTTGCTATCTCTGACAGAATTACAATGTCATCGGCGAACCTCAAAGCTTTTATTTCTTTTCCATGGACTTTAATACCTACATCGAATTTTTCTTTTGTTTCCTTTACTGCTTGCTCAATATACAGATTAAATAACATCGGGGACAGGCTACAACCGAGTCTCACTCCCTTTCATGTCCCTCGACTCTTATAACTGCCATCTGCTTTCTGTACAAATTGTAAATAGACTTTCGCTCCCTGTATTTTACCCCTGCCACCTTCAGAATTTGAAAGAGAGTATTCCAATCAACATTGTCAAAAGCTTTCTCTAAGTCTACTAATGCTAGAAACGTAGGTTTGCCTTTCCTTAATCTATTTTCTAAGATAAGCCGTAGGGTCAGTATTGCCTCACGTGTTCCAATATTTCTACGGAAGCCAAACTGATCTTCCCCGAGCTCGGCTTCTACCAGTTTTTCCATTCGTCTGTAAAGAATTCGCGTTAGTATTTTGCAGCCGTGACTTATTATACTGATAGTTCGGTAATTTTCACATCTGTCAACACCTGCTTTCTTTGCGATTGGAATTATTATATTCTTCTTGAATATTAGAGTACTAAATAAATAACTATTGAAAGAAATCCACACGAGAAGAATCTACGTAAATTACAAAACAGTGCACTGCACTGCTAAACGGAAAGCTGATTATTAGTCACCCCATATGGTAGCTATAGCGTTCTTCCGTGGCAGGTCATTCCCTCCCAGCGAGGGACTTTGAAGACACGGCAGATGCGACGTCCGCTCGCTGAAAGCACGCATTCGCCGGCGGAAGCTGTCCCGAGTTGCGTGCTGCTGCTGCCGCGGGCTGGAATTCCCGCGGCCCACAACGGACGCAGCTTTTGACAGCCTAATTACCGCCCTTCTCACTCGCGTGTCTGGATTCACGATGTACAGTACCACCTCCACTGCAGGATGGCCCAAAGAAAACTGCCACGGACAGTAGTTCATGCACCTTAAGATAGGCTACCCAAATCACCTGATCTGCCACTGGGTGTGGAAGATATAAGTAAGGGTGCCTATTTTAAGGTGCATGAAATATTTTCCGTGCCAGTTTTATTTTGTCACTCTCTATGCTTAAGACGGCAGCCCTCTTTGACCCTTTCGTGAGCCGTGGGAAACATGCTTCCCACTACAATGAACTCGCTCCTAGTCCCGTAGGATTCACAGTTCCCACCTCTGTACGGTGCTACCACCTAGTGAACAGTATAGGGTACTACTTCCAATCGGAAGTTCCCGCCCTTTTTGCTGTACCTTCGCGCAGAGGCATTGTATAGCTGAGTGTTGCTCTGTAGAGGAGCCTTTCAGTGCAGTTTGCGTGACATTTTGTAATTATAGTATAAGGAAAATACTTTTGATTTACCCAAATTTATGAAGGAAAACGTAAAATTGGAACGAGGAGAATTCCAGTTTGAAACAAAAGGTGTCATTTCTGCATTAAAATGGATGGATAACCGTCCAGTCACTTTCCTGTCCTCAATCCATGACCCATGAGAAACAGCCACAGTGAAAAGCAAAAACAAGAATGGTACTAGTACAGAGATTTCTTGTCCTGAAGTTGTGGCAGAATACAACAAAATAATGGGTGGTGTCGATAAGTTTGATCAATTACGAGAAAGGTATGCTATTGTCAGATGTTCTGTAAAATGGTGGCACAGAATATTTTATTTCCTGGTGGACGTTGCTGCAGTGAACAGTTTTATCCTGTGGAAAATAAGTGAAAGAGAAAGCGGACAGCATGATCAGCTCACATACAGGCTCCATCTAGCCAGACAATTGATCGCTGGCTTCTCATCCCAAAAAAGGCGTGGACAAAAACCTGTCTTTCTGGCAAAAAGGGATAAAGTACCTGAAGATTTTCGTCATGGGGCTGTAGGGGAGCATCAACCCTTTTTGGGAGAAACCTGCTGGACGTGCCGTCATTGTAGTACCAAAGACGCGGAAAAGAGCACTTGCTGTGTTTGTACATATTGTCAAATACCACTTTGCAAAGACCCATGTTTCAGAAAATTTCATGGCAAGTAATTGTGAACGATCAATAAGAGAAGTAACTTTATCAAATAAATATGACATATATTGAAAAAGTTGTTTTTCTCATTTAACTCCAAGGAAGGGCAGTGGGAAGAATACCTCCCACCTTGTTATGTGACCTCACTTTCACAGTTGGAGCAAATTTGATATTCTGTATAATAAATATACCTATCTGTTAACTACTATCTGCTCTCCATTCATTAAAAAAAACTGTTCAATAATTTTGCCCACGATAGGGTTAAACGCTTTAAAAATAGATGATTTTCGTAATTTTTTTCCAAATAAAATAAAATTTAATGCCCAATCTGATGGTATACGAGAGCAATTCGGACAGTAAGGCCCGATCGGTTGTGAAAATAAAAAAAATGTTTTATTTGGAACAGTCAGCTACGCCTTCCCGCTACTTCTCTACGTAGTCGCCACTCCGCCTTAGACATTTGTCATGGCGTTGCGCCTCGTCATAGAAGGCAGCCACCTGTGCTTTCCGCCAATTCTCTACGCTGGTCTGCAGCTCGTTGTCTGTTGGTCAGTGGTTCATGTGAGCAGAGATGAAACTCAACGGGAGCCAATAACGGGTTTTATTGTGAGTGATCAAAGGCTTCCCACCGAAAACGCTACAGGGGCTTCCTCATTGCCCTAGCAGAGTGCGGCCGTGAATTGTCATGAAAAAGGAAACGCAAGACATTGACGTTATATGGGCTGCGTGACATCAGGTGAAATCTCTTACCTAGCCCTCATACTTGGCGGGAGACAGTATTTATGTAGGCAACTTTACATGCTCACCGTGCGCTCAGAACTGAAAAGAGCGACGTGACACTGAGCAACACATGCTGCGAACCTTCGTCGGATTTTCACAGTGGTTTCCATTTCGCGCCTGAACGGACCTTGTTTGTATTGTATTGTATTGTATGTTAATCGGGGGCCTAGAAACGACGGAGAGGCTCCGTCCCCGCCGCAGCCGCAGTGGTCCACAACCCCACGACGACTACCGCCGCCCCACACCGAACCCGGGGTGGACCTCCCAGTGGACCCTCCAGGGAACGTCTCACACGAGTGTAACCCCTATGTTTGCGTGGTAGAGTAATGGTGGTGTACGCGTACGTGGAGAACTTGTTCGCGCAGCAATCGCCGACGTAGTGTAGCTGAGGCGGAATAAGGGGAACCAGCCCGGATGCGCCGAAGCAGATGGAAAACCGCCTAAAAACAATCCACAGACTGGCCGGCTCACCGGACCTCGACACCTCGACACATAGACCGCACGGCTCACCGGGCGGCCTCAGCGGATCTTACTTTCCGAATAGCTCTCGTAGCTTTATTTCTTGCACTGTCGTCATTAAGAAAGCAGTTTTGTCCACATCAGACGCGCTCTGTAGTCGCTGCACCAGTTGGAAGGACTCCTTCCTGCCGGAACATTGGTCGTCGGCAGAAATTCCTGAAACTCTCCTGTTGCATCTGTAACAAAATGATTTTATCTGTCATTTTCAATATACTTTCAATCAAAATATGTAGGATAATTGAAAAACCTTAAGTTTTGACAAAATATTGGCGTGTTCAAATAAGAGTCATTTTCCAGAATGAGATTTTCACTCTGCAGCGGAGTGTGCGCTGATATGAAACTTCCTGGCAGATTAAAACTGTGTGCCCGACCGAGACTCGAACTCGGGACCTTTGCCTTTCGCGGGCAAGTGCTCTACCATCTGAGCTACCGAAGCACGACTCACGCCCAGTCCTCACAGCTTTACTTCTGCCAGTATCTCGTCTCCTACCTTCCAAACTTTACAGAAGCTCTCCTGCGAACCTGTGAGGACCGGGCGTGAGTCGTGCATCGGTAGCTCAGATGGTAGAGCACTTGCCCGCGAAAGGCAAAGGTCCCGAGATCGAGTCTCGATCGGGCACACAGTTTTAATCTGCCAGGAAGTTTCATATCAGCGCACACTCCGCTGCAGAGTGAAAATCTCATTCTGGAAACATCCCCCAGGCTGTGGCTAAGCCATGTCTCCGCAGTATCCTTTCTTTCAGGAGTGTTAGTTCTGCAACGTTCGCAGGAGAGCTTCTGTAAAGTTTGGAAGGTAGGAGACGAGATACTGGCAGAAGTAAAGCTGTGAGGACCGGGCGTGAGTCGTGCTTCGGTAGCTCAGATGGTAGAGCACTTGCCCGCGAAAGGCAAAGGTCCCGAGATCGAGTCTCGATCGGGCACACAGTTTTAATCTGCCAGGAAGTTTCATATCAGCGCACACTCCGCTGCAGAGTGAAAATCTCATTCTGGAAACATCCCCCAGGCTGTGGCTAAGCCATGTCTCCGCAGTATCCTTTCTTTCAGGAGTGTTAGTTCTGCAACGTTCGCAGGAGAGCTTCTGTAAAGTTTGGAAGGTAGGAGACGAGATACTGGCAGAAGTAAAGCTGTGAGGACCGGGCGTGAGTCGTGCTTCGGTAGCTCAGATGGTAGAGCACTTGCCCGCGAAAGGCAAAGGTCCCGAGTTCGAGTCTCGGTCGGGCACACAGTTTTAATCTGCCAGGAAGTTTCAAGTCATTTTATTCGTCCACGAAACCGGGCCGAAAGGGTGACCCGAGAATAGACTTTTGAAGATAATACGAAACGGACATGTGTGCTGATATAGAATTCAGTTTAGCATGCCGGCATCAAATTCGATTCAAACTAGTATGTACGTTCTCATTTTATGTTTCGTGCCAATTTGAAAAATACGGTTTTGAGAAAAACTTGTTCGAATTTTTCGGTTACATTCTTCGTAGTTAAGTTAAACATACAGCAATCCCTCCTTCTCCATCTTGTTCGTGGTCATGGTGGTCCTGCGAGCCTCTTTGGTAGCTGCTGCCATCCGCTGCTTTTCTCGTTCGGTATGTTTTCGCTTTTGTGCGGAAGTTGTAACACGCTGGTCCGATCTCAAGTTCGGGCACGTACATGATTTCCATAATGCCTGTTACACCATCGATGAAATTACGTGCTGCCATAATGGCCGCGATGTCGACTATTTTTTCCCCCTCTGTGAATTCTTTTTCACAAATCGCCATGTAACGCGATAACGAAGTTTGTGGAGAACTTGGGATGAACACTACAACAAAGTAGATATTCGAGAAACTATTTAAGAAAAAAAAATCGATTTTTGAAATTTTCAAAACAGGACTCCCCCTTAAGTCTTCATTCCGAAAGACTGTTTTCATATGGCTCTTCACGCTATTCTGTCATGTGCAGGCCTCTTCATCTTTGCATAACTACTTCTCTCTACATCCATTTTAACCTGATTTCTATATTGTAGCCTTGATCTTACTTCATTACAATTCTCCTTCCCACCCCCACCCCCCTCAAAATAGAACATTGACATGGTTTCTGTCGACACCAAATTAACTACTTCTTGAGGCATTAAGACATCTGCCTAACCATTATTTTTGTCAAGATGTATGACAAAGCGCGTTTTTTCACGATTTTAGTTTCTCTTAATTTGTTACCTGAGATACCCATGTAATCTTTGGCACTCTCTTGTAACGTAACACTTCAAATACTTCTAGTATCTTCTCGTCTGTACTGTTAAATCCCATGTTTCAATTCTATATAAGATATAACGCTATAATATGATTTTTAATTTTTCCCAGACGCTACACCTAGAGACTCTGAAGATCTGAAATATGTTCTTTCTGCACGTGAATTGTTGCACGTGTAGTTCTACACCCTAGGGCATTGTGACTTTGATTGTAATCATGTGCCACACATTACCGAGAATTTTATCTCACGAGTAGAACAGAATAATTGTATTTTATTGAGAATAACAAAATGTAACATTTAAGAGTGTCCTGCAATGCTGCAATCAGTGAAATTTATATATTTTTGTGTAATTTTGATTGGAACTACTTTTTGCGTTACAACTGGCGCAAGCAGCGTGTTTTACAGGGGACCAGGCAAATGCTGGCCCTGGACATTCCGTTGGGAGCAATCCTGGTAGCTATAACGTATAATTTTTGTCATAACAGTGATTTTCGTTTCACCCAGCTAGCCGAGTAAACTACATGAATTAACGCGATTACTGGCACCGAACTTTAGATCATATTTTAGACAATTTGAATTTCAGACAATGAACCAAAACTTTTTTTTCTTTTACATGTACATTTAATAATAACTTGTGCTACACATTTATAAGGTTTACATTACAAATATTGTTTTGCTATTCCAGAATGAATTTTTCACTTTGCAGTAGACTGTACGGTGATGTGAACTTCCTGGCAGATTGTAGCCCTATGGCGGATCGAGACTCGAACTCGGCACTTTTGCCTTCCGCGGGCAAGTTGTGTACCGGCTGTGCTACCCAAGCCGTCCTCACTGCTGTACTTCCGCCAGTATCTCATCTTCGGCCTTCCAGGTCGTGAGGCGTGTTTGGGTAGCTCAGTTGGTGGAGCACGTGCCCGCGAAAGGCGAAGGACCGAAGTTCGAGTCTCGATCTGGCACACAGTTTTAATCTACCAGGAAGTTTCATGGTTTTCTATAGACTGTCTGCTGCCATTCATTTACCTCGATGCTCAAGCAGCAAGCTTGTCCGCCTCCATATCTGAGTTGCCAGTGTGACTACCATGCGGTTCGAATCGCCGTGACTGCCAGGAATTTGTCGTAGTTGGGAGGAACGGAGCAGGATGCACTCAGCTTCGAGAGGCCAGTTGAGGAGATACCAGGACGAGAAGTAGCGCCACCAAGGTCTGAAAAGCCAACAACGGCCGGGAGAGGGTTGTGCTGACCACGACACCCAAATTACATACTCCACTGACAGAGGATGACATGGCAGCCGTCGGCACTCTATGGCCCACCAGAATCGAAACTAGGAATTGGAAATGGGAAAACTCCTCTGCTATACTTTTAGTGTCCCATTTGCTAATCTTATTTCCCAGCATCAACTGAATCATTCCAGTAAACTCCATTACCCTTGTTTCACTTTTTAAGATACAATGGATTCTGTTAAACTGCTCTTTCAAGGCCTTGGCCGTCTGTGACAACACTACAGTAATACCACCTAACCTAAAAGTTTTAATTTCATCCCACTGAACTTTTAATTCCTTACCAAATTGCTTTTTAGTCTCATTTACTGCTTGTTCAATGTATAGATTAAAAACGTGGGAAATATTTTAAACCCGCGTCTTACTCCTTTCTCGCCTACTCCCTCCCTTTCAATTCTTTCGACTTCTGTAACAATTGCTCTAGGGGACTTATGACCTAAGATGTTGAGTCCCATAGTGCTCAGAGCCATTTGAACCATTTGCAACAGTTGCTGTCGGTTTATGTATCTAGGTAAAATTTTGCTCCCTGCATTTCATCCATGATAGGTTTAGAATTTCAAAAAGTATATTGCAATGAATTTTGACCAAACCTTATTTCTACTTGCTATGAACGCCAGTTTGTCTTCCTTCGCTCTGTTTTGTGTGATAAATCGAAGACCGTCCTAGCCCTGCATATTTCCACCTTCCTCCAGAAACCAAACTGGTTTTTCCCCATTCGGTTTCTAGCAGTCGTTCGTTTCTACTGTATACGATTCGTGTTGGCATTTTGCAACGACGCCTTGAAGAACTGAAGCCTGCCTTCGTGGGTGCTGGGATAACTACGTTATTTTTTTTTAAACATTTGAGGATGTTTAGCTTGTCTCATATGTCCCGAACGCCAGATGGAACAGTTTTAACGTGTTTATTTCTCCCAAGGATCTCGGAAATTCTGCAGGTGACTTACATTTAGGTGTTCGGTAGCTAACTAGTCCCGAACACACAAGTATATGAAGAAACTGACTGTGAAATTTGTGAAAGTAAAATTCTTTCATTATTATTATTATTATTGTTTCTTTCTATTCTCAGACGGTATCTCTGGTCAAAAATGGACAGTGACGCGGACCTTGATCAAGCGTGACTTCCTTTTAACTGTATGGTATATGTTACATTGCATTTAGGAACTTTCGGGTCATTGAACATGTATCAATAATTACAGATTTTTGTAGTTGTATATATATATGTTTGGATGTAGCTGTATTGCATTGATGTACTGGTGGATATTGTGAGGCATGACTCCTGTAGTTGATAGTATAATTGGTATAATGTCGACTGATACTAAAATGTAAACTTTCACGGCCGGAAATATCATGTCCATTATAATTATCCGGGCTGTTATGCCGTGGTCGGTTGATGAATGCTGTGGTGATTCCCAACGTTTCGTCTCCGACTGCGGGAGACATCTTCAAGGGGGTCCGTAGCTTGATGGAAGATCCAACACACACACTGGCTCGCTACTGACTGCCGCTACATTCCGTGTCCGCGCGCCCCCGCGCCGCGGCGTGACGTCACGTGTTTTGAAAACGTCAGTGCAATTGGCCGCTGTCCGTCGCCGTCGATCGCCGTTGCCGTCACCCAGTAGTGGACGAGTGGTACACATCTTTTTTAACACCGGCATCCATATACCGTTTAATTTGACGCCCTCCTCCTTTCTGTTGAAATTATTTGGGTGTTTAGCGATTTCGATCGCCTCCCTGTAGAGCCTTTCGTAATATCCGCTCGTGGCCGCTAGTACTTGCGTCTCCTCGAAGCGAATATTGTGGTTCCCCGGCTGGAAAGCATGCTCCGCAACAGCTGATCGTTCTGTTTCTCCTCTTCTACAATTTCCCTTGTGCTCTTCCAAACGTTTAGAAACAGTTCTTTTAGTGGTACCCACATAAACATCACCACAGCTGCATGGGATCCTATACACTCCAGATTTTTCCAATGGTTTGCGAGCGTCCTTGGCAGGCCTAAGGTATTCCTGTATCTTCCTGGTGGGCTTGTAAATTACGGTAATATTCCGCTTCGTCAAGATCCTCCCTATTCTTTCCGTTACATTTTTAACAAACGGCAGGAAAACCTTAGATTTTGCAGTAGCCTGTACGTCAGTATGATTTCTGCGTGGCTGCCTCAACGCACGTTTTATTTCGGCGGACGAATACCCGTTCTTCGTTAGTGCATTGTGGAGATGTTCCATCTCAGCGTCGAGCAACTCAGGTTCACAAATATTTCTAGCTCTGTCCGCTAACGTCTTGATAACACCCCGCTTCTGTTGTGGGTGGTGGTTCGAATCCCGGTGCAAATAACGGTCCGTGTGCGTGGGTTTGCGGTACACTGAGTGGCCCAATCTACCATTTTCGTTTCTAAACACAAGCACATCGAGGAAATGTAGTTTGCCGTCTACCTCCTCCTCCATAGTAAACTGAATTCTTGGGTTTATACTGTTCAGATGTTCGTGGAACCGGCTTAGTTCCTCCCTACCATGTCTCCACAACACAAACGTGTCATCCACGTATCGGAACCATACATTTGGTTTCTTGCTGGCAGTACCTAAGGCCTGTTCTTCGAATTTCTCCATAAAGAAGTTTGCAATTACGGGACTTAGGGGGCTTCCCATAGCCACGCCATCCGTTTGCTCATAAAACTGTTCATTCCACTTGAAGTATGTGGTCGTCAAACAACACTTAAACAGCTCTAAAATATCGGCAGGAAAAATTCGATCCAGCTGTTCCAATACATCATTAAGTGGAACCATGGTAAACAGCGATACCACATCGAAGCTGACCAATAAGTCCTCCGGCTGGACCACTATGCCATTCAATCTGCTGATGAAATGTGTCGAATTCTTTATATAAGAGTCCGAACGGCCCACATGTGGTTTTAACAGCGTAGTCAAAAACTTGGCTAACGAGTAGGTGGGCGAACCAATGGCACTTAGTATCGGTCTTAACGGAACATTTTCTTTATGAATTTTGGGCAATCCATAAAGCCTCGGTGGTAGCGCAACCGAATTGCAGAGACCTTTCTGTACACTCTCTTCAATGGAGGACTTTTTTATTAACCGCGACACAGTTCTGAGAACGTTGTTAGTGGGGTCCTTATTCAGCTTCCTATATGCTTGCGGATCCAGTAGATCCGTAATTTTTCTCTGATAGTCGGCCACATCCATAACCACCGTTGCGCTTCCTTTGTCAGCTGGGAGAACCAAAATACTACCGTCGTCATTCAGGAGTTTTAAAGCTCTTCTCTCACCCACAGTTATATTACCAGCTGACAAAGGAAGCGCAACGGTGGTTATGGATGTGGCCGACTATCAGAGAAAAATTACGGATCTACTGGATCCGCAAGCATATAGGAAGCTGAATAAGGACCCCACTAACAACGTTCTCAGAACTGTGTCGCGGTTAATAAAAAAGTCCTCCATTGAAGAGAGTGTACAGAAAGGTCTCTGCAATTCGGTTGCGCTACCACCGAGGCTTTATGGATTGCCCAAAATTCATAAAGAAAATGTTCCGTTAAGACCGATACTAAGTGCCATTGGTTCGCCCACCTACTCGTTAGCCAAGTTTTTGACTACGCTGTTAAAACCACATGTGGGCCGTTCGGACTCTTATATAAAGAATTCGACACATTTCATCAGCAGATTGAATGGCATAGTGGTCCAGCCGGAGGACTTATTGGTCAGCTTCGATGTGGTATCGCTGTTTACCATGGTTCCACTTAATGATGTATTGGAACAGCTGGATCGAATTTTTCCTGCCGATATTTTAGAGCTGTTTAAGTGTTGTTTGACGACCACATACTTCAAGTGGAATGAACAGTTTTATGAGCAAACGGATGGCGTGGCTATGGGAAGCCCCCTAAGTCCCGTAATTGCAAACTTCTTTATGGAGAAATTCGAAGAACAGGCCTTAGGTACTGCCAGCAAGAAACCAAATGTATGGTTCCGATACGTGGATGACACGTTTGTGTTGTGGAGACATGGTAGGGAGGAACTAAGCCGGTTCCACGAACATCTGAACAGTATAAACCCAAGAATTCAGTTTACTATGGAGGAGGAGGTAGACGGCAAACTACATTTCCTCGATGTGCTTGTGTTTAGAAACGAAAATGGTAGATTGGGCCACTCAGTGTACCGCAAACCCACGCACACGGACCGTTATTTGCACCGGGATTCGAACCACCACCCACAACAGAAGCGGGGTGTTATCAAGACGTTAGCGGACAGAGCTAGAAATATTTGTGAACCTGAGTTGCTCGACGCTGAGATGGAACATCTCCACAATGCACTAACGAAGAACGGGTATTCGTCCGCCGAAATAAAACGTGCGTTGAGGCAGCCACGCAGAAATCATACTGACGTACAGGCTACTGCAAAATCTAAGGTTTTCCTGCCGTTTGTTAAAAATGTAACGGAAAGAATAGGGAGGATCTTGACGAAGCGGAATATTACCGTAATTTACAAGCCCACCAGGAAGATACAGGAATACCTTAGGCCTGCCAAGGACGCTCGCAAACCATTGGAAAAATCTGGAGTGTATAGGATCCCATGCAGCTGTGGTGATGTTTATGTGGGTACCACTAAAAGAACTGTTTCTAAACGTTTGGAAGAGCACAAGGGAAATTGTAGAAGAGGAGAAACAGAACGATCAGCTGTTGCGGAGCATGCTTTCCAGCCGGGGAACCACAATATTCGCTTCGAGGAGACGCAAGTACTAGCGGCCACGAGCGGATATTACGAAAGGCTCTACAGGGAGGCGATCGAAATCGCTAAACACCCAAATAATTTCAACAGAAAGGAGGAGGGCGTCAAATTAAACGGTATATGGATGCCGGTGTTAAAAAAGATGTGTACCACTCGTCCACTACTGGGTGACGGCAACGGCGATCGACGGCGACGGACAGCGGCCAATTGCACTGACGTTTTCAAAACACGTGACGTCACGCCGCGGCGCGGGGGCGCGCGGACACGGAATGTAGCGGCAGTCAGTAGCGAGCCAGTGTGTGTGTTGGATCTTCCATCAAGCTACGGACCCCCTTGAAGATGTCTCCCGCAGTCGGAGACGAAACGTTGGGAATCACCACAGCATTCATCAACCGACCACGGCATAACAGCCCGGATAATTATAATGGACATGATAATGTCGACTGTTATTATTATTATTATTATTATTATTATTATTATTGTTGTTGTTGTCGTTGTAATTATTATTAGTGTCAATTGCTGCTATTTTAATATTGTCTCTATGTATAAAAGTCAATGTCCTGACTGACTGACTCACTGTTGCCTAGCCCAAACCGCTAAGACATTTGAAATTTGAAGAAGGTGTGGATCTTATACTGTAGACGTCGTTTAAAAAGGTATTTTTTCGAAATTACAACCCTGAGGGAGTGAAATAGGGGATGAAAATTCTTAAGATGATATTTCGTTCCATTAAAAAAATTCACAGCTAAATTTATGAAAATTGGTATTTCACTTCTCGGTTAGATATAAAGGAATATTTGTTAGGGTATGAATGATGCTATAGAAATATTTGCACAACAACATGATAACAAAAGCTTTGGGCCCAGCTACTAGAATCGGTTTTAAATTAGATTAAATAGAAACGAACCAAAAAAATCTCTATCGGCCCTGCAGACTACTCGAGCGAAGCAGAGGGCGCTAAGCTAGTTACTAATATTGCAGTGAATGTTATTATAATAGCTTTGGTGTGTATTGTTTCTGGTCAGATGTAGGAGAGGGTCTTAAGGACCTAATCTGGTCAGGCTAAATAAGCAATAAATGAATAAAAAATAAATGAGCAATACTTGATCTTATTTCTACAAACGTGGGAATTTATTGAATGACTTGTTATTTACTTCTGTTACAGACTGATCGCTGGGCTACGACGACAGGCATCGCAGCGTTAGACGTACAGGGAAGGCGAGATACTTCTCATTGATGTCCGGTGAGTACTGATTCCTCAACATCAGCGTTTTTCAAACGGTGCGCTGGCACTGTCGAGAGAATTTTCACTTCAATCTTTGTAAGGAAACCGCCGAAAACTGGTGATGGTGGATTGCCAGACTGAAACTCGAACCTTGTCGTCGAATAGCGTGATATGTCTTCACGCGACTGTCAGTCATAATTCATGAAGTCCGTAATAATGTCTTATCCGACTGTTCCTGCGCGTCGCACAAACTTATAACGTATCAACAAAACTGTGTATGTACGACATTGTCAGTATATTTTAACACTTCTGTTTTGGGACGGCACATAGAGAGGGGTGGTGGTGGTGGTGGTGGTGGTGGTGGTGGTTAGGGGGAGAGGGAAGAGATCCGTCAGTCTCCTGACTGATAAACATGGGTAAACTGAAAACTGTAATGCTATATGTCGGCTTCGGCCAGTGACACAGTGAAGCTGCGTCAGGCGACGTAAACAACGTGTATCCTTGGTCGTATTCTGAAGCGGTCAGATTTCTTACTAGAAATATTTCAGGTTACAGCTAGGATCACAGATTAATAAGAGAAACAAACATTTATCGAGTATCAAAAAGGAAGCTCTACGTCTGTAATGGATACCATGACACACGTCACGAACTTAATAAAAAGAAGTATTTCTCTAAATGGTTATCACAAGAGAAATTGTTAGTGTATGAAGAGCTTTAACTATTTATCGGAAAGAACACGAATCGAGTATCCTAGAAAAAGCTCTACAGCTGTACTGGAGACCACGATACCCATTATAAATGGATGAAGTGTTGTAATTCCCGTCATAATAGTAGAGACAGTATTTTTTTCTGCAACACAGTACAGACTAAAAAAAATCTTTCTCTCGAAAATAACTTACACTACAATCAATAAAGCTATACGGAAATTACATTCAAAATGCGCACCAACGAATGATGTCAGATAATTTTTTGTCTGACTACTGTTATACTCGTACGATTCTTTACACGAGACGACGCGTTTTTTAACATAAAAGGAGAGCTTAGCCATCCTCCAGAGTTATATCGTACTAGCATCACTTTCATACATGCCTTGGACACGGATGCATATTTTTGGCGCTGCTGACAGAGATGAAAAGGTGTTGGTAGCGCTGCGCAGAGAGGGTCTGTTGCGGCCCGCACTTCGGTTATCTTTGGGCACGCTCGGGAGCGAGAGGCCCTTTGATTCGCTGCCAGCCGCATCTCATTACTATCTAACGAACTTCCGGCTCCGTTGGGGTGAGGTGGGCCTAGCCCGCTGCTTGGAGCAGTCGCCCATCTCAGCAACAGTGCGCCAACGGTCGATAGGCGCTATCTCGTCTCTCCTGAATAACGCCGGTCAAAGTAGTGTGGCGCAGGATCGCTACTACGCGATTAGTGGGTTCCTTGGACTTCACAACCGCGGAGTTAACAACATTGTTTCGTGATCAATACTTGATTATCTTCGACACGATGAGACAGATGGTTGAATAATAGGGGACATCCTAACGTTCTAGAAGAGCAAGATACAATCATTTGTTTCGAAATTGTGCTGAAGTGGCGTTAATAAATAAAAGAAAAGCAAGGGGTCGTGAGATGTTTCGTGATGAAACGACGGAGGGCGCTGGTGGGTGAAGTGTTTTTTATGCGTTGGCTCCACAGTCATATCACCTGTAGTAAAAGAGAGCATTATGCCAAAAGTCAAAACAACAAAGAAAAAAAGCTTAGAGTTTTACGACCGTCATAACGAAGTTAAGGGTCAGTGCTCGCTCGGATGGAACTGTTGCAGGTGAAAAATCATTAAAAGCAGTCTCACAGAATTCTTTTGAAGTGTTATATGAGAAATTGTAGCAGTAACTAAACAGTTTATCGGATTGCACGATACTTTATTGATTCCACGCAGGTTTCGCCTAATAACAGGTTATCATCAGGTTTTAAGTAAGAGTTCTACCTGATACTGCATTCAAAATGACTGTCGTCCATTCAGACAATCTTTCAGTTATTCAGAACATTACAGTACAACTCAGTAACATTAAGAGGTGTCATAGAAACTTCATGCTTATTTGCCTAGTCGAAGCCTCTCGTGAATGTAAAACAACGTGCAGCCGAAGTTGATATTTAATTAATATAAACTTCAGTGGCTGAAAAAAGCTATTGCGCCGTGTTGTTGTTGTGGATTGGCAAGAGAGCCAACCCGGTGTGAGAGGAAGCCGAAAGGCACGCGTTTTAGCTCACGCAGGCTGGCGTGAGGTCTGGAACAGGTCAAGGAAATTAGACTAGCAAAAAAAGGACGTAGCTGTGGAATACTTAACTTTAATCCATAAATGGTGAACATCGCTCTTGACGGTACATGTTTTTCAGCATCAGTAGTAACTGGTAATGGCGCCTTGCTAGGTCGTAGCAAATGACGTAGCTGAAGGCTATGCTAACTATCGTCGCGGCAAATGAGAGAGTATTTTGTCAGTGAACCATCGCTATCAAAGTCGGCTGTACAACTGGGGCGAGTGCTAGGAAGTCTGTCTAGACCTGCCGTGTGGCGGCGCTCGGTCTGCAATCACTGATAGTGGCGACACGCGGGTCCGACGTATACTAACGGACCGCGGCCGATTTAAAGGCTACCACGTAGCAAGTGTGGTGTCTGGCGGTGACACCACAGTTGTAACCATGGACAAAGCAATGAAGATCACAATACTGGATTTTGAACCCCATTCGTCTCATTTGTTACGATCAGAGATCACATCCAAGCAGAAATGTAAGTACTCTCAGTTTTTCATGTTTTTATTACTGGAGGAATTCTGGAGTGTAGGCAGAGGTTATAAACTATTTGTTTATAACAAATTACGTTAGTTCCCAGATATGTGAGAGGCTCGAAGACGTCTTAAGTAATAGAACCTAGAACATGGTTCAAATGGCTCTAAGCACTATGGGACTTAACATCTGAGGTCATCAGTCCCCTAGACATAGAACTACTTAAACGTAACTAACCTAAGGGCATCACACACATTCATGCCCGAGGCAGGATTCGAACCTGCGACCGTAGCAGCCGCGTGGTTGCGGACTGAAGCGCCTAGAACCGCTCGGCCACCGCGGCCGGCTAGAACGTTGTTCTCGGCGGCAATTGTTCATCAGAGTCGAGGGTACCATCGGGAGTGTCCCAGAGAAGTTTGATATGACCGCTTTTGTTCTCTACATGCATGAAGATCGGCCAGGTGGGGTGAGCAGCAATCTGCGACTGTCTGCTGATGATGCTGTAGTATACGGTGATGTATTGTCATTGAGTAACTGTACGAAGATATAGAATGACTTACACACAATTTCTATTAGGTGTGATGAATTCCAGCTTGCTTTAAATGTAGAAATTGAAAATGAGTAGGAATAACGACAAATACACTGTGAGACAAAAATAGTCGCACCACGAGTGAATTATCCAAATGGGACTGAAATCGGTCCATGTGATGTACATGTACAGACAAACAAATGACTACAACTTCAGAAAAACTGGATGTTTTATTCAAGAGAAAGAGCTTCACAAATTCAGCAAGTCAACAATGCGTCGGTCCACCTCTGCGCCTCATGCTGGCAGCTATTTGACATTGCATTGATTGATAGAGTTGTTGGATGTACTCGTGAGGGATATCGCGCCATTTTCTGTTCTTTTGGCACGTTAGATCCCCAGAATCCCGAGATGGATGGAGGACCCTGCCCAGAATGCTGCAAACTTCATCAACTGGGGAGAGATCCGGTGGCCCCACTGGCCAACGTAGTGTTTGGCAAGCACGAGCGTCTGACAGGAATTATCTTTCTGAAATGTAAGCCCATGATGGCTTGCCATGAAAGGCAACAAAAGTGGGCGTGGAATGTCGTCGATATACCACTGTGCTGCAAGTGTGCCGCAGATGACAACCACAGGGGTATGCTATGAAATGAAATGGCATCCCAGATCATCACACCTGGGTGTCGGGTCGTATGGCGGGCGAGAGTTAGCTGTCTGGGGTGTCTACAGACCTGTCTTCGGCATCGAATCTCATTGACTGGAGTGGGCTTGTTTTCAGCGATGAGTCCCGCATCGAACTGGGCCCCGACGTCCAGCGACATTATTATTTGACAATACTCCTCGCACACTGTCTCTTTGCAACATTTATTCACAGTATAGTGTGTATGATCAACAGTCCATCATAATAAACCACTGACCGCTTGAGTTATAATGTTCCATTTAGCAAGTCCGCACATAATGACTCGTTCCTTCTCCAAATGGTTCAAATGGCTCTGAGCACTATGGGACTTAACTTCTGAGGTCATCAGTCCCCTAGAACTGTTTAACCCTAACTAACCTAAGGACATTTCACACGTCCATGCCCGAGGTAGGATTCGAGCCTGCGACCGTAGCGGTCGCGCGGTTCCGGACTGAAGCGCCTAGAACCGCTCGGCCACAGCGGCTGGCTCTTCTGGCACCTTTTAATTCAAATCCCACAGATGAAACTATTTTTCTGAGAGTTCTTTTACTAGCCTGGGTGTCCAGTCCTGTGTGACGATATCTGTGAAGGCTTTGAGAAATGAGAGGGCCTTGTTCATAGCATTGCGGAAATAGCTGTCTCTGATTTCACATTTATGTATATCACCGAGGAAATGTTTTATTGTGTGAATTTTGGTTTTGAGCAGGTGTTTGAATTTTGTCCCACTCGGCGTAGTGATGCTCCTTCCGTAATACCATTCTCGTTCTCATTGTCAGTCAAATTCTTGACGCTGACAGCAAGTTTTCGAAGCTTTCCGCGAAGTCGTTTCCCATTATCACTTTCCCTTCTCGTGCTGCTTTAGATTGGAACGTGACTGTACCTACTCACATGACAAAGGTTGTTCCTGCATCGGGCGTGTTACCAGTTCGCCTTGCCGAGAAATACGAGGCTACGCTATTTGCGGGGAACAGTAGCAGATGAGATGGAATAATATCGTTGATTATTTCGCTAACGTCTCAGTGCTTTATGAGGTAAGCGTCCAGTCATTTATAGAGAATAAGCTAACACCATCATTTCGCCGGCCGAGGTGGTCGTGCGGTTCTGGGCGCTACAGTCTGGAACCGCGCGACCGATACGGTCGCAGGTTCGAATCCTGCCTCGGGCATGGATGTGTGTGAAGTCCTTAGGTTAGTTAGGTTTAAGTAGTTCTAAGTTCTAGGGGACTGATGACCTCAGCAGTTAGGTCCCATAGTGCTCAGAGCCATCGTTTCGTGGAAGAGTCTTTTTGCCACTGCGAGTCGTGTTCTGACAGAGTAATGTTCCGTTCTAGAGTCTGCACGCCCCGATGATCTCTTCCTCGGGCACGCTGTTGGTGAATGAAATACTGATTCGTGTTTAAAGGTTCTCCTCGTCACTCATTCTGAGAAACAGTTGGAAACTGAATTGAACGGGTTAAATAATATGGTGCCTGCCGGGTCCGTAATTAGGGAAGACGTGAATATGGAACAGCGATTGTTCTGTGACTGTCTCGTTTGAATGTTTCATGAGTTATGTGGCCACACACTGCAAAAATGTCAAACGTGGTGCCAGATTGTGGTGTCTTTTGAAAACTATAGTCCGAATCCTTTTACCGTCGAGTTGGCGCGCTGGTGAGAGACTGGTCCCACATTCGCGAGGACCGAGGTTTGCTTCTCCGTCTGACCATCCAGATATAAGTTTTCTGTGGTTTCCATAAATCGTTTATAGCAATTATTGGGGTTCCAACTGTGAGAACTGCGTTTTCTTCCGAATCCCTGATCTACCCGTGATTGTGGTGCGTCTCCAAGAGAATCATTGTGGACGGGACGTTGAACTCTTAATCTTCCACGCTTCCTTCAGACTGACTTTAACACGTGTATTCTGGCATCAATCGATTTCGAAAAGTGCACAGTTGCAAGAACATAAATTCAGTCACGACCTCCTGCCTGGAGTAGTTTTTGACGGTTTTACATATCCATTAGGCAGAACAGTAGGTGATTTTTCTCTGTTAGTGTCCTAAGTACAGAAAACGATACTATTTAACGGGTAGAAACGTGGAAGCGACATATAATATTTACAGACAAATCGCATACAGTAAGATTTCCATCACATGTAAACTCATTCGTTACTAATTTCTAATTAGTGTTTGTACGGTATCTTTCATACCAGAATTTTAGAATTTGCAGAATAATAAACAAAATGTTTCTTTCTATTATTACTATATAATGCTTATAATTACATCGTGGGGACCAATTATTTCCCTTTCTCCGGGCAGAGACCTGTTTGTCGCTTCGAGATATAAGTCTTGCAGTGTAAGGTAAAACTATACATTATGAAACGCTGCATGTCATGGAATAAAGATATAGCTAGCTTCCTTTTCCGTTAGTGGTACTTGCTCGTCTGAGACGTAGCCATGTTTATCCTTCAATAGACAGCTGATATTGTACGCGTGTCTACGATTTCGTATATTTGATGCTAACAAGTCTATATTTTCTCTTGCATGTTATTACCTTAACTAGAAAAAGGAAAATAAAGATTGGAGCTTAATGTCGACTCGTCGATGGTAGATCTAAGACAAGCTCGGAACGTGGAAGAAGACTGACCGTGGTCCTGATTAGGGAACCTCCACGACGCTGGATTAACGTAGAGGGGTGATCAGCTGGTGCTGTTGGCTCTAGAGAAAGTGAGACTGTTTATGTCGTAGCTGTTGATAGCTGATGGAAGGTCTGACAGCTGCGTGTTCTTGTCTGAGACACCATTTTTGTGGGTCTACAAAGCAGCGGTCTGATTCGCATTCTTCACGTTTTTCACCAACCGACAGTCCAATCCAGTGTGCCCCGCTCACACGCCCGCCGAAATATTAGACGTTCATATTCTTTGCTCTTGACTAGTAATCAGCATAACAGTTGTTTTCAGTTGTAAAAATATCTTCAGAATAGTCTGAAATTACCAAATGCAACTGCTGTTAATGGAAAGCTGTTTTGTGGACGATATTAATCGTTGTAGCACATTGTCATATGGTTCAAATGGCTCTGAGCACTATGGGACTTAACATCTATGGTCATCAGTCCCCTAGAACTTAGAACTACTTAAACCTAACTAACCTTAGGACATCACACAACACCCAGTCATCAAGAGGCAGAGAGATAGCACATTGTCCTTACCATTATCTGCAATAAGGAGAACTTCTCGTTTGAGACAGTGCGTTCATCAGAAGATCCCCCACTCCCCTCATATTTTTTCCTTCACCGTTCTATCAATATAGTTACATCATGGGTACTAAAAGCTACAGGGCGTAAATGTCTGGGTTGGTCATCGTTGTCCACCCTGATTGTTTCCCGTAATTCCTACTAGCATGTAATTGCCCCATTTCTTAGTACGGTCTCCTAAGACAGCCGGTCCGTATTATCGATGTGGGAGATAATCACTCATTGTAATTTCAGACTATTTTCGCAAAAGACGCGAATAGTTATGTGCAAGTGTCGTTCGATGAAACCTTTAACATCGTGGAGTTCTTCTTTATTTACTTGTTTAGTTGCACTTGACTCCGCTAATCAGAAAAATGTAAAGTCGAATGTAAATCTGTATTCGCCTATGACTGATGAACCACTGACAACTACAGTCATTCCTATAGTACAAAAACTTAGTAAGATATTGTTCTGCGTGAAGAATATAAAATAACACAGGACTATCGCATAATGTAATGGCAGACACTAGAAGAAAGGTTAGAGAAATCCTACTTGACCATGTAAAATGTTTCAAAGTATTGTTGTGTACTGCCGATTTTGAGCATCTGATGCAACACCGGTCCAGCTTATTTGTGGACAAATAACCTCCCGTGCGAATGAACACATTTTAGCTTGTGATGTTTGTAAAAATATTCATTCACAACTTTTGTCTTAATTTTGTGATCTACACTCCTGGAAATTGAAATAAGAACACCGTGAATTCATTGTCCCAGGAAGGGGAAACTTTATTGACACATTCCTGGGGTCAGATACATCACATGATCACACTGACAGAACCACAGGCACATAGACACAGGCAACAGAGCATGCACAATGTCGGCACTAGTACCGTGTATATCCACCTTTCGCAGCAATGCAGGCTGCTATTCTCCCATGGAGACGATCGTAGAGATGCCGGATGTAGTCCTGTGGAACGGCTTGCCATGCCATTTCCACCTGGCGCCTCAGTTGGACCAGCGTTCGTGCTGGACGTGCAGACCGCGTGAGACGACGCTTCATCCAGTCCCAAACATGCTCAATGGGGGACAGATCCGGAGATCTTGCTGGCCAGGGTAGTTGACTTACACCTTCTAGAGCACGTTGGGTGGCACGGGATACATGCGGACGTGCATTGTCCTGTTGGAACAGCAAGTTCCCTTGCCGGTCTAGGAATGGTGGAACGATGGGTTCGATGACGGTTTGGATGTACCGTGCACTATTCAGTGTCCCCTCGACGATCACCAGTGGTGTACGGCCAGTGTAGGAGATCGCTCCCCACACCATGATGCCGGGTGTTGGCCCTGTGTGCCTCGGTCGTATGCAGTCCTGATTGTGGCGCTCACCTGCACGGCGCCAAACACGCATACGACCATCATTGGCACCAAGGCAGAAGCGACTCTCATCGCTGAAGACGACACGTCTCCATTCGTCCCTCCATTCACGCCTGTCGCGACACCACTGGAGGTGGGCTGCACGATGTTGGGGCGTGAGCGGAAGACGGCCTAACGGTGTGCGGGACCGTAGCCCAGCTTCATGGAGACGGTTGCGAATGGTCCTCGCCGATACCCCAGGAGCAACAGTGTCCCTAATTTGCTGGGAAGTGGCGGTGCGGTCCCCTACGGCACTGCGTAGGATCCTACGGTCTTGGCGTGCATCCGTGCGTCGCTGCGGTCCGGTCCCAGGTCGACGGGCACGTGCACCTTCCGCCGACCACTGGCGACAACATCGATGTACTGTGGAGACCTCACGCCCCACGTGTTGAGCAATTCGGCGGTACGTCCACCCGGCCTCCCGCATGCCCACTATACGCCCTCGCTCAAAGTCCGTCAACTGCACATACGGTTCACGTCCACGCTGTCGCGGCATGCTACCAGTGTTAAAGACTGCGATGGAGCTCCGTATGCCACGGCAAACTGGCTGACACTGACGGCGGCGGTGCACAAATGCTGCGCAGCTAGCGCCATTCGACGGCCAACACCGCGGTTCCTGGTGTGTCCGCTGTGCCGTGCGTGTGATCATTGCTTGTACAGCCCTCTCGCAGGGTCTGACACATCGGTGTCAATGTGTTCTTTTTTCCATTTTCAGGAGTGTATATCCGTTTTTTGTTTACATTCTACTACACTAGTTGTGTTCTGGTCTTCAGTCCGAGAACTTGTTTGATGCGGCTCTCCATGCTGCTCTGTCCTGTGCAAGCCTCTTCATCTCCGAAAAACTACTGCAACCTACATCCTTCTGAATCTGCGTGCTGTATTCATCCCTTGGTCTCCCTCTAAGATTTTAAGCTCTCACACTTCCCTCCAATTTAAACTAATCCAAGATGTCAGAATGAGTCCTATCAACCGATTGCTTCTTTTAGTCATGATGTGTCACAGATTTCTTTTCTGCCCAGTTCTCTTCAGTACCTCCTCCGTAGTTATGTGATGTAACCATCTAATATTCAGCATCCTTCTGCAATACCACATTTCAGAAGCTCTGCTCTCTTCCTGTATAAACTGTTTATCATACATTTTTCACTTTCATACGTGTCTACACTCTATTGTCAAATATGTGTTATACTCAGTGTAAGTACTAACTTTTGTTAGTTTTTTACTAAAGTTTGATTTAAATGTGTGATATTAATTTAAAATTCCGTACATGCATCCCTAATATGCATACTTATGTTAATATGTATGTATTTACTATCATTTATTTCATTGTATATTTTATCCTACAGCTTCTGTGATAAAGATTTGAAACGCGCGTCGCTTATTGAAGAATTGTACGATCAAGACTTTTCCATATTTCAAAGTCGTTCGAAATCTGAATGGTCGCCTGTTTCTACTATGGGTGTATTTCCATCAAGTACTGGTTATATCAAATTGTTCGTCTCAACTTCACTTTCATCACTGTGGTACGTAGTAAACAGTTATCGTTCGCACCCTGTTTAACAAGATTTGTGTATCTGCTACATAATACGTATAACGCAGTGTTTTTTCGTCTGAATGCTGGAACGTCCACTATCAGCTCCTAAAGGGATGGTTGTATTTCCTTAGGACTTTCAACATTTTGTAGTGCAGATATTCCAACTAATCTGAGGCTATGCAAAGAAAGCGGTAGGGCTGGCACTGACAAGTGAGAAGTGCCTCGGAGTGCACGGAAAAGTAACACCTATCACAACGTTTTACACTTTTTCTCGTGCAACTGGAGGATCAGTATACGAATTTGGATGGAGTTGCGGACCTACAGAGCGGAAGTTTGAATCAATATTCCTTAGAATCAGACGAGAGTAACAGATATACCTGTACATTGAGGTGCCAAAGAAATTCGTACAACTGCCTAATATCGTGTAGGGCCCATGCGAGCACGCAGAAGTGCCGCAACACGACGTGGCATAGACTCGACTAATGTCAGTAGTAGTGCTGGAGCACACTGACACCATGAATCCGACAAGGCTGTCCATAAATCCATGAGAGTACGAGGGGGTGGAGATCTGAACGGCACGTTGCAAGGCATCCCAGATATGGTCAATAATGTTCGTGTTTGGGGAGTTTGGTTGCCAGAGGAAGTGTTTAAACTTAGAAGAGTGTTCCTGGAGCCACACTGTAGCTATTCTGGACGTGTTGGGTGTCGCATTGTCCTACTGGAATTGCCGAACTATGTCGGAATGCACAACGGACATGAATGGATGCAAGTTGATCAGACAGGATGCTTATATACGTGTCAAAAAAGTTCAGATGTGTGTAAAATTATATGGGACTTAACTGCTAAGGTCATCAGTTCCTAAGCTTGCACACTACTTGACCTAAGTTATCCTAAGGACAAACACACACACACACACACACACACACACACACACACACACATGCCCGAGGGAGGACTCGAACCTCCGCCGGGACCACGTACGTGCCACCTGTCAGAGTCGTATCTAGACGTTTCAGGGGTCCCATATCACTCCAACTGCACACGCTCCACCCCATTACAGAGCCTCCACCAGCTTGAACAGTCCACAGCTGTTCTGCAGGGTCCTTGGATTCATGAGGTCGTCTCCATACTCGTACACGTCCATCCGCTCGATACAATTTGAAACGAGACTCGTCCGACCAGGCAACATGTTTACAGTCATCAACAGTTCAATGCCGGTGTTGACGGGCCCAAGCGAGGCGTGAAGCTTTGTGTCGTGTAGTCACCAGGGGAATACGAGTGGGCCTTCCGCTCCGAAAGCCCATATCGACGATGTTTCATTGAATAGTTCGCACGCTGACACTTGTTGATGGCCCAGCATTGAAATCTGCAGCAATTTGCGGAAGGGTTACGCTTCCGTCAGGTTGAACGATTCTCTTTAGTTGTTGTTGGTCCCGTTCTTGCAGGATCTTTTTCCGCCCGCAGCGACGTCGGAGATTAGATGTTTTACCGGATGTCGGAGATTAGATGTTTTACCGGATTCCTGATATTCGCGTTACACACTTGAAATGGTCGTACGGGAAAATCACCACTTCATCGCTACTTCGGAGATGCTATATCCCATCTCTCGTGGGGCGACTATAACACGACGTTCAAACTCACTAACATCTTGATAACCTGCCATTGTAGCAGCAGTAACCGATCTAACAACTGCACCAGACACTTAATGTCTTATATAGGCGTTGCCGACCGTAGCGCCGTATTCTCTCTGTTCACATAACTCTGTATTTGAATACGCACGCCTATACCAGTTTCTTTGGCGCTTCAGTGGAGATACAGCGGCAGAATTCTTGTTACGTTACATGAACAGCAAATATTTTACGTTATTGATGGACATTTCTTTACTTAGAAGATCTAAGTAAAGAAGGGAAAGCAGAAAGATGGAAGGAGTATATAGAGGGTCTATACAAGGGCGATGAACTTGAGGACAATATTATGGAAATGGAAGAGGATGTAGATGAAGATGAAATGGGAGATACGATACTGCGTGAAGAGTTTGACAGAGCACTGAAAGACCTGAGTCGAAACAAGGCCCCCGGAGTAGACAACATTCCATTGGAACTACTGACGGCCTTGGGAGAGCCAGTCCTGACAAAACTCTACCATCTGGTGAGCAAGATGTATGAAACAGGCGAAATACCCTCAGACTTCAAGTAGAATATAATAATTCCAATCCCAAAGAAAGCAGGTGTTGACAGATGTGAAAATTACCGAACTATCAGTTTAATAAGTCACGGCTGCAAAATACTAACGCGAATTCTTTACAGACCAATGGAAAAACTGGTAGAAGCCGACCTTGGGGAAGATCAGTTTGGATTCCGTAGAAATACTGGAACACGTGAGGCAATACTGACTTTACGACTTATCTTAGAAAATAGATTAAGGAAAGGCAAACCTACATTCCTAGTATTTGTAGACTGAGAGAAAGCTTTTGACAATGTTGACTGGAATACTCTCTTTCAAATTCTAAAGGTGGCAGGGGTAAAATACAGGGAGCGAAAGGCTATTTACAATTTGTACAGAAACCAGATGGCAGTTATAAGAGTCGAGGGACATGAAAGGGAAGCAGTGGTTGGGAAGGGAGTAAGACAGGGTTGTAGCCTCTCCCCGATGTTATTCAATCTGTATATTGAGCAAGCAGTAAAGGAAACAAAAGAAAAATTCGGAGTAGGTATTAAAATCCATGGAGAAGAAATAAAAACGTTGAGGTTCGCCGATGACATAGTAATTCTGTCAGAGACAGCAAAGGACTTGGAAGAGCAGTTGAACGGAATGGATGGTGTCTTGAAGGGAGGATATAAGATGAACATCAACAAAAGCAAAACGAGGATACTGGAATGTAGTCGAATTAAGTCGGGTGATGTTGAGAGTATTAGATTAGGATATGAGACACTTAAAGTAATAAAGGAGTTTTGCTATTTGGGGAGCAAAATAACTGATGATGGTCGAAGTAGAGAGGATATAAAATGTAGACTGGTAATGGCAAGGAAAGCGTTTCTGAAGAAGAGAAATTTGTTAACATCGAGTATAGATTTAAGTGTCAGGAAGTCATTTCTGAAAGTATTTGTATGGAGTGTAGCCATGTATGGAAGTGAAACATGGACGGTAATAGTTTGGACAAGAAGAGAATAGAATCTTTCGAAACGTGGTGCTACAGAAGAATGCTGAAGATTAGATGGGTAGATCACATAACTAATGAGGAGGTACTGAATAGAATTGGGGAGAAGAGGAGTTCGTGGCACAACTTGACCAGAAGAAGGGATCGGTTGGTAGGACATGTTCTGAGGCATCAAGGGATCACCAATTTAGTATTGGAGGGCAGTGTGGAGGGTAAAAATCGTAGGGGGAGACCAAGAGATGAATACACTAAGCAGATTCAGAAAGATGTAGGTTGCAGTAGGTACTGGGAGATGAAGAAGCTTGCACAGGATAGAGTAGCATGGAGAGCTGCATCAAACCAGTCCCAGGACTGAAGACCACAACAACAACAACGATGGACATTGTATTTGCGAAACTTTAATGAATTTACGCAACTAGTATAACTAACATGAGAAACAGACACGAAAAGATGACACGTTTATGATCGCATGCGAAGCAAATTCGTAGTGTTTCTGCAGCGTTCTTGCGGGAAAGGTCACTTCCCCCACCATGAGCGCTGCTTTACGGACAGATTTTATTGTTAATCTGTAGAGATAACTTGTTGGTTGGTTGATATGGGGAGGATACGAGACAGCGAGGTCACCGGTCCCAACAGATTAGGGAAGGATGGGGACCATGCCCTTTCAAAGGAACCATCCTGGCATTTGCCTGAAGCGATTTAGGAAAATACAGAAAACCTAAATCGGGATAGCCGGACACGGGATTGAACCGTCGTTCTCCGAATCAGAGTCCCGTGCACCACCTCGGTTGGTAGAGATACCTCGTCGCACATAGAGCGTGTGGTGGCAACTGGCATCGGATGCTTCCCTCATCGTTAGCAGCGCGTCTAATCGGAGAAAGAGATGAAAAGAGCGACGTCACATGTCATTATACGCTGAACAGTAGTTCTAGTCAGATTTACAGGACGTTAGTTTATAGACCACTGTGATACCCGGAGCACTATCATAAACTCTTCTACAAGATTGCGAGAAATTATTTTTAACAACAGAAGCAGCTGACGTTTCTCCTGCGCAGCACGTGCCGGGAAGAGCCGTAGTGCGTTCAACTCTGAACTGAGGAATTAAAGAGCCGACCGGGCCTGTTGACTCACAAATTATCTCGCGCTCCCCGGCCGTTGTTTTTGCCCGGCCAGTCGTCCGTAGCTAAAACCGTGTAGCGCTATAAACATGTTATTAGACTCCTAGCTTGACGGCAACTAATTTCGTCACATTGTGGATAGAGGTACAGTGTGGTAATATTGTGGATCCTTGGTGAATTTCAGATAGAAAATAAGTTCGTCGACTGTCTTTTGTTTCGCCACTTGTACCTGGGTGTTTTTGCTTCTCTTCAGATCAGAAACTTTTCTTGTTATTCTTTTCTTAAGTCTGGACTACAGTCACGTTAATCTTATTGATTATTGGAGAACGTTTGGATTTGTTAAAAAAATATTTAACACAAGAAACACAAGGATAAAACCGTGGCGTACTTAGTACAAATTACTTTCGACGTCAAGACTGCAAACTTGTGTTTCATACAAAACCACAAGTATTTTCACCCATCGAAGTGTTTAATATAATTCTACGCAATTTATTCCGAATACAGTGTATGGATCATTCATTCGAAATGCTGTGGACGCTGAAAAATCTTTCCTCGCAATGTTTTTGTGTTGAATTGAAGACAGCAACAGAAAAATGGGACGGTTAACAGATTATTTTAGCAGGCAGCGGCCTTGCCAAGTTGAACACGCCAGTTCTTGCACGGTTACTGAAGTTAAGTAACGTCGGGCATTGTTAGTGCTTGGGTAGGTGGTTGGCTCACATACACACAAGTCGCCGAAGTGGCGTCCAATTGACAGACTTGCGCCAGGCCGTTCAGCCATACGATATTATTGTTATTATTATTATTATTATTTACATTGGGTTGATGAACATAATGGTAACGGAAACGTACAATATTCAGCAGAAATAAAATAGAAATAAAAATCTGTAGCCATTATGCGGTCTGCAAGAGGTTTAACTTCCTACAAACGCAAACTGCTCGTAAACGTGGAAAGGTGGAAACTAGATGATGCTCCGCAAACGGAGAAATGAACATTGAACGTACAGTAGCTACAAACTGTATTTGTGACGATACTTTCAAACGTTCATTCAAAAACTAGTTTTTACAAGCACATGAAAATAGCCGTTCAAAGAGCATCTCATCATCATCATCATCATCATCATCATCATCATCATCATCATTTAAGACTGATTATGCCTTTCAGCGTTCAGTCTGGAGCATAGCCCCCCTTATACAGTTTCTCCATGATCCCCTATTCAGTGCTAACATTGGTGCCTCTTCTGATGTTAAACCCATTACTTCAAAATCATTCTTAACCGAATCCAGGTACCTTCTCCTTGGTCTGCCCCGACTCCTCCTACCCTCTACTGCTGAATCCATGAGTCTCTTGGGTAACCTTGCTTCTCCCATGCGTGTAACATGACCCCACCATCTAAGCCTGTTCGCCCTGACTGCTACATCTATAGAGTTCATTCCCAGTTTTTCTTTGATTTCCTCATTGTGGACACCCTCCTGCCATTGTTCCCATCTACTAGTACCTGCAATCCTCCTAGCTACTTTCATATCCGTAACCTCAACCTTGTTGATAAGGTAGCCTGAATCCACCCAGCTTTCGCTCCCATACAACAAAGTTGGTCGAGTTATGGCCAATTAATACCAGCGACACGCGACTGCTTTTAACTAGTTTACGTATACACTGAGGCGACAAAAGACATTGGATACCTTCTTTTGCTCCGAATAGTGCAGCAGCTCCATGTGACACAGACTCAACAAGTCGTTGGAAATCCTCTGCTGAAATATTGAGCCACACTGTCTCTGCTGTGAAGCCTGCCTCGGTACTGAGTTCTGCAGGCACGGCAGCTCAGTGTGTTTGGTTGGAGGGTTGGCTACACTCTGTAATTAAAGAAAATGAGTGAACGGATCGACGAAGAAACCGAACGGGTGTCGTCGGACGTCCGCTCCGAACCAATTCAGCGAACACTATAAAACAAAATGAGATAAAAAAAGCGGTGAGCGCTACGGAATGCCATGCAAAAGGGCCGGGGTTCGATTCCCGGCTGGGTCGGAGATTTTCTCCGCTCAGGGACTGGGTGTTGTGTATGTTGTCCTCATCGTCATATGATCTACACCGACACATAAGTCGCCGAAGTGGCGTCACCTTAAAAAGACTTAAACTAGGCGACCGGTCTACCCAATGGGAAGCCCTAGGCACACGACATTTCATTTCATTTCTACTGCGGAAGAGTAGCCAGTGCAGGATTTTGCGCACGAAGTGACCTCTCGATTATGTCCCGTAAATGTTCGGTTGAATTCATGACGGGCCATTTGGGCAGCGAAACTATTTGCCAAATCGTTTGGAATGTTCCTCAAGCCAGTCGCGAACCATTGTTGCCGGTGACGTGGACCATCGTCGTCCATAAAAATTGCGTCGTTTTTTGGGAACATGAAGTCAAGGAATGTCTGGAGATGGTCTCCAAGAAGCTGAACATCACTATTTACAGTCGATAATGGGTTTAGTTGGACCAGAGGAGCCAGTGCACTCGATGTACGAGCTGCATTCAAGTTCTAAGGCCTCCGATTTTTTTTCTAATTAACTACTCACCCGAAATCGATGAAACTGGCGTTACTTCTCGACGTAATCGCTCTGCAGACGTACACATATTTCACAACGCTGACGCCATGGTTCCATGGCAGTGGCAAAGGATTCTTTAGGAGTCTGTTTTGACCACTGGAAAATCGCTGAGGCAATAGCAGCACGGCTGACGAATGTGCGGCCACGGAGAGTGTCTTTCATTGTTGGAAAAAGCGGAAAGTCACTAGGAGCCAGGTCAGGTGAATAGGGAGCATGAGGAATCACTTCAAAGTTGTTATCACGAAGAAACTGTTGCGTAACGTTAGCTCGATGTACGGGTGCGTTGTCTCGGTGAAACAGCACACGCGCAGCCCTTCCTGGACGTTTTTGTTGCAGTGCAGGAAGGAATTTGTTCTTCAAAACATTTTCGTAGGACGCACCTGTTACCATAGAGCCCTTTGGAACGGAATGGGTAGGGATTACGCCCTCGCTGTCCCAGAACATGGACACCATCATTTTTTCAGCTCTGGCGGTTACCCGAAATTTTTTTGGTGGCGGTGAATCTGTGTGCTTCCATTGAGCTGACTGGCGCTTTGTTTCTGGATTGAAAAATGGCATCCACGTCTCATCCATTGTCACAACCGACGAAAAGAAAGTCCCATTCGTGCTGTCGTTGCGAGTCAACATTGCTTGGCAATATGCCACACGGGCAGCCGTGTGGTCGTCCGTCAGCATTCGTGGCACCCACTTGGATGACACTTTTCGCATTTTCAGGTCGTCATGCAGGATTGTGTGCACAGAACCCACAGAAATGCCAACTGTGGAGGCGATCTGTTCAACAGTCATTTGGCGATCCCCCAAAACAATTCTCTCCACTTTCTCGATCATTTCGTCAGACCGGCTTGTGCGAGCCCGAGGTTGTTTCGGTTTGTTGTCACACGATGTTCTGCCTTCATTAAACTGTCGCACCCACGAACGCACTTTCGACACATTCATAACTCCATCACCACACGTCTCCTTCAACTGTCGATGAATTTCAATTGGTTTCACACCACGCAAATTCAGAAGACGAATGATTGCACGCTGTTCAAGTAAGGAAAACGTCGCCATTTTAAGTATTTAAAACAGTTCTCATTCTCGCCGCTGGCGGTAAAATTCCATCTGCCGTACGGTGCTGCCATCTCTGGGACGTATTGACAATGAACACGGCCTCATTTTAAAACAATGCGCATGTTTCTATCTTTTTCGAGTCCGGAGAAAAAAAATCGGGGTACATGCGCAGGAAATATTGGCGTTTTGTAGCACATGTGTTTCGGAACGGTTTTCTCAGATTATCACCAATACCGTGAACTTACACAGATATGTGTCGTGTGTGTTCCCTATGTGCCTTTGCTATGGTTGCCAGTTGTGTGTAGTGCCACGTTGTGTGGCACCACATTCTGCAATTATCCGTAATTTATGAGCATGAGTGTATATACAGGGTGTTTCAAAAATGACCGGTATATTTGAAACGGCAATACAAACTAAACGAGCAGCGATAGAAATACACCGTTTGTTGCAATATGCTTGGGACAACAGTACATTTTCAGGCAGACAAAGTTTCGAAATTTCAGTAGTTACAATTGTCAACAACAGATGGCGCTGCGGTCTGGGAAACTCTATAGTACGATATTTTCCACATATCCACCATGCGTAGCAATAATATGGCGTAGGCTCTGAATGAAATTACCCGAAGCCTTTGACAACGTGTTTGGCGGAATGGCTTCACATGCAGATGAGATGTACTGCTTCAGCTGTTCAATTGTTTCTGGATTCTGGCGGTACACCTGGTCTTTCAAGTGTCCCCACAGAAAGAAGTCACAGGGGTTCATGTCTGGCGAATAGGGAGGCCAATCCACGCCGCCTCCTGTATGTTTCGGATAGCCCAAAGCAATCACACGATCATCGAAATATTGATTCAGGAAATTAAAGACGTCGGCCGTGCGATGTGGCCGGGTACCATCTTGCATAAACCATGAGGTGTTCGCAGTGTCGTCTAAGGCAGTTTGTACCGCCACAAATTCACGAAGAATGTCCAGATAGCGTGATGCAGTAATCGTTTCGGTTCTGAAAAATGGGCCAATGATTCCTTTGGAAGAAATGGCGGCCCAGGCCAGTACTTTTTGAGGATGCAGGGACGATGGGACGGCAACATGGGGCTTTTCGGTTCCCCATATGCGCCAGTTCTGTTTATTGACGAAGCCGTCCAGGTAAAAATAAGCTTCGTCAGTAAACCAAATGCTGCCCACATGCATATCTCCGTCATCAATCCTGTGCACTATATCGTTAGCGAATGTCTCTCGTGCAGCAATGGTAGCGGCGCTGAGGGGTTGCCGCGTTTGAATTTTGTACGGATAGAGGTGTAAACTCTGGCGCACGAGACGATACGTGGACGTTGGCGTCATTTGGACCGCAGCTGCAACACGGCGAACGGAAACCCGAGGCCGCTGTCGGATCACCTGCTGCACTAGCTGCGCGTTGCCCTCTGTGGTTGCCGTACGCGGTCGCCCTACCTTTCCAGCACGTTCCCAGTCCGTTGAAATTTTTCAAACAGATCCTTTATTGTATCGCTTTTCGGTCCTTTGGTTACATTAAACCTCCGTTGAAAACTTCGTCTTGTTGCAACAACACTGTGTTCTAGGCGGTGGAATTCCAACGCCAGAAAAAATCCTCTGTTCTAAGGAATAAACCATGTTGTCTACAGCACACTTGCACGTTGTGAACAGCACACGCTTACAGCAGAAAGACGACGTACAGAATGGCGCACCCACAGACTGCGTTGTCTTCTATATCTTTCACATCACTTGCAGCGCCATCTGTTGTTGAAAATTGTAACTACTGTAATTTCGAAAGTTTGTCTGCCTGAAAATGTACTGTTGTCCCAAGCATATTGCAACAAACGGTGTATTTCTATCGCTGCTCGTTTAGTTTTTATTGCCGTTTCAAATATACCGGTCATTTTTGAAACACCCTGTATGTAGAGAACTACAGTGGTGCTACCCCACTTCCCTGGAGCACTCCTGACGATACCGTTGCCTCTGATGACACCAGAGAATATCCTAATCAGTGTGGACTTTTATCTGGGAAGTAATTATTAGAACGGATGTGTGTGTGCAACAGCGTCTGACATTATAGTTGGCAGCTTCGCGCTCCTACGTGCTGACAGACTGTGACTGACGTGGCCGGGGTGTGAGGCTAGGTGTGTGGTAACGAGGCGCCTTGTTTCGGGGCCAGCGCGAGAGCTGCAGCGGTAACAGGCGTCCCCCGCCGGCGGCAGTAATTGAATTTGGACCGGTCCCCGCCAGTGGCAGCGCCCCCGCTGTTTGATGTCCATCCGGTGGCTCCCGCTGACAGCCTGCCTGCATTATTCACCCGCCCGCCTCTGCCTGCATTATTCACCCGGACTCGCCGCAGGCAAACACCAGTAGCGGCCTCCCCTCTTCCGGCAAGAGAGCCGACCTATTCTGTACGCTGTGTCGCGCTTTCCGCCGCTCTCCTCCTCCAGGCAGGCGTCGTGTTTTATCACAACTTCTTTCCAGGCGACAGAGTTCTGCGCTTGCACTGAACCTTTGTCACTACCTTCCGGTGGAAAACTCAGCCATCAGGAAGTAGAGATGCATTTAAAGTAACGTAAAGTTGAGTCGTGTAAGGTGGTGACTTATAACTCGCTACGTGCTCATCAATAATGTGAGCGTACGCTGCGTAACCCTAGTATTTTAAGGGGCTCCGGAAAGGCTCAAAATCATGAAAAGTTCAATTTTTACTTTTTTGCGTTTTCTGAATCTGCAGACTATTACCTTTTAATAGATGTATAATTTATTCAATTCCGAAGACTACAACTATTTTTAATTTTTTTTTTTTGAAATGTGTTCTACATGGGCGTGACCCACTGTGGCGCTGTTAAACTGCTGTCAAATGGTGTTATTATTAACGTCCGTGTTCATCAGGTACATTTTAGTGATGTGAGATAAAGTATGTGTTGTGGCTAACCTATTTTCAGAGACTTAGCAGCACCTGAACCGTTGAAAAAGTGTATTCACGGAAAAAACTCAAAACCCCAATGAAAGTGTAAATAGTGTTATATGGTCGAGAATCCCCAAGAATGTATTTGTTGGAATAGAAACACTTCACTTTGGTGTGTATGATGCTGTTGCGACTTTCAATGATGGCAACATTGTAAGGTGCAAGGTATTTAGAAATATGGGAATGAAGATAGGTTCTAACATAGTACGAGCGATGCTTGCTTTAGACAAGGAACGCCTTCGGGCTGCAGACAGGGCTGTAAAGAGTCTAGAAATACAAGCAAGAGTAAACAGGAGGAGGAACAAGAGGAAGCTCGAGAAGGAGTTTGCAGAGGATGAAGATAATCCATCCTATGGACCTGGAATGCACTAAAAAGTTAATCCAATCTTTGTCGCTCGATTCCCAAAACTTTTATTTTCTCATACTAATTACATGTTTTCTAAGGATCTTCCAAACATATTTGTTTCAAACTTTCAGTAAATGTTACACAGTAGCTTCTGCATAATTTAACACAGGCTTTTTGCAAAAAACTGTATATTTTTGAATATATAAATAAAAAATTGCAAAAAAATGTTGTGAATTTTCATTACAATTGAAAAAAATCATCTTTAGTAACTGAACTAAAATTTTGTAAAATCCCTCTGTTAGGTTGTAGCCCATATTCCAATAAATAATCTGTAAAAAGTTCAACTTCCTACCTCAAATACTTTGTGAGGAAAGATGTAATTTATAAGCGTTATTTTAACATTGCAAGTATAGGGCGTTCCGGAGCCCCTTAAGTCAGAAAGGAATTAATAACATTACTTGATAGTGGGCACTGATCTAAATGAGTGAGGAAAGTTGAAAATTTGTGCCAGATTGGGGTTCGAACCAGAGTCTCCTGCTTACTAGGCAGAAGCGACACGCAAAAGTGGATAGGGTGGCGTAAGTACTGAATGCAGACGACGCGGGCCTGTACATAAGATGTCTCAAGGCCAACTCGTGCGCCGACATTTACAGCTAGCATGCCATGCGCTGGGAGCCTGGGCCATGAAATGACGACTGAAAAACAACCCCACCAAAAGCCAGGTTCTAATTTTAACAAGGAAAAGAGTCCCTGCCGACCTCCAGCCGGTGCGGATCATGGAATGCCCCATCCCATGGTCGCGCACGACAAAATACCTGGGCGTCACCTTAGGTACGAATCTCACCTGGCGACCGCACATAAAGGAAGCCTGGAGCAAAGCGCAAGGCAGACCGAAGTCTCTAAACCCTGAGACCACCGTACACCCACACTGCAGCATCACGGTCTATCTGGCACTGATTCGCCCTGTGATGTATTACGCCACCCTAGTGTGGGGAAAGGCAACCGACTGCCACCTGCAGTCTCCCACCTGGCATCTCAACGCAAGAGCTGCGTTAATTTACCAGAGTTCCGAAAATAACAGAATCCGACTAACTGCGCCAACTTTCTACGAAAACACGCAGCAGTCTAAAAATAGGATAGTTCATTATTTTAAACATAGCTGCGTAACAGCAACGGTTCCACGTAATTAGATTAAAAACAGCCGACCAGTTGCAGAGGATAAAGTAATCTTTACCTAGGTTTCGATAGGTTTAAACCTATCTTCTTCAGAAGTCAGCAGTATTACATTAACATGGAGTGATACGTCATTGCCATACGTCATTGCTTATGCGCTCTCCAACTTCCATGTACTTAATTTTATTTATCTGACAAACCCTACTCTTAGGGCTATATTTTATTTGGACTAATGGAGCTTTGGAGATGTTTGTAAAAATGGCAATGACGTATCACTCCATGTTAATGTAATACTGCTGACTTCTGAAGAAGATAGGTTTAAACCTATCGAAACATAGGTAAAGATTACTTTATCCTCTGCAACTGGTCGGCTGTTTTTAATCTAAATAGGATAGTTGCAAATTTAGGAAACCAGTTACATAAAAGAGCTACCACCAGATGGTCGGATCTGCAAAACAGCACGCTAATTTGATGGGATACACCAAACGTTAAGCTAAACCACACAAGCAGGAAATGCAGGGATAATGTACAAGCATATGCCTGCACAACCTAGAGGTAGTAAGGTACTGCCCAAGGCGAGCAAGGCAGATGCGGTGACCACTGCACTGTCCAAAAACTGCCGTCATTACAATGCACCACCTACCCTAGCACGCCTCCCGTCAAACCCAGATCTTCAATAATGGGCAAGAGGCACTACATCAGTAGTATGTGCATAAGTTGAGAATTTAGGTCTGATGGGAAGCTCACTAGGATAGTCCGAGTGGCTGTGATGACCAGTTGTGTCCGGATGGCGGAGTGGTTAGCACATCCGCCTAGGAGCAGGAGACCTGTGTTCGAATCCTGGTCAACACGAATTCTCAGCCTTTCCTATTGCTTTAAATCAATGCTCATAGCAGCTACGTGTTGTAATTCCTTTGTGTCTTTAGTGATAATGGATGCAGGATCAAAGTAGTGTCTGTTCTTTCGTACATGTCCGAAAGAACATACACCACTTATATAATTAAGGCGAGACTGGCCAACTATCCCTTCAGTGCAGATGCAAACCAGGCTCTAACTGTTACGAGAATCGTCGAAATGCCATGAGTTATGAGGATAATGGCCAAAGAGCACTTAGTAATGTGTGGATAAGTTGAGAATCTGGGTCTGACGGTAGGCGTGCTAGGGTTTCCGTGCAGCTGTAATGACGACTGTGTCCACATGGCGAAATGGTCATCATATCTGCCTAGTAAGCAAGAGACCTGGTTTCGAATTCTGGTCCGGCACAAATTTTTAACTTCCCCCATTGGCTTAAATCAACGCTGACTGGCAGCTAATGTCAGTAATGTCTTTGTCTCTTGATTCATAGTGCCTGCGGGATCAAGATCGTGTCTGATCTTTGGATCAAGTCCGAAAGAACAGACACCACATATATAACACAATGTTCTGGTTATCATTTCTAAAAATCCAGGTGCGACCATGAAACGTAATGATGGAGATAGCACTTCTCTGCATATTCACCATTCAGTGCAACACTTTTTTCCCGACAATGACGACTCGGTGGAGACCTTCGTTGTCGAAGTCTGCGTTTTGGCTTTTAGGAAATAGTTCCACACAGAAAAACACTTTGTCGTCATCCTGGAAATGCCTGCCACAAAATGGTTTCTTCATCTGAGAAAGGCGTAAGAAGTAACGGAGCTTCCTTTGCATTTATTTGAACAAAGCCACTAGTGACAAGTTCTGTACAGGTCGAAAGTTTGGAACTCAACAGAAATTTCTGGCTTGCCTTGGTTAAGCAAATAATGAACAGTGAAATACTGTAATTTATGAAATTTATTTCCAACTGCGGAATCTTTCTGATATCAGCTGCTTTAGGTATGACGATATTACCCGTTGGTGACACATGGAAAATTTATGCCAGACGGGGACTCAAACCTGGACTGCCCAGTCGTCAAGTGCAGGCGCCTTAACAGTTTCGGCTATCCGTGCACGCTTCCAGGACCGACCCAAAATCAGGACCGTAACACTAATGTTGAATATGTTTGCTTTTATGAAATCCTGTGGCGGGAACTCAAGTGAAGTGGCAAACAATGGTATCGTGGACAATGTGGCATATGGAAGTTTGTTTCGGTCCTGGAAGCGCGCTGGGATTGCTGAAGTGGTTAAGGCGAGCGCTCGGGACAAGCGGAAAATCGGGCTCTGGGAGTCCCAATCCGGCACAAATTTGCACTTGTTGTTAACCAGTGGATAATATCTTCGTACCTAATGCAGCAAACATCAAAAAGATTCCGCAATTACGAATAAATTTCATAAATTTAGCATAGCTGTAGGATCGTCATCATGTCTCTTTCCATAAGCAATGTTAAAAATAAGAAATACTCAAGTCTGTGAAATAAGCGCAAGTGTGTAGTATTACTGTGAAGCTGCCCCCTCCCCAAATACCAAACGTAGTCCATGCTTGACACACAATTCATCTTCAAAAGCGCAATATGTGGACTGAATACGACACTGACTTTATCGTATCTGTGCAGGCAGCTTCATCCCACTCCGGAGGCCGTGGAATTTCGCTGCATGACGGGATGTAGCTGTGTATGGGGTGTACTACCAGCCTCCTGCACATGCGTGGCGCCGCCAGTTATTCGAGCGAGTAAATAATTTTGTTATCCGAGTCGAACGGAATGGATGGTGTCTTGAAGGGAGGATATAAGATGAACATCAACAAAAACAAAACGAGGATAATGGAATGTAGTCGAATTAAGTCGGGTGATGTTGAGGGAATTAGATTAGGAAATGAGACACTTAAAGTAGTAAAGGAGTTTTGCTATTTGGGGAGCAAAATAACTGATGATGGTCGAAGTAGAGAGGATATAAAATGTAGACTGGCAATGGCAAGGAAAGCGTGTCTGAAGAAGGGAAATTTGTTAACATCGAGTATAGATTTAAGTGTCAGGAAGTCGTTTCTGAAAGTATTTGTTTGGAGTGTAGCCATGTATGGAAGTGAAACATGGACGGTAAATAGTTTGGACAAGAAGAGAATAGAAGGCTTCGAAATGTGGTGCTACAGAAGAATGCTGAAGATTAGATGAGTAGATCACGTAACTAATGAGGAAGTATTGAATAGGATTGGGGAGATGAGAAGTTTGTGGCACAACTTGAGCAGAAGAAGGGATCGGTTGGTAGGACATGTTCTGAGGCATCAAGGGATCACCAATTTAGTATTGGAGGGCATCGTGGAGGGTAAAAATCGCAGGGGGAGACCAAGAGATGAATACACTAAGCAGATTCAGAAGGATGTAGGTTGCAGTAAGTACTGGGAGATGAAGAAGCTTGCACAGGTTAGAGTAGTATGGAGAGCTGCATCAAACCAGTCTCAGGACTGAAGACCACAACAACAACAACAACAACATCCGAGTCGCCTGCTACAGTGCACTAGGTGCTGTGCCAAGAGAATAAGGGGATCTCTGAGTATTTGGGGGAGGGGATGTGACAGGTAAATTTTCTTAGCCCAAAAAAGCGACGAATATAACTGCGTCCTGTGCACGATGAACTGGGAAGTTGTCTTCTAACAAAAATACCCTCTCGGACAGGTTCCCGCGACTCTTCATATTGACAGCCTAGCATACCGTTCTTATGAGAGACTGGCAGTAAGCCTACGCTCTGTGTGATTTGCCCCTTGCGAACATAATCTGTTACTGTGATGACGGTCTGGTTTTTGCATTTTTTGGCGGCGATGGATTCACGTTTCCTCTGCTTGCTGTGCTCCTTTTTCCGATCTTCGTGATAATACACTCAGCACTCGCCCATGGTGATTAGATGGCTAAACAAGGCACCCGTAATTGGCGTGACACATGCAACACACCGCTGCTGCAAGAGAGTGAGTAGTTGCGGAACTAACAGGCGGCGATCTTTGTCTCGGTCAAAATATCGTGCATGATGTTGAAAATAGATCGATGATTGAGTTTCACTTTTCCCAATAACACCCACATTGTGATATGCCGTTCTTCAAGCGATAGCACCACCACCTCTCTTGCGATTACCAGTTCTTCACAGAGAGATTGTGCGCCACTTCGCTCTTCGCCGTTCAGATTGGTTTGACCACAATGAAAGCGTGTACTACCTAAGCGCGTTCTCATATGATGATGCCTTGTTCAGTACTCAGTATGGCTTGTTGTAGCGTTTTTGTCCTTCGGATGCAGAAAACCAATTATCGCATCATACATAATGCACTGTACCAATGGGCACCTTGCCTTAGTTTTGCCTACTCTAGCGGAGTTTACGGTACAGCTACGAGCCAGTTTCAGTACGCACCTGAATTGCAGATATCTACTCGAAAAAGTTAATTTAGTAATTTAATTACATTGATGTGAGGTACAGCTTTATGACTAGCCTTTGTATGTGTGGATTACGCGATTTTTGTTTCTTACGAAATTCTTTTCGGTTGATTGATTCGTTCGGAACAGCTAGTACGAGATAGTATTGGTAGTAGCATTACCTGCTTCTCAAAACTGCAATCACAGATAAAGCTGTAGAGAAAGCGCACAGTATGCTATCGGGACATTGGTGATTAAAAGATATGATATAGCTCGCACCATGGGCATATCAGAAAGAAGAGTGCTGTAAATTTTACATGAAGAGTTAACCATGAGAAGGATGTTTGCCACATATTTTGAATGCTGAGCAAAACAAATGCGTAATATACACACATAAAAAAAAAGGTTTGCATCACCCCGGTTCCCAGAACTCTTGAAGACAGACCTTGACTGTGGATATTGTATTACAGACACAGTCCCTTTTACTGTTCAGAGATGTCATTAAACTCGCCCAAAGGTGTAAACAACCATGTATGAGCAGCGCCTATTAGGCGGAGGGGGTCCGACAGCGGATCAGTTTGTCATTCCACCAGGAAGGAGGTACAAGGCTCGTGTTGTCTGTAGTTCAACCATGCGTAGACGGTCAATACCGCGGTTCGATCGCGTCCGCATTGTTACTTTGTGCCAGGCAGGGCTCTCAACAAGGGAGTGTCCAGGCGTCTCGGAGTGAAATAGAGCGATGTTGTTTGGACATGAAGGAGATACAGAGAGACACGAACTGTCGATGAGAGGCCTCGCTCAGGCCGCCCAAGGGCTACTGCTGCAGCGGATGACCGCTACCTACGGTTTATGGCTCGGAGGAACGCTAACAGCAACGCCACAATGTTGAATAATGCTTTTCGTGCTGCCACAGGACGTCATGTTACGACTCAAACAGTGCGCAGTAGGCTGTATGATGCGCAACTTCACTCCCGACGTCTATGGCGAGATCCACCTTTGCAACCACCACACCATGCAGAGCGGTGCAGATGGGCCCAGCAACATGCCGAATGGACCGCTCAGGGTTGGCATCACGTTCTCTTCACCGATGAGTGTCGCATATGCCATTAACCAGACAATCGTCGGAGACGTGTTTGGAGGCAACCCGGTCAGCCTAAACGCCTTAGACACACTGTCCAGCGAATGCAGCAAGGTGGAGGTTCCGTGCTGTTTTGGCGTGGCATTATATGGGGCCGACGTACGCCGCTAGTGGTCATGAAAGTCGCCGTAACGGCTGCATGATATGTGAATCCATTCTCCGACCGATAGTGCAACCATATCGGCAGCATAATGGCGAGGCATTCGTCTTCATGGACGACAATTCGGGCCCCCCATCGTGCGTGTCTTGTGAATGACTTTCTTCAGGATAACAACATCGCTCGAGTAGAGCCGTCAGCATGTTCTCCAGACATGAACCCCATCGAACATGCCTGGAATAGATTGAAAAGAGATGTTTATGGACGACGTGATCCACCAAGCACTCTGTGGGATCTACGCCGAATCGTCGTTGAGGAGTGGGACAATCTGGACCAACAGTGCCTTAATGACCTAGTGGATAGTATGCCACGAGCAATACAGGCATGCATCAATGTAGGAGGACGCGCTGCTGGGTATTAGAAGAACCGGTGTGTACAGCAATCTGGACCACCACCTCTGACGGTCTCGCTGTATAGTTTTACAACATGCAATGTGTGGTTTTCATGAACAATAAAAAGGGCGGAAATTATGTTTATGATGATTTCTATTCCAATTTTCTGTACAGGTTCCGGGTCTCTCGGAACGAGGTGATACAGAACTTTTTTTGATGTGTGTATGATCTAGGAAATGTTTTGACCGTTTCGGAAAAGGTACATCGGGTTTTTTACTCTATTTTGTTACTCTAGGTGAGTCGTGGATCGACCAATTAACGCTGAAACTAAACTGCAATGAAATCTGATGCACTAGTAAAGAAAAATTTACAATGCTCGTCTAGACCAACAAGAAGAAATCTAGAAAATATATACACCGCTGCCTCTCCTAAGAATATACAGGCTCAATTTCTCTTATGTTTTGGCAGACGTTTGCAGTTTCGTTTTTGCATTGTGTACCTGGAGTTAGCTAAAAAAATGCTGCTCATCACGTCTTTCGTGCGACGACAAAGCGTCAGTTTGTTTCCCGTTTCAAACTTAATTATTTTTAAAGCGGAATATTACGGGACCGCTCTATCGAATGGACACGTAAAATTTCGTTTTAAAGGGTTTTTTTTCGTAACTGGAAACAAACTGACGCAGTATTTATTGATGGTGACACGACCTGCACATCGTGAAGACGAAACTGAAATTACCTGACGAAAGGCCAGAGGAAATGCTCCTGACAACTCTCACGAGGAACATCCTGTATAAAACATATTTGTGAATGCACGGTCTCGCAGCGGTACGACTGAATAAAAACTTAATAGATAATGCTTAGTCGAAGCAGGACGAAAACATTTGCTTGTATTAGAATGGAATGAGTACCAGTGACTTCACAATCAGTACCACGACTATGCAACAGTGCAGTTACCGGAATCTCCGTGTCCCAGTAGGAGAGAGACGTATAGTGAAAGTTCTGTTCTCGTTTGGTACTTTGTTTTACTACGTCTCACTGTTAAATGGTATAGATTTTCGTATCCATTCGTATTTGCTTTTGCGTTAACGCTTTGACCCAGTGGTCTAACTATACCACATGGAATTGGAAAAGTAGTATCATACATTTACTTATTTGTGGTTAGTTAATTACGCGGATTATAAAATCAGAATCAACCGATACCATGGTCTGCCGGCCGGAGTGGCCGAGCGGTTCTGGGCGCTACAGTCTGGAACCGCGTGACCGCTACGGTCACAGGTTCGAATCCTGCCTCGGGCATGGATGTGTGTGATGTCCTTAGGTTAGTTAGGTTTAAGTAGTTCTAAGTTCTAGGGGACTGATGATCTCAGCAGTTGAGTCCCATAGTGCTCAGAGCCATTTGAACCATTTTTGATACTACGGTCTACTGTTCATCACAAATAATAACAACGTAGAAACAACAAAGGCAAACGTCAACAATATGAAAAGCCTTCTTTTGTGCTTCCGACGAATACATGATGAAAAGGAGTGACTTTGACGTGGTTGATGGGCTGAAGGGCAGAAGACCTGATTCGTTTACAAGCCGCTTTACTCTACGTATAAAGAGCTTGCGTCGACGAGGTCAAATAAAGTAACAATGGAACCTTACTTATAATTATTATAGTATCTTTCTCTGTTGTATGGGCATTGCAAAAAGATGTGTTTACCCTCGAAAGCCGTCAATCAGTGTGGGAAATTCCACCTCACTTCAGAATCTTCGTACCACTCTTCTCTAGCGTCTGGAGGTAAACGAAACTAAAGAATTTAATTAAATGCTTTTGACTAGAGGACACTGTGTTACTCTTTCAACGCTTCCTTTCTTTACACATCTACAGTACTGCACGAACACAAATGAACATATGTTCTTATATTCTTGGACTACTGAATGTAAAAGTTAAACGTCAAATAAGTGTTTCACTTTCGAGAGAAAGGAACGTAAAGTGCTAAACTTCGCTTGATATAATTTTCCAGGGATGACAACAGGAAATGGAAGACTTCGAAACGTTCCCTTAGAAAAATTTATGAATGACTGTGCTGATAAACCTCTTACATTATTTGATTTTCAAACAGCTGAGGAAAACTGAATGTACTCAGAAATTCAATAAAGTGACAAACAATATTCTTAGCGCAACGCAATCTGACTTTCAGTAATCCATACAAAAGAATGGCCCTGACTAACAATAACCTATACATTTCATGAATTCTTACCTCACAAAAATCTTCGTTACTCTACTACTGCAATACAGCGAGCGCCAATACTGCCATCTAAATAAAATATTCAAACTACTGAAGGCACTAACTACTGATAGGCATAGTTAGCAAATGAAAGATTTTGATAGAGAACAAACAATGTATTTACCTCAATAGTGTTCAAAAGTCATAATATATATATATATATATATATATATATATATATATATATATATATATATATATCTCAGTTCATGACATCCAGTCTTACAAATTTACTGTCTCTGTCCAAAACTCTGCCATCTCACTCCCCACATCCACCACTGCTGGCGGCTCTCCTCCAACTGCGCAACGCTACGCGCTGTTAACAGCCAACACCCCAACACTACAATCGCGAATATTACAACAATGCCACCCAGCCACAGACTGCACACGGCACAGCCAGTGATTCTCATACAGAGCGCTACGTGGCGTTACCAATATAAAAACCTAAACAGCCTACTTACAACTTCTGGATGATTTTTAGATTTCGAAACAGTAGGTACCCGTCGAACTGGGGTGCTCGTCTCCGGTAGCAAGAATTCGAAGTGTCATAGATAGCATTGCCTCCACTGGTGTGGCGCCCCTGTATTTTATTTTCTTTCATTCTGAGTTGCACAAAAGGATGAAGTTTTATTTCGAAATCACGAGTACTGTTTAAACACCGTACTCACTGCATCTTTATATTTTTCACCAAACTCATTACGCGGACGGTATTAATTATCGCACTACATTGGCTTCTTGCTACGGTTTCCTCTTTTTCTCAAATTATACCGGCTGCGGGACCAACTCCAGCTAGCTATGCGGATATCTGGATCACTGGAAGAACGCGCGTGGTTCTGTCGAGGTATGAACGGAATCACGCAAGCGCACATCACGACAGAGAGACGAGGACCTAGGTGCGTGCCCTTTCCTACATTTGAGGCAAACATAGTCGCTCGGAGAGCAGGTGTAAATGCACCTTAAGCTGCAAGACCGGGAACATTTTACTCTCCTGGAAATTGAAATAAGAACACCGTGGATTCATTGTCCCAGGAAGGGGAAACTTTATTGACACATACCTGGGGTCAGATACATCACATGATCACACTGACAGGACCACAGGCACATAGACACAGGCAACAGAGCATGCACAATGTCGGCACTAGTACAGTGTATATCCACCTTTCGCAGCAATGCAGGCTGCTATTCTCCCATGGAGACGATCGTAGAGATGCTGGATGTAGTCCTGTGGAACGGCTTGCCATGCCATTTCCACCTGGCGCCTCAGTTGGACCAGCGTTCGTGCTGGACGTGCAGACCGCGTGAGACGACGCTTCATCCAGTCCCAAACATGCTCAATGGGGGACACATCCGGAGATCTTGCTGGCCAGGATAGTTGACTTACACCTTCTAGAGCACGTTGGGTGGCACGGGATACATGCGGACGTGCATTGTCCTGTTGGAACAGCAAGTTCCCTTGCCGGTCTAGGAATGGTAGAACGATGGGTTCGATGACGGTTTGGATGTACCGTGCACTATTCAGTGTCCCCTCGACGATCACCAGTGGTGTACGGCCAGTGTAGGTGATCGCTCCCCACACCATGATGCCGGGTGTTGGCCCTGTGTGCCTCGGTCGTATGCAGTCCTGATTGTGGCGCTCACCTGCACGGCACCAAACACGCATACGACCATCATTGGCACCGAGGCAGAAGCGACTCTCATCGCTGAAGACGACACGTCTCCATTCGTCCCTCCATTCACGCCTGTTGCGACACCACTGGAGGCGGGCTGCACGATGTTGGGGCGTGAGCGGAAGACGGCCTAACGGTGTGCGGGACCGTAGCCCAGCTTCGTGGAGACGGTTGCGAATGGTCCTCGCCGATACCCCAGGAGCAACAGTGTCCCTAATTTGCTGGGAAGTGGCGGTGCGGTCCCCTACGGCACTGCGTAGGATCCTATGGTCTTGGCGTGCATCCGTGCGTCGCTGCGGTCCGGTCCCAGGTCGACGGGCACGTGCACCTTCCGCCGACCACTGGCGACAACATCGATGTACTGTGGAGACCTCACGCCCCACGTGTTGAGCAATTCGGCGGTACGTCCACCCGGCCTCCCGCATGCCCACTATACGCCCTCGCTCAAAGTCCGTCAACTGCACATACGGTTCACGTCCACGCTGTCGCGGCATGCTAACAGTGTTAAAGACTGCGATGGAGCTCCGTATGCCACGGCAAATTGACTGACACTGACGGCGGCGGTGCACAAATGCTGCGCAGCTAGCGCCATTCGACGGCCAACACCGCGGTTCCTGGTGTGTCCGCTGTGCCGTGCGTGTGATCATTGCTTGTACAGCCCTCTCGCAGTGTCCGGAGCAAGTATGGTGGGTCTGACACACCGGTGTCAATGAGTTCTTTTTTCCATTTCCAGGAGTGTATTGGAAGGCAGTTTTCTTCTTTTTCTTGTTCCTTCGTTCCACATCGGCGCAGGGTCAGCATGGTTGGTGTAGTATCGTAGTTTATCAATACTGCAGGAACAGGTGCTCGAAGATCGCCGCGGGCACTGCGAGCGGCGCTTTGCATATCGCCCCCAATGAAGAACCTGCGGGTCGTGACACTGAAGACCGCCGGGGTGGTATTATAAGAAGTGGACTCTTAGGCACCACTCTTCCAGTTCCAGATTACTTCTAGTTGCCAGTAGGTGCCGAACTTAACACCGAGTTGCTGACAGTTATCTCTACCGGCGAACGTTCAGTGTACAGAGAGGCACGTCCGAGCAGCGCCTCTGCTGCCGCAAGTTGTCAGCTGTGTATAAGTTTCTTTCGCACGAGTTGAGTAAATTATATTTATTCAAAGTGCAGTTTATCAACTAATCTTTTGCTTACCTGTCCAGACTCCTGTGGCGGCAGATTGTTTATACACCTTCCACTCATTTATCGGTAGCAGCCTGGACGTAAAATTGCTCTCCTCAGAGCATAAGGGTTACCGACTCGCATCGTAACAGTTAGTAGCGAATTTGGAATGGTTAATGTAAGGGGTAGCCGGAAGGCTTTCCTGTCGCCTCCCGTTTACACCCCCCCACCCACCCCTCCCTCGCGCGCACACACACACACACACACACACACACACACACCATACACAGGAAAAAAATTCTTGTACCCTTGTACTTCTAGTGTTATTCATGTGAAAGTGTAGGAAAGTTTTCTAAATGTTCGCAAATCGGGACTTGGATACCAGCCCAGTTCTCACCTAGTGGGATGTGGAAAACACCCTAAAAACCACATCCAAGCTGGCCGACACGCAGACCCTCGTCGGTAGTCCGCCGGCTGGATTCGATCTGAGGACGGCACATGCTATACAGGCAGGTATTATACAGTATACTTCATCAGTGAAAAGCACCCACAAAGCTATTTTGGTAGCTGGAAGACTGAGATCTCATTATGTAATAAAATGCAGATTGTTGCTACAGTAGTTTAAAGATGTATTTATTGCGGTGGATCCATTTCGGCTAGGTTGCCATCTGCGACAGTTACGTGACTTTTATCATGTTATTATAATGTTGGTTAATTACATTTTCCGATATACAAATTTAGTACTTAGTCCATGTGTCATAAGTGGTCTGTATTGTATTACAATGTACTGTCAGTTTATGACTATTAACGCTATAAGCTGTTTTGTGGTTTTTCTCCTTTTATTAATGGGTCTTTCTTGTAATTTTTATAATGTGACGTGACAGCTAGCCAAAGATGCTTATGGTGACAGTTGATTTCGATGTTACCATTTTGAGATGTGTGTATGATCTTGGTAATCGATGTGCCTTTGTGTAGTTTGTTTATGTCCACCCGCATTGGTTAGAATTCAGTAAAATTTTATGTAAAACGTTTATTTTCTAAATCCATCTGTTCATTTAAAATGCCGTCATGGAGTTGTATTGTGTGTGTGTGTGTGTGTGTGTGTGTGTGTGTGTGTGTAGATTTCTATCTCTTCAAATATTTTCATTGTTAAACCTATTTTTTAAATAGTGGAAAAAGTAGATGGACTGTCTTCGCCAATTCTTCTGTGCTATCGATATCTTATATTGAAGTTGCGCCCTGTCTGTCCTAACGAAAGATAACGGGTAGGCACAGATAACAACCCACAGATACATCGATTACAAACATTCCACATACACCCCAAAGTGATAACATCAACACACCATAGCAACTGTAACCATATAGCATCTTTGGCCAACTGTCACAACCGAAAATATGTCAGATCCGACGATGAAACGTGCAGTTATAAAAGTTACGAGAAAGGACTATTAACAACAGGAGCGAACCACAAAAGAAGCATATACCATAAGAGTCGTTGTAATACAACACAGTTTTAAAGAAACGATTAGTGATAAATGGACGTTAAGTACCAAATTTGCGCATCCGAAAATATGATTAACCAACATTCAAATAGAATAAAAAATGCTGTGGAACCTGGGCAGGCGGTCTGAAGATGGCATTCTAGCCGAAATGGATCCATCACAATAAATACATCATTAAAGTGTTATGGCAGCAATCTGTATTTCATTACATAATGTCTCTAAGAGACATCTTCTACGCTGCGGCCCCGTTAGACCCTAAATTAAATGAGAGATCTTACGTACGAATTGTTGGAACGTCTGCTCTGTTCACCCAACTGACAAGTCTCTAATTTGTACCTGCTTCGATATCGTAAGAAAGTTGGAGCAAGAAAACGTTCAAGTCTGGTGACAGACTTAGATGGGTATTTAGCAGAGGTTCCAGAATCTCATTTCAAGGATAGAACATAATCGCTGAAGAGAAGGTGGACAAAATGCATTGCTCGTCGTAAAGTATGTACATGTTTGAACTAAAGCCGTACTCTTGCACTTGCAAAGATGACAACTTATCCCTTACTCTCATATTCGTATATAAGATAAAACACAGCTGAAAGCTACACCAGACAGACGTAATGATGCCACATATTTAGCTAACACAGACGTGCAAAAGGTAACTGGTCGCGTATTTGAACTGTCTCTTGACCTGTTGCACAAACGTGTGTAGCTGTTAGCGTTTTCAGTATTACGCCAGAAATGTGCTAATCGCGATCACTGAATACAGTTGCCCCGAGTCCGTTTATGAACGCAGTGCCGCCCTACTGTATGGACGGGAATTGATTGCTCGTTAATAGAACTGTCGCCCTGATGGGTTTACACTCTGCAGCTGCTTCAATATACCTCGTTAAAATATGCATATCGAGTACCGCCCCGGGTGCGATGAACTATGCCGGCGCGGCTGCTCCTCTGCTCTGCAGTTTTTAAAATGTGTGCCATACCTGTGCGCTCTACCGCTCTGCTGACAACGCGCGCACAGGCGTGTTAGCTTTCGTTATAAAATGTGCCTCGTGCAGTTTTATTGAAGTGGGGGCTCATGTGAACAAAATGTTTTGCTTTTATGCTGACGGCTTGTATCGGACATGGGAAATAGTTTATACTTTGGTGAAATGAAATCGGTTGGATGGCAGCGTTGATTTCCACTTTTTTTCCCAGTGACATATACCGATTTCGTTCGTGTTGATAAACGCGCTCTCGTGTTTGTTCGACTTTCTGTCTGGAAGCTTGTCGCTTTGCTAGTGTACGTCACAAATCATGAAACGTCACAATACTTTGATAAACCATCACTAGACTATTAGATGTTGTAACGCAACATCCAGTATCGTGTACTCCCACCCACGACATATTCCTGGGCTTACTCAAAAAAATGGTTCAAATGGCTCTGAGCACTATGGGACTTAACATCTGAGGTCATCAGTCCCCTAGAACTTAGAACTACTTAAACCTAACTAACCTAAGGACAGCACACACATCCATGCCCGAGGCAGGATTCGAACCTGCGACCGTAGCAGCAGCGCGGTTCCGGACTGAAGCGCCTAGAACCGCTCGGCCAAACTGGCCGGCCCTGGGCTTACTAATTAAAGTTGATGCACCATTGATTTCCTGCGAAAAGGACGAAGAACATTTGAGGAATGGAAGTACTTAAGCGTAATGTTAAGTACAACAAGGAACTGCATTTTGCATAGGGTGCATGGGTTTCAGAGGCTTAGCACAACAATGGAGGAAGTGTTCGAGCAATTTAAGGTCACGGTGGCTGTTATTTAGCTGTGGCTGTTTGTTAAAATATATAAAAAGGTTATTCAGAGACAGCTACCTGCAAGATTCTATGTTAACTCGCTTGAATTCCTTAATATTGCGTGTTGTTGTTGTTGTGGTCTTCAGTCCTGAGACTGGTTTGATGCAGCTCTCCATGGTACTCTATCCTGTGCAAGCTTCTTCATCTCCCAGTACTTCCTGCAACCTACATCCTTCTGAATCTGCTTAGTGTATTCATCTCTTGGTCTCCCTTTACGATTTTTACCCTCCACGCTGCCCTCCAATGCTAAATTTGTGATCCCTTGATGCCTCAGAACATGTCCTACCAACCGGTCCCTTCTTATAGTCAAGTTGTGCCACAAACTTCTCTTCTCCCCAATTCTATTCAATACCTCCTCATTACTTACGTGATATACCCATCTAATCTTCAGCATTCCTCTGTAGCACCACATTTCGAAAGCTTCTATTCTCTTCTTGTCCAAACTATTTACTGTCCATGTTTCACTTCCATACATGGCTACACTCCATACAAATACTTTCAGAAATGACTTTCTGACACTTAAATGTGTACTCGATGTTAACAAATTTATCTTCTGCCATTGCCAGTCTACCTTTTATATCCTCTCTACTTCGACCATCATCAGTTACTTTGCTACCCAAATAGCAGAACTCCTTTACTACTTTAAGTGTCTCATTTCCTAATCTAATTCCCTCAGCATCACCCGACTTAATTCGACTACATTCCATTATCCTCGTTTTGCTTTTGTTGATGATCATCTAATATCCTCCTTTCAAGACACTGTCCATACCGTTCAACTGCTCTTCCAAGTCCTTTGCTGTCTCTGACAGAATTACAATGTCATCGGCGAACCTCAACGTTTTTATTTCTTCTCCATGGATTTTAATTCCTACTCCGAATTTTTCTTTTGTTTCCTTTACTGATTGCTCAATATACAGATTGAACAACACCGGGGACCCTGTCTCACTCCCTTCCCAACCGCTGCTTCCCTTTGATGCCCCTCGACTCTTATAACTGCCATCTGGTTTCTGTACAAATTGTAAATAGCCTTTCGCTCCCTGTATTTTGCCCCTGCCGTCTTTAGAATTTGAAGGAGAGTATTCCAGTCAATATTGTCGAAAGCTTTCTCTAAGTCTACAAATACTAGAAACGTAGGTTTGCCTTTCCTTAATCTATTTTCTAAGATAAGTCGTAGAGTCAGTATTGCCTCTCGTGTTCCAACATTTCTACGGAATCCAAACTGATATTCCCCAAGGTCGGCTTCTACCAGTTTTTCCATTGGTCTGTAAAGAATTCGCGTTAGTATTTTGCAGCCGTGACTTATTAAACTGATAGTTCGATAATTTTCACATCTGTCAACACCTGCTTTCTTTGGGATTGGAATTATTATATTCTTCTAGAAGTCTGAGGGTATTTCGCCTGTCTCATACATCTTGCTCACCAGATGGTAGAGTTTTGTCAGGACTGGCTCTCCCAAGGCCATCATTAGTTCTAAAGGAATGTTGTCTACGCCCAGGGCCTTGTTTCGACTCAGGTCTTTCAGTGCTCTGTCAAACTCTTCACGCAGTATCGTATCTCCCATTTCATCTTCATCTACTTCCTCTTCCATTTCCATAATATTGTCCTCAAGTACATCGCCCTTGTATAGACCCTCTATATACTCCTTCCACCTTTCTGCTTTCCCTTCTTTGCTTAGAACTGGGTTTCCATCTGAGCTCTTGATATTCATACAAGTGGCTCTCTTTTCTCCAAAGGTGTCTTTAATTTTCCTTTAGGCAGTGTCTATCTTACCCATAGTGAGATAAGCCTCTACATCCTTACAATTGTCCTCTTGCCATTCCTGCTTAGCCATTTTGCACTTCCTGTCGATCTCATTTTTGAGACGTTTGTATTCCCTTTTGCCTGCTTCATTTACTGCGTTTTTATATTTTCTCCTTTCATCAATTAAATTCAATATTTCTTCTGTTACCCAAGGATTTCTACTACCCCTAGTCTTTTTACCTACTTGATCCTCTGCTGCCTTCACTACTTCATTCCTCAGAGCTAGCCATTCTTCTTCTACTGTATTTCTTTCCCCCATTCCTGTCAATTGTTCCCTTATGCTGTCCCTGAAACTCTGTAGAACCTCTGGTTCTTTCAGTTTATCCAGGTCCCATCTCCTTAAATTCCCACCTTTTTGCAGTTACTTCGGTTTTAATCTACAGTTCATAACCAATAGATTGTGGTCAGAGTCCACATCTGCCCCTGGAAATGTCTTACAATTTAAAACCTGGTTCCTAAATCTCTGTCTTACCATTATATAATCTATCTGATACCTTCTAGTATCTCCAGGATTCTTCCATGTATACAACCTTCTTTTGTGATCTTGAACCAAGTGTTAGCTATGATTAAGTTACGCTCTGTGCAAAATTCTACCAGACGGCTTCCTCTTTCATTTCTCTCCCCCAATCCATATTCACCCACTATGTTTCCTTCTCTCCCTTTTCCTACTCTCGAATTCCAGTCACCCATGACTATTAATTTTTCATCTCCCTTCACTACCTGAATAATTTCTTTTACCTTATCATACATCTCATCAATTTCTTCATCATCTGCAGAGATAGTTGGCATATAAACTTGTACTACTGTAGTAGGCATGGGCTTCGTGTCTATCTTGCTACAATAATGCGTTCACTATGCTGTTTGTAGTAGCTTACCCTCACTCCTATTTTTTTATTCATTATTAAACCTACTCCTGCATTACCCCTATTTGATTTTGTATTTATAACCCTGTATTCACCTGACCAAAAGTCTTGTTCCTTCTGCCACCGAACTTCGCTAATTCCCACTATATTTAACTTCAACCTATCCATTTCCCTTTTTAAATTTTCTAACCTACCTGGACGGCTGTAGTTTCCCCTTGCTTTCAGCCGTTCGCAGTACCAGTACAGCAAGGCCGTTTTGGTTAGCGTTGCAAGGCCAGATCAGTCAATCATCCAGACTGTTGCCCCTGCAACTACTGAAAAGGCTGCTGCCCCTCTTCAGGAACCACACGTTTGTCTGGCCTCTCAACAGATACCCCTCCGTTGTGGTTGCACCTACGGTACGGCCATCTGTATAGCTGAGGTACGCAAGCCTCCCGACCAACGGCAAGGTCCATGGTTCATGGGGGTAGGAATATTGCGTACTACATGCATATTTCGGCATTTTTGAACAAAAAAAATAAAAAAACACGAATCATGAATCATTCTATTATAATTAGAACGAATACTTTCACTTAGAATACACTATTGTACAAGCCTCCCCACCAACGGCAAGGTCCATGGTTCATGGGGGTAGGAATATTGCGTACTACTTGCATATTTCGGCATTCTTGAAAAAAAAAAATAAAAAACACGAAGCATGAATCATTCTGTTATAATTCGAACGAATACTTTCACTTAGAATACACTATTGTACAAGCAACTCGTGTTTTATCAAGCTCACCGAGGCACTGAAATGCACTGAGCTGCTATTAGATCATCCTGGACACAATTTGTTCGGCTGTACCGATCTTTTCGCGGTCCGAAGTACAAGGTCTATAGTCTGGAAACAAGTGAATGAAAAACAGAAACAAGAACAATTGGACGATGATATCCCGACAGTGGTTCATGGGGTGGGTGGGGGGGGCAGTGGTTAGGAAGGGAGTGAGACAGGGTTGTAGCCTATCCCTGATGTTATTCAATCTTTATATTGAGCAAGCAGTAAAGGAAACGAAAGAAAAATTCGGAGTAGGAATTAAAATCCATGGAGAAGAAATTAAAACTTTGAGGTTCGCCAATGACATTGTAATTCTGTCAGAGACAGCAAAGGACTTGGAAGAGCAGTTGAACGGAATGGACAGTGTCTTGAAAAGAGGATATGAGATGAACATCAAGAAAAGCAAAACGAGGATAATGGAATGTAGTCGTATTGAATCGGGTGATGCTGCGGGAATTAGATTAGGAAATGAGACGCTTAAAGTAGTAAATGAGTTTTGCTATTTGGGGAGCAAAATAACTGATGATGGTCGAAGTAGAGAGGATATAAAATGTAGACTGGCAATGGCAAGGAAAGCATTTCTGAAGAAGAGAAATTTGTTAACATCGAGTATAAAGTGTCGTTTCTGAAAGTAATTGTATGGAGTGGAGTGTATGGGGTGTGGCCATGTATCGAAGTGAAACATGGACGATAAATGGTTTGGACAAAAAGAGAATAGAAGCTTTCAAAATGTGGTGCTACAGAAGAATGCTGAAGATTGGATGGGTATATCACGTAAGTAATGAGGAGGTATTGAATAGAATTGGGGAGAAGTTTGTGGCACAACTTGACTAGAAGAAGGGATCGGTTTATAGGACATGTTCTGAGGCATCAAGGGATTACCAATTTAGTATTGGAGGGCAGCGTGGAGGGTAAAAATCGTAGAGGGAGACTAACAGATGAATACACTGAATGGAATGTGTTTTTAAGTGTAGTTTTGTACATAAATTGTCAGTTTTCGGCTAGTTATTTGTAAGTAATACAGCGGGATTTTTATATCCGACGTGGTGCATGTGAATAGGAGTTTCCGATAGAAGTGTGGATTTTGGATTATTTTGTGTTTTTCGGTTATCAGTGCCCTTTGGATTCCGCCTTAACCTGAACTATAGGGAGCCTTCCGTATAACTAAACCATCAGGCAACATCTGTCCAGCAGAGCAAGCCATATCTCACGGAAAGGCAGAAACTATTACTTGAAGATAACATGTATTCACGTTAAACGCTTTTGTATTGCTCTTTTTACTGTACAATATGAAACCCTTTAAGGAAGTTAATAAAGAATTGTGCATTGAAATCGTCTCCAAAGAATGTGTCGGTGAGTGACTTAGAAAACGTTTTTGTTTGTGGGTAGTTACAACGAAGATAGTAGATACGTGAGATTTTGTGTTTAATGAGAAGATAGGTATTTGATGATTAGTGTGAGGTGTTTGGGGAGCGAGCACATGGGAAAACGGTTGGGATAGACGGAAACCCTTTCCTCAGATGTCAGTAACCATTGTAATACCGGGTTTGATGTTATCCCCTGGTATCACACAACATATCATCGTACGTTTTACAGCCGTGGATACTAACAAGAAACCCCTTCAGTGCGAAGTTGCAAAAGCCAATGATGCTTACGGCATTCGATGCCCCACATATTGTCTGCAACGCAACCACAATAATGGAGGTATACAGTGGTGAGCACAGCATGAGGTTACGGAGCGTAGTTGAACTGGTCAGTAGACGAGTAACTCCCAATGGTGCCACCGTGTTGTGGTGTTGATACAAAGCAGAGGAATGCAACGATAAACAAAGCAAACATAGCATTACATCTACAACAACAATTGCCGAAGTTGACATTTAGTCAGGACGGAACCCAGGGAATTTCGCAGAGTGAGAAAGAAGTGGCAGATGAAACACCAGCATTTCTGCAAGATGAGTCACTATAATGTGTGCTATCGTATACACTCGAATGTGCCTACGATGTACATGAGAAATACGTGCTTAACAAGTGAAAGTGTGACTGAAACCGGCGTCCAACCATGAAGTTCATAATTCTTGTCGGATGGGGAGCACTAAACACGTATCCAGTGAAACGTAGTGAAGGACATTCGTTGTTCAAGGAGCAGATTCTCAACATTATTACGTACGTGGAAGAGCATCAGCGGCATAGTCAAAAAAAAATTATGAATAAATTTCGAATAAGTCTGCAGCAATAGGACCTTGTAGTGTGTAAGAGAAACTAGGGATATTCAAGGGAGGACAAGGAGTACTTGTTAAAAAAACTGGTTTTTGTGCGTTGCAAGGATGCTCGATGTGATTTGCAGGATGTGCCTGATAGTGACCTACTACATTATGCACATCAAATTGGACATAGATTACAGTGCTTTCAAGGGAAACGGTGGGTGGTTGCATAACTTAACACTGTACTACAAAACTGGAAGACATAAGATAACGAAATTTCAAACGATGCGTCAACCTGACGATGCACAGCAAATTGCGGAATCAGCGCGAAAATTTGTAGATGAGATATACGAACTCATCCTGTCGTTCCGACCGGTCAAGAGGAAGTGCACATGAAAGGAACTCTGGAAATTATAGATACCAAGGGAGTTGTATCAAGGTCAACTAATGTCAATGCCTTAACGGAAAGGTCGCTAGCTGCGGCCATAGGGAAGGATCCGACTCGCATATGGAACACGAGATGTTGTAACACAATTTAAATTGAAATATTATTTTTAGAAGAAAAGGAAATCTTAAATATTATTCTTAGAATAACAGTGACCTCCAGGCTGCTATATGCCTTAAACTTGACCATTTTCAATTTTAAATTATTTTATCTAGATGCGATACAGAATGATGGTGCTGCCCGCACTCGTAATTTTGTCAGTCATTCGGCACGCTGTGAAAATAGTTTGTTGACCTTTACCTTAACTCATTCGTACACAATCATACGTACTGTTAATCTGGATGGTGAATTGGCTGGAAAGTTATTTATTGTGCTGCGAGAAGTTGGTCGTCCTCTGCCCCCTAAGTTTCTTTATCGTATGGGTGGTCGTGCAATTGCAGTAGGGGAAACACGAGTGGGATAATAGGCGTAAGAGAACTGCAAATATGGTATGAGTACTGCTTTTGGCTGATAGCTGTTCAAAGTACCTTGTTTGTGCTCGATTCCTGGTCTCCTTATAAAAATCATACTCCTGAAAAGTGCGTGACATTTAATTTCATACCTCCTGGAACCCCTGGACAAATTCAACCTCTGGATGTTTATTTTTTCCGTGCCTATAAAACATACATTGAAGCGCCAGAGAAACTGGTATAGGTATGCGTTTTCAAATACAGAGGGTATAGGTATGCGTTTTCAAATACAGAGATTGTAAACAGGCAGAATACGGCGCTGCGGTCGGCAACGCCTATGTAAGATTGGTTCAAATGGCTCTGAGCACTATGGGACTTAACATCTGTGATCATCAATCCCCTAGAACGTAGAACTACTTAAACCTAGCTAACCTAAGGACATCACACACATCCATGCCCGAGGCAGGATTCGAACCTGCGGCCGTAGCGGTCGCGCGGTTCCAGACTGCAGCGCCTAGAACCGCACGGCCACACAGGCCGGCGCCTATGTAAGATTAAAAGTGTCTCGCGTAGTTGTTAAATCGGTTACTGGTGCTACAATGGCAGCTTATCAAGATTTAAGTGATTTTGAACATGTTGTTATAATCCGCGCACGAGCGATGGGACACACCATCTCCGTAGTAGTAATGAAGTGTGGCTTTTCCCTTGCGACCATTTCGCGATTGTACCGTGAATATCAGGAATACGGTAAAGTCTCCGACATCGCTGCGGCCGGGAAAAGATCCTGCAACAACGGGACCAACGACGACTGAAGAGTGTCGTTCGACGTGACAGAAGAGCAACCTTTCTGCAAACTGCTGCAGAGTTCAGCGCTGGGCTTTTGGAGCCGAAGGCCCACTCGTGTACCTTTGATGGTTGCACGGCACAAAGCTTTACGCCTCGCCTGGGCGCGTCAGTACCGGCATAGGACTGTCGATGACTGGAAACATGTTGCTTGGTCGGAAGAGTCTCGTTTCAAATTGTATCGAGCGGGTGGACATGTACAGGTATGAGACAAGCCCAGGAATCCACAGACCCTGCATGTCAGCAGGGGAACGCTCAAACTGGTGGAGGCCCTGTAATGGTGTGGTTGGTTGGTTGGTTGGTTGGTTTTGGGGAAGGAGACCAGACAGCGAGGTCATCGGTCTCATCGGATGAGGGAAGGACGGGGAAGGAAGTCGGCCGTGCCCTTTTGAAAGGAACCATCCCGGCATTTGCCTGGAGCGATTTGGGGAAATCACGGAAAACCTAAATCAGGATGGCCGGACGCGGGATTGAACCGTCGTCCTCCCGAATGCGAGTCCAGTGTCTAACCACTGCGCCACCTCGCTCGGTAATGGTGTGGGACATGTACAGTTGGAGTGATACGGGACTCCTGATACGTCTAGATACGACTCTGACAGGTGCCACGTACGTAAACACCCTGTGTGATGACCTGCATCCATTCGTGTCTGTTGTTGATTCTGACTACCTTGGGCAATTCCAATAGGATAATGCGACACCCCACACGTCGAGAATGGCTACAGAGTGGCTCCAGGAACACTCTTCTGAGTTTAAACACTTCCGCTGGCCTCCATATTCCCCAGGCATGAACATTATTGATCATACCTGGGATGTCTCGCAACGTGCCGTTCAGAAGAGATCTCCGCGCCCTCGTACTCTTACGGATTTATGGACAGCCCTGCAGGATTCATAGTGTCAGTTCCCTCCAGCACTGCTTCAGTCTTTAGTCGACTCCATGCCACGTTGTGTTGTGGCACTTCTGCGTGGTCGCGGGGACTCTAAACGATATTAGGTAGGTGTACCAGTTTTTTGTCTCTCCAGCGTATTATCGCACGGTCTGGTGCTCCGCCCTAAAGGATAGCCAGTTTCACGGTAAGTTTCGCGACATACTCTTTCACATTTGGTTGTGTGCCATCACATTGCATTAGTTCTCATCGCCCCGTTACACCAATATGATTCTATACACATTATTTAAGAATATACACATCATACACATATATGCAATGCACATATATTTAAGAATATACTCATTGTTTAAGAATTGATACGTAGCCGAACGTCCTGTACGGTTTGTAACTCTTCGATCCTGATGGTGCGAACCTTTGTGATCACTGTGGCGGACCATTTTTCATTCGGTTTTCATGGTGCAAGTTAATGGTTTATTTGAACATTTCTTGAAGGTTGACGATGTCCGTGTTGTGAAGTGTAATACATGCATCCACATCTCTCCACCTTTCTGTCAAGCTTCTGAGTCATTAGCAGCTGATATTTTTCGTGTCAGAATTGTCAGCACAACACTTTCAAATGAGCCTCACTAACGATTGAAGTTACGATCTCGCACTCAAGGGGTTCCTTATAAGACTATACTCTCTAGTGCTTTCATGTTGAACATCCGCTGTCGTACGACCTGAAGAGACAGTTTCCCACTTTCCACCAATTCGTCTCTCTTGTTGGAGACGACTCGGTGCAATTCAGAGAAAGGACACTCCAGAGACTTTTATTTCCTACTACTACTTCTTGCACGCTGTGTCCCTACCATCATTGCGAGATGATTAGTCAGTCTTCTGAGAAATATTTTTCTGACACCACAGTAATCGCTTTGAAGGATGCAATCGTGGATCACGGGCTAGGCGCTCGATTAACGAATGTCGGCACTCGCTCTGCAGAGGGGAAATTGGGAACGATTCCCATAATTGCAGTGTGTTTCCAAAGCGATGTGTAGGTTCGGGGTGCTTTTAGTGGCGGAATGAGAAAATGCTTGACACACCGGGCTGGCGGAACCAGTTCCTGCAAATTACACAAGTAATTGTAGTTTCTGAAAACGTGAAGCAGCAGAACAGCAATCTAGGACGTACTTAAGGTCCGCAGATGGTGGAGCAGAAGGTAGAAAAAGTTTGTTGACCACTGCCGTCTGGAGAAGCAAAACATACTCGGTTCACGTTGTGATTGGTGTTTTATTCCTCTTGGGCGGCTGCAGAACTATTTGGAGTGTTAAGGTAAGAGCATGTAGCACATTTCTGTTACTACCTGACCAGTATAAGAAAAAATTGTAGGTTGCATAATTAACTATGATTCTAAATTTTATGTTTCGGTAAAATACTGCTGATAACTCAATGGATCTATGTGTTGTGATGGTATGGGTATATTTACGATTTGTTTTGAATCTTGAGTGTATGAAATTCCACAGCTATTGATAACTGTTCTTAGATTCATTTCGTGAGATGATTGTCAGTGTTATCTCGTGTGATTCTGTGAACTCATTTCCACACTTCACGGAAATACCGGTGGTAGGGCATAATTCTGAAATTATCAAAATTGGTTCAAATGGCTCTAAGCATTATGGGACTTAACATCTGAGGTTATCAGTCCCCTAGACTTAGAACTACTTAAACCTAACTAACCTAAGGACATCACACACATCCGTGCCCGAGGCAGGATTCGAACCTGCGGCCGTAGCGGTCGCGCGGTTCCAGACTGAAGTGCCTAGAACCGCTCGGCCACAGTGGCCGGCTGAAATTATCTGCAGATAAGTTATCTTTAGATTGGAGAACATATGAACGGAATTTCTACTGGTGCAAATTGCAGGTTTCGAGCGGTTGTATCTTTGAACGATGCCTTTACCAAGCTATGACCACTAATATTCTCTCATTACATTTGTATTGATTACAATGGATAAAGCAGAAGCAGGCAGCATTTCATTAGCGACCTAGGCCACTGTGGAGTGGTTCATAACAACTTGGCGTAGATATTTTGGCATGTAGATACCACATCATATCCCCACAGTTTTTAATTTTGCCCTTCCGTGAAGAATCGTGCGTTGTGGGAATGCTTGCCAGATGCTGTGCAGGGCGTCGCCATCTGTGACTAAAGGCTCTTGCGCTTTGTACTGTAAAGGCGGATTGACTTTCTCAGTGTTTAGAGTCCATCCACTTCAGAGCAGGGTGACAGAAGACACTGCATTCGTCTTGGCCTGTATGCTGTTTTGCGACATCGGTAGTGGTATCGTTACTTTTTTTTACCTATAAATCATTATTTTGATCAATTTATAACATCGCTGTCTCTTCTTGAGCAGCAGAGTGAACTTGGAGCTTCTAAACAATACCTTACGGGATTGCAAAGGCAAATGCCTCTGCCTTGCGATTTGGAGCCAGTCTTGGTTTTCTGAGAAAAGAAAAAAAATTCTACCTGTCATTCACAGGAACAATGCCAACAGTGCGCTTACTTTTCTGTGAATGGCGAAATATCCGTCGTTGGCGCGTTATTTGTGGAGAAAAATTTCGTTCAGGTGAAATTTACGCATTACTGCTGGGTAGCAACAAAGTAAATTAACACGAATTGGAATTGATCTTATCCATTCTAGATGTTGAAAACTGCCACTGTGATAAAATGGTGCCTGATTTGTCTGGTAACTGGGACCACTCGTTTTACGAGATAATGGTTTTTTTCTCTTTTTGTCATCCCATTATCCAGGTTTCTAGCAGCACCGCAGGTGTTTACAGGAATATTATATTGCATACTATATGCAGTCAGTCAGTAGATTTGTGGTGCTGGTGAAAATATATAGCTTTAGCAGAATCTATTTAATTACTCATAAAAATAAAAGGTAGGGCAGTTATTCGGTGTCTTGTGTAACATATTATAGGAGGACGTTAAAATGCATTGAAATACTGTTCTGAAATGTATAACTTTTACTTAAGGATATCACGTTATTGATTGTGGGCTTGTAAATATTTATATGTAGTGACATCCATCCGAGGAGGGAACTGGATCTTAGACACTTTTTCAGTTCGGATACCCGAGGAACCTCGCAAATGATAATAGTGCAAAAAGAAGCTGTATAACGCCTGCATTGTGTGAAGTGGAATGGTGCACAATTTAACGCTATAAATTATTAATACTATGTGGTAATACAAGAGGACAATAAACAAGAAGTAGAAGCGCTACTTCAAGCATTCAGCAACATGCACAACATTAATTATTTAACGTATGAATACGGATGTCACAATTCAGTAAACTTTCTTGACTTTACCGTCTCCATAAAAAACAGTAACCATATTCTTAGCATCTACAGAAAACCCGCTATTACAGATAGAAACATCTATGCATCTTCATGCCACCATCACACATATAAACCAATAGCATATACATCTTTGTTACAAAGTGCACAAAAAATCCCACTGAGCTCTGAAATGCATCAAACAGATAATGTAATACTTAACAAGTAGCAGCTGCAACTAGTTTTCAATCTACGCTCATACATAAGATGTCCAAGCAAATTATGAAAGGTACGGATAAAAGCAAAAATAAGAACGACGAATAGACTCCAGAACAGTTTTCATCCACTGTTTCGATGCCTTTTCATAGCAAACCGCTAGTTTGTTGAGACTATACAATGAAAAAGATGTTTTTCCACCATCAATATATTATGTAGCTTTAAATCGGCCGCGGTCCATTAGTACATGTCGGACCCGCGTGTCGCCACTGTCAGTGATCGCAGACCGAGCGCCACCACACGGCAGGTCTAGAGAGACTGACAAGGACTCGCCCCAGTTGTACGGACGTCTTTGCTAGCGACTACACTGAGGAAGCCTTTTTCTCATTTGCCGAGAGATAGTTAGAAGAGCCTTCAGCTAAGTCCATGGCTACGACCTAGCAAGGCGCCATTAACCATTTCTAGAGAGAGTCTCACTTGCATCATCAAGAATGCTGTATACAAATGATGGATTAAAGTTAAGTATTCCAGCAGCTACGTACTTTTCTTTATAGCATTCATTACGTATCCTGTTTCAGACCTAAGCAAGCCTGCGTGAATTAAGCGCGTGCCCTTTCGGCTTCCTCGCCTTGTGTCTAGACTGCCTTGTCTAGACACAACAGTGACAGTAATCACCTTCCAGTGAGTCCCTCATTCCTCTGCTGTTGCGTTGGGCAGTCCGCAGGCCAGTTGGCCTTTATATACATCTGCTGTGCACGTCGACACCTCCCTCTCGAATACCATTGATGTAGTCGTGCAAGGCGTCTCTGCCACTACTGCTGATACTGCTGGAACTGCTGTTCCCCTGTCCACAGGCCCCCCTTGTCGTCGACCGGTACCGTGGTGGACCAAGTATGTCGCTGACCAACCTCCTTGCTTTTAAGCATCTCCGTGCTAAGGCTCGTTACCTTACTAAGTAGAGTAAAAAGGAATGCTGGGAGCGTATGTTTCCTCCCTGGGGACGTATGCCTCTTCATCGCGGGTTTGGTCCAAGCTCCGTAGCCTTGTGGACTGCCAGCGACAGTCAACTACCCATGGTCTTAACCTCCAAGGTGGTCTGTACACTGATACTTAGTCCTCCCAGAACAACTCACGACACACTTTGCGAAGGCATCGCCGTCCTCTTCCTATCCTACTACCTTTCTCCGGCAGAAATAGTTGAACAGACCCCTCCTTTGTTTCATCCTGCACCACACTGAACCCTACAATGAACCCTTCACTAAATGGGAATTCTTGCAGGCTTTTAGCACTTCACAAGACAAGGTCCCAGACCCGGATTCCATCCACAACCAGATGATCCAACACTTGGACGCATGTACTTTGAAACTGCTTGAGAGGATGGTCAGCTTCAGATTGTGTTGGGTACTCGAATCTTCGGGTCTGTTGTCCCTGTATCACGGTGGCTTCTTGGCATGGCGATCTCCAACTGAAGATTTTCTCAGATTGGAAACAGTCATCCAACAGGCTTTTACTCACCGTTAGCATCTTTTTGCGGTCTTCTTTGACTTGCATTAGGCATACGACTTGGCTTATCACCATCACATTTTAGTAACCCTCCATGACTGGTGTTTCTGTGGTCCCCTTCCGATTTTTATCCGCGTGTTTTTATCTCACCGGCTCTTCTGGGTATGAATTGTCACTTCACTCAGCACTCCTCAGATTCAGGAGAACGGTATCCCACATGGTCCTGTTCTAAGAGTCATACTCTTCCTCATTGCCATAAATGGGCTTGTGACCTCTGTTGGGCCTCTGGTTACCACGGCATTGTACGTCGACGATTTTTGCATCTGGTGTAGCTCCCACTCGGTAGCATCTGCTGAGTGCTGGCTCCAAAGCGCCATCCGAAGGGACTCTGCATAGACCACCTCCCATGGCTTCCAGTTTTCTCTCTCCAAAACGCGGTATGTGTTTTTGTCGTTGACCTACAGTACAGCCCGATCCAGAACTTTATTTAGGCAACCAGCTCCTCAGTGTTGTAGCGTAGTCCTGTTTCTTGGGCCTGATTTTTGATAAGAATCTGACATGGCTGCCCCACATTCTCCACCTAAAGACTACATTTACGTGGGAGCTTAATGCTCTCCATCTCCTGGCCCACACATCTTGGGGTGCAGACCATTCCACTCTTCTCCATCCTTTCCATGCTCTGGTCTTATCCAGACTAGAGTATGGTGGTAAGGTTTATGGCTCAGCAGCTCCTTCCACTTTAAAACGGCTTGACCCTGTTCACCATTGTGGGATGCATCTGGATATTGGTGCATTTCGCACTAGTCCCGTTGATAGTCTCCATACAGAAGCAGGGATTCCCCCTCTACACATGCGACAGAGCCAACTCCTTGTTAATTATGCAATCACCATTCGCCAATTCCCTGACCATCCTGTGTACCGTATGCTCTTTGCCAAGGAGGGATGTCTCCCTCCTGACACCCGCCCATGGGTGGGATTGCTGGTTGGCATGCATCTCACTTCCTTCTGTCGGGATCTCCATTTCCACTCACTGGACTGCACCCCGTGTCTTTCGTCCCATGTTGCCCCCCCCCCCCCCCACCCCTTTGGATGGTGCCCAGACCACGGATTAGGACCGATCTATTTTTCCAGGGACCTAAGATCTCTGTCGTTCCTGTAGTCATCCTTGCAGAGTTTCAGGGTGTCACCATCTTTTACACTGATGGTTCTAAGAGCATTGATAAGATGGGATACGCTTTCACGTCTGCTACTGGCTTCGAACACCATGTATTGGCGGTGTCATGTAATGTGTTCACAGCAGAAGTTCTAGCCATTCACAACGCCCTCCTTTTTGTTTCTCAGGCCTCTCTCCACAGTGTTTTGATTTGTTCAGACTCAATGAGCAGCCTGCAAGCTTGGTCTCTGCTATCCATGATCTTCTCTGTGCCTGTTCAATTGTCTTTCTCTGGGTCCCGAGTCATGTGGAAATCCCAGGGAATGAACAGGCTGACCGTTTGGCTAGAGAAGCAGATACTTACCCTCCATTTCCTATCATGGTTGCAGCTGCGGATATGCGGATCTACGTAAAATCTCTCTTTGCCCAAAAGTGGAATGCCATCTGGAGCGTAACTGCTCCTAGTAATAAACTCCGTACAATCAAGGAGTCTACTGCAGTTTGGCGCTCTTCCTTCCGCTCCTCTCGGAAGCAATCCACTGTTTTATGCCTTTTACGCATTGGTCATACCCAGCTCACCCATTGTTTCCTCCTACGTAACGACCCACCCCCACATTGTGGAGCCAGACTGACGGTATTTCACATATTGGTGGAATGTCCCCTTCTTTCGGCCCTTCGTGGTAAGTATAGTCTTCCTGATTCTTTAAATTTAACATTAGCAGACAATTCACCGATGGCTGAACTGATCCTCAGTTTCCTCCGTGAAAGTGGTTTTTATTACCAGGTATAAGATTCTATAGTCTTTTAGCAGGGGTAGGTTGGTTGTGATTGGGACTTGTTTTCCATTCTTCTCGGTCTGTGACCCCATGACCGCCCCCTTTTTTTCATTTTTTTCGATTTGATCTCACCTTTTATGCCTTTTACTGTATGTTTAATTTTCATTATTTTGTAATTTGATTACCCTGACTGGATCCCTCTACTTCTAGCGGACCCTCTTTCTTCTGTGACTAACTTCGGAATCGTGGGACTGATGACCTCCCCGTTTGGTCCCATAAGCTGTTCAATCAATCAATAAAATTCGGGCATCTACAACAGAAAATGCAATGAGTGCCCTGTACAGTATATCGGTCTATAGCCTTCCAACACTTAGTTATACGGACCCAACCTCCCTGCAGAGACAAGAAGCTTTGGCGAAGGATTATACGAAAGCAATGAAAAGTTCTCTACTTTCCATCCTCGAAGATGACCCAGTTTTGGAAACAACTCGACTTCGCTCCAGGAAACACTCTCTGATAGTGGCCCAGCAGGAATACTAAATTATGCGAGAGTTGGAGTACCGTGACAATATCAGTTCAGTATAAAAACCTAAGGGCATTGAACTTCCATGACAGGTATGGAAAAGCCTAAACGGACTCTGAACGGACCGTGGAATATGTGTTTTCCACTAGCGGGGAAAGCTACCCAGCCGTAGCTAGCTGCGTCTGTGGAGCTACAAATAAAACTGTTCAACACACAGGACCGAACTGTGAACTAAGATCATTTCAGGGTAGCATAGCTGACCTCTTCAACGCCACATCGTCTGCCGCGTATGGGTCGCCAATATGGAAGTCAGAACATGAAGATGCAAGTTACACAATTAACCCCTTGCGCTGTTATATTTTGTTTTATAGTGTTACGGTATTCTACATTTTATTCTGCATTTGCAGAGGGAAACCAAGGCTTCAAATGGATGCTGTCTGCGGTATTTATTTAGATATGTAGAGGCTTGCATGGGCTTCACCAGCATGCACAACTGCATGAAATCAGTCTGCTGACTGAACACCACAACAACAGCACATTTTATTTAGTTGCGATTTCTCCCATTTTGTGAACTGTGAGTAATAATGCTGTACCAGTCAAAAATAGGACGTCAGTTCGACGGAACTGGTTTATACCCGGTAATTTACATCAAGCTCCATTTGCATTTCATTCACAACCTCCCATTAAGGGAAATTTGGCTTTCCTGTTGCTAATTTAAATGCCAAAGATGAGCTTCTGATACCCTATCGAGAACAGCGGTGTCTAATTCAGTTTCATTAATATGTATCTGCTCACAGCTGCTGTAATTTGAGCGCCCAGGCTGTAGCACGCTGAGAATATTCCTTCACTTATTCTACCTCTATCTTGTTAGCATTACAATTACGGACGCCTAATCTAAAATTTATTTTGACTCGAGCAAATGACATGTCGTAAGGAAGCACATGCCTCCCCTAATTGTCGGTACAACCTATAAGTAAAACCGAGTTGTCTCTGTTTACCTGTTTTCCGACAGGGAACTCGGGAAATGCATTAGAACTCCTTGTATTCACTGATTCTATTATGCAGCACACGTTGTAATCGTGCAATGCAGAGGAAGTGGAAGGGGCTGGAAAATAAAAGGTCAGTGCAGCGTATTGTGTCTTTTTTCGGAGAGTATTTTGACAAGCTTCAGGTTGGTTGGTTGTTGATCTGGGGGAGGGGACCAAACAGCGAGGTCATTGGTCCCATCGGGCGAGGGAAGTATGGGGAAGGAAGTCGGCCGTGCCCTTTCAAAGGAACCAGCCCGGCATTTCCCTTAAGCGATTTAGGAAAATCACGGAAAACCTAAATTAGGATGGCCGGACGCGGGATTGAACCGTCGTCCTCCCGAATGCGAGTCCAGTGGGCTAACCACTGCGCCACCTCGCTCGGTCAAGCTTCAGATTAACTTAATAGTAGTAGCTGCCATCTGCATCGAAATACAAGAATGTGTTTTCAATAACTTAATTTCGGCAAAAACCGTGACCGAGAGAATTTATGTACACGTTTCAGTTTTTACTGCTGTAGAACAATATTCGTTATTATTCCGCTACTTGCGGAATTATTCTTACCTAGCGACACTAGGTGTGGTGGGTCTTAATAACGTTCGTTTCCTCCCAGCCATCTCCGTCAGTTACAACGAAATTGCTAAGCTCTGTTCTTATAACGGAGAACAAATAAGGAATAACACTATCGTTGAATAATCATGGCTCTGAGCACTATGGGACTTAACATCTATGGTCATCAGTCCCCTAGAACTTAGAACTACTTAAACCTAACTAACCTAAGGACATCACACAACACCCAGTCATCACGAGGCAGAGAAAATCGATCCCGCCGGGAATCGAACCCGGGAAACCGGGCGCGGGAAGCGAGAACGCTACCGCACGACCACGAGCTGCGGACGGTGAATAATCAGCTGTTACACTCTCGTAAAGTAGTTATTCCAAATTGCAGGGCCGACATTCGTGTCTATGAATACCGGCACTAAACAGTAAACACACTGTAATTCTGTCAATAATATTGTTCTACATGTGGAACATTATTTTGGTGAGCAGTCGTGTTGTTGCTTAAATGTTTTGTGGCACATGCAGAGTAGAACAGCTATTTTAATCGGCCTCTTATTTTCTAATTAAATTGGCAGTTATTGAAAAGAAACAGTCTGTACGTTGGTCTTTTACGAATAAATAACGCAAAAGTAACAGGATATGTAAGTTAGTTATACATACATATATAGTATTTACAGATGATAAATGACACAGCCAACAACTGTCAAAAAAACATAGCGCATCAATTTGTACGCTAGTTATAACTGGAATTGTTTGACTACAGTGATAATACCTAAATTCTCATTAAATGCTGAAACTCACGACCCGTCCCCACAGCTTCAATTCCGCCATTACCTCGTTCCTACCTTCCAAACTTCACAGAAGCTCTTCTGCGAACCTTGCAGAACTAATACTCCCGGAAGAAAGAATATTGCGGAGACATGGCTTAGTACAGCCTGGGGCTGTAAAGTTTGAAAGGTAGGAGACGAGATAGTGGCAGAATTGAAGCCGAGGGGACGTAGGCAAACGTCCCGAGTTCGAGTCTCGGTCCGGCACACAGTTTTAATCTGCCAGGAAGTTTCATGTCAGCGCACACTCCGCTGCAGAGTGAAGATCTCATTCATTATATGCTGTCAAACAGTATTAAATAAAGAACAGTAATAATTGTAAGAACTTGCTGAATAGAGTCACCGCCGGCCGGTGTGGCCGTGCGGCTCTAGGCGCTTCAGTCTGGAACCGCGTGACCGCTACGGTCGCAGGTTCGAATCCTGCCTCGGGCATGGATGTCCTTGGGTTAGTGAGGTTTAAGTTGTTCTAAGTTCTAGGGGAGTGATGACCACAGATGTTAAGTCCCATAGTGCTCAGAGCCGTTTGAACCATTTAAGCCAATAGAGTCATCAAATGAGAATACGACGCAGAATTCACATTATGTTTCTCGCACAATCGTTTGATGCTGGGAGAAAACGTTCATGTATTCGACTGGTATAACAAAATCGTCGGATACGTAAGATGGCATCACAGTAAACACTTGCTCCGCGAATGCCTGAAAGATATTGCGGTTTTCAGCTGGATTTGTAGATGGCTTCTCTGCTTTCTAGAGCGGTGTCCACCGTCAAAATCACCGGTGATTAACAGCCGAACTCAAATAATTAATTGCCGCAGTAGCAGTTAAGCGAATTATCCATTAGTTGAGAACTCTGTTGCGCACTGGCTTGCATTTCTGCATCGACACACATACGTGGAAGCGGCGGTACAATGTATGTCGGTGGTTGCCTTGCAACTCTGTCATCCTTTCATTAGTGAAAAAAAGTACGGGCAATAAGCGTCATACGCCCTAATCTAACGTATTTTCTTATTCTCTCTTTCGCGCGATATAAGATGCATGCGGGAGAATTGTTCTACAGTGGTTCTCAAATATTATTTGTCTAAACTTTAAGCTACTGCTCACCTCGATAGAAAAACGATCGAATGTCTTACTTCGCAATAATATGCCTACATATTTAATGGATTTATCGTGAGTATAGCGGCAATTTCGGCGAACCGCATTGCCATATTCTGGTTGTCTCGTTTTGGAAGATCACTGCCCTTTATCCAATCCCTTTGTTGTTTTATATCTCTCGACCGATATGTGAAGAAGGTCGACGCTGAGAAGTGAGATTTTGCCTCAGGCCACTATTCACCTGACCATCAAAGTGGTTCACATGGCTCTGAGCACTATGGGACTTAACGTCTGAGGTCATCACTCCTCTAGAACTTAGAACTACTTCAACCTAAGTAACCTAAGGACAGCACACACATCCATGCCCGAGGCAGGATTCGAACCTGCGACCGTAGCAGTCGCGCGCTTCCGGACTGAAGCGCGTAGAACCGCTCGGCCACCACGGCCGGCACCTGACCATCAGTTTCACATCTATGGATTACAGTAGATAAGCAGTCAACTCTTATTTTCACGACAAGTACCGGATAGTGAAATAGTGAAATGCGTGACTTAGTAAAACACACACACACACACACACACACACACACACACACACACACACACACTTTTGTGAAACTGACCGCTGTAAGCAGCATCATTATATTGTGCGCTACTTGCCCTCCAACTAAACACTCTTTGCTCATTTCAGTTTATAGAAAAAGTGTTTGATGTAAATAAGATGCGAAAAAGGAGCCTATGATGATGAGACTGATAATTATCATCGTTGTTTGCCCATGATAACTTTACAGTCTTGAACATGACCATATTTTACATTTGCATTTATGAAAAACATGACAGATATAATGAATATACACGGAAAGTAGCATATTAAACATTGTTTGATAAATATTTACTTTTACAAATGTATGATGCTCAGCATACGTACCATAAAAATAGTAGTATGGGAACTTCTGAATCAGTGTATACAACTTCTGATTAATAAGTGTTCCAATTAGTTCCTATAGGATATGCACGGAGTTGCTTTATATTAATGTGTCGACTTCTTACAGAATTGCCTTCCAGCAGCAAATCGGCTGTGATCTGTAGCTCTTTTAGTGTTCGCTATCGTATGATTACTAGCCCTGCCTGGTTTGTGTATTGAAATGGCGGGCGTCTGTATTCGTTATAATGTTTTCTACATTGCCTTAAAAACATAAAACTTGTACACAGTTAATAAATTCTACTCGACGAGATAGTCCCTACAGAATTGAATTTCACTTATACTAGTAGTTATTCCAACTGCACTGCTTCTTCCTTTTTCCTCGATAACCCTTAATTAGTAAAACCCAATGTATATAAGACATTCGATACATTTTTTTTCCCGCTTTTCTGTAATTCAATTTGACATCTGCACACTAACCTTACGGAGCTCAGGAGTCGCGTCATCTCCTTCAGCGCCTACCCATTCCCAAGAACTGATCAGTTCGTGTTCATAATTACCTTCAGTCCACCACACTGTAATTTCTTTTTCTTGCCACCTACACGGACAATGAAGTGTTCACGTCTCCACGAACACGCTGTTACCAAGAACTAGGCTCAGTAGTTGAGCTTCTCTGTCGTCAGATGTTCTGCGATTCGATATTCGGCCAAATGCCACTGCCGTTCGGTCTCTTCTCTCCGCTGACTGCCAGTTTGTGGAACACGGCGGCAGCCGCAACGGGTGCCAGCCTTGTTGCGCCTCTCGGCCTAATGGCCGCTTTCCTGGGCCCGACCGCAATTAACCGCAAATGTCCCCTTGACATTCCGTGGCTCGCCTTTCAGAGTATGGCAAATCGCTTTCTGGCTGCCTGAAAGTGCGTTCGTGGCTCCCACAATCCTCGTATCTCAACGAGAATCGCTGTTCCCAATGAATATTATTTTCGTACATCTACTTTTTTGCCTCTCTATCAAATAAATAAGAAAGTATTCAAATGATTCAAATGGCTCTGAGCACTATGGGATTCAACTACTGAGGTCATTAGTCCCCTAGAACTTAGAACGAGTTAAACCTAACTGACCTAAGGACATCACACACATCCATGCCCGAGGCAGGATTCGAACCTGCGACCGTAGCGGTCTCGCGGTTCCAGACTGCAGGGCCTAGAACCGCACGGCCACTTCGGCCGGCTAAGAAAGAATTCTCCGACGGAGTTAGTGCGATGTAAAATAACGAAAGAAAAACGTTATGAGTTTCTGTCTTACAACAGGGAAGCAGTAATTAGCTTTAGAAAAGTGTGTGGGATTGAATATTGTAATGTGTGGAAGGACGGCCATCTTCCCAGGGTGGTTCTACACCTTCCATACGATGGCATGCACTACGTAGGGCCACTCACCGTTACGCATGTAACGCTGAAGGTAATTGGAAGTTAATGGGTCTTTATCGTCGACGACAAATGAGTGACTACAAAAAAATGATTCAAATGGCTCTGAGTACTATGGAACTTACCTTCTGAGGTCATCAGTCCCCTAGAACTTAGAACTACTTAAACCTAACTAACCTGAGGACATCACACACATCCATGCCCGAGGCAGGATTCTAACCTCCGACCGTAGCGGTCGCGCGGTTCCAGACTGTAGCGCCTAGAACCGCTCGGCCACCCCGGCCAGCGAGTGACTACAGCTGTAAAAGGATCCTGGGAAACATTTCAAGTCTGTCACTACCTTCGCGACTTACATATAACGTCTATATCATCTTTTTTCCCGTTTTTGTAGTATTTGTATTCTTCTCATTCGCTATTCCAATGAAAAACGGAGACTACATCTATCAGATGTGTGAATAAGTGATGTACGAGGGGCGTTCAGTAACTAATACAACACATTTTTTTCTGAAAGCGGTTTGGTTTTCTTCAGGATTCCAGTACACCGTGTTGTTCTTCTCTCTTTTGACTTGAAAACCCTATTTTTCAACAGAATCTCCGTTCAATGAGTCAGCCTTATGCGACCTTACTCGGACGGCCAGTGTGCCCGCATGGTACCGTTGTACTGGCCGACGTCGGAGCCAACACCTTGCTGCATCAGTAACTTCCCCATCATCCACGTACTGCTTCCCGCAGAGGGCGTCCTTAATTGGGGGGGGGGGGGGGGGTGGAGTCGGAAGGAGCGAGATGCGGGCTGTAGTGTGGGCGAACAAGAACTTTCCAATGAAGTTTTGTTAGCTCCACTTGGGTGCACAGACTTCTGTGAGGCGTTGCGTTGCCACGGAGATAACCGATTCTGAATGAGAGTGTCCGCACGTTCCAAAATTGCAGAAGTCGCAACCGTAGTGGCCAGCCGACACGCGGGAGATAGGACAGGTCTCCGGAGACATATTGCAAGCGCCTGTGATTATCCACGATGGTCTAGTTTTCCGCCAAAAGAAACTCAGTGACAACTCTCTGATTGGAATCCACCTCCGTTACAGACGACATTTTGGAGGCTACGTAAAGCGAAGGCATCTGTCGGAACTTCATGGAACTATAGGGGCTGAAGCGGGAATATTGCACGATCTCCCACACCAAATTCCGCGTTTTTTCAGCCGAAATTGGCCAAGAGGAAAAAAGTGTTCCGTTACTTGGTGAAGGCCCCTCGTATGTGTGACTCCATTCAATGACGAAGACCTGGAATTTTTGGTATCATAATTAGAATAAAACAATATTGATTTCGAGCGGTATGTCATACGAGGGTGAGTCAAATGAAAACCTTAAATATTTTTTAAAATATTATTTACTGTGCAGAAGTGGTATAAAGCTGTATCACTTTTCAACATAATCTCCCCCACGCTCAATGCAAGTCCTCCAGCGCTTACAAAGTGCATAAATTCCTTTGGAAAAAAATGCTTTTGGTAGTCCGCTCAATCACTCATGCACCACGTAGGGTACCTCTTTATCAGAACGGAACTTCTTTCCTCCCATTTCGTCTTTGAGTGGTCCAAACATATGGAAATCACTTAGGGCAAGTATGGTGGATGAGGAAGACACTCAAAATGTAGGTCAGTGATTGTTGCAACTTTTGTACGGCATTGATGGGCCTTGCATTGTCATGTAGCAAAAGGACACCTGCAAGGTGAAAGGGGATCCATGATAAGATTCGCTGATAACATTGCTGTTCTCGGTTAAAGTGAAGAATTACAAGACCTGTTGAATGGAATGAACAGTCTAATGAGTACAGAATATGGACTGAGAGTAAATCGGAAAAAAAATGAAGGTAATGAGATGTAGCAGTACGGATTATTGGCTCTGAGCTCTATGGGACTTAACATCTAAGGTCATCAGTCCCCTAGAACTTAGAACTACTTAAACCTAACTAACCTAAGGACATCACACACATCCATGCCCGAGGCAGGATTCGAACCTGCGACCGTAGAGGTCGCGCGGTTCCTGACTGAAGCGCCTAGAACCGCTCGGCCACACTGGCCGGCAGCAGTACGGAGAACAGCGAGAAACTTAGCATAAAAATTGCTGATCACGAAGTGGACGAAGTTAAGGAATTCTGCTACTTTGGAAACTAAATAACAAATGACGGTCAGGTCAGCAGAACATAAAAAGTAGACTAGCTCACGCAAAGGGACCATTCCTGGCCAAACTGCGTCTGGTAGTATCAAACGTAGCCCTCAATTTGTGGAAGAAATTTCCGAGGATGTACGTTTTGAGCACAGCATTGTGCGGTAGGAAAGGAACAGAATCGAAGCGTCTGTGTGGTGGTACAGAAGAATGTCGAAAATCAGATGGGCTGATAAGGAATGAGGACGTTCTTCGCATAGTAGACGAAGAAAAGGAGATATGGAAAAGGAGATACGGAAAGCATTGACAAGAGGAAGGAACTGGATTTTATGATCTGTGTTGTGACATAAGAGAATAAAATCTGTGGTACTAAAGGGAGCTGTAGAAGGTGGAAAATGCTGGGGAAGCAGCGATTGGAATACAGCCAACAAATAATTGAGGAAGCAGCATGCAAATGCTACTGTAAAATGAAGAGGTTGGTACAAAAGAATAATACGTGACAGGCCGCATCAAGGCAGTCAGAAGACAGATAACTTAAAAAAATTGTAGCATCTGGACGGGAGCTACAACAGGGGGCATGCACAACTAAGTAGAAGTTTTAGTAAACACCATTCGGATAACTGGACCTATTTTGAAGCTTATTGCCAGGAAGTTAGCAATGGACAGAACTGTAGAAAAGATTAAATCCGTTCGAATGTAGTATTTGCGAACACATCTTTGGCTTAAACCAGTCATTTTAACTGTCTGGTATAGACATGCCGATTGTATTTTGTCACTGCCTAAATGTTAGTTGCAATTCTCATCAGTTGCTGCTCTTTTTCGTTGGCGTACTTTGCTTTTGATACTTACTGTTCTTTGAAACTTTTTATAATGTTTGTAAAACGAACAGGTTACGTTTCAGAGTACATTAGCTCCGCTATTGTGACAGTTTGGCGACATTCACCACAAACTGAAATCCTAATCTCATTTTCGACTATCGTATACGTTGTGAAACAGCTTCACGAACAAGTTGCCTCTTAGGCAAAACAGCAGAGAACGGGCTGATGGGCTTCAAGTGCAGAGGTAAGCACACGAAGTGTTCCTGAATGCAGTGTTTGCTCACATTTGGTACAGTACGGCAAACGTAAGACTGTACGGGGACCTTTTCCCTGGATGGCAGGGGCGTAGTTTGCGGCGCTGTTATAACGGTGCCCACACTTTATCTAGCTCCACGCATAGTATGTCACTGCATGCCTCTACGAAGGCTCCTTCCAGTGTCACAGAAAAAGTATAAGGGTTCCATTTAAAAAAAACGTTGATGTCGTAATCCAACAGCTGTTGTTGTTGTAGTGGTCTTCAGTCCTGAGACTGGTTTGATGCAGCTCTCCATGCTACTCTATCCTGTGGAAGCTTCTTCATCTCCCAGTACCTACTGCAACCTACATCCTTCTGAATCTGCTTAGTGTATTCATCTCTTGGTCTCCCTCTACTATTTTTACCCTCCACACTGCCCTCCAATGCTAAATTTGTGATCCCTTGATGCCTCAAAACATGTCCTACCAACCGATCCTTTCTTCTGGTCAAGTTGTGCCACAAACTTCTCTTCTCCCCAATCCTATTCAATACCTCCTCATTAGTTACGTGATCTACCAACCTTATCTTCAGCATTCTTCTGTAGCACCACATTTCGAAAGCTTCTATTCTCTTCTTGTCCAAACTAGTTGTCGTCCATGCTTCACTTCCATACATGGCTACACTCCATACAAATACTTTCAGAAACGACTTCCTGACACTTAAATCTATACTCGATGTTAACAAATTTCTCTTCTTCAGAAACGCTTTCCTTGCCATTGCCAGTCTACATTTTATATCCTCTCTACTTCGACCATCATCAGTTATTTTGCTTCCCAAATAGCAAAACTCCTTTACTACTTTAAGTGTCTCATTTCCTAATCTAATTCCCTCAGCATCACCCGATTTAATTTGACTACATTCCATTATCGTCGTTTTGCTTTTGTTGATGTTCATCTAATATCCTCCTTTCAAGACACTGTCCATTCCGTTCAACTGCTCTTCCAAGTCCTTTGCTGTCTCTGACAAAATTACAATGTCATCGGCGAACCTCAAAGTTTTTACTTCTTCTCCATGAATTTTAATACCTACTCCGAATTTTTCTTTTGTTTCCTTTACTGCTTGCTCAATATAGAGATTGAATAACATCGGGGAGAGGCTACAACCCTGTCTTACTCCTTTCCCAACCACTGCTTCCCTTTCATGCCCCTCGACTCTTATAACTGCCATCTGGTTTCTGTACAAATTGTAAATAGCCTTTCGCTCCCTGTATTTTACCCCTGCCACCTTCAGAATTTGAAAGAGAGTATTCCAGTTAACATTGTCAGAAATCCAACAGCTAAAAACGTTACAAATTATTCGCTTATACTACAGAATTCACCACATTTTCCGCTATAACTTAGCGAAAACTGCGCAATTCTTTATGAATATATTTTGATTGGTCCGCGTCACTGTGTGACTTCCAGTGGGTGGGGGGGGGGGGGGGAGAAAAATCGCGGAAGAGTTTGGGTTCGGAAAGAGATGCATCTAAAATAAATGCAAAACGGCCGATATCGATGTCGAATCTGTAGGTGTAGGCGTCCTTACGGTGGTTGTTGACATCAACGGAACTCTGTTTGCAGATCTTCCCACTCCATGGCGTTACTGGTACAGCAACCGTGGGTAGTCTACTGAGGTGACAAAGGTCATCGGGTAGCGATATGCACACATACAGATGGCGGAGGTATCGCGTACATCAGGTGTAAAAGGTCAGTGCAATGGCGGAATTGTCATTTGCACTCAGGTGATTCATGTTAAAAGGTTTGGCTGTGATTATAGCCGCACAACGGGAATTAACAGACTTTGGTAGTTGCAGCTAGATACAGTGGACGTTCCATTTTGGAAATCGTTAGGTAATTCTATATTTAGAGGTCCACTGTGTCAAGAGAGTGCCGCGAATACCAGTCAGGCATTACCTCTTACCAGGGTTAGCGCACTGGCCGACGGTCTTCACTTAACGACCGAGAGCAGCGGCGTTTGTGTAGAGGTGTCAGTGCTCACACACACACACACACACACACACACACACACACACACACACACACACACACACACACACACACACAGGCAACACTGCGTGGAACTACCTGAGAAGTCAGTGTGGGACGTACGACAAGCGTATCCGTTAGGACAGTGCGGCGAAATTTTACGTTAATGAAGTATAGTAGAAAACGACCGACGTGAGTGCCTCTACTAACAAGGGAACCTCCCCATCGCACCCCCCTCAGATTTAGTTATAAGTTGGCACAGTGGATAGGCCTTGAAAAACTGAACACAGATCAATCGAGAAAACAGGAAGAAGTTGTGTGGAACTACGAAAAAAATAAGCAAAATATACAAACTGAGTAGTCCATGTGCATGATAAGCAACTTCATGGACAGCGTAGGCTCAGGAGTGCCGTGGTCCCGTGGTTAGCGTGAGCACCTGCGGAACGAGAGGTCCTAGGTTCAAGTCTTCCCTCGAGTGAAAAATTTACTTCTTTTTTTCGCAAAGTTATGATCTGTCCGTTCGTTCATTGACGTCTCTGTTCACTGTAATATGTTTAGTGTCTGTGTTTTGCGATCGCACCGCAAAACCGTGCGATTAGTAGACGAAAGGACGTGCCTCTCCAATGGGAACCAATACCAAGGTCATAAGTCAACCGATTCCTCCACAGGAAAACACGTCTGATATATTCTATACGACACTGGTGACGGCATGTGCGTCACATAATTGTCTGAAAATAAAAAAATTAACATTTTCACTCGATGGAAGATCTGAACCAAGGACCTTTCATTCTGCAACTGCTCACGCAAACCACAAGACCACGGCGCTCCTGAAGTCAGGTTGTCCTTGATGTTGCCTATCTTAGACATGGACTACTCAGTTTGTATATTTTGCTTATTTTTTTCATAGTTCCACACAACTTCTTCCTGTTTTCTCGATTGATCTGTGTTCAGTTTTTCAAGGCCTATCCACTGTGCCAACTTATAACTAAATCTGAGGGGGGTGCGATGGGGAGGTTCCCTTGTAAGTCCAGAGAAAATGGAGTAAAAAAATAAGGAAACTTAGAGTGACAGGCAGTTTACTGTTTAATGTTAAAACAAGACGGAAGGATCGGAGATATTTTATTCAGCGTAAGTGTTGTCATTTGAAAGTGAAACTTATGGGGTAAATTTCTTTTGCATAGAGGTTGTTTAAGACTGTTAATGTATTTCACTGACATTTAATTTCAGCACGAGGTAGGCTCCGAACGTAAGAAAGAAGCCGTAGCTGAGTCGGTATACTTGTTACGCTAGTCGGGTTTGTCAAGTTCCGTCGCGGACAGAAGGTTCGCTTTTAGCTGCGATTGCTTTTTGCGCTATGTTAATGAGATGGATTCGGGTAACGTGGAGACTGGCATGCGCTCCTAGAATAACAGAAGAGCAACCTTGTTTCCGCACCACTGCGTGCAGAAATAAAAGCTGCCCGGTCTTTGTCGTTTCTGTTAGCGTAGTGTCTCCCAGTTGTAAGGTTCTGGACTGTTCCCTTGTCTTGTCTTTTCTAACGGGTGCAACATTAAAAGGCGCGCTGCACATTTCCCAGAACCATGAGTGGCTGTTGTTCAGAATGACGGCCATTTACGCCATGAACAACGTTTTTTTTACTGAAAGACATTGTTTTTTAAACCATCACATTAACACGCTGATCACGGAAGCACGTCGTGAAGACGGCGGAACATTTCGAAAGAAGATTTGCTCGGACTGTCGTATAGTCCGTTGTTATTAAACTCTTAACTGCCATCGGAGAGGAGACAGAAAAGTGTCTGTTTATCTCATCATCTGTACGTTTACTGTTTTACGCTCTGAAACAGCTGTTTCCTCAGTACAGTTTGCAGAAGGACTAGCAGAGTGTACGGTACTTCTGCGTATATACGTGCCAGTGTGGTAAGGTGGCTAAAAACAATACTGTTAACATATTTAACGTATATTGTAGAGAGCAACTTCAATCTGCTTTCGGAATTAGGTAGACTCTTGCATAGCATTTTCCACGTACTAGGAAACAAAGACGATACGTTATAGCTAAGTATCCTTGCACCAGTATTATTCTAACATACATTACTCCGTAACATCGAACCTGAACATATCCTGCTCTGAAGCATATTCTGTCTAAAGTTAAGACCATAGTCTTTTGAGAGTATGTGACTGTCTGCTGAAATAACTGTAAAGACCTAACGTTGGATCCTAACAAAAACGCCAGGAAGCAATCTAGTCTTCATATCCTCATCTACATAAGTCTGCGAGCGCTGCAATAAACGTATTGTATTGCACTGTAAGCAAAGAGATTTTATGCCTCAGCAGAGATTCACTGACTGCACAGTTGTGGTCTTGCTTGAAAACAGGCAACGATTATGACACGCCCCAAAAACTCGTCCTGGGTAATAATACCAATTTCGACTCGTGCGCAAACACAATCTCCGGGCGACACAGCCCTTCCCATGTGAAAGAGAGCAAGCGGCTTCATAGAACATTCGTTTCTTTTTTGATTATGTCGCCACAGGCATGCAGTTGTAGTCGGGATTGTTAAGGCACAAAAACGTTCCGTTGAACTTCCTGATAGGCAGCTTCCCCTCCCTAATATCTTATTCGCCTCTCAGCACTGCCACGAAGTTTTGATTGGTATCGAATATTGGTAACATCTGCTTCTGTCTCTAGATCAGCAACACGCCTCAGTATTTACGCTCTAGTCCATAATTTTAGCGATTTGCTAGAACCACGAACAGCTTGAGGAACGACCGTGATACGACCACTAAGAGATGCGTTGGGAAAATTGTAACATGTATCAGTCTTGAATGGGTTCATGGTATACTGGGGTATCAATCACCCGCTGTAATACTTTCAGCATTCGGTGTAGTCACTGGCAGCAAACTGGACGTCAGCAGAAATGTGATTGTCTACATAGCACTACGTGATACACAGTGGCTCCACATACTGTGTATCAGACCGTCCAGCGTAATTATCTTATGGTAACACACCTATTGTACATAAGCCGTACTCGATGGCGATTTAATGGTTGTAAGCCCTTTGCCTATATCGTCCATGTGTGTTCAGTCTAATTGATCGACGCATGGTTTCGTCACGTTACAGGTACTTGTTCAACAGTTCACCGCTATGGAACCGCTACATTTTCCATCAGGTGGAAGCCGGATTCATATACACTACGAAAATTCGGACATAATTTCTGGAGCAGTTAACAATACTTCTGGAAAACACATCCAGTAACATAACATGATGCCATTCTAGAAAAGAACCGGGATATCGCTTGCTTTGAACGATATTGGTAATACAGTGCCTGAAAAAAAAAGTGAAGTATCCAGAAGGGAAGGAAGAAACTAAACTTGACGGGTTGAGAACGTATGTGATGTGATTTCAGTTATTACAAGATCGAGTCAAATTTGCGAAGGACTTAGTAGTATGAACCCACTTAGCAACAAGATGTTTCATCCCATCTGGCCTGAGTGCATGCATTGATTCGGTTGGGAAAGGTATCGTAAAGCCACTGTATCCTTTCCTGACGCAAGCTGACCCACAGTTGCCTTAACTACTCCGTGATATCCTGGATACTGACACTAGTACGGAGTTCACATCTGTGCTGGTCCACCCGCTGTTCTATCTGGGAGAGGTATGGGTATGTTATTGACCGTGGGAGTACCTCAGCATCACGCACATAGTTCATAGAGAAACTTTCCACGTGTGTACGAGCATTGCGAGCATTGTCATGTTGAAAAATAGTGTCATGACAGGTAAAACATGAGGGCGCAGAATAGCCGTGTCATATCCTTGTGCTGTCGAAGTTCCCTGAGTCACTACCAACCCTGATTGGAAGTCATACCTGATGACTCTCCACACCATGACTCAAAGAGCCACACTGCTGTGGGTCTCAAAAACGTTGGAAGAATGGGACCTTCCCCAGCTTGCTATCATAGTCGCCAACGATGGCCATCCAGGAAAGTTCAGAACCGCGATTCGTTGCCGAACTTGTTCCGATGCCGTTCACCAGCAGTCCGTGCTTCTCAGTCTCGGCACCACTCCAAAGGGAGTCGATTGTGTTCTGATGTCTCTGATAGCCTACCCGTGGGACAGTAATTCCTACCACCACTCCAAAGGGAGTCGATTGTGTTCTGATGTCGCTGATAGCCTACCCGTGGGACAGTAATTCCCACCACCACTCCAAAGGGAGTCGTTTGTGTTCTGATGCCCCATTCCCATGGGACAGTAATCCCTAGTTCCGATGAGTGACGTGGGATGACACAGAGTGTTGGAGGGACTCAATTCTGTGTTGTCGGATGGCAGGTGCAGATACGACTGCGCACAATATAGCGATCATCAGTTGTGTTGCTGATATGCGTTCGACCGGAACCTTTACAACGAGTGTGCATGCCCTCATGTTTCTGTGCAGTCCAACAATGTGCTACTGTGACATCCAAATGCACTACAAATTTGGATACTGCGCGATTCGACCATGAAGCTTCTTCAGGTGCTGAAAAAATGGCTCTGAACACTATGGGACTTAACATCTGAGGTCATCAGTCCCCTAGAACTTAGAACTATTTAAACCTAACTAACCTAAGGACATCACACACATCCATGCCCGAGGCAGGATTCGAACCTGCGACCGTAGCGGTCGCACGGTTCCAGACTGTAGCGCCTAGAACCGCTCGGCCACCCCGGCCGGCAGGTGCTGATTGAAGCTGTCTTATACAAGAACCGATACCTCCGTGTCCTTATCATTGATCACTCAATATCTGATTATCATCCCCCTTATGTATCCTACTACGCCTGGTAACAACTGTAAACAGAAACAACGCTGCCGACCGTTGTGGCCGAGCGGTTCTAGGCACTTCAGTCTGGTACCGCGCGGCCGCTACGGTCGCAGGTTCGAATCCTGCCTCGGGCATGGATGTCTGTGATGCCCTTAGGTTAGTTAGGTTTACGTAGTTCTAAGTCTAGGGGACTGATGACCTCAGATGTTAAGTCCCATAGTGCTCAGAGCCAACTGAACCATTTTTGAAACAACGCTAATGCACTCTGTTCGCCGTTCCACCTGTCACAGAGAATTTCAACTCTAATAATTTACACATCCGGCGGTTGTGTGTGTGTGTGTGTGTGTGTACAGATTTGAATTGACATACGATCACGTGTGCTTGGTGCCTGTCACAGAGGCACGATGGAGCGCTAGATGGCGAGATTCATTGTGATTCCAGTGTGAGCAAGCTGTGACAGCCCCACTCATCCACCTTACGACAGGTAACGGCAGTGCTACTCGCACATGGTAACTGCGATGTGGTCTAGAGTGGGTGTCACTTCGTACTGTGCGCCAACTACCCGTGTAGGCAGAATAACAACTCTGGACAGCTTCCGGAATATCAGCTACAGCATCAGTGGCCCTGTGCTGCTGTTAAGGAGTTTCAATAGTTTGAGATGCCGTGTACTTTTATTGCCCAAAATGAAAAAAGTTCATAATATGGTTTAACATCATGAATTTTTGTATTTTGCGAAGCTCTAAATTCAAGATGTACCATAATCGTGTTTCATCAGCATCCGTATGTGCTGGTGCCTCATTGCACGTTTGCCACATTCCTTAACCATTCTCCTTGAGTGAAATTTTAGCCTAATTAGGTGGCTACTTAACTGAACAGTTTGTATTTGAGCTAACAAGAACGGTATTTCATACAGAACTGTGGCGGCTCGTAACACCTATTTGCAGTAGTTCGTAAACGGCTCCTTTGCGGACCGATATTTACTGGAACGTTTTTGCTTCACAATGACGTTACATTACCACAGTTTTCGCTGTCAGTTATGATGTATCCTGTATTATCCGAGCACACTACTTATATAAACAACGACTCTGGCTATTAATACACTCCTGGAAATTGAAATAAGAACACCGCGAATTCATTGTCCCAGGAAGGGGAAACTTTATTGGCACATTCCTGGGGTCAGATACATCACATGATCACACTGACAGAACCACAGGCACATAGACACAGGCAACAGAGCATGCACAATGTCGGCACTAGTACAGTGTATATCCACCTTTCGCAGCAATGCAGGCTGCTATTCTCCCATGGAGACGATCGTAGAGATGCTGGATGTAGTCCTGTGGAACGGCTTGCCATGCCATTTCCACCTGGCGCCTCAGTTGGACCAGCGTTCGTGCTGGACGTGCAGACCGCGTGAGACGACGCTTCATCCAGTCCCAAACATGCTCAATGGGGGACAGATCCGGAGATCTTGCTGGTCAGGGTAGTTGACTTACACCTTCTAGAGCACGTTGGGTGGCACGGGATACATGCGGACGTGCATTGTCCTGTTGGAACAGCAAGTTCCCTTGCCGGTCTAGGAATGGTAGAACGATGGGTTCGATGACGGTTTGGATGTACCGTGCACTATTCAGTGTCCCCTCGACGATCACCAGTGGTGTACGGCCAGTGTAGGAGATCGCTCCCCACACCATGATGCCGGGTGTTGGCCCTGTGTGCCTCGGTCGTAAGCAGTCCTGATTGTGGCGCTCACCTGCACGGCGCCAAACACGCATACGACCATCATTGGCACCAAGGCAGAAGCGACTCTCATCGCTGAAGACGACACGTCTCCATTCGTCCCTCCATTCACGCCTGTCGCGACACCACTGGAGGCGGGCTGCACGATGTTGGGGCGTGAGCGGAAGACGGCCTAACGGTGTGCGGGACCGTAGCCCAGCTTCATGGAGTCGGTTGCGAATGGTCCTCGCCGATACCCCAGGAGCAACAGTGTCCCTAATTTGCTGGGAAGTGGCGGTGCGGTCCCCTACGGCACTGCGTAGGATCCTACGGTCTTGGCGTGCATCCGTGCGTCGCTGCGGTCCGGTCCCAGGTCGACGGGCACGTGCACCTTCCGCCGACCACTGGCGACAACATCGATGTACTGTGGAGACCTCACGCCCCACGTGTTGAGCAATTCGGCGGTACGTCCACCCGGCCTCCCGCATGCCCACTATACGCCCTCGCTCAAAGTCCGTCAACTGCACATACGGTTCACGTCCACGCTGTCGCGGCATGCTACCAGTGTTAAAGACTGCGATGGAGCTCCGTATGCCACGGCAAACTGGCTGACACTGACGGCGGCGGTGCACAAATGCTGCGCAGCTAGCGCCATTCGACGGCCAACACCGCGGTTCCTGGTGTGTCCGCTGTGCCGTGCGTGTGATCATTGCTTGTACAGCCCTCTCGCAGTGTCCGGAGCAAGTATGGTGGGTCTGACACACCGGTGTCAATGTGTTCTTTTTTCCATTTCCAGGAGTGTATTTGATAATGGCAGAGACATGCCCAAAAGCTCCAATAGCCGATGTTGAAGTGTCTTCCGACTGGCACCAGGCTCAAACATCATGCTACCTGGTGTTCGTTCGTAGTAACTAGTTATCCTCTTATTAAGAAACGACGAATTAAGCCTAGAAAACATAAAGGGGTATCTTAAGATAAACCAACTCTTCCCTCTATATTTGAGAGTGAGCAACGAGTTTTAAAATCATCAGTGTTGTCACAGCGTGTTTCGCTGGCGGCACTTGGCACATCGCTATCCCAGGTGTGCCTTACCGCCAGGTGGAGCGTAGCTGGCCAAGCCGCAAAGCCGGGACTCCACGGTTCCTATTGTCGCCCGCGGTGGACATCCAATGAGTCACCTGGTGGCTTTATCTTGGGAAATGCATTTTGCAGATTAAGAGCTTACACGACAATCTCTCAATTGCACAATCTAATGCGAGATGTAGGACCACGTTGTTGCAGTGATGTCTGAAACAGGGCAGGTGCTGTGGTGCTTGGATACCTTCCGGCACTTAAGGAGTTAGTTATCCCGGCGCTAGGCCGTAGCACATGGGAGGCCTTCGATATGTGTTCCTCTCCCTTATAGTGTCTTCACCTCAGCCACGAAATGACACTAGGGTGGCATTTAGCTCATCTCGTATAGATAGTAACCTGTCTGTAATCTGCCAGTGTTGTTAATACACATAATTTCATCCAAATGTTTTAGAAAAACATTGTGGATTACCTCGAAGAAAACGGTGTATTGACACATAGTCAACGTGACTGGCTCTTTGTTCATACGAAGTAACGAATGCTATCTGTTGTGGACTGACAAGACAGCCAGTCCACAGTGACGGGTAACCGAAATACACGCGTACACACACGCCGGCTGGTGTGAGGTCTGAAACAGGATACGTGATGAATGCTATAAAGAAAAGTACGTAGCTGCGTTAATACTTAACTTTAATTCATCCTTGTGGTACATCGCTATTGTTAATACAAGTGAGACTCTCTCCAGATATGGTTAATGGCGCCTTGCTAGGTCGTAGTCATGGACTTAGCTGAAGGCTATTCTAACTGTCTCTCGGCAAATGAGAGAAAGGCTTCATCAGTGTAGTCGCTAGAAAAGTCGTCGTACAACTGGGGCGAGTGCTAGTCCGTCTCTCTAGACCTGCCGTGTGGTGGCGCTCGGTCTGCAATGACTGACAGTGGCGACACGCGGGTCCGACATGTACTACTGGACCGCGGCCGATTTAAAGCTACCACCTAGCAAGTGTGGTGTCTGGTGGTGACACCACACTATCGACAGGGGATGTCAAATTACACTGTTCAAAAGAATTAGGGGAACACGTGAATCAGTGTCCGGTATGCTAAACCTGTTTTCACATGGGCGTTACCTGTGCTCTCGTTACATGGTTTGAGATCATCGCTTTCAACGTTGCCAACAGCTAAAATCATTCGCTATATGTTGCTTGTGTTATGCATTACAGTGTCAGGTGACCCGCGGAATGAAGTGAGTACTTGTGTCCCAGTGTTTCCTTGTTAGGTACATAGATGGCAGTTGTCATTTGTGGACGTCGTAATCAACCAAAGCACATGAAATGCGACATCTTAATGCAGTGCAAGTTGTAAGGGGTGTCTATTTGATCCACAAAGGATCTTTTGGTGTTGTTGTTGCAGGTGCCAATACCTCACCATGTGTCATCCATAAACTGCGTACACGCTAGAGGGAGACAGGTCTGTATACGCAAGGCAAGTTGGACAAGGTCACCGACACATTACAACGCACATGAAGACCGTTATCTAGCTATCTCTCCGTTGCTGCCTCGCACAGGACGATCTCAGAAAGGCCACTTCAGCCGCTGCGTCCGATCTGACTGTAATAAACAGATTACAGACGTGATGCAGATGTCCTGTGACGCAAGTTGATGGCCGTGTTCACGCCCGGGTTCCCGGGTTCGATTCCCGGCGGGGTCAGGGATTTTCTCTGCCTCGTGATGGCTGGGTGTTGTGTGCTGTCCTTAGGTTAGTTAGCTTTAAGTAGTTCTAAGTTCTAGGGAACTGATGACCATAGATGTTAAGTCCCATAGTGCTCAGAGCCATTTGAACCATTTGATGGCCGTGTTCGTGTGCGGAGACCCTTGGTAAGCAGTTCCTGCCACATGTTGTCCAGAAAATCGACAGATTCGGCCAAAGCTCTGTGATGTGCGGTGGCTTCATTGTTGACAGCCATACGGATCTTGTTGTCTGTGGTCGTTTTACGGCCAGGCAGTACATCGAACAGATTCTATTGGACCATGTGGCTGCTGCACACGTTGGTACTGAATTCCTTCTAATGCCAGGGCCTATCTATCTTGCGTAGCCTGGACATGGAAGTAATGGAATGGCCGATGGTGAGTCCCGACCTATACGCCATCGTGGATACATGGGACTTGCTTCACAGACGTGTTCGTGCTCGTTCTGTTCCACCACAGACTCTCTAAGAACTCTCATGGGCTCACTTTGAAGACTGGATAACGCAGGCTGACCTCCGTAGACTTATACGGAGCATGCCAAGTAGTGTCAGGCAGTGATAAACGCTCGTGGAGGGCATACACATTACTGAAGCTCTCAATGCCCAGTCCATGTTGACGGGATGGATGTTTGTCTCCACTTTTTTTTCGACACCTGTCGGGCATTTCAGTTCTATTTAGGTAAGCGATTGAGGCCATGATGTTTTGTTGTGTATTTAACATTTAATTATTTTGTAAATGAGAAGGTGGCCTATGAGATTGGAAACCAGTAATGGCTCACATTAAATTGCAACTGCGACTGATATAACTTGTTCTATTAATTTGGTTATGCTCGCTCTGCCGTACTGCTTGTCTACAAACTCTAATAGCGTCTACCAACAGCATCCAACATGCAGGTGAAATTGCAGACCTCTCGATCTTTGTCCACACGGACTACACGGAACAGTCTAGAACTAGACTGCTATGTGTATTACATGTTGCTGCTACGTTTAAGCCCTCATTATGAGCGCTCTTTTATATCTACAAATGCAAGGCAGAACTCCAGCAAAATACGTCTCGCTACTGCTTCCTAGGTCTTATTTCTCGTATTTTTACAACAGAGAAACTTTTTATGAAGTTAGAGAATGTAATAGCCCTGTGTGAGTAATGTGTTTATTGGCCCCCTCGTAGCGCAGAGAACAATTGCAAACACTGTACGTTGGAGCGTTCCGTAATTGCTGTTGCGTTAATCGAGAGGGGGGAGCCGAGAGCTGCGGCTAACTGCGCGATCCGTCTTCGCAAATTGACGTATTGAGTTGCTCGGGAATTCCGGCAGGGCCACAAATCAGGGAAGAGTCCGTAACCGAACCTGCAGCGGGTTTAAAGCGGGCTGGCGATCTCTCTGGAAATTGTATTCTGATGTTGGGCACGCGCGTCAGTGGAAAAATAACAGCAGCACTTCCATTAATTGTAGAAATTGCGGTTTGATCCTCAGTTGCTGGTAAAACTAGCAGCTAGAAAAAGTATTTTTGTTTTTGTTGTTATCGGACAATTAACTGTGCCAAGTTGAACAGTATGTGTTCTGTAATCTGCGATTTCCATTACTATGGGACTTAACATATGAGGTCATCAGTCCCCTAGGCTTAGAACAACTTAAACCTAACTAAGGACATCACACTCATCCATGCCCGAGGCAGGATTCGAACGTGCGATCGTAGCAGTAGCGCGGTTCCGGACTGAAGCGCCTAGAACCGCTCGGCCACAGCGGCCGACCTGCATCAAAGTAGGTTGGTGTTATTCAGGGTTCCAAAACAGCATAATATTCCCCACACTTCTGGCTACAAACTGCTAGTTTTCAACGTACTCTCCGTTCACTGCGACGGCCTTGTTCCAACTTAGTGGTAGGGCCTGTATTCCCGCTTCGTTCCACTCCAATGGTTGAAATGCCTCTGAGCACTATGGGACTCAACATCTTACGTCATCAGTCCCCTAGAACTTAGAACTACTTAAACCTAACTAACCTAAGGACATCACACACATCCATGCCCGAGGCAGGATTCGAACCTGCGACCGTAGCGGCCGCGCGTTTCCAGACTGAAGCGCGTAGAACCGCATGGCCACACCGGCCGGCCCACTCCAATGGCCATCGTTTTGCTGCATCAATAACTTCCCATATCCACGTACCGCTTCCCGCGCAGTGCACCAAACAGACCGAAGTCGGAAGGTGCGAGATCCGGGCTGTACGGTGGATATGAAGAAGAATTCAGTGTTTCAGCGCCTGTGACAGTGTTCGACAGAGAAAATGTGACGATCAGCATCGTAACGCGCAAGCCGTTCCGCACGGATGGTTCTTTATTCGTCCTTACGGTCTGCTTTTAGGTGGCGAGGAATCCAGGGATCACACACCTTTGAGTATCCCAATTAGTGGACGTGTGTGTCAGCACAACCAACAGAAACGTCCAACTCAGCGGCGTCGATCACCTCGAATGAGTGTGTCTGTACGTTCCAACGTTGCAGGGGTCAGAGCGGGAGGTCGGACAGGTTTGCGCGATCTTCTTGTCACGATGACAAACGCCTCGCCCGACAAGCTTTTGTTTATTGCCACGTCTCCTTAGACACTCGGAAAGCGAGCCTCCGGTTTTTCGCCAAAAGGAACTCAATGACAGCTCTCTGCTTGGAACGCACCTTCGTTATAGGCGCCATTTTGAAGGCTTCGTATAGCAGCGGCGCCGCGTATCGCAACGTCACAGAACTATAGGTGCTGAAGCGGGAATATTTCACGGGGTCCGACAACAAATTCCGAATTTTTTGAACCGAAATTGGCCGAAAAAAAGATATGTTGCGTTACTTATTGACTTATTTCTGAACATATCATGATTGTAGCCTCTTCTTCTTTCTGACGTTAATGTAGAAGTTCAGTCTTTGGTTCTGGGGATGGATGGGGTGCAGGAGACAGCACCCGACTTCCTACTTTGCCCAGCCTACACCCTCTGCTCCGTGGGATAAAATGGCTCAAATGGATCTGAGCACTATGGGATCATCAGTCCCCTAGAACGTACAACTACTTAAGCCTAACTAACCTAAGGACATCACACACATCAATGCCCGAGGCAATATTCGAACCTGCGACTGTCGCAGTCGCGCGGTTCCGGACTGAAGCGCCTAGAACCGCTCGGCCGGCAGTCTCTCTAAATTCATTCTGAATCTATAAAGTATAAGAGTCACATACTGCGTAGTATAAGTCCCACAGTGCTCAGCGCCATTATGCTGAGGACAATAACTATACGAGGCGTAATTTGGAAACAAGCCATGTTGCTTTTGTTTCTGTTGAATCGTTATGTCGAGTGTAACGTACTGAGATCTGTTAGTCAAAGGTTTTTCGGACTAATCACATATCTGTGAAGATAGTCCATATGATAGTATCTTGCTTATTTGTCTAAAGCTTGATACAGTGTTCAGTGCCTTTCGGAAATCTAGGAAGATAGAATTTACCCATTCACCTACATCACCTACAGCGGTCGCTCGGTTCCAGATTGTAGCGCCTAGAACCGTACGGCCCAAATTTTCTGTCCAATTCCATAATGAGCTAGTGTGGAATGCCTCTGCATGCCACTATATGCGATCTAATCTCTCCTGTCGTATTCCTGCGATTCCTATGCGAGATGTACCGTGGTGACACCAAAGTAATTGTACGAGGGGGAGTTGGAAAGTAAATTTCCCCTGTCGACTGTGGTCAGAGTTGTTTGTGAAAGGAAAGAAAGAGAATGATACATTAAATATAAGACATATATTTATTTTTCTACATAATTTCCAAGTACGTTGGGACATTTGTCTTAGCGCTTTATAAGGTTCAAAAGCCTCCCAGGAAAAAAATCAGAGCGTTGTATACGGAAGAAGCGTTGAACGGCTTGTTTGACGTCTGCAATGCTGCCAAAGCGCGTACCGCCGAGAGTACAGAACACGGATGACTGCGACGGCACACGTGAACAGTGGAGTCGTGACGGCGAGAGAAAACGAAACACAAAACGAAGGCACACACACGAGACACTGATGGCGATGATCTCCGGCGCGCGAAAGTCCACTGAGCGTGTACGAGTCCGGGGACCTGCCAAGAGAGCAGGAGGGGGGGGGTGGGAGAGGGAGAGGGGAGAGCACAGATGCCGTGGGCAGGGGAGAGAGTGGGAAGGGAGGAAGGGGGGGGGAATCCCGGGGGAAGAGGGGTGGAGGAAGGGCGATGGGGGGAAAAGGAAAGAGAAGGGAGGGAGGGTGCCTAAAGGAAAGGACACAGGAAGTGGGGGGGAGGATCAAAGTTGATAGGAGGGGTAGATGGAGGGGAGGAGGACATCATCAGGAAGGGGGAGCTGGCGGAAGCCACCTTGGGAGAGGGTAAGGAGGGTGGAGAGATGGAGACCGGGTAGGACGTGGGAGTACAGGCGCGGCAGCGGGCGGGGGTGGGAGAGGATGGGTGAGACAAGCAAGTGAGGAGGATCGAGTTTGCGGGAGGTGTACAGGATCCGTATCCTTTCAAGGAAAAGGAGGAGGTGGGGGAAGGGGATGAGAGCGTAGAGGATCCGCGTGGAGGAGGGGAGACGGATGCGATAGGCGAGGCGGAGAGCATGGCGTTCAAGGATTTGGAGGGATTTATAAAAGATAGGGGGGGGGGCGGAGATCCAGGCTGGATGGGCGTAACAAAGGATAGGGCGGATGAGGGATTTATAGATGTGGAGGATGGTGGAGGGGTCCGGACCCCACGTACGGCCAGAAAGGAGCTTGAGGAGACGGAGTCGGGAGCGTGCCTTGGCTTGGATTGTCCGGAGGTGGGGAGTCCAGGAGAGGCGTCGGTCGAGGGTGTCCAACTACCTCTCGTATAATATTCCTTAAATACCGGTTCTTATTTTCCAACTCCCTCTCGTATAGTATTCCTTAAATACGGGTTCTGTAGTTTTATCGGGCAATAATTCTTGGAAGCAACGTCACCTTTCTTCTGGACATCCACACTTTCATCCCTCGAACATTTTCTTAGATATTGGTATCTCCTGTACTGCTTTGTTAGGATCCTTGCAGCGTGTCCCTGAAGTGGTTCGATGTTTTCTGTAATGCCATTCCGATAAGGATTTAAAACGCTAGATGGAAGGGTGTAGTCAGAGTTTAACGCCCCATCGACATACAGATCAGTGGCGGTAGAGCACAATGTCGTGTTCGGCAATGATGGGGAAAGTCACACTGTTCTACAAAAAAAACCTTTTTTTCTATTTCTGATAAAAAATATTGTGATCCTATTTGTATTTTGAGTGCTGAATTGAAAACTGTTTTTGGTTTCTTTCTGTCAGGGATAGTTTATGAGTAATGGCAATTTTATTTCTCTTTTCAGTTTCTGATATAGTGTAGCAAACGTGAGGTGAAATTCAACAAACAAATGCACATCTTTATGATGTTATAAGTTCATCACATTAATGGAGGGTGGGATCTAACATATAACACAGTAACCTTTGTGTATACACTTTGGAGCATTTATTTGACATGAGAAATTACAGAAAATTGACAAACCATGAGCCACTGCTTTGTAATGCACATCACTTTTTTCTCTTGTATTGTGAATCTTTCTTCTCTCGAATGATATTCCAGCAATAATCTGCTAACATAGGAGGTACCTACTTCCCTTCATAGCGCCTTTCTATGGTAGAAATGTCTTTATGGAATCTTTCCCCATGTACATCCGATACATCACTACAACTCTCTGTGAAGTAGTCCAGATGAGAGTCCATCATATGTACCTTCAAAGACATATTGCATCCCAAATTCTGATATGCTTTGATCATATCCTTCACCATAGCTTTGTAGTTAGTAGCTCTTCTTCTTCCGAGGACGTTTTCCGACACCATCTTGAAACAGTCCCAAGCGGTTTTCTCTTTATCAGTTAAATATGCTTCAAAATTTGCATCTTTCTGCAGCTCCCTGATTTGTGGGCCCACAAATGCACCTTCCTTTATTTTTGCAGCTGAAAGACGGGGGAATTTGGTAGCTAGATATGCAAACCCACAGCCTGTTGGATCCATGGCCTTCACCAATTGTTTCATCAGGCCAAGTTTGATGTGAAGCGGTGGAAGTAGTATATATTCAGGAGCTACCAGACTTTCACGTTGTACATTCTTTTCGCCAACTTTCCGTCTTTGCCTAGGCCATTTCTTTTTCACGTAGTGAGAATTTCGGTCTCGATTATCCCACTCGCAAAGAAAACAGGCATACTTTGTGTAGCCTTGTTGCATTCCCGGTACCATAGCAATTACCTTGAAATCTGCACATATTTTCCATTTGTGTTCATTGTATTTTAATGAATTTAGCATCATTTGTACGAATTTGTAATTCTCTTTTGTCAAACTGGCGTAAGCTACTGGAACAGAGGGTATTTTATTTCCGTTATGGAGCAAAACACCCTTCAGATTTGTTTTCGATGCATCTATGAAAAGTCTCCACTCCTGTGAAATATAAGTAAAGTTCAGCACTATCATCAGGCCAGCAACGTCATTGCAAAATGTCAGTGCTTCGTCAGTTGAAAAATGAGAAATAAAGGCATGTTCTCTGTGCCTGAACACACTGATTTTAGTACTTTGGTGCAGTAGATTTTACTCTTGTAATCTTGAACCAAGCAGCTGCGCCTTTTGTGTACTTAGTCCTAGATCATGTACTAAATCATTTAAATCTGCCTGTGTTAACAAATGTGGCGATGAATCACTTGTGCAGTGATATAAAGAATCATTATCTGTTATTTCTTCAGTACTACTTATTTCACTGTCACTCGGAATTTGACCTCGAGCTCTTGAAGGTACTTGAAAGTTGTCGGAGTGCTGCACTGGCATTCTCGCTGAAGGCAGATCTGGGTAAACAATGTGCCTCTTTGACTTTTTGTTTGTAAAACCATGAATTTTTGTTAGACAGAAATAATAATCATTAACATGGTCCTTAGGCTCCCTCCACACCATGGGAACAGCAAACAACGCCACATTCTCTTTACCTTTCCACCACTGAATTAGTTTGCAGTAACATGTAGCACAACAGAAATGTGGTGCCCATTCTTTATCTTGGTCTCCTACCTCTGCTCCAAAGTAATGTTTGTATGCTTTCTTTATGACTGAAGAAATTTTCTTCCTATTTCTGGCAAAAGTGAACTTCCCACAGATGTAGCAGAAGCTGTCCGGCTTATATCGACGTCCACAACGACGTGGCATTTCCGCAAATTTAAAAATGCCACTTTGGTAATACATTTGTATTAAATTAATAGTAGGGAACTAGAGGAACGCTGATGTGTAAAAACAAGCAGTCGTTTTACCTTCAGCACCAGGCTCAATCAGTTTACACACAGGAATCAAAAAATTCAACCGTGCTCGGAAATATGACAGACAGTTACTTGTCAGCCAAAACACCCACTCGTTAAGACTGACACAAATTGTGGCTAACGCCACTGTTGTAAACTCGATGCACCTGCCCCTAGGAGGCGTGAAGCTTTACTGCCGAGGCAGCGACCGGCTGTCGCCGTTCGAGTTAATGAGATGTTTCAGGTGGTCTTAATGACATAGGTGTGGCGGGGGATAACCTAATGATGTCTGATTCTTCCCACCTGCTGTTGCACAAGAGATTATCACGTTCTATCACTACTGGATGCGGCAACATACCCGTATTTCTCTATAACGTCTCTGTGCTTGCCATGAATTGTGAATATACATATATATACATATTACATAAAAAGTATCCCTGACAACGATATTTTGTTTACACATTTGAATTTCCCAGGGTAAAATGGTCTAGAAGCACATACTTTAATATCAGAAATAGAACCCATGTCGAACAGTGTCATCGGCTGTGCCCCTATCAAAGTAACCGTCCCGGCATTTGCCTTATGCGATTTAGGTAAATCAGGGAAAACATTAATCTGAAAGGTTTGACGGTGATTTGATTCGTCGTCCTCCCGAATGCAAGTCCAGTGTGCTAATCACTGCACCGCCGCGCTCAGTTTAAAACACTGGATCTGTTTTCTAAATTAGTCGCACTAGCACCTTGCATGCGGCTTCGTTTACAGATGCACTGGGCTTCCCAAAAATCCTCCCTCAAATCTAAGTCTCTCATTCGCTTTACCTACTACCGCTTCTTTGTGTTCCTCCCGTTTCATACAGCTTCATTGTATTACACTTAGGTATTTAAACTATATAACAGACTCTAGAAGTTAACCACAAATTTTGTTGTTGAACAGAGACGGCTTCTTCCTCTATGTTACGGGCATTTTGTGTATTTATGCACTCTCAAAGAGTGTTGTCATACCTTATACCAACTGGATTCTCTGTCCAAGTCGCAAGTTCGAATCCTGCCTCGGACATGGATGTGTGTGATGTCCTTAGGTTAGTTAGGTTTAAGTAGTTCTAAGACTAGGGGACTGATGACCTCAGATGTTAAGTTCCATAGTGCTCAGCGCCATTATACTGAGGACAATAACTATTCGAGGCGTAATTTGGAAACAAGCCATATTGCTTTTATTTCCGTTGAATTGTCGACTTGATTATAACGTACTGAGGTGTGTTAGTCAAAGGTTTTTCGGACTAATCACATATCTGTGAAGACAGTCCGTATGATAATATCTCGCTTATTTGTCTAAAGCGTGATACAGTGTTCAATGATTTTAGGAAATCTAGGAAGATAGAATTTACTCGTTCACCTACATCTTCTATTTGCACGATGTCTTATGTGAATTAAGTTAGCTGTGTTTGACGTGAGTGGTCTTTTCCGAAACGCGTGGTTATTTTCTGATGAGGAATTTTTCCACGGTGCAAGATAAATGCTGTTTATTTCCTTCTCATTTCTGTATACAAATAGCTGTATTTTTAGCTTCCCACTCTAATCGCAATAGAGTTCGATGCCGAGTCTCCACCTGAGTTTCAACGGCGCTGAGCATTATGGGACTTAACATCTGAGGTCATCAGTCCCGTAGAACTTAGAACTACTTAAACCTAACTAACCTAAGTACATCACACCACATCCATGTCCGAGTACATCACACCACATCCATGTCCATCACACCACATCCATGACCATAGCGGTCGCGCGGTTCCAGACTTAAGCGCCTAGAACCGCTCGGCCACAAGGCCGGCTCCACCTGAGGCATATAATTTCGGTATCATTGTACAGAACAACTTCAAGTAGGGCTACTCGTATCATCTGAGCACGAGACAACTCATCAACTTATCAAGACTTCTTAAAACATCTCAAATCCAAGCTGACTTCGAGCGATATGTTTTTTCACTTGTTGATGGATAGATGCACAGCCTCATTTATGTATGATACACCGGGTGGTTGTGTAGTGATATTTAAAACTTTGGGGAATGATGGAGAAGAGTAAGTGTATCGATTTGAGTCAAGGGACCCTGGTGCAGAAACGACTGAGTGGAAAGTTGTAAGCGAAAGTAGTTCCGGTATCTCTGACAGTGGACGTCTTCTACTGCAAGCTATTTTGTTTCCATATTTTGAGAGGTGGTGCCATGGAACAAAGCAAGAAAAAAATGTGTTTTAAACATGGGCTCGAAAGTGCATACTTTATGAAGTATGAACACTTGTTCATTTTGTTGAAACCCTAAGTGGAGCACGCCCGTCGAGCGTGTATCGATACCCTAACCAGTGTCAACACTCAGAAGAGTCGAAGAACAAGCGAGCAGGGAGCTTAATGCCTCAGACTGTGCGAGAAAGAATATCAGAAAAACCGCATTCAGCACTTAAAAGACAGTGCAGAGCAGACACAGCTCTCGACTGTAACATCGCTGTGAGTAGTAACTGTACCTAGGGACGACGCAATGACGCCTTTCAGGCTGCAAACTTTGCATAAAGGGAGACTCTGTAGCTCTGAAATTAAACATTAGGCCAGCCAAGAACACCAATGGGCTCAAAAAACTGGAGCTCAGTCATCAGTACAAGGGCATCACATCACTGACTGCTATAAAACCCTCGTCTTCCTTACACGCGTTCTGAGTCTGGCCACCACCATCACTGATACGATTGGAAGTCCCGCTCTACTAGTTGCAGGATGACTTGATGAATGAGATAAACTGTTATCAGCTGGTGCTAGCTTGGAGCCAACTAGTATGAGTCTGCAGCCATGGGGCTGTAGAGGCTTCTAGTCTGCGAGGTGCATTCCTGCCGCTCACACCTGTGACTACCCGAAGATGGAGGCCGCGCCACCTTTCCGTGAATGAAGAACCGATATCCACGTCTGCCAGCTGTTCAGCTTGGGAGCAGGGACTGCCACGCAGGCTAACATCTGTGTCGTTGTTGGGTCTCGTGCGTACACGACATATTGACAACCGACAGAGCCTAACAAGGGGAGGCCGCCAATTGCGAAATTCAGATTCGATTCATACTGCGCATAATAAGAGCTCATGGCCTGAGGTGTAATGTGGCAAAGCACCAAGATGCACTTCTCAGCCGTTGTCGAGAAGATCGGCAGTTAAAAGAAACCGTTGCGGTGAAATACTCTCTGCGATTAATGATTTTCTACAGCGTCGTGGCGCAGCGGTAAGCGCTCGGGTTTGTAATCCGAAGGTCGCCGGATCGAATCTCGCGCCATTCAATTTTTTTTATTATTAGTTTTTGTAATTCAAATATATATATATATATATATATATATATATATATATATAATATAAAGTATTAATGAATTGCTTATGCATGTTGGTGAAGGCGGATCGCTCTCCAATTGTGCCGCCTCCATTTTTCCGTTTTTTTTAACAGGGTGTACCAAAGCTCTCCCGTCCGCACTGATTTTCGACAATGTTATAAGTTGCGCTAGGGACCGCATCTACCTTCTTTCGAAGTTAGCAGGCGACTACGCTGTTATGCGGCGGCTCGTTTCGGCCCATTCAACATCTGCCATTCAAGTGTATAACGAGCGAGTAACGGAGTTTATATTTCGTACTTGCCACAGCAAATTTGTGTTCGTGGGGTCTCTATTCTAATTCGAACGTTTGACTTACGCTATACGTATTCGTTTCGGAATATCGTTTCTACATCTTCCGTTAACTATGCGTGGTTATCATTACGAAGACAATTAATAACATTTGTGAAATACAACTTTGTTTGTGGAAAACATAATGATGTTCGAAGTCGCCAGTTTTTCCACGACAAACGATTTTCAACAACTTATTATATGCATAATTGTTGCAACTGATTGCCGGGAATTATATATATATATATATATATATATATATATTTCAATTATAAAAAACAAATACTAAAAAAAATGTTGCATAGCGCGAGATTCGATCCGGCGACTTTCAGATTACGAACCAGAGCGCTTACCGCTGCGCTACGACACTGTAGAGAATTATTAATCGTAGAGAGTATTTCACTGCAACGGTTTCTTTTAACTGTCGATTTTCTCGGCAACGGCTGAGAAGTGCATCTTGGTGCTTTGCCACATTACACCTCTGGCCATGAGCTTTTATTATGCGCAGTATGAATCGAATCTGAATTTCGCAATTGGCGGCCTCCCCTTGTAAGCGCAGCCACACTAAACGAGAGCGCTGAGGCGCCGACGGACGTCCACAGCCACGCCAGACTGGAAAGACGCCCCGGCAGCCATGCCTCTTACGACGGGGCCGCCGCACTGACCACGGACAACGCCAGAGGCTGGCTGCACCTGCAAATTCTTCGCCGGGCGCTGACGTGCCTTCTTCTGACGCGGACCCAGCGTGACCGCTGCTAAGCGGCACCGTGAAGAAGACAGAGTGATTGTAAAACTCTCAGAAATAAAGAAGTGTTACCTGATTGATATCTCATTAGCGCCACACGACCACAGCCCCCTCACCTCTGCTCGACCACCCTGCATCTTGTGGGCTCCTACAATATGGAAAGCAAAGACCTTGCAGTAGAAACGATTCACTGTCAGGGAAATGAGAACGATTTTCGCTTGTACGAGGGCAAGTCAGATGAAAACCTTAAATTTGTAATAACAAATCGAAATTTCGCGACGTTATCCTGTAAGTTGGTAAGCGTGCTACAAAGAGCGTGCAGAATGGCCTGTAGGTGGCAGCATAGTGCAGATGCGCACATACCATCGCAGTATCAGCATAAAGATGGCCGCCCCACTTGCGACTTGCACCAGGGAAGAACAGCGTTCTGTTATTCGGTTTTTACGTAGTGAAGGTGTGAATCATATTGAAATTCATCGACGAATGAAGATTCAGTACGGTGATGCATGTTTGTCACAGGTACAAGTCTACAAATGGAGTAGGAAGTTCGCAAATGGTGTGACTACAGTCGAAGATGCTCCTCGTCCAGGTCAGGCACAACGCGTTGTGACTCCACAGAAAATTGCAGCAGTTGAAACCATAGTGAAGGAAAACCGCCGAGTGACACTGAATGACATTGCAGCATGTTTACAGATTAGTCATGGGTCAGCACACGACATTGTGCATGATGTGCTCCAGTTTCACAAAGTGTCTGCAAGATGGGTGCCACGGCAGCTGACTCCTGAAATGAGAGAACGACGTGTTGATGCTTGTGAAGAACTTCTTCGGCGCTTCGAACGAGAAGGTGATGGCTTCCTTGCAAGAATCGTTACTGTGAACGAAACCTGGGTTCATTTCCATTTAGATGTCTTCCTCATCCACCCTACTCACCAGATCTTGCCCCAAGTGATTTCCATACGTTTGGACCACCCAAAGACGCAATGGGAGGAAAGAAGTTCCGTTCCGATGAAGAGGTACACCACGTGGTGCATGAGTGGTCGCGCGGACTAACAAATGAATTTTTTTTCTAAAGGAATTTATGCACCTTGTAAGCACTGAAGGACTTGCATTGAGCGTGGGGGAGATTATGTTGAAAAGTGATACAGCTCTGTAACACTTCTGCACAATAAATAATAATTAAAAAAATAGTTAAGGTTTTCATTTGATTGACCCTCGTAATTTTCGACTCAGCCGTCTCCATAGCAGGGTCTCTTACCTGAAAGTGATACACTTACCCTTCTCCATCATCCATGAAAGTTTTCAACATCATCAAACCATCACCCTGTCGATGTGGCTGTTCTGTAGATCGATTCCTGTATTGTGTTGTTGAAGATGGAGCTTTGAGGCTTTGAAATCTACTGAGATTACAGTGCAAAGCAGTAAATGCAACAGTTAGGATGTAGAAATAAAAAGGGAATGAACAGCATTTATTTCTCCCTGTGACAGTCTTAGCAGCTAACATTCTCACATCTGCCATCATTCTAGTCTCTACACTGTTATTAGTGTGGTGTCACCGCCAGACACCACACTTGCTAGGTGGTAGCTTTAAATCGGCCGCTCTCCATTAGTACATGTCGGACCCGCGTGTCGCCACTGTCAGTAATTGCAGACCGAGCGCCACCACACGGAGGTATAGAGAGACGTACTAGGACTCGCCCCAGTTGTACGACGACTTTGCTAGCGACTACACTGACGAAGCCTTTCTCTCATTTGCCGAGAGACAGTTAGAATAGCCTTCAGCTAAGTCCATGGCTACGACCTAGCAAGGCGCCATTAACCATTTCTAGAAAGAGTCTCACTTGTATCATCAAGAATGCTGTATACAAATGATGGATTAAAGTTAAGCATTCCAGCAGCTACGTACTTTTCTTATAGCATTCATTACGTATCCTGTTTCAGACATAACGCACCTGCGTGACTTGACGCGTGCATTTCGGCCTTTTCTTGCAACACAGTGTTGGCTCTTCTGCCAACACTACAATTAGTTTCCTCCAAGAACAAAATATTATTCCAGCTTAAAACTTGCTGTAGGGCCATGCAACAGATTAACATTAGCAATATTGGTCTAAAATTCTGTGCATCCGACATTTTATGTTTTTTTCTAAACTAGAATGATGTTTCTCGGTACGTGGAACTTCATGCAGCATTAGATATTCTCGATAAACATGGCGAGGTGTTAATTCCACAGGATAATTGTTAGAACTGCAATAGAAAACCCGCCACAGCCTGGCGCCTTGTTCGCTGTCAATTTTTTTTTATTTGCAATACTGGAGTTGCTTTGGTCAGTGGCTCTCATTTGTGTAAGCAGCGAGTCAGACGTTCTTGTGATAGTATCGTCATGTGCCAACTCATGTTCATGCGGTAGTCAGTGTTTCTCCATTTTGGGAGATGCTAAATCCCAAGTGGGTTGAATCGATAAGTAGGAGTGGTAAGGTGCCGGGCTAACATTAGTTCAGACATCCTTTAAAACAAATTTATTAAAAACTGTTCTTACTCAACATTTATTTAAAAACATGTTGTCCTACCCCTTTTATTGTGTTCTTCTTTTAAAGGGTAGCCATTACAAGGCTTACTCTTAATTGCTAATATTTTCACTGATCCAGTATCACGGGTAAGGTGGTGGTCATACAGTAGAGTCAAATTTGAGCCCAAAGCTATTATAACAATTATTAAAAGTTTCGTCTCAAGCTTGTTAACTTCTCTTGATAAAAAATTTAAAATCCCCAACGCTATCTTAAAAATGCCTGTAGTAACCCTTAAACAAATTTATAACAACAAACTGACAGCACTTCAATATTAAAAACAATATTGAGATAATTCCAATTTAGCTAAAGGACTTGAAATACACAACACAGATTACAGCGGGAGTGACAAGTTTTGTGCACACCAGTTTCTCTTGTGCCACAGTTTAAAATTTGCTCATTTACTGTACAGGCGTACCGAACAATTTCAAAACAAGTTTAGGTGCAAAACTCTTTCAGATGACCGCCAGATTAAGAGACGTGAACTGTTCAATTACAAAAGGTAATTACTTAACTCAAGAGCAAATCAGCAGCATTAGAATTCTTCCGCTGCAATGTCAGTGGATTTAGAGCCGTAATCTTGCAATCTTACTTTATTTCACACGTCAATCTTGCACACGCTTCCTGGCAATACATTACACACATCATCAAACTGGCGTGATAAGACGTGAATCATAAATCAGTTTCCACTTTCCCCACAGATCCCACACATGCATACCCAATAATGGCCCCCACCAGGGCAAAATCGTTGGCAGCCTTGTAACATGAACAGTTAAAACAAATAAATGACCAGTCACGAAATAGTGGAACTAATGGCACTCCACAAAGGCAGACTCAATTACAATTTTGCAGGACGAACAACTAAAACACACAGACGAGCAAGTACTCAATAGTAAGGTTACTCAGCTTCACGTGGAGTTTTCCAGTACTCGTCTGTAATGCAAGCAGTACACAGCAACAGTACAATGACGGCTGTACAGGCCTCCAGCCGTTGCTTTAACCACCGGTCTCCATCGGACAACACCAGTATTAGCCACCGAAGTGCTCTTACACGCAAAAGGGGAGCTCCTTTGCAAATTAAAGCTTCCCAAACAACGGCTCTCAACTGGCCCGCGCTATCACTTCAGGTGCTGCCAAGTCGTTTTCCTTCACACACGTGCTGCTCCCAGCACAGGGCCCCGCTCGCCATTTTCCTCGTGGCGCTACTAATTCAAGGTTACTTCACTGACGGAGCCTCGCGGACCACATTTGCCCCAAAAGCCTCTTTGGTATACAGATTCTATACAACCAGCGATTACACCAGAGATACACTAAGTCGAACAGTACCAAAACTTGCGCGGAAGGTTTCGACAGACGGCAGAGCTTTAGCGACTCAAACTCCACAAACCGCGGTCGTCACCTACATTCATGCTCATAAATTAAGGATAATTGTAGCCGGCCAGTGAGGCCGAGCGGTTCTAGGCGCTACAGTCTGGAACCCCGCGACCGCTACGGTCGCAGGTTCGAATCCTGCCTCTGGCATGGATGTGTGTGGTGTCCTTAGGTTAGTTAGGTTTAAGTAGTTCTAAGTTCTAGGGGACTGATGACCTAAGACGTTAAGTCCCGTAGTGCTCAGAGGCATTTGAACCATTTTTGATAATTGGACAATGTGGTGCCACACAACGTGGCACTACACAAAACTAGCGCTAATAGCTTAGGCACATAGGGAACACTCACGACACAGATCTGTAAGTCCACGGTATTGGTGATAAGTTGAGAAAAGCGTCCCGAAACACATGTGCTACAAAACACAACTGTTTCCTGTGCATGTACCCCGATTTAAATGTGGGAAATGATCACCATGCACACGTACACAGGCCGTACAACGGGTTGGTATACTCTGGATCAGGTGGTCGAGCAGCTGTTGGGGTATAGCCTCCCATTCTTGCACCAGTGACTGTCGGAGCTCCTGAAGTGTCCTACGGGTGTGAAGAGGTGCAGCGATACGTCGACCGAAAGCATTCCAGACGTGCTAGGTCTGGAGAACAGCCAGGCCACTCCATTCGCCTGATATCTTCTGTTTCAAGGTACTCCTCCACGATGGCAGCTCGGTGGGGCCGTGCGTTATCATTCATCATGAGGAAGGTAGGACCCACTTCACCCCTGAAAAGACGGACATACTGGCGCAAAATGACGTCCCAATACACCTGACCTGTTAGAGTTCCTCTGTTAAATACATGCAAGAGTGTACATGCACCAATCATAATCCCACCCGACTCCATCAAACCACGACCCCCGTACAGGTCCCTTTCAAGGACATTAAGGAGTTGTTATCTGGTTCGTGGTTCACGCCAGATGAAAACTCGGCGAGAACCACTGTTCAGACTATATCTGGACTCGTCCGGGAACATAACCTGGGACCACTGTTCCAATGACCATGTACTGTGTTCTTGACACCGGGCTTTACGGGTTCTCCTGTGACCAGGGGTCAGTGGAATGGACTTTGCAGGTCTCTGGGCGAATAGACCATGTCTATTCAGTCGTCTGTAGACAGTTTGTCTCGAGACAACTGTTCTAGTGGCTGCGGTAAGGTCTCGAGCAAAACTACCTACAGTACTCCGTGTCCGTCTGCGGCCACTGATGGTGAGATACCGGTCTTCTTGTGGTATTGTACACTGTGGACGTCCCGTACTGTTTCCTGTCTGCTGAAATCGTTGCCATAATCTTGAGATCACACTTTGTGGCACACAGAGAGTCCGTGCTACGACCTGCTGTGTTTTACCAGCCTCCAGTCGCCCTAGTATTCCACCCCTCATAACGTAATCAATGTGTGTTTTATGAGCCATTTTCAACACACAGTCTCCATTAGCACGTCTGTAAATGTCTGCACACTTACTCGCTACTCCGTACTCTGACATGCATCAACACATCTCTGCGTATGTGGACTGCTGCCAGCGCCACCGTGCGACGATGGCAGGTCAAATGCACCGTATGGTCATACCCCGAGGTGACTGAAACCCGCAAACCGCCCACCAGAGCTTTGTTTCACCGTGTATCAGCGTTATCCTTAATTTATGAGCGTGAGTGTAGTATATTTATAGGAAAAAACTTTTCTTTTCAAAATATAAAATATTTTTTGGCTTTAATTCTAAAGTATTGCTGTGAAAACGTCCGCACACTTACTCGCTGCACCGTACTCTGACACGCACCAACACACCTCTGCGTGTGTGGACTGCTGCCAGCGCCACCGTGCGACGACCGCAGGTCAAATCCACCGCATGGTCGTATCCCGGGGTGATTTAAACCCGCAAACCGCCCACCAGAGCGTTGTTTCACCACGTATCAGCATTATCCTTAATTTCTGAGCGTGAGTGTAGTTTGGGCCCTACATCGTATGAATACCACTTTGAGATTCTTCATTCCGCGGCGAGGCAGCAGAAATGTAACTCTCATTCAGTTCCATTACTCAGCTCGATGTGGTCAACGTGAAACAAGGTCAGTACATGCAGTGTTCGGAGGTACGATGTCACAGTATTCGAGCCAAGAATGAAAAGAAACGGTGCCAGATCAGGTCCCTGGTGTACACCTAAGCGGATGGAATATCTGATCGTGTCTGCTGCGCTGTTAAGTGAGCTGGCACTTCTGCCGGACCCGGCGCCAATCAGTCGATGCGACGCTGTCAGAGCCGTCGTCTGCAGAATGCAGCGGTTCCAGGTCTGGAGCAGCGAGTGTCGTTCCGCCGGCGTGTCTGGCCGTGACGTTCGTTTTGTTCCTTCCCCGCAGCGAAGCGTTCTTTTCATCCGCGCTGTAGTAATCCACCGGAAGCACGAGTGGGGTGGAACAATTCCGCACAGAAAAAAGCGTTGCAGATTCGCTGTGCATGAAAACTGGAGCGTCCATTCTTTTTGTTCTCGTCACCTCTGTTCCCTGCGACAGAGTGGCGTCCAAGTACACTACCAGTTTTCTGTCGCTTAAAATTTATAGGGTTCATGTTCAATGCTGCAGTGCAGGGACTTGAGATAGAGTGACAACTTCACAGCCCAAAGTCTTCCTACATTTATATAGATTTTTGTACGTTGACTATGAGGGCAGTTCAATAAGTAATGCAACACATTTTTTTTCTCGGCCAATTTTGGTTGAAAAAACCGGAAATGTCTTGTGGAATATTTTCAAACATTCCCGCTTCGTCTCGTATAGTTCCATTGACTTCCGACAGGTGGCAGCGCTGTACAGAGCTGTTAAAATGGCGTCTGTAACGGATGTGCGTTGCCAACAACGGGCAGTGATCGAGTTTCTTTTGGCGGAAAACCAGGGCATCTCAGATATTCATAGGCGCTTGCAGAATGTCTAATGTAATCTGGCAGTGGACAAAAGCACGGTGATTCGTTGGGCAAAGCGTGTGTCATCATCGCCGCAAGGTCAAGCAAGACTGTCTGATCTCCCGCGTGCGGGCCGGCCGTGCACAGCTGTGACTCCTGCAATGCGGAGCGTGCGAACACACTCGTTCGAGATGATCGGATCACCATCAAACAACTCAGTGCTCAACTTGACATCTCTGTTGGTAGTGCTGTCACAATTGTTCACCAGTTGGGATATTCAAAGGTTTGTTCCCGAACTTCTCCTTCTTCATGACAACGCAGGACCTCACACAAGTCTTCGCACCCTAGAGGAGCTCACAAAACTTCAGTGGACTGTTCTTCCTCATGCACCCTACAGCCCCGATCTCGCACCGTCGGATTTCCATATGTTTGGCCCAATGAAGGACGCAATCCGTGGGAGGCACTACACGGATGATGAAGAAGTTATTGATGCAGTACGACGTTGGCTCCGACATCGACCAGTGGAATGGTACCGTGCAGGCATACATGCCCTCATTTCAAGGTGGCTTAAGGCCGTAGCATTGAATGGAGATTACGTTGAAAAATAGTGTTGTGTAGCTAAAAGATTGTGGAATAACCTGGTGTATTTCAATGCTGAATAAAACAACCCCTGTTTCAGAAAAAAAATGTGTTGCATTACTTATTGAACTGCCCTCGTACAACTAGTAGAGGCTTTTTGGAAAGTGAATATCAGTTACTCGCTTGTAGGCAACATTTTAAAGCAGTGACGAATGAACGGTTAAAGGTGAACTACTTGTGAATATTGTAGTTTATATCAATATCATTGTGCTTAACTTTAGTGGTATAGGAAATTGGTCTAGCAGTTACTGCAAATGATTTAGGGAAGCAACTGGGGCAGAATGACAGGAGGAGGATATCTCGATCTACAGATATATTCCGTAAGCCACATTATGGTGTGTGGTGGGGAGTGTTTGCGCACCGCTGTCACTTTCCATTTGTCCTGTTAGAGCCCCGAATGGTGACCGGGAAGAACGAATGTCAACAAACATCTGTGGGAGGTCGAATCTCTCTTGTCTTACCTTCACGGCTTGTCGCGAGACGTACTTTCGCCAACATGAAAAAAATGTAATCTAAAATGGATGATAGTTCATGTGCTGTTTCCGTGCAACAACCATGTTGGTAACGCGACGACTTTTACAAGTAATTTATTAGACGTGACTGAGTAAATCAATTGTTTCACGATTCCACTCATTAATAGCATATTTAATTGATCGATTAATCGTTGATGGGTTGACTTTAAGGTAATGAAGTACGGCCTTTTCCAATTCGGGTATGAGGGGTCGCCTTGGAGCAAGACAATCACGCCAGCTGACGGTGAAGGTACCCTATCTCAAAGCCGTTGCGTAATTGTGGCGAAAAGGGTATGCGATAGAGTCGCACGTTGTGGGTAACGAGTTTGATAAAGGCGACGAGCAGCTCTTTCGTTATCGTGAGCTTCGCCATTCAGAGGGATCATATCGGCGTATTCTGCAAACGTGTACCCAACCATGTTGCTCTGATACTCATAGACAGATGAATGAAGCTCGAACTGGGTCAGAGAAGTAGCACAGACGTCAAATGACACCAGCCGATCCGATGTAAGCAGTGCCGCCGCCGCCCCCTCCCGCCCCACCCGCCCGACCATGACTAGCCTGTTACATACCTAACTAGCAAATAAGTTTTCAACGGTTGCCACAGAACCGGTACCTTCCCGGACCTGGGATCCTGTTCAAAATATTATGTACTCACTCCCATCTACAACTCCTAACGTGAATTTTTGAACACCCTATATAAGGAACAGGAGTGGGCCCAAAATGAGATTGTCCAGTCACTAAAATATTCTGTCCTTCCAGAGTTGCTTGAATAATTCATCACAACATTTTACATTCTTTTTCTTAACTGCGAATGACACTAGGTGTTTCCTTAAAACATAAGGCTCTCTGAGAGAGTAACATGATCTACACAATAATATACCTTGGGGAGATAAAACAGATACCAACTAGCGTTATGTTTATATTTAAGACTTGTGATACACTACACCTACAACGTACTGACATGAGGAAAGTTTCCAACCGATTTCTCATACACAAACAGCAGTTGAACGGCGTTCCCTGGTGAAACGTTGTTGTGATGCCTCGTGTAAGGAGGAGAAATGCCTACCATCATGTTTCCGACTTTGATTGTAGCCTATCGCGATTGAAGTTTATCGTATCGCGACATTGCTGCTCGCATTGGTCGAGATCCAATGACTATTAGCAGAATATGGAATCGGTGGGTTCAGGAGGGTAATACGGAACGCCGTGCTGGATCCCAACGGCCTCGTATCACTAGCAGTCGAGATGACAGGCATCTTATCCGCATGGCTGTAACGGATCGTGCAGCCACGTCTCGATCCCTGAGGCAACAGATGGGGGACGTTTGCTAGACAACAACCATCTGCACGAACAGTTCGACGACGTTTGCAAAAAAATGGTTCAAATGGCTCTGAGCACTATGGGACTCAACTGCTGAGGTCATTAGTCCCCTAGAACTTAGAACTAGTTAAACCTAACTAACCTAAGGACATCACAAACATCCATGCCCGAGGCAGGACTCGAACCTGCGACCGTAGCGGTCTTGCGGTTCCAGACTGCAGCGCCTTTAATCGCACGGCCACTTTAGCCGGCACGACGTTTGCAGCTGCATGGACTATCAGCTCGGACACCATGGCTGCGGTTACCCTTGACGCTGCATCACAGACAGGAGCGCCTGTGATGGTGTACTGAGCAACGAACCTGGGTGCACGAATGGCAAAACGTCATTTTTTCGGATGAATCCATCATGATGGTCGCATCCGTGTTTGGCGACATCGAGGTGAACGCACATTGGAAGCGTGTATTCTTCATCGCCATACTGGTCTATCACCCTGCGTGATGGTATTGGCTGGCCGGTGTGGCCGTGCGGATCTAAGCGCTTCAGTTTGGAACCGCGTGACCGCTACGGTCGCAGGTTCGAATCCTGCCTCGGGCATTGATGTGTGTCATGTCCTTAGGTTAGTTAGGTTTAAGTAGTTCTAAGTTCTAGGGTACTGATGACCTTAGAAGCTAAGTCCCATAGTGCTCAGAGCCATTTGAACCATTTGATGGTATTGGTTACTCGTCTCGGTCACCTCTTGTTCCCATTGACGGCACTTTGAACAGTGGACGTTACGTTTCAGATGTGTTACGACCCGTGGCTGTACCCTTCATTCGATCCCTGCGAAACCCTACATTTCAGCAGGATAATGTAGGACCGCATGTTGCAGGTCATGTACGGGCCTTTTTGGATACATAAAATGTTCCACTGCTGCCTTGGCCAGCACATTCTCCAGATCGGTGACCAATTGGAAACGTCTGGTCAATGGTGGCCGAGCAACTGGCTCGTCACAATACGCCAGTCACTACTCTTGATGAACTGTGGTATCGTGTTGAAGCTGCATGGGCAGGTGTACCAGTACACGCCATCCAAGCTCTGTTTGACTCAATGCCCAGGTGTATCAAGGCTGTTATTACGGCCAGAGGTGGTTATTCTGGGTACTGATTTCTCAGGATGTATGCACCCAAATTGCGTGAAAATGTAATCACATGTCAGTTCTAATATAATATATTTGTCCAATAAATACCCGTGTATCATCTCCATTTCTTCTTGGTGTAGTAGTTTTAATATCCAGTAGCGTAGTTCTAAGTCTAGGGGACTGATTACCTCAGATGTTAAGTCCCATAGTACTCAGAGCCATTTGAACCAAGAGATACGTGATCAAATACGAAAGAAATGACCCGTATTGTGGAATAAAAAAAAGTCATTGGTTCTGCATCAAGAAAAAGCACCGGCTCATGCTGCATTCTCCGTTCAGAGGTTTCTGGCGAAGTACAGAATCCCACTGTTAGACCAATTCACGTCACCTAGCACCTTGTAACTGTTATGTATTCCACAAAGTCAACTTTGCATAAAAAGAAACACAAGATTTCAGTCCATTGAACCGGTGAAAGGAAAAGTGGCACGCGTCACCAAGGAGCTCGCAGAGGAAGACTTCCAATACTGTTTCCGTCAATGGAAAATTCGCATGGAACGTTGTAACGATATAGGAGAGAGTATATGGAAGGTGACAATAATTAAACACGTACACTGATAAGCCAAAGCATTATGACCCCTGCCGACCGTGAGGTTGGATGTCGACTGGTGACATTGCGGGAACTATAAGGAAAGTTTTTAAGTGGATCAAAGACTGATGGGAAATCATTCTAACGACGACATGGGCCACAAATGGGGAATTCTACTGACATAAACGACTTTGACAAAGGTGATACAATTATTACCCAGAGCCTGTGAACGAGTATCTACTGATACAGCGCGACCGCTATGGTCGCTGGTTCGAATCCTGCCTCGGGCATGGACGTGTGTGATGTCCTTAGGTTAGTTAGATCTCAGTAGTTCTAAGTTCTAGGGGACTGATGACCTTAGATGTTAAGTCCCATAGTGCTCAGAGCCATTTTGAACGAGTATCTCGAAAACGACGTAACTGGTCGAATGTGCACGTGCAAATGTCGTGAACATCTGTCGAAAGTGGTGGAACGACAGTGAAACTACTACATGGCGATAGGTGGTTGGACGTCCACGACTCTTAACACACCATCGGATTTTGAGGCTCGTATGCTCTGTAAACCAGGATAGGTGGTGATCTGTGGCATCTCTACCGAAGGAGCACAAAGCTGATGCATGCACAAGTGTTTCGGAGCACACCGTTCATAGTGCGTTGTTGATCATGGGGCTCTGCTGCAGGTGACCCCTATGTGTTCACATGCTGGCCGAGCGACATCGTCAATTACGATAGGAGTGACCGCAGGATCGTCGACATTGGACCGTGGATCAATGGAAAGGTGTAACATTGTCAGATGAATCACGGTTTTGCTGCACCTGGTCGCTGGTCGTGTCCACAAACTCTGTCATACACGCGAACGGTGGTTCGAAATGTGCACGTCGCCAGGGACGTAGGCTGGTGGGAGCAGTATTATACTGCTGGAGATGTTCTGCACTCGCATCGGATCTGTAGTAGTAATCGAAGACACACTGACAGCTGTGGACCACCTGCACCCTTTTATGCTTCGCTGGTGGCGATGTCTTCTTCCAACAGGATAACTATCTAACTGTCCATATATCAGAACGTCATCGCCGCCATCTTGGATACATCTGACAACATTGCAGAGTGCGCCTGAATTCGCTTTGTCCCAATACTTCTAATTTCTTGAAAAGAGTGAGAACATGTGGCGAATCTTGGTTTTTCACTTACAATCCAGAAACTAAGCACCAGTCTGTGCACAGGAAGGGCCCAACTTCACTGACAACGAGAAAAGCTCGAATGACGAAATCATGATGCTAAATGATGATGATTGTTTTTCCTGATGATTTCTGAAAGCCAGACTGTTAGTCAACGTTGCTGTCTTTAGATTCTGCTCAGATCTACATCTACATTTACATCTACATTTATATTCCGCGAGCCACCCAACGGTGTGTGGCGGAGGGCACTTTACGTGCCACTGTCATTACCTCCCTTTCCTGTTCCAGTCGCGTATGGTTCGCGGGAAGAAAGACTGTCTGAAAGCCTCTGTGCGCGCTCTAATCTCTCTAATTTTACATTCGTGGTCTCCTCGGGAGGTATAAGTAGGGGGAAGCAATATATTCGATACCTCATCCAGAAACGCACCCTCTCGAAACCTGGCGAGCAAGCTACACCGCGATGCAGAGCGCCTCTCATGCAGAGTCTGCCACTTGAGTTTGTTAAACATCTCCGTAACGCTATCACGGTTACCAAATAACCCTGTGACGAAACGCGCCGCTCTTCTTTGAATCTTCTCTATCTCCTCTGTCAACCCGATCTGGTGCGGATCCCACACTGATGAGCAATACTCAAGTATAGGTCGAACGAGTGTTTTGTAAGCCACCTCCTTTGTTGATGGACTACATTTTCTAAGGACTCTCCCAATGAATCTCAACCTGGTACCCGCCTTACCAACAATTAATTTTATATGATCATTGCACTTCAAATCGTTCCGCACGCATACTCCCAGATATGTTACAGAAGTAATTGCTACCAGTGTTTGTTCCGCTATCATATAATCATACAATAAGGGATCCTTCTTTCTATGTATTCGCAATACATTACATTTGCCTACGTTAAGGGTCAGGTGCCACTCCCTGCACCAAGTGCCTATCCGCTGCAGATCTTCCTGCATTTCGCTGCAATTTTCTAGTGCTGAAACTTCTCTGTATACTACAGCATCATCCGCGAAAAGCCGCATGGAACTTCCGACACTATCTACTAGGTCATTTATATATATTGTGAAAAGCAATGGTCCCATAACAATCCTCTGTGGCACGCCAGAGGTTACTTTAACGTCTGTAGACGTCTCTCCGTTGATAACAACATGCTGTGTTCTGTTTGCTAAAAACTCTTCAATCCAGCCACACAGCTGGTCTGATATTCCGTAGGCTCTTACTTTGTTTATCAGGCGACAGTGCGGAACTGTATCGAACGCCTTCCGGAAGTCAAGAAAAATAGCATCTACCTGGGAGCCTGTATCTAATATTTTCTGGGTCTCATGAACAAATAGAGCGAGTTGGGTCTCACACGATCGCTGTTTCCGGAATCCATGTTGATACCTACATAGTAGATTCTGAGTTTCCAAAAACGACATGATACTCGAGCAAAAAACATGTTCTAAAATTCTACAACAGATCGACGTCAGAGATATAGGTCTATAGTTTTGCGCATCTGCTCGACGACCCTTCTTGAAGACTGGGACTACCTGTGCTCTTTTCCAATCATTTGGAACCTTCCGTTCCTCTAGAGACTTGCGGTACACGGCTGTTAGAAGGGGGGCAAGTTCTTTCGCGTACTCTGTGTAGAATCGAATTGGTATCCCGTCAGGTCCAGTGGACTTTCCTCTGTTGAGTGATTCCAGTTGCTTTTCTATTCCTAGGGACCGTGAATAAGAAAGAAACGACCTGTATTGTGGAATAAAAAGTCATGAACCCTCTGCCAGGCACTTAAGTGTGTATTGCAGAGTAGCCATGTAGATGTAAAACCATGACCGTGCTACAGTGGTTTGAGGAGCTTGATAGTGTACTCACGTTGACGTCTTTGCTGAGAATTTAGCTTGATGTGAATCCAGTGGAACCCATTTGGGTCGCTGTCAGACGCCAACACAGCGTACACAAATCAGAAACACCTTATTTACGCGAATCGCATGCCACATACCTCCAAAAAAAAAAAAAAAAAAAAAAAAAAAAAAAAAAAAAAAAAAAAAAAAAAAAAAAAAAAAAATTCGGATCCCTGATACGCAGACTCAGTGATGTCCCGGGTAATCAAAAGGTCAGTATAAATTTGAAAACTTAATAAATCACGGAATAATGTAGATAGAGAGGTACAAATTGACACACATGCTTGGAATGACATGGGGATTTATTAGAACCAAAAAACGCAAAAGTTCAAAAAATGTTCGACAGATGGCACTTCATGTGATCAGAATAGCAATAATTAGCATAACAAAGTAAGACAAAACAAAGATGATGTTCTTTACAGGAAATGCTCAATATGTCCACCATCATTCCCCAATAATAGCTATAGTCGAGGAATAATGTTGTGAATAGCACTGTAAAGCATGTCCGGAGTTATGGTGAGGCATTGGCGTCGGATGTTGTCTTTCAGCATCCCTAGAGATGTCGGTCGATCACGATACACTTGCGACTTTAGGTAACCCCAAAGCCAATAATCGCATGGACTGAGGTCGGGGGACCTGGGAGGCCAAGCATGGCGAAAGTGGCGGCTGAGCACACGATCATCTCCAAACGACGCGTGCAAGAGATCTTTCACGCGTCTAGCAATATGGGGTGGAGCGCCATCCTGCATAAACATCCTACGTTCCAGCAGGTGTTTATCAGCCAGGTTGGGGATGATGCGATTCTGTAAGATATCGGCGTACCTCTCACCCGTCACGGTAGCAGTTTTGCTGTCGGACATTTTGTGAACTTTTTTTTCTTTTTGGTTCTAATAAAACCCCGTGTCATACCATGTATGTGTGTCAATTTTTACCTCTCTACATTATTCCGTGGTTTATTAAGTTTTCAAATTTATACTGACTTTTTGATCACCCGTTATTTGCGGCTTGCCCTGTCGGAGGTTCGACTCCTCCCTCGATCTTGGGGATGGGTGTTGTCCGTAGCGTAAGTTAGTTTAAGTTAGATTAAGTAGTGCGTAAGCCTAGGGACCGATGGCCTCAGCCGTTTAGTCCCACATTCCTTACCACAAATTTCCAAATTTATTAACCATCTACATCTACATATCTACATGACTACTCTGCAATTCACATTTAAGTGCTTGGCAGAGGGTTCATCGAACCACAATCATACTATCTCTCTACCATTCCACTCCCGAAAGCGCGCGGGAAAAACGAACACCTAAACCTTTCTGTTCGAGCTCTGATTTCTCTTATTTTATTTTGATGATCATTCCTACCTGTGTAGGTTGCGCTCAACAAAATATTTTCTCATTCGGAAGAGAAAGTTGATGACTGAAATTTCGTAAATAGATCTCGCCGCGACAAAAACGTCTTTGCTGTAATGACTTCCATCCCAATTCGCGTATCATATCTGCCACACTCTCTCCCCTATTACGTGATAATACAAAACGAGCTGCACTTTTTTGCACCCTTTCGATGTCCTCCGTCAATCCCACCTGGTAGGGATCCCACACCGTGCAGCAATATTCTAACAGAGGACCAACGAGTGTAGTGTAAGCTGTCTCTTTAGTGGACTTGTTGCATCTTCTAAGTGTCTTGCCAATGAAACTCAACCTTTGGCTTGCCTTCCCCACAATATTATCTATGTGGTCTTTCCAACTGAAGTTGTTCGTAATTTTAACACCCAGGTACTTAGTTGAATTGACAGCCTTGAGAATTGTACTATTTATCGAGTAATCGAATTCCAACGGATTTCTTTTGGAACTCATGTGGATCACCTCACACTTTTCGTTATTTAGCGTCAACTGCCACCTTTCACACCATACAGCAATCTTTTCTAAATCGCTTTGCAACTGATACTGGCCTTCGAATGACCTTACTAGACGGTAAATTACAGCATCATCTGCGAACAACCTAAGAGAACTGCTCAGATTGTCACAACCTAAGAGAACTGCTCAGATTGTCACCCAGGTCATTTATATAGATCAGGAACAGCAGAGGTCCCAGGACGCTTCCCTGGGGAACACCTGATATCACTTCAGTTTTACTCGATGATTTGCGGTCTATTACTACGAACTGCGACCTTCCTGACAGGAAATCACGAATCCAGTCGCACAACTGAGACGATACCCCATAGGCCCGCAGCTTGATTCGAAATCGCTTGTGAGGAACGGTGTCAAAAGCTTTCTGGAAATCCAGAAACACGGAATCAACCTGAGATCCCCTGTCGATAGCGGCCATTACTTCGTGCGAATAAAGAGCTAGCTGCGTTGCACAAGAACGTTCTGAAACCATGCTGATTACGTATCAATAGATCGTTCCGTTCGAGGTGATTCATAATGGTTGAATACAGTATATGCTCCAAACCCCTACTGCAAACCGACGTCAATGATATAGGTCTGTAGTTCGATGGATTACTCCTACTACCCTTCTTAAACATTGGTGCGACCTACGCAATTTTCCAATCTGTAGGTACAGATCTATCGGTGAGCGAGCGGTTGTATATGATTGCTAAGTAGGGAGCTATTGTCTCAGCGTAATCTGAAAGGAACCTAATCGGTGTACAATCTGGACCTGAAGACTTGCCCGTATCAAGCCAGATAATGTTTTGTTTGGCTCATCACTATATTTTTTTCAAATAAAATGCTTTACAGCAGTAGACCCGTTATTTAGTAGACACACCTTGTACGAGTGTGCAGCATTGAATAGAAATAATCAGGGTCCGCCAGCAAGCCTTTCTTTGGAAGCCTGTACGAAGCAATTTCTGTAGTGCGACGCTCTTCGCTAAGAGTGCGTAGATTCTGGCGGGAACGGCGGTGTAGACGCGCGACGAGACACACCGAAAGGAACGTCCCACGTTAAATCGCCTTCTTGCCCAGTAATGAACCTAGAGGCTCTAGAGTGTTCTAGGCGTGCGGAAAATCTGTCACTGTACGTCCTGTTTCCCGCTTTCATTCCTCAGTGTCTTGAGGCAGACTGCTGCAATAAGTTGAAAGTCGGCGTGTGTGTGGTGGCTAGTATTCCCAGTTAGTTCATAGATCTCTGCTTCTCGATACAGATTATATGTCATGAGATGCAAGCTCTCGGGATGTTGTGTTATTTCCATTAGTCCGGCGCTGTCGAGGAAACAGATGGACAAGGCATCTGTAAGTGGGATTAGCATTGCCGAGAGAGAAGACGGCGGCTGCTAGCACACAGCGCTCTGCCCTGCCGCCAGGTATGAGGTAATTGACGATCGGAAATTACGACTCGGAGGACGCCGGCACTGCTTCGGGGTTTGCACTCGGGGCTAACGATCTCTTCCCAGTTGGCCTTTAATGAGATGACGCGTTTGAATTATTGCGCCCTTCATTTTAAATCATTAGCGGACGCTGTTTTGAAATTTCTTCTGCTCGAGAACTGCGTATAAGAAGGAGCTTTTTCTGCAGATAACTTTATTGTTCTGGTAGCGTTTGCGTCCTTCGAATTCGTTACGGCACCGGATCGAGTAGCGAGGTGTTTTTGCAGATGAAAGAACCTGTATTATGAAGTTCCCTAATTTCATTGACGTTAATACCCATCTAGCTGTGCTAGTTTCTTTTTTAATTGCCACAGAAATCTTTTGTCCAATTGTTTCGCATCACAACGTTTATCTTATGATCTACGAAACACGTAATTAACTAACTAATTAAGTTCAGTCCTCAAGTTCAGTGCAGTTCTGACATTATCCTTAATAATAGCAACATACGCAACATTTACTACAGATTTTTTCTTGCTATATTGTCTCTCTCTTCTTGTGCGCTACTTTCAGGACCAGTTAAATTACTGAGACTTACTTAGAAGCAACTATTATGGCAGCCCATTCGGGTACTTTTAAAGGTAGGAGTGTGAGGGGGAGCTGGAAAAAATCTAAGTTCAATCAAGTGTGTAGACTACAAAATGCTGCAATTTATAAAAATAATGGAAACTGCTTAATAATTAGCAGTTAAGCAACGAGTACCTTGTTTTAATACGCGAGCTACGTAAAAAAACTCTACTTTATGTCGTATTCGATACTTTTATTTGGGCAAAACAGAAAAAAAGTGTGAATGTTGTTACGTGCAGCTCTGAGCAATGGCCTTTTGAGAAGTACCCGACTCAAAGTGTCCGTTGCATGCTGTTCATTTCGTAATATTCGCCCGAAATCAAGTTGAGAAGACCTTAAGTCGCGGACAACAGTAGATCCTGTCGGAAACGTTCTCCAGATTAAAACTTTGTGTCGGAGTGGGACTGGAACCTGTTATGTTTGATTTTCGCCGATAAGTGCTCCACCGATCGAGCTATCGAAACGCAACCCGCGAGCCAGCCTTACAGCTTTACTCCAGCCAGTACGATGCTCCTACCTTTCAAACTTCCTGCGTACCTTGCGGGACTAGCGCTCCTGGAAAAAGACTACACCGGAGAACTGGCAAAGCCATGCACTAAGCAATTGTCGGGTTTGAAACTGATCGTCAGTGGCAGGTCATGTCACTCGCGTCTGGTCCCTGTCGCATAGTGTCTTTTTACGACACTGATGTTCCGCCGTGTTATAGGGCTGTCAGGGTTGCAGAATTACTTGCACAAACCTTGTACAGTCCCCGTTGACACGGCAAAAAACCTGTCAACCTCATTTATGATGTGGCCATGGTCAGATCCAAAACGATGGCGCCTTTGTCATGTTTCCATATCTTACTGCGCAGATTCCACGCAGCCGATTGGCGCAGACACACCATTTTCACTGCCGTGAGGAAACTCAACGGTGGAGGGTCCGATGAACAGTTGGTACTATTTGTACACCGTGTACAGCACCCAGGGGGACCAAAATGATCTTTTAAGAGGTAACAAACATTTTGCCCACTGAGATTTGATGTTGCGCGTATACGTAAATTAAAGCGAACTATAATCTTTTATCGACAGGAAAGTACATTGTTCGTTCTGTAATTATCAAAATGGTTCAAATGGCTCTGAGTACTATGGGACTTAACATCTGTGGTCATCAGTCCCCTAGAACTTAGAACTACTTAAACCTAACTAACCTAAGGACATCACACACACCCATGCCCGTAGGAGTCGCGCGGTTCCTGACTGAAGCGCCTAGAACCGCATGGCCGCAATGGCCGGCCAGAAGAACTACACGTGGGGTTATTAAATTGGTGGGCGAATTGTTGAAAATCAACTGTTTGTTTGGGTTACATACTAACTATTGTATCGCTGTACTCATCAAAAATTGGCACTTTTATTGCAATTCGTCAATACTATCGCTTCCTAAAGTACACTACTGGCCATTAAAATTCCTACACCACGAAGATGACGTGCTACAGACGCGAAATTTAACCGACAGGAAGAAGGTGCTGTGACATGGAAATTATTAGCTTTTCAGAGCATTCACACAAGGTTGGCGCCGGTGGCGACACCTACAACGTGCTGACACGAGGAAAGTTTGCAACCGATTTCTCATACACAAACAGCAGTTGACCGGCGTTGCCTGGTGAAACGTTGTTGTGATGCCTCGTGTAAGGAGGAGAAATGCGTACCATCACGTTTCCGACTTTGATAAAGGTCGGATTGTATCCTATCGCGATTGCGGTTTATCGTATCGCGACATTGCTGCTCGCGTTGGTCGAGATCCAATGACTGTTAGCAGAATATGGAATCGGTGGGTTCAGGAGGGTAATACGGAACGCCGTCCTGGATCCCAACGGCTTCGTATCACTAGCAGTCGAGATGACAGGCATTTTATGCGCATGGCTGTAACGGATCGTGCAGCCACGTCTCGGTCCCTGAGTCAACAGATGGGGACGTTTGCAAGACAACAACCATCTGCACGAACAGTTCGACGACATTTGCAGCAGCATGGACTATCAGTTCGGAGACAATGGCTGCAGTTATCCTTGACGCTGCATCACAAGCAGGAGCGCCCGCGATGGTGTACTGAACGACGAACCTGGGTCGTCGTCGTCGTCGGCTGATACTCGTATCCGAGTTTTCATTTCGCTCCTGAGATTTGCTTTGTCACGGTTCAGGCGTGGAAGTGTCGTTGATGGCTTAGCAATCCAGGTTCTGTTTACAGCATCATGATGGTCGCATCCGTGTTTGGCGTCATCGCGGTGAACGCACATTGGAAGCGTGTATTCGTCTTTGCCGTACTGGCGTATCACCCGGCGCGATGGTATGGGGTGCCATTGGTTACACGTCTCGGTCACCTCTTGTTCGCATTGACGGCACTTTGAACAGTGGACGTTACATCTCAGATGTGTTATGACCCGTGGCTCTACCCTTCATTCGATCACTGCGAAACACCCCCCCCCCCCCCCAAAAAAAAAAAAAAAAAATGGCTCTGAGCACTATGGGAGTCAACTGCTGAGGTCATTAGTCCCCTAGAACTTAGAACTAATTAAACCTAACTAACCTAAGGACATCATAAACATCCATGCCCGAGGCAGGATTCGAACCTGCGACCGTAGCGGTCTTGCGGTTCCAGGCTGCAGCGCCTTTAACCGCATGGCCACTTCGGCCGGCGAAACCCCACATTTCAGCAGGATAATGCACGACCGCAAGTTGCAGGTTCTATACGGGCCTTTCTGGATACAGAAAATGTTCGACTGCTGCCCTGGCCAGCACATTCTCCATATCTCTCACCAATTGAAAACGTCTGGTCAATGGTGGCCGAGCAACTGGCTCGTCACAATACGCCAGTCACTACTCTTGATGAATTGTGGTATCGTGTTGAAGCTGCATGGGCAGCTGTGCCTGTACACGTCATCCGAGCTCTATTTGACTCAATACCCAGGTGTATCAAGGCCGTTATAACGGGCAGAGGTTTTTGTTCTGGGTACTGGTTTCTCAGGATCTATGCACCGAAATTGCGTGAAAATGTAATAAAATGTCAGTTCTAGTATAATATATTTGTATGAATAGCCGTTTATCATCTGCAATTGTAGTTGGTGTAGCAATTTTAATGGCCAGTAGTGTATTTACTGTTGCTCCTGAAACACGCGTACAGCAGTCTCGGCCGATAGGTGGGATCCAGCAGTTGAGATAGCGGCGGCCTGGACAGGGTGAGGGCAGCCGCCTGCGTGTGACAGCTCGCAGGCCGAGGCTGCGCTGGGTTCTGGTTCTTGCGCAGCCGCGCGGCTTTTTGCGCCGGCAGGCGGACAGCGCGCCGCCGCGCCGTGTCCTGTCGTGTAGCCGTCTGCCGCGCCGCCCAGCCGGCACCGGCCGCAGCCTTGCAGCGCACGTCGTTGCCGGCCGCCGGCCGCCGGCTAATCCCGCTTTGTTCCCGGCGTCAGGCGGCGTCTCCTTCCGCGAAGCCGTCTACTGGGGGATGCGACGCGGCATAGTGATTCCCTTCTCTACACGGCGGCTATCAACTCTAGCTGAACGACATCTCTGTGTCGAGTCTCGGAGCGAATAAGTCGGACAGGTCGCTGCGCACTATAGTCCGATTAAAATTGCTTAATAGTTCACCAGAATTATTTTAAACAGAATTAAAGAATCCCTTGAAAAGCGACTGCGTAAAGAACAGGCCGCTTTTAGGGCACAACGCAGCTGTGTTGATCTTATTAACACTCTTAGGATCATCTTAGAGCAAAGCAAAGAATTCCAAGCAACCATGTACCTGGCAGTCATTGATTTTCAAAAGGCCTTCGATTCCGTGAAACATAAAGTACTCTGGCAGGTGTTGCGGAAGTATGGCATACCACAGAAGATCTTAAACATCATAAAAGATCTATATAATGGCTACGAATGCTGCATACTCCACAAGGGAAATATGACAGAGCCCATAAAAGTAACAACTGGAGTCCGGCAGGGTTGCATTTTGTCACCAACACTTTTTCTACTCATTCTAGACTCTGTTATGAGAAGAGTCACAGCAGGCAGGAGGCGGGGAATCCATTGGGGGATCCACGAACGTCTGGAGGATTTGGATTTTGCAGACGACACAGTTTTATTAGCTCCAAGGCTGACTGATATGCAAGCTAAATTAAGCTTGCTGAAAGAAGAAGCAGAGACTGCTGGCCTCAAGATAAATACAGGCAAAACAAAGGAATGAGAGTAAATTCAGGTAATATGGAGATGCCCCTGTTAGTAGGTGAGCAGCGAGTGGAGACTGTCAACTCATTCCTGTATCTGGGTAGTATAGTGGCGGAAGATGGTGGAGCTGGAGATGACGTGAAAAACCGCATTAAAAAGGCAAATGCTGCCTTCATACAATTGTATCCAATATGGAAAAATAGAAATATCACATACAAAACAAAAATCCGTATTTTTAGTACAAATGTGAAGGCTGTCCTTCTCTACGCCAGTGAAAGCAGAAAAATGGATAAAAAGATAACAACCCAGTTACAAAGCTTCATAAATAGATGTCTTCGACGCATCATGAATATCTGGTGGCCAGAAAAAATATGTAATGAGGAGCTCTGGCGAATAACAAACCAGATACCTATAGAAGACCAGATACGAGAGAGAAAGTGGGGCTGGTTGGGGCACACCTTGAGAAAACCAGATGGAGCCATCGAGAAAAAAGCATTGGAATGGAATCCCCAGGGAACAAGGAAGAGAGGAAGACCAAGAGGCACATGGAAGAGGACAGTGGAAGGGGAAGCAAAAAGAGTTGGCAAGACCTGGGCAGAATTGAGGCAAATGGCCAAAGACAGAGACGGATGGCGAGTTCTCCTGGATGCCCTATGCCCCCATATGGGCCAAAGGAATTAAGTCAAAGTAAGTCAATAGTTGATGTCTGTCACTTGCTACTACAGTGTTGCCACATCCGCTGCCGGTTACCGCTCCGTTATAGTCGGCACAAAAACGCGGCGGGACACATCCCAAATGCTGTTAATGTATTGTGTCTTCAGTCCAGAGAATGGTTTGATGCAGCTCTCCATAGTACTCTATCCTGTGCAAGGTTCTTCACCTTCCAGTACCTACTGCAACCTACATCCTTCTGAATCCTTCATCTCTTTGTCTCCGTCTACGATTTTCACCCTCCACGCTGCCTTCCAACACTAAATTGGCGATCCCTCGATGCCTTAGAACATGTCCTACCAATCGGTCCCTTCTTCTACTCAAGTTGTGCCACAAATTTCTCTTCTCCCCAATTCTGTTCAGTACCTTTAGTAAGCTTCTATTCTCTTCTTGTCTAAACTATTTATCATCCATGTTTCACTTCCATACAAGGCTACACTCCACACAAATACTTTCAGAAACGACTGCCTGACACTTAAATCTATACTCGATTTTAACAAATTTCTCTTCTTCAGAAACGCTTTCCTTGCCATTGCCAGTCTACATTTTATATCCTCTCTACTTCGACCATCATCAGTTATTTTGCTCCCTAGCAAAACTCCTCTACTACTTTAAGTGTCTCATTTCCTAATCTAATTCCGTCAGCATCACCCGACTTAATTCGATTACATTCCATTATCCTCGTTTTGCTTTTGTTGATGTCCATCTTATATCCTCCTTTCAAGACACTATCCATTCCGTTCAACTGCTCTTCCAAGTCCTTTGCTGTCTCTGACAGAATTACAATGTCATCGGCGAACCTCAATGTTTTTATTTCTTCTCCATGGATTTTAATACCTACTCCGAATTTTTCTTTTCTTTCCTTTATTGCTTGCTCAATATACAGATTGAATTACATCTTGGAGAGGCTACAACCCTGTCTCACTCCCTTCCCAACCACTGCTTCCATTTCATGCCCCTCGACTCTTTCTGGTTTCTATACAAATAGTAAATAGCCTTTCGCTCCCTGTATTTTACCCCAGCCACCTTCAGAATTTGAAAGAAAGTATTACAGTGAACATTGTCAAAAGCTTTCTCTAAGTCTACAAATGCTAGAAAATGTGGCCGCCGCGAGGTATGCCGGAAATGCGAGATGCTCTGTCGACAGCTGATTTTTAAGTGACGGGTGACTGAACTGCGGCTGGACACGCGTTTCCTAGCCGTGAATTTAAGCTCGTGCCCTGATCTAACCACAACCTCGTAATCTGCAATGTGTCTGAGAAAACGGCGGTCAGCGGTCTGCGGCAGGTCTAAAATCACGATCGCTTTGTTGACTGCGACTAAAGCTAACCTCTAGCAGCAAACTCAAGACAAAAAAAGTTCAGTTTAAGCACTAAAAGCTAACTGTAATTTAAGACATGCACGGAAAAACGGGCTAACCTTCAAATGTAAATGATGTGTTGGCAGATGTGCCAACACCTTGTAGTTAGAGGAGGCCGAAATGCACGCGTCAACTCACGCAGGTGGCGCTAGGTCTGAAACAGGATACGTAATGAATGCTATAAAGAAAAGTACGTAGCTGCTGGAATACTTAACTTTAATCCATCATTTGTATACAGCATTCTTGATGATACAAGTGAGACTCTCTCTAGAAATGTTTAATGGCGCCTTGCTAGGTCGTAGCCATGGACTTAGCTGAAGGCTATTCTAACTGTCTCTCGGCAAATGAGAGAAAGGCTTCGTCAGTGTAGTCGCTAGCAAAGTCGTCCGTAGAACTGGGACGAGTCCTAGTACGTCTCTCTAGACCTGCCGTGTGGTGGCGCTCGGTCTGCAATTACTGACAGTGGCGATACGCGGGTCGGACATGTACTAATGGACCGCGGCCGATTTAAAAGCTACCACCTAGCAAGTGTGGTGTCTGGCGGTAACACCACAGTAAAAGCTTAGAGATAAGTGTTGCCATATGTTACAACTCATCTCTAAGCTTTTACATTTGAAGGTTAGCTCGTTTTCCCGCGCATGTCTTCAGTTTCTCGCTGTCGTTTGCTACCTGAAACTATCCTCACACTGGGTTCACGAGGCGCCGCCTTACCAACCGATGAGCAGTCCTGGATGGCACTTGTTTGCAGGCTACACCCGACGGAGGTATAATCCAAGCGACAAAAGAATGCTATGAAGAAAAGTAAGAGCAAATAAAAAATTCAAAACGATGGAGTATCGCCTCAGTTGTGCGACTGGATTCGCGATTTCCTGTCAGAAAGGTCACAGTTTGTAGTAATAGACGGAAAGTCATCGAGTAAAACAGAAGTAATATCCGGCGTTCCCCAAGGAAGTGTTATAGGCCCTCTATTGTTCCTGAACTATGTTAACGACATAGGAGACAATCTGAGTAGTCGTCTTAGATTGTTTGCAGATGATGCTGTTATTTACCGTCTTGTAAAGTCATGAGATGATCAAACCGACTTGCAAAATGATTTAGATAAGATATCTGTATGGTGCGAAAAGTGGCAATTGACCCTGAATAAAGAAAAGTGTGAAGTTATTCACATGAGTAGTAAAAGAAATCAGCTAAATTTCAGTTACGCGATAAGTCACACAAATCTGAGGGCTGTAAATTCAGCTAAATACTTAGGGATTACAATTACAAAGAACCTAAACTGGAACGATCACATAGATAATATTATGGGTAGAGCAAACCAAAGACTGCGATTCATTGGCAGAACACTTAGAAGGTGCAACAGGTCTACTAAAGAGACTGCTTACACCACGCGTGTCCGCCCTATTCTGGAGTATTGCTGTTCGGTGTGGGGTTCGCATCAGGCGGGACTGACGGATGACATCGAAAAAGTACAAAGAAGGGCAGCTCGTTTTGTATTGCCGCGAAATAGGGGAGATTGTGTTACAGACATGATACGTGAATTGGAGTGGCAATCATTAAAACAAAGGTGTTTCTGATTGCGACGGCATCTTCTCATGAAATTTCAATCACTAGGTTTTTCCTCCGATTGCGAAAACATTCTGTTGGCACCCACCTACATAGGGAGAAATGATCATCACGATAAAATAAGAGAAATCAGGGCTTGCACAGAAAAATTTGAGTGCTCGTTTTTCCTGCGTGCCGTTCGAGAGTGGAACGGTAGAGAGACAGCATGAAGGTGGTGCATTGAACCTTCTGCCTTACAAATAAGAAAATTTCACTGGCACTGACGACATTCGAATTTGCGACCTTCGACACGCCTGATTTATATTCTAATCCGCTACGCCACTATACAGTACTCCTGTATTTATGACTCTGATGACTCGTGGGCTTCAAAAATTCAGCTTCATACAATGTCGTGCGTAGGTTTTGTAAAGTATGCCGATCTCTGTGATTACAACAACTCTGTACGTGACGCTGTATCGCATCTTGTGCCGAAGGATCCACCAGTGTTTGGTTGGTGCTGTGTATGAAACGTTTGCGTTTCGTTAGCGTCGTTTTGTGTGTGTTTTGGTTTCGGTGTGTATATCATATGTGATGAAATACGAAAGAAAAGCGGCAGACCCATGATTCGGGATCCAATACATCAAGAAAGGAAAGCCGGACAAGGAATTGGAAGTGAAGTGACCGATTGTTGTGGTAGTCTGCCAACAGCCAACGGTTCAGGCGTAACGTTAGCGCTCTGATTAAAGGAAACCAGCTGCAACGCGTGGAGCGTCAGCGGTCAAGTAATTTTAATCGTACTGTGGCTGTCACTTACAGCTGGTAGGTCTCACTGCACCGCATTTAGTGGAGATTCCCACGAATACGAGGCGCGCTTGTGATGCTTTAATCATCACTTCGAAGAAATAAAGTTACGAGGGACGTTTCATAAATAATGCACAATACACTAACTTTTATGTACTTCCATGCTTTTCAATATCTCTTTACAGTCCTTCAGTATAGTTTCCCTGCTTCTCTATAATTGAATTCCAACTTCTTGGAAGCTCTATTATTCCATCCAGGGCACCACTTCTGTTCATCTGTCTAGTGGCTCGGGTAACGGTGGTAGAAAGCTCTCCCAGAGAAAGATAACGATATCCACGCAAAGGTTTTTTCAACTTCTGGAACAAATCGAAGTCTGATGGACTCATGTGCGGGCTGTAGGGAGGATGTGGCATCCATTCTCGGGCAGTTTTTGGCTACAACATTGCCGATATGCGGCAGAGCATTGTCGCGGAGAACGAATGGCTCGGCCTCGAGTAACTTAGGTCGGGTTTTGTGAATTTTTCTGCGCAGGTTTTGATGAAGTTACGATAATGCAGTGCTCTGACACTTGTTCCACACGAGAGTGTATCTGTCATGGTGATTTCTTGATAATAACAAGAAAAAAATCATCATTTGCTTAGTTCGCAGCATTTTTTTACGTGAAGGTCTGAAGCTCTCCACTTATTGAACTGTGATTTCAACGCAGGTTCAAAGTCTGTAATCCCCGTTTTTGTAATATCGACAATTCGACACAAGAATCTTGGGCCTTCAGGGTCGAACCATTGAGGAGCATCGCAATGTCCACGCGTTTCTGCTTCTCTTCTGGAGTAAACCACAGTAGGACACATCTCGCAGAAACGTTTCTCTTCTTCAAATCATTTGTTAGAATAGAAAACTCTAATGTTGGGGGAATTCCCATGGCATCATGGAGTTCCTTGCAACTTGCACTGCGGTCTTCTTGAAGGGCATCTGCTATAAGTTTCACACTACTTTCATCTGTTGACGTTTTTGGCCTTCAGGGTCTTGGATTATCGTCTGTGCTCATACAACCATCACGAAAACGATTAACCCAACGTGAAACCGTTCTATGGTCCACTGTAAACTCCATTTAACGCACTCTGGATTTCTGTTAGGTTTTGTGTCGCGTAAATTTTCGGTCTTGATGTACGACCTCTCGTCTTCGCCAGTCACAGGACCCATGACCCCTGCAGGGTCCATTTCTACCTCTCGCCAATTTTAGATTAGAGTACACAGCGAAAAAATAAAAAAAAATGCGTGCTTCTTTCTGAAGCTCCCAACCACATCTAGTGTAATTTTAATTGTTTTCCATCAAAAAGTCCGCAGTAATAAACAACCTGTACATTATTAATGAAATGTCCCTCGTATTACTTCTTAACTTGAAAGAAGTGCTTATTCAGAAAACGAACAGCAACAGGACGTGTATAATATTTCACCTTGGCTGCTCATGACATTTCGCTGATACGAGGGTCATCCAGAAAGTAAAGAACGATTGCGTGCCACAGCCACGGCGATCCACCACCACCTCCGCGGTCGCAATCTGCCAGTTTGTTCCCGCGTCCCCCATCTGAGCGTGTGTGCTGAATGGTCACGCCTGTTTGTTCCGAAATCTTTCGCAGTAGCGGCGACCATTGAGAATCACGGCAGATAAGAAGTTCGTAGTGCCATTCGTTTGCTGAATGCACAAAATGTTCTGCCCATCGGAATTTATCAGCGAGTAAACAATATCTGTGGTGATAGTGCGATGGACAAGTTTTCAGTGACGTGGAATGTTGTCGGCAAAGATGTTTTTGATTCACGATCATACGTGCCCTCCTGCATCAGATCGAACACAGTAAGAACTTCAGAGCTCTAAGTGGGAAATTTTTGGACATTTTCCTTACAGCCCTGTCTTGGCACCAAATGATTTTCACTCATTCCCGAAACTAGAGGAATTTTTGGGTGGAAAACAATTCGCAAACGATGATGACCTCAAACGAGCAATGGCATCCCGGGTCTAATATTTTTTCTGTAGAGGAGTACAATATGGGAATTCTGAAAAAGTGGTCGCATGTTACAGTAAGGGCCTTGACAGTTGTGCCTACTGCAGTCGAAAGTAGAGTAAGGTACTGTAAATTTGTAAATGAAGTTTTATATTGATAATTGATATGTTTCGGTTTTCTTTAATTATTCTAAAATTTTCTTCACTTTCTGGATGGCGCTTGTATTACCCGTAAAACTACCTTCCCCGGTGGTGCCTCCATTTTCACAGCTATGTTTCAGTCGCGAAATGTAATACTGAAGCTTTGTTTGAAAGTATGTCACCTGATTTTGTCATATTTTCAGCTTCCTTGTCCGTCAAACCCTCTCTCCTGCGGTAGTCACTATTCACTTTTTTGGCATGACTCAGGTCCTGCATAGTTTCCTAACGTCAGAACACTTAAACGTATAACCTAATGTCACAGTAATAAAATCAAAGAGAGAGTCGTTACCGTCTTTGGCTGGTAATGCCGAAGTCTCGGTTTCCGGTGACAACCTCTGTTTTTTCGCTGGTGGAAAAGTCTCGAGGAGCCCCCATCCCCCCCCCCCCCCCCCTTACAACTTTCTGACGCCAGCTGAAAAGACGCTTGAATTTAAAAGTAGCAAAATTGACGCACAAGTCACCGAAGTAGCGTTTTACGTCGGAGGACTTGCACCAGTCTTCGTGACACATGACGTTTATTTATTAGCCGCAAAACATTGGTCGTTATTTTCCCGGTTAGAGATAGAGACACTTTTATCTACTGCTACTAAGAATATTATTCTGTGCAAGGTTCGAGACAAGTTCTATAGGATATAGGTCTAGATGCCATGGCGGTAGAAGGAAGGCAACCGTCTTGGAAAACTTTTGTCGCTGAAATAAACTGGAATAAGAGGATTGGTGCCCCTTAATTAATGCCAAAAGTTCGGCTTCCCTTGTCTCTACGTATTTTAACTTTTCTCTCTCCATTTCTACATGATAGTCCGACGTTTTGCTGTCGTAGCCATTCTTGTGTTCTGCTTTCGAATACCCAGGTGACCAAAGAGAGTATTCAGTTGAATGGACAGTCATGCAACATATAACACTCCCGTCTGCTACTGCTATACCATAACCTTAAAGTAGGTGTCAGTTTGCAAAACAGAACTATTTTGCTATAGCAATTATGGTATAAAGCAACAGATCTGTGTTACCCTCTGAGAGGAATTTTGTTATGTTGACCGTGTTGTTCCTAACGGAGGTGGCTTATCGGAAATAAAAGTCAGAATTACGTAAATATTGGAATAGTGACAAACAAAATTTGGTCTAGCTATACTGGTTCTAGAATAAGGGAAACGGTCGCCAGCCTAATTAGGCAAGAGAAAGATTAACGTTCTCGTTCAAGAAAATAGGTATAAGTAACTATAACGGACAAAACACAACCTAGACTTGGCCACACGCGAGTGCAATGAACGCCGACACACATATGTTTTAAGGTTGAAGCTAACAACTGGAGCAGCACAAAAACTATTTGCAAAATTATAACACGTACAGAAAAACACTATCACTTTCAGGGTTTACACAAACTGAGTGGTCTTTATACTGTTAATATGCACACAAGAGAGATAAACACTTAGTGATCATGAACATATAATTTCCTACTATGCAGTTTTCTACTTTTACTACCGTGAAACATAAAATTAACATTAATGTAAGATACTGACCTACTTTCTGATATTAACAACAGGCAGTAGTGTGATTATTTACTAAGCAAAACTCTATAAGCCACTGTCTTGAGAAATTTTAATTTGAAGTTGGCAATAACACTTTAATAAGCAGTTTTACTAGGAAAATTATTTCAGCAAGCATCATTAACTTTAACTTTCTCTTTACTATGTTCAAAGGGCATCAATTAGAAAACTGGGTTTCAATGTACTTTCAGTAAGGACACTCGGTAATCACTTTACTTCAAACGGAGAGGACCCTGAGAGGTGTTATGATGAGGAGTAAAATCAAGGTAGGTACATAAATTCAGATACAAATCACCTTATATTTCAGCACATTAGCACGTCCATTAAGCTGATCCTTCACTGTACATCATTATAGCATTACGTAGCAATGATTGCGCAATGTGGTGGCAACTGCATGTTGGTAGGTGGAATTGTAGGCAGAATTGCTGGACTCTGTCATTTCTTGGTGGCGATGATAGATACAAACTCCAGAATAGTTCCAGCTATTTATCCATCCATCCGAGGCATTGGAAAGCGGGAGGAAAAACCTCTCTCTGAATCAGCACAATATGCACCTTTAAAATGGCAGTGCACAGACTCGTAGCTCGTCTCCGACTGCTGGCTCGTCCCCGACTGACTATCAGTTCCACCTTTTCTACCTAGGCCAACCACAATTTGCGCGCGCTACACAGTTCCGTTCTCGAGGGGAACCACTACACCTTTTACATACAGAATAACTAAGAGCCCTAAGTGAAGGTCAGCAGTTTACATAACAGCAACCAAATACATTAAACAAAACCGAACATTTTCACATATTGACACTTCTACAAAAAATTATTCACACAAAATTACAATCATATACAGTAAGCTTTGTTCCCTCCAAATGGGACAAAGAATATAAATTGCAGATACACTACTTTGCATAGAATCAAATCTCGACATAAAAGGTTTGACAAAGAAAAGAGTACACAATTTTATGTTATCGATTCAAACACATTTACAGACGATCAACAATGTAACATTAAATAAAGCAAAAAAAAAAAAACAAAATAAATCCATACAGCATAAGAGCTGTGGTGTTACAAACAAAACAGTGTATTTGGTGTAAAAAATGCGCTTATCTTTAGATCTCCACGCTTGGAATTAATTATGCAAATAAATGTCTTGCTGTACAAGTAAAAAGAAGCAGCCACAGGGACTGGCCTGCGTAAAGGTAGGAGTCTGTAGATAACGAACTCTGAGTGGTACGGCAAACACTTGTCCGTTGACACCACTCTAGACTTTGAATTCCAGAGACTGTTACCCCACATCGGCGCGATGATACAACGACACGGTCCACTGGAGGCGGAAACAGATCTTCACGCTGGACGGTGGTGAAAACAGACTTGCTGCGCTCATCATTTACGGCCGTATATCAAGATCACGGCGTGGCGGCGGCACATCGCATGGCACGTATCGTACCCAAACCCAAACCGAGCAAGGATCTGACCTAGCCAACTCACCGTAGACCCATCAGCCTTCTAGTAACGATGCCTGAATTATTCGAAGGATTATCCTTTGCCGTGTACGACTATGAATCTTTGAACAGGAGATAATGCACACGGACTAGTTCACTTTCCAACCATCACTGTCAACAGGGGTTCAACTCAAGCGAGTGTCTGAATTCATCGCATATAACATCAACAACACCGCGGCAGCCTTCCTTGATGTGAAGAAAGCTTTAGGTCTGGCCAGCGAAACTCCTCACCAACCTTCAAGATCCTCATACCATTACTGGACAGCTTCCTTTAAGACCGACGGCTTGTAGTAAAGATCGGCGGCCAACGGTCCAGCGTTAAACAACTCACGTATCTGATCCCCCAAGGATCAGTCCTCTCCCCTATCCTATTTTTCATATATGTTAATGACATGCCAGTGTTGCCCCAGGTTGTTCTTGCCGAGTTCGCCGACGACACTGCGCTACTGACCAGCAGCCACCGCGTCTCTGCAGCCACTGCACGTCTCCAACAACAGCTACATGTAACCGAACAACCGGCTGTAACGAATCATACCCATCTTAATGCCGAGAAGACGAGAAACATTATGTTCACGAGCCGACGCCCGGGTCGACCGACTTGCTCGTACTGCACAACACAGAACTCGACAGTGCGAATCAAGTCAAATACTTGGGAGTATGGACAAAAAGCTTCTCTTCAAGCTTCGTGTTCAGTCGCAGTGCCTGAAACTACTACACCTGCTTCGTCAACTTTATCCAATATTTGGAAGCACCGCCCCACATGCAAGGACATAATTACAAGGCGATAATCCTTCCAGCACTGCTGTATGTCTGGACCATCTGGGACACGATTTGCGACTCCAACTTTATTGCAGGTGATCCAAAACAGGTGCCTATGGCTCAGCCAGGGTGCATGTGACACCTGTTCTTCATCAAGAACTGAACGTGGCCACGGTCAGAAATCTCTTTATCGCCTCCCCTCACAAAATTCTTGATAAAATAGTTGCACTTCGACGTACAGTACACCAGCTGGACTACACAGGCTCCCTCGTCACCAAAGATAACACAGAGCTTAAGGTTCCTCATGCAATTATTGAGGCCCCTCAGTAACTACCCAACTTAAGCAACCTCATCTCAACAGAGCCAACGCACCAAGAACCCATGTCCCTGTTTAAGCGAATGTAAAGGTAAATGGAAATGCCGTGTGGCTAGGGCCTCCCGTCGGGTAGACCGTTCACCTGATGCAAGACTTCCGAGTTGACACCACTTCGGCGACTTGCGTGTCGATGGGGATCAAATGATGATAAGGACAACACAACACCCAGTCCCTGAGCGGAGAAAATCTCCGACCCAGTCGGGAATCGAACCAGGTCCGTTAGGTATGACATTCCGTCGCGTTAATCACTCCGCTACCAGGGGCGGACAATGTAAAGGTTGAGTTCCCTCTTCACCACTTCCACTGAAATCCAGCCAATACACTTGGTAGCACTTCGACGACACCCAAAACCAAGAGGGGCTGGGCGGGGGGGCTATTTCCTCCTTCTGACTGCCGGCCTGCGATGCTTCGTGGACATGCAGCATCTTTGCGGTGCTCGAAGGCGGAGCGATGTTATCGATCGTCGATGACGCCGCAACCATAGAGAAGTAGTGAATACAAAACAAAACTCTGCATTTGACATCAAGTAAACGCTGGGGCACTGCTAACTCTCACTATTCTTCGCATTCTGTCACTGTACAATATTTATTCACATTGTACTGTGTCTGAACCTGCAGGTCGTATAATTAAACTACTAATGCTTCATTTGTTGTAAAAATTCTTATTTTAACACGTGTGTTCTTTCATATGCACATAATGACTCGTTCATTCTATCACCTTTTAAAATCCAACCCATAGATGGAACAGTTTTTTCTCCAATTCTGTGCAACAAAAGCTGTGATGTTTTTGCAAATAAGGTATTTCCTTGTCTTGTTCATAATACAGAAATTGCTGTCTAATAACATACAAGCTTATCGACATCACCAATGAAATGTTTATTGTGCGCATTTCACTTATTTTGCTGTCGGACACATTTTTCAATCCTGCTGCACTCGGCATCGTGTCCCTCCCGTCATTTGCATGTCATGGACTGACTGACATTTGCTTGTTAGCACCTGCTTGCAGTTACGTTGCCTTCTCTGTCGGCAGTCACACACCATTCTCGTTCTCATTGACAGTAAAATTAATGACATTAACACCAAGTTGGTGCAGCTTCCCGTGGAGGTATTTTCCATGATCACTTTACACATACGCACTGCAAAGTAACAACGCGCCCTACTTCGAATTGCAACGTCGTTGCACTTCATCACGTGGCTAATTTATTTGGTACAGCAGCCGGGTAACTACTTCGCTTCGCTGATAAGGAAGTAGTTTATTTTGTTGTTTCTGGGTACATATCCGCAGTAAAAAAAAAAGGAAAATAAAACACAGCCATTGACAATGTTGGCTATCGCGCGGTAATTCTTTCACTGCATTTCAAGTCGAATAACACATACGGTAAAGAAGAGAAATGAGCTCCTTATACTAGTTTTAAATTCGCCATCAATTCCTGTGACGTCATTTCCGAACTCGCCGTCTCAGTGTGGCCGTAGAGTCGAGTCGTGAGTCTCCGCCACAGCGCACTCGTCACCAGTCTCTTGTCGGCTACAAATGGACTCGACTCGCTCAGAAATGAGAGCGACTACACGAGTTCGCAAGTATAACCGCTACATACGCAACCGTTTTGAAAGAAATTTCCGCCCTGGAACTGTAATTTACTACTCACTTAATTCGCATTATAATGATTTCGAGTTAAAGTGCAAATTGAAACGTTACCAAATGTCCATCCTACATAAATGACAGATGACAGACGTAGTATAACGGAGGAGGAGGAGGAGATTAGTGTTTAACGTCCCGTCGACAACGAGGTCATTAGAGACGGAGCGCAAGCTCGGGTGAGGAAAGGATGGGGAAGGAAATCGGCCGTGCCCTTTCAAAGGAACCATCCCGGCATTTGCCTGAAGCGATTTTAGGGAAATCACGGAAAACCTAAATCAGGATGGCCGGAGAGTAGTATGACGACTGATAGGTTAGCAGTGAATATTGTTCTGTTTATACATACAGTTACGTAGATAAAACTTTTTCGAAGACTGCTGTAAATTTATTCTAATATTTAATATCTATTCAGAGGATGTTAAACAATTATGTTGATACATAAAACGAGGCGTCACCGAGTCTGTAACGACAGTACCAGAAAGCATAAGAGGAGAATGAAATGCAGTTTCTAAATGGTGAATAATTATTAAAGTAAATTACAGAAATGAGTGAATTTTTAGACAACTCGCTGTTAGCCCACAAACGCAAGTTGCCGCGACCGAATGAATACAGGAACAGCGCGCTTTTTTGTCGCTGGGATATACACTATGTGATCAAAAGTATGCGGACACCCCCAAAAACATACGTTTTTCATATTAGGTGCATTGTGCTGCCACCTACTGCCAGGTACTCCATATCATCGATCTCAGTAGTCTGCTCCACTGCAAGTACTATGACAGGCGGGAAGTGAGAAAACTTGGATTTCGTGGTCGGGCGGCTGCTCATAAGCCACACATCACGCCGGTAAATGCCAAACGAGGCCTCGCGTGCTGTAAGGTGAGTAAACATAGGACGATTGAACAGTGGAAAAACGTTGTGTGGAGTGACGAATCACGGTACACAATGTGGCGATCCGATGGCAGGGTGTGGTTATGGCGAATGCCGGGTGAGCGTCATCTGCCTGCGTGTGTAGTGCCAACAGTAAAATTCGGAGGCGGTGGTGTTATGGTGTGGTCGTGATTTTCATGGCGGGTGCTTGCACCCCTTGTTGTTTTGCGTGGCACTATCACAGCACATGCCTACATTGATGTTTTAAGCACCTTCTTGCTTCCCACTGTTCAAGACCAATTCGGGGATGGCGATTGCATCTTTCAACACGATTGATCACCTGTTCATAATGCACGGCCTGTGGCGAAGTGGTTACCCGATAATAACATCCCTGTAATTGGACTGCCCTGCACAGAGTCCTGACCTCAATCCTATAGAATAACTTTGGGGTGTTTTGGAACGCCGACTTCGTGCCAGGCCTCACCGACCGACATCGATACCTCTCCTCAGTGCAGCACTCCGTGAAGAATGGGCTGCTGTTCCCCAAGAAACCTTCCAGCACCTGATTGAACGTATGCCTGCGAGAGTGGGAGCTGTCATCAATGATAAGGTTGGGCCAACACCATATTGAATTCCAGCATTACCGATGGAGGGCGGCACGAACATGTAAGTCATTTTCAGCGAGGTGTCCGGATACTTTTGATCACATAGTGTAACTGTGACGTTGCTCTGTGCGCAGTTTTCCTTTGATGCAGTACATATAATTTCTTATAGTAGGGGTGAAATAAACAAGAATACAAAAGTTTCGTTTGCATTGGACGAAATTTGTACCTGAAATGTGAACTCTAGCGTGATTCCAAATATTGCTTCACCTGTAATGGTACATATTTGAACTGTGTACTTTACATCAATTTGCATCTTACACCACGAAAGCACAGCTGCAGTAAAGTCCATCTGATTCCGAGAGTCGGTCATTTTTCTCTGTCAGTGCTACTATACAGCAGCAAGATCGTGTACTCATCTTTCGTGCTACCAAGTCACGCCTAGCCTTACACTCCTGCATACTTGAGTAAGAGAGAACGAGTCGACGATATGAAGGTACCGCAGCGCCGCAGTTCTCACACCCAGACCTCCGCTTTTGAGGCACTCGGATCGGTACTAAACGTACACTCCTGGAAATGGAAAAAAGAACACATTGACACCGGTGTGTCAGACCCACCATACTTGCTCCGGACACTGCGAGAGGGCTGTACAAGCAATGATCACACGCACGGCACAGCGGACACACCAGGAACCGCGGTGTTGGCCGTCGAATGGCGCTAGCTGCGCAGCATTTGTGCACCGCCGCCGTCAGTGTCAGCCAGTTTGCCGTGGCATACGGAGCTCCATCGCAGTCTTTAACACTGGTAGCATGCCGCGACAGCGCGGACGTGAACCGTATGTGCAGTTGACGGACTTTGAGCGAGGGCGTATAGTGGGCATGCGGGAGGCCGGGTGGACGTACCGCCGAATTGCTCAACACGTGGGGCGTGAGGTCTCCACAGTACATCGATGTTGTCGCCAGTGGTCGGCGGAAGGTGCACGTGCCCGTCGACCTGGGACCGGACCGCAGCGACGCACGGATGCACGCCAAGACCGTAGGATCCTACGCAGTGCCGTAGGGGACCGCACCGCCACTTCCCAGCAAATTAGGGACACTGTTGCTCCTGGGGTATCGGCGAGGACCATTCGCAACCGTCTCCATGAAGCTGGGCTACGGTCCCGCACACCGTTAGGCCGTCTTCCGCTCACGCCCCAACATCGTGCAGCCCGCCTCCAGTGGTGTCGCGACAGGCGTGAATGGAGGGGCGAATGGAGACGTGTCGTCTTCAGCGATGAGAGTCGCTTCTGCCTTGGTGCCAATGATGGTCGTATGCGTGTTTGGCGCCGTGCAGGTGAGCGCCACAATCAAGACTGCATACGACCGAGGCACACAGGGCCAACACCCGGCATCATGGTGTGGGGAGCGATCTCCTACACTGGCCGTACACCACTGGTGATCGTCGAGGGGACACTGAATAGTGCACGGTACATCCAAACCGTCATCGAACCCATCGTTCTACCATTCCTAGACCGGCAAGGGAACTTGCTGTTCCAACAGGACAATGCACGTCCGCATGTATCCCGTGCCACCCAACGTGCTCTAGAAGGTGTAAGTCAACTACCCTGGCCAGCAAGATCTGCGGATCTGTCCCCCATTGAGCATGTTTGGGACTGGATGAAGCGTCGTCTCACGCGGTCTGCACGTCCAGCACGAACGCTGGTCCAACTGAGGCGCCAGGTGGAAATGGCATGGCAAGCCGTTCCACAGGACTACATCCAGCATCTCTACGATCGTCTCCATGGGAGAATAGCAGCCTGCATTGCTGCGAAAGGTGGATATACACTGTACTAGTGCCGACATTGTGCATGATCTGTTGCCTGTGTCTATGTGCCTGTGGTTCTGTCAGTGTGATCATGTGATGTATCTGACCCCAGGAATGTGTCAATAAAGTTTCCCCTTCCTGGGACAATGAATTCACGGTGTTCTTATTTCAGTTTCCAGGAGTGCAGTATGTCGATAGAGTATCAACCATAACTCAAATTCTGGAGCTACTTTTAATTAAAGTTTACGCCCTTTGTGTTGGACGACAGTACACAGAACTCAAATTTAGTTCGTTCTGTGTGCTGTCGTCGAACACAAAGGGCGTAAACAATTAAAGTAGCTCCAGAACTATGGAGCACAACAAAAGCATAACTGTGAGTAGCTAATCCGTGGGTAAGTGCGTAGAGCGTTAGATCGTTAACTTCGTTAGCTTCAAAGCCAACGATGACAATTGTTTTTACTGTATTATTTGTGAACGCATTATATGGGAATAATACTGCTTCCACACATGTGGTGCAATTGTTTCCTTAGCCCTCTGTTCCGGTTTTTTTATCTTTATTCTGTGAAACTACAAATGAACTAGCTGTTTCATCACTAGTGGTGTGTGTTTTGTCGACATATCTGACAGAACACCATACCTGTCTACACAAATGTACTCTATACGTTTGGTACTTTGAAATAACGAAGCGAAAGCAGACTGCCAAAGCAACGTTACTACAAACTCCAGAATGTTCTTTTACTGATCAGGAGAATGTTTTCCCATATAACAGTTACAGGTAAAATTGTGATCAGTGCGGTTTGAACACGTGACCTTTGGAACGGTGACCTCGCTCGAAGCACCTCACCCACGCGAGATCTACAAAGCAATCATTCACAGATATGCTTTTCCTGTCCTCAGCCATCCTGGTGTTACTTTTAATTAGCGTTTACGCATGTTCTGCAGGATGATAGCAGATAGCAGATAGCACAAACTAAATCGGTGTTTTGACTTGTGCTCGATCGACATACAACGTTTGGTACCGATCTGAATGTCAGACGCGTCATAATCGCGGATCTACAGTGGGAACCAAGGAAGCTCTTTAGCACTGATGTAACATTAGCGCCTTGACTTGTGAAGTGTACAACCCACAGCATTAGACTCGTACTCACTCGTCCGCAGTTCGTGGTCTCGCGGTCGCGTTCTCGCTTCCCGAGCACGGGATCAGGGATTTTCACCTGCCTCGAGATGACTGGGTGTTTGTGTTGTCCTCATCATTTGATCCTCATTCATGAAAGTGGCGAGATTGGAAGGTTGGGAATTTGTACGGGTGCTGATAACCGCGCAATTGAGCTCCCCACAAACCAATCATCATCATCATTGTACTCGCTCCGTTGCTGATCTCTACTGTCCACAGCATACGACACAGTGGTTTGGTTGCGCTGTGGTGTCAAACAAGTGTGCATGACGAAGGACGAAGTGCCAGAGTTTCGCTGCGTGAAGAACTGGGTATTTCGAAAGAAGTGGAGTGTCTGGTGCTTGAAGACCGGCGTATCACAGTCGAGGTGATAGTGAAAATGAACTATGAAACGGTTTTCCACACATTGCACAATATTCACAACAAAGGTCGCCGCCAGTGCTCTCACATATTCAAACGGGCAGAAGTGGAAGTGTTACAGCAGTGTCAGGCCAATCCAGATCACTTCTTTAACCACCTAGTCGCCATAGACGAGTTCTGTGTTCATCGCCATGACCCTGACATAGAAGAATAAGGCAAGCAGCTAATACTCTTGGTTATTAGTCCTTTTCTGTTGACGCGTCACCTCCCATTCACCCTGATACATATTATCTTCTCTTTCACTCCGGCTGTCTTGTCCTCCCTCACTACATTACTTGAGTAAAAAATGGTTCAAATGGCTCTGAGCACTATGGGACTCAACTGCTGTGGTCATAAGTCCCCTAGAACTTAGAACTACTTAATCCTAACTAACCTAAGGACATCACACAACACCCAGCCGTCACGAGGCAGAGAAAATCCCTGACCCCGCCGGGAATCGAACCCGGGAACCCGGGCGTGGGAAGCGAGAACGCTACCGCACGACCACGAGATGCGGGCTTACTTGAGTACTTGAATGAAACTTTCATAGAGATAATTTGGTGATCTCTTCTATTTTAGTCCTTTGTTTTACAGACTATTGTATATTGACTTCCTTCTACCTGTGTATTCTGAAAGATCACTGTAAGGTGCGTGGTTGAGAATACTTTCATTGAGCCACGTAATGCCCTCTAGGACAAAAAATGACACAGCCAGAAGGAATTATGCAAATTGGCCACAGATTGATATTCATACAGCTATCGACGGAAAAGGCGAAATTGTAAACTTTGGCAGCCGATGGATGAGTGTGTCACCCTGTAGCGCAGTTTCGCCACGTAGCTGGCAAAGATTGTAAACAGGAGACATGTCGATACCACGGCATAAAGTATTTGCAAGTTTCATTTCTTGTACTCGGTTGGACAGTAACTACGCTTCGTAGAGAGGCGCATCGAGGATATACGCAAAAGTCAACACTTGAGACAGGACGTGTGCGTGAGCTCAGAGAAGCTGGTTGAAGTAATCAGCGAATCGCTCAAAACTTCAGTAGAAGAAATGACACTATTCTAAGATTTGACAGGAACGGGTGAACCATGGTCGAACACAGCGTCGGGAAGAAAGCTGTCGACATAGGGAGCCGTCAGAACGTGATAACCGAGCAATCGTGAGAGATGCATTCCGGAAGGCGTTCGATACAGTTCCGCACTGTTGCCTGATAAAGAGGGTAGGAGCCTCCGGAGTATCAGACCAGCTGTGTGGCTGGATTGAGGAGTTTTTAGCGGACGGAGCACAGCATGTTGTTGCCAAGGGAGAGACGTCTGCGGACGTTGAAGTGGCCTCTGGCGTGCCGAAGGGGAGTGTTGTGGGACCGTTGCTTTTCACAATATATATAAATGACCTAGTAGATAGTGTCGGAAGTTCCATGCGGCTTTTCGCCGATGATGCTGTAGTATACAGAGAAGTTGCAGCATTAGAAAATTGTAGCGAAATGCAGGAAGATCTGCAGCGGATAGGCACTTGGTGCAGGGAGTGGCAACTGACCCTTAACATAGACAAATGTAATGTATTGCGAATACATAGAAAGAAGGATCCTTTATTGTATGATTATATGATAGCAGAACAAGCACTGGTGGCAGTTGCTTCTGTGAAATATCAGGGAGTGTGCGTGCGGGGCGGTTTGGAGTGGAATGATCATATGGAGTTGATTGTTGGTGAGGCGGGTACCAGGTTGAGATTCATTGGGAGAGTCCTTAGAAAATGTAGTCCATCAACAAAGGAGGTGGCTTGCAGAACGCTCGTTCGACCTGTACTTGAGTGTTGCTCATCAGTGTGGGATCCGTACCGGATCGGGTTGACGGGGGAGATGGAGAGGATCCAAAGGAGAGCGGCGCGTTTCGCCGCAGGGTTGTTTGGTAGCCGTGATGGCGTTACGGAGATGTTTAGCAATCTCAAGTGGCAGACTCTGCAAGAGAGGCGCTCTGCATCGCGGTGTAGCTTGCTCGCCAGGTTTCGGGAGGGTGCGTTTCTGAATGAGGTATCGAATATATTGCTTCCCCCTACTTATACCTCCCGAGGAGATCACGAATGTAAAATTAGAGAGATTAGAGCGTGCACGGACGCTTTCCGGCAGTCGTTCTTCCCGCCAACCATACGCGACGGGAACAGGAAAGGGAGGAAATGACAGTGGCACGTAAAGTGCCCTCCGCCACACCCCGTTGGGTGGCTTGCGGAGTATAAATGTAGATGTAGATGTAGATGTAGAACCCCGCATTCATCGTCATCGTCGATCCGACGTGCAACTGGTGCTTCGGTGACCACAAGGACCATTCGTAGGCGGCTCAGAGGAAGGGTGCGGAGCTCACGTTGGCCCGTGCGCACTGACAACTCGACGCAAACGCCGCTGCTCCCTGTCTTTAAGAGAAGGCCGTCGACCACTGTTTTCCGTGGTGAGAGGTAATGCCTGAAGTGTGGTATGTTCGACACAATCTTGATGCTGTCGAGCTCAGAATACTGAATTCCCTAACCATTTCCGAAATGGAGTGTCCATGCTGTAGCTGCAACTATGACTCCACGACCAAAGTCTGCGGAAACCTTTTCACGTGAATCAGCCGAGTACGAATGACAACTCTGCCAATGCTCTGATCTTTTACATCTTGTGTACGCATTACTACCGCCATCTGTTTATGTGCATATCGCAAACCCATGACTTGTATCAACTCCGTGTATACAGGGTGTTACAAAAAGGTACGGCCAAACTTTCAGGAAACATTCCTCACATACAAATAAAGAAAAGATGTTATGTGGACATGTGTCCGGAAACGCTTAATTTCCATGTTAGAGCTCATTTTAGTTTCTTTCACCTACGCTCAATGGAGCATGTTATCATGATTTCATACGGGATACTCTACCTGTGCTGCTAGGACATGTGCCTACAAGTAAGACACAACATGTGGTTCATGCACGATGGAGCTCCTGCACGTTTCAGTCGAAGTGTTCGTACGCTTCTCAACAACAGATTCGGCGACCGATGGATTGGTAGAGGCGGACCAATTCCATGGCCTCCACGCTCTCCTGACCTCAACCCTCTTGACTTTCATTTATGGGGGCATTTGAAAGCTCTTGTCTACGCAACTCGGGTACCAAATGTAGAGACTCTTCGTGCTCGTATTGTGGACGGCTGTGATACAATACGCCATTCTCCATGGGCTGCATCAGCGCATCAGGGATTCCATGCGACGGAGGGTGGATGCATGTGTCCTCGCTAACGGAGGTCATTTTGAACATTTCCTATAACAAAGTGTTTGAAGTCACGCTCGTACGTTCTGTTGCTGTGTGTTTCCATTCCATGATTAATGTGATTTGAAGATAAGTAATAAAATGAGCTCTAACATGGAAAGTAAGCGTTTCCGGACACGTGTCCACATAACATATTTTCTTTCTTTGTGTGTGAGGAATGTTTCCTGAAAGTTTGGGCGTACCTTTTTGTAACACCCTGTGTACCACTGTCAGAGGTAACAGAACGAGTTTTGATTGAAACTTACGACTCGGTTGTTTCCGGATGGTGGCACTGACCTATACATCTACCTTCAACACTGAAGAGCCAAACAAACTTGTACACCTACCAAACATCGTGAAGGGCCCGCGCGAGGACGCAGAAGTGCCGCAACATGACGTGGCATGGACTCGAATAATGTCTAAAATAGTGCTGGAGGGAACTGAAACGATGAATCCTGCAGGGCTGTCCATAAATCCATGAGTACCAGGGGGTGGAGATCTGTTCTGAACAACACGTTACGAGGCATCCCAGATTTGCTCAGTAATGTTCATGTCTGGGAAGCTTGGTGGCGAGCGAAAATGTTTAAACTCAGAAGAATGTTCCTGGAGCCACTCTGTAGCAATTCTGGATGGGTGAGGTGTCGCATTGTCCTGCTGGAATTGCCCAAGTCCGTCGGAATGCACAATGGACATGGATCGATGCAAACCGAGCGGGGTGGCGCAGTGGTTAGACACTGGACTCGCATTCGGGAGGACGACGGTTCAATCCCGCGTCCGGCCATCCTGATTTAGGTTTTCCGTGATTTCCCTAAATCACTCCAGGCAAATGCCGGGATGGTTCCTCTGAAAGGGCACGGCCGACTTCCTTCCCAATCCTTCCCTAATCCGATGAGACCGATGACCACGCTGTCTGGTCTCCTTCCTCAAACCAACCAACCAACCAATGGATCGATGCAGGTGACCAGTCAGGATGCTTACGTACGTGTCACCTGTCAGAGTCGTATCTAGACGAATAAGCGGTCCCATATCACTCCAACTACACACGCCACACACCATTACACAGCCTCAACCAGCTTGACATGCTGACATGCAGGGTCCATGGATTCGTGAGGTTGCTCCATACCCGTACACGTCCATCCGTTGTATACAACGTGAAACGAGACTCTTCCGGCCAGGCAACATGTTTCCAGTCATCAACAGTACAATGTCGGTGCTGACGGGCCCAGGCGAGGCGTAAAGCGTTTGTGTCGTGTAATCATCAATGGTACACGAGTGGGCCTTCGGCTCCGAAAGCCCGTATCGATGATGTGTCGTTGAATGGTTCGCACGCTGACACTTGGTGGTGGCCATTGAAATCTGTAGCAATTTGCAGAATGGCTGCACGTTACGTTGAACGATTCTCTTCAGTCGTCGTTGGCCTTGTTCTTGCAGGATCTTTTTGCCCGGGCAGCGATGTCGGAGATTCGATGTTTTACGGGATTCCTGATATTCACGGTTCACTCGTAAAATGGTCTTAGGAGAAAATCGCCACTTCATCACTACCGTGGAGATGCTGTGTCCCATCGCTCGTGCGCCGACTATAACAACTAGAGATGGGTCGAACTCGTTCATTCCCGTGAACTACTTCATTCATTTCACTCTTTGCCGTGAAGCGTTCAAATGAAGTAGTTCATTCACGAAGTACGGAAGCCTGGCGAAGTTGCCCAGTTCGCCGCTCAGCCGCGGCTACGCTCGCTTCGCCTCGCTCGTATAATAAAGCTTCGTAATACTTAATAATTTTACCAACAGATGGCCGAACTATGCAGTAATGTGCACCCAACGTTTTACGCTCTTACAACGTCTGAGCTAACTTAAATAGAGCATGGTAGAAGGGGACAAAGGAGAGATAAATAGAGAAGCTTGTCACTTATAAAGAAGGTATTAAATTTAATCTTGCTCGACATTTTCTCATGAAGCGCCCAAAAAAGTCTTTAACTGCCAAGTGAAACATTATTTGTTGTATTCATGGACTGAAAACTAGGACTACCAACGAAATACAGTCCAATTTATTGTTCCTTTTAAAATTTAATCCAAAATAGAATGTGTATGTTTACCACTGTCACAAAGTCTATATGTCCGCCGCTCGTGGTCTCGCGGTAGCGTTCTCGCTTCCCGAGCACGGGGTCCCGGGTTCGATTCCCGGCGGGGTCAGGGATTTTCACCTGCCTCGAGATGACTGGGTGTTTGTGTTGTCCTCATCATTTCATCATCATCCAGGAAAGTGGCAAAATTGGACTGAGCAAAAATTGGATAATTGTACGGGCGCTGATAACCACGCAGTTGAGCGCCCCACAAACCAAACATCATCATCATCATCATCACAAAGTCTATATATCTACGTTAAGTAATTATTCAGAAGTTTTCCTGTAGATTTTATTTTTGTTGAGAATAATAACCCTCCAGATTCAAAGCGTAAACTGTCACCAGTAGCCGGCCGCGGTGGTCTCGCGGTTAAGGCGCTCAGTCCGGAACCGCGCGACTGCTACGGTCGCAGGTTCGAATCCTGCCTCGGGCATGGATGTGTGTGATGTCCTTAGGTTAGTTAGGTTTAAGTAGTTCTAAGTTCTAGGGGACTGATGACCACAGATGTTAAGTACCATAGTGCTCGGAGCCATTTTTTTTTGTCACCTGTAGTCACTGGTACGATTTCAGGTAAAATCCCTCTTTCAGTGTTATTAACAAACCTTTTATTTTCATGTTGGCTGTTTGTGCTCACACAGCCAGCCTCTTCGTTTGTATCTGTAATATTCATTTGTCCGCAAGCGCTGTCAACGGTAGGCTACCGGTAGACGCGAAGTATAACTGAACTGCACAAATAGTCACGGATAATGATGTCAGCACTGCAGGAAGCAGCTGACGCTGCCTTCCCCTCGCCCCTCACCTCCATAACCCATCGCAAACCTATCGTTTCCCACAAACGCCGGAAGATTCGTCGACAGGCAGTAGAGGGGGAACTGAAGTGAAGGGAGAATGAGAGACGTAGCGCCCATGTAATGGGATGAGGGAGAGGGGAAGAGAGTGAGTGAACTAGAAAGAAGTGTAGTTCATTGAAATTGAGTGGTTAGTTCACCCTTCACTAGAGTGAAGCGTTCATTTGAACGACTCATTCACGAGCTCCGCATCACTAATAACAACACGCTTAAATATTGATAATCTGCCACTTTAGCAGCAGTAACCGATCTAACAACTGCGCCAGACACTCGTTGTCTTATATAGGCGATGCCGACCGCAGCGCCGTATTCTGCCTGTTTACATATCGCTGCATTTGAATACGCATGCCTACACCAGTTTCTCTGAGGCTTCAGTATACAGCGATCTTGAAAGTTTGTAACGTCATAATGAAATCACATATTGGTATGCATTAATACCCGCGTTGTAGTGGACCCTATTCCATACTGTAAAAACAACAGCAACGACCACAATATTCCTAGATTTCCAGAAGACTTTTGATACCGTTCCTCACAAGCGACTATTAACCAAATTGCGTGCATATGGAGTATCGTCTCAGTTGTGTGACTGTGTTCGTGGTTTCCTCCCAGAGCGGTCGCAGTTCGTAGTGATAGACGGTAAATCATCGAATAGAACAGAAGTGATATCTGGCATTCCGCAAGGTAGTGTCATAGGCCCTCTGCTGTTTCTGATTTACATAAATGATTTAGGTGATAATCTGAGCAGCCCCCCTTAGATCGATTGCTGATGTTGCTGTAATTTACTGTCTAGTAAAATCATCAGACGATCAATTCCAATTACAAAACGATCTACAGAGAATTTCAGTATGGTGCGAAAAGTGGCAATTCGCACTAAACAAAGGAAAGTGCGAGGTCATCCACATGGGTACTAAAAGAAATCCGATTAATTTATGGTATACGATAAATCGCACAAATCTAAGGGCTGTCAAATGGGACTAAATACCTAGGAATTAACGATTACGAGCAACTTAAATTGGAAAGACCACATAGATAATATTGTGGGGAAAGAGAAACAAAGACTACGCTTTGTTGGCAGAACACTTAGAAGATGCGACAAACCCACTAAAAAGACAGCCTACATTACACTTGTCCGTCCTCTGCTGGAATATTGCTGCGCCGTGTGGGATCCTTACCAGGTAGGATTGACAGAGGACATCGAAAAAGTGCGAAGAAGGGCAGCTCGTTTCGTGTTATCGCGCAATCGGGGTGAGAGTGTCACTGATATGATACGCGAGTCGGGGTGGCAGTCACTGAAACAAAGGCGGTTTTCTTTGCGGCGAGATCTATTTGCGAAATTTCAATCACCAACTTTCTCTTCCGAATGCGAAAATATTTTGTTGACGCCCACCTACGTAGGGAGAAATGATCATCATAATAAAATAAGAGAAATCAGAGCTCTAACTGAAAGATTTAGGTGTTCCTTTTTCCCACGCGCCATTCGAGAGTGGAATGGTAGAAAATAGTATGAAAATGATTCGATGAACCCTCTGCTAGGTACTTAAGTATGAATTGCAGAGTAACCATGTAGATGTAGACGACGTGAACAGTGAATGTGAACTTGTGGATAACGTTCGTTTACCTTCGAAGATTACTCATAACTAAGGAGGTGAAAAAAAAAAAGAAAAAAAAAACTTGGTGCCATAAATGCTGCGATCGCTTGTTAGGGGTAATACGCTAATGCTGTGTATACAAGGTACGTGTCCGTTTATTGAGTATTCTGAGTGAAATTCTGTGAATATTTCCCAATTTATAAACGTGACCCTGCAGTATTTGGGAGTCGCCTGCCCGGGAACCGTGCGCTCGCTCCTGCGCCTCCGCAGGCGCTCGGGCGCCCATCTCGGGCGGCTTTACAGTTACGCTGAGGCCCCGGGACCAAAGAGAACCGCGCCGCCGCTACCCAAGAAGAATGGTCGACCCCGGCGGCGCGCCGGACGCATCTCTCATTCGCAGAAGCGTTCTCACCTCGCGCCGCAGCCACTGCCGCGGATGGCAGCTTCCAGGAATCGCGCCCTCCCAGTACGGGAGGAACATCGCTGGGTTGCGCGGAATGGCTGTAGACAGACAGAGGCACTCTGTGTCCACAGTCGCATCTCGCCTGCGCGACGCTTCCACCGCCAGTCGCCAACTCCGGACATACCTACACCTGCTTGCCTTTCGATTGCCGTCTCAGATGTTTGTCTATACTGTTAGCAGATCTTCACTAAAAGGAAGTAAGGCTTTGAACTGATAAAGACAAATACGAGGGTTACTCCAAAAGAAATTATAACACTCCTGTCTACTACTGCTGTACCATAACCTTAAAGCTGGAAGTAGGTTATGTAATCAAACTATTTTATTAAAGCATTTATGGTACAACGCAACAGAGCCGTGTTACCCTCTGAGAGGAATTTTGCTAGGTTGACCGTGTTGTTCCTAACGGAGGTGGCTTATCGGAAATGAAAGTCAGAATTACGTAAATATTTGAATAGTAATAAACAAAATTTTGCCTAGCTATTCTGTTTATAGAATAAGGGAAACGGTCGCCAGCCTAATTAGGCAAGAGAAAGATTAACGTTCTCGTTTAAGAAAGTAGGTATAAGTAACTAAAACGTACAAACACAACCTAGACTTAGCCACACGCGAGTGCAATGAACTCTGACACACACATATGTTTTAAGATTGAAGCTAACAGTTAGAGCAGCACAAACTATTTGCAAAATTATAACATATACCGAAACACACTATTACTTTCAGGGCTTACACAAAGTGAATGGTCTTTATAACATTACTATTAATATGCACTTCTAATACACAAGAGAGACAAACATTTAGCAAACATGAGAATGTAACGTTTCACAACTGCAGCTTTCTCACTTTTACTACAGCGAAACACAATGTTGACAGAATTGCAAGAAACTGACTCACCTTTTAGAATTTACTACAGACAACAATGTGTTCATTTACTTTATAAGCCTCAGTCTTAAGAACTTTTAATTTTGAAGTTAGCAACAGCACTTTAATAAGCAGTTTTACTAGGAAAATTATTTCAGCAAGCATCATTGACTTTAACTCACTCTATTGCCACATTAACTTTAACTTTCTCTTTACTATGTTCAAGAGGCATTAATTAGCATAACATTGGTCATAAATGTTCTTTCAGTAGGGACACTCGGTAATCACTTTAGTTCAAACGGAGAGGAACCTGAGAGGTGTTATGATAAGGAAAAAAATCAAGGTAGGTACATAAATTCAGATATAAATTACCTTATATTTGAGCACACTAACACATCCATTAGGCTGATCCTTCACTGTACATCAATGTAGTATTCCGATACAATGATTGCGCAATGTGGTGGCAACTGCATGTTGGTAGGTGAAATTGCAGGTAGAATTGCTGGACTCTCTCATTTCTTGGTGGCGATGATAAATACAAATTCCAAAATAGTTCCAGCTATTTATCCATCCATCCGAGGCATTGGAAAGTAGCAGAAAAAGCCTCCCTCGGAACCAGCACAATATGCATCTTTTACATGGCAGTGCACAGTTTGGTAGCTCGTCTCCGACTCGTAGCTCGTCTCCGACTCGTAGCTCGTCTCCGAGTCGTAGCTTGTCTCCGACTCGTAGCTCGTCCCCGACTGACTATCAGTTCCACCTTCTCTACGTAGGCCAACCACAATTTGCGCGCGCTACACAGTTCCGTTCCCGAGGGGAACCACTACACCTTTTACATACAAACTAACTAAGAACCCTAAGTGAGGATCAGCAATTTACATAACAGCAACCAAATGCATTAAATAAAACAAAACATTTGCACATATTGACACTTCTACAAAAAAATTATTCACACAGAAATTATAATTATATATTGTAAGCTTTGTTCCCTCCAAATGGGACAAAGATTTTAAATTACAGATACACTACTTTGCATTGAATCAAATCACGACATCATAGGTTTGACAAAGAAAAGAGTATACAATTTTGCGTTATCTGTTCAATCAAACACATTTACAGAAGCTCAGTGACGTTAAATGAAACAAAATCAAAACAAATCAGTACAGCATTAGTGCTATGGTGTTACAAAATGCACACTATTTTTTTTAATCCATCCTTTATTCCACATGTTTGAAAGTTTTACAGTGCGTAGATACACTCTTTAGGAACAATATTACCATTTCTCCATATAATTTCCGTCCCTCTCAACTGCCTTACGCCATCTTGGAACCAGCGCCTGTGTACCCGCACGGTAAAATTATTGACCAACCTGTTGGAGCCACTGTTTGGCAGCGTGCACAAGGGAGTCATCGTCTTCAAACCTTGTTCCGCGAAGAGAGTCTTTCAGTTTCCCAAAGAGATGATAGTCACATGGAGCCAGGTCAGGACTGTAAGGTGGGTGTTTCAGTGTTGTCCATCCGAGTTTTGTGATCGCTTCCATTGTTTTTTCACTGACATGTGGTCATGCATTGTCGTGCAACAGCAAAACATCCTGCTTTTGCCGATGTGGTCGAACACGACTCAGTCGAGCTTTAAGTTTCTTCAGTGTCGTCACATATGCATCAGAATTTATGGTGGTTCCACTTGGCATCATGTCCACAAGCAAGAGGCCTTCGGAATCGAAAAACTTTTCCAGCTGAAGATGTGGTTTTGATTTTTTTTTTCTTGAGTGAATTTGCTTCGTCTCTGGTTTTAAATGATGGAGCCATTTTTCATCACCTGTCACAACCCTTCCAAGAAATTCATCTCCACCATTCTCGTACTGTTCCAAAAGTTCGCTGCATACCGTTTTTCATGTTTCTTTGTGAGCCACTGTCAACATCCTGGGAACCCACCTGGCACAAACCTTTTTCACGCCAACACTTTCATTATTCTGTAAACACTTCCTTCCCCTATCCCAACGTTGCGTGACAATTCGTTCACTGTGATGCGTCTGTTAGCAGTCAACAATTCGTTAAGTCTCTGCACATTGTCTGGAGTGTGTACAGTATGAGGCCTGCCGCTGCGAGGACAATATTCAATATTGACGTGCCCGCTTTCATCACGTAACCTGCTTGCCCACCAACCAACTGTACTGCGATCGACAGCAGCATCTCCATACACCTTTATCAACCACTTGTGGATGTTTCCCACTGTCTAGTTTTCACAGCATAGGAATTCTATGACAGCACGTTGCTTCTGACGAACGTCAAGTGTAGCAGCCATCTTGAAGACATGCTGTGACGGCGCTTCTCACGGGAACAGGTTGAACTAAGTTTGAAAAGAAGCGAGAGGGTGGTATGTACACACTGAAAAACTTTCACACATGCAGAATGAAAACTGTGTTTTTATAAAAAATAGTGTGCATTTCTTTTGGAGTGACCCTCGTAGCTCTTCATGCAAAATAGGTTTTGTTGGCAAGGTCCTCTAGATTGTTCTATTGCTTTAGGTACGACCAGCTATTCCTAACTCCAGTTCTGTAAAGAAACGAACAAATGGTTCAAATGCCTCTGAGCACTATGGGACTTAACTTCTGAGGTCATCAGTCCCCTAGAACTTAGAACTACTTAAACCTAACTAACCTAAGGACATCACACACATCCATGCCCGAGGCAGGATTCGAAACTGCGACCGTAGCGGTCTCGCGGTTCCAGACTGCAGCGCCTAGAACCGCACGGCCATTTCGGCCGGCAAGAAACGAACAGACCAGTATAAAACAACTACAGACGTCCCATTAGTTTACTATTAAATACACTCATCTCAGTGTTTATAGATCATAGCTCCTGAACTATGTATCGTACTGTTCCGGCGTAAAATTTAAGTGCCGGTACGACGGTCAGGAACGTTACAGCAGAGAGGGCTACGAGACGACGCCAGCCTACAGTACGCTGCCGACCCCTCTCTGCGACGACACCGAGACAGCAGCGGCCTCTAGCCGAAGAGAACATACAGGGTGTTTCAAAAATGACCGGTATATTTGAAACGGCAATAAAAACTAAACGAGCAGCGATAGAAATACACCGTTTGTTGCAATATGCTTGGGACAACAGTACATTTTCAGGCAGACAAACTTTCGAAATTACAGTAGTTACAATTGTCAACAACAGATGGCGCTGCGGTCTGGGAAACTCTATAGTCCGATATTTTCCACATATCCACCATGCGTAGCAATAATATGGCGTAGTCTCTGAATGAAATTACCCGAAACCTTTGACAACGTGTCTGGCGGAATGGCTTCACATGCAGATGAGATGTACTGCTTCAGCTGTTCAATTGTTTCTGGATTCTGGCGGTACACCTGGTCTTTCAAGTGTCCCCACAGAAAGAAGTCACAGGGGTTCATGTCTGGCGAATAGGGAGCCCAATCCACGCCGCCTCCTGTATGTTTCGGATAGCCCAAAGCAATCACACGATCATCGAAATATTCATTCAGGAAATTAAAGAGGTCGGCCGTGCGATGTGGCCGGGCACCATCTTGCATAAACCACGAGGTGTTCGCAGTGTCGTCTAAGGCAGTTTGTACCGCCACAAATTCACGAAGAATGTCCAGATAGCGTGATGCAGTAATCGTTTCGGATCTGAAAAATGGGCCAATGATTTCCTTGGAAGAAATGGCGGCCCAGACCAGTACTTTTTGAGGATGCAGGGACGATGGGACTGCAACATGGGGCTTTTCGGTTCCCCATATGCGCCAGTTCTGTTTATTGACGAAGCCGTCCAGGTAAAAATAAGCTTCGTCAGTAAACCAAATGCTGCCCACATGCATATCGCCGTCATCAATCCAGTGCACTATATCGTTAGCGAATGTCTCTCGTGCAGCAATGGTAGCGGCACTGAGGGGTTGCCGCGTTTGAATTTTGTATGGATAGAGGTGTGAACTCTGGCGCATGAGACGATACGTGGACGTTGGCGTCATTTGGACCGCAGCTGCAACACGGCGAACGGAAACCCGAGGCCGCTGTCGGATCACCTGCTGCACTAGCTGCGCGTTGCCCTCTGTGGTTGCCGTACGCGGTCGCCCTACCTTTCCAGCACGTTCATCCGTCACGTTCCCAGTCCGTTGAAATTTTTCAAACAGATCCTTTATTGTATCGCTTTTCGGTCCTTTGGTTACATTAAACCTCCGTTGAAAACTTCGTCTTGTTGCAACAACACTGTGTTCTAGGCGGTGGAATTCCAACACCAGAAAAATCCTCTGTTCTAAGGAATAAACCATGTTGTCCACAGCACACTTGCACGTTGTGAACAGCACACACTTACAGCAGAAAGACGACGTACAGAATGGCGCACCCACAGACTGCGTTGTCTTCTATATCTTTCACATCACTTGCAGTGCCATCTGTTGTTGAAAATTGTAACTACTGTAATTTCGAAAGTTTGTCCGCCTGAAAATGTACTGTTGTCCCAAGCATATTGCAACAAACGGTGTATTTCTATCGCTGCTCGTTTAGTTTTTATTGCCGTTTCAAATATACCGGTCATTTTTGAAACACTCTGTAAGTGCTGCACCCGCCTGGCCGCAACCAACAGGTGGAGTCTCCACGCGCCTCCACTCATCAGGATTTTCATTCTGCATGAGGAGACAAACACGGTCGCAGGACTACAAACCATGCGCACCACAGCTCCACGGCGCTGGCACCGACACCCCGTTTCGCTCACCGTCCCAGAGGACTCAGATTCTGGCTATGACTGACCATAGGCCCAATACGACAACGTTTTTCTGTCCGTTTTCGTACAGTCAGTGCCTGTTATCGTCCAGCTACTTTTTTCTTTGGCCATAGAGTTGGCGCATTACTGCACCCCTCCTCTGTACTTTCACCGTCGGAGTGTGGCACGGAACTTAAAGTTCCACCGCCACACCTTCAACGTGCTATGCTCGGCTGTTATTCAGCCGTTGCTTTGAGTCTCCTCTCACTTGTACAGAGAGACAGTTGGACCGGATCTGAACGGGTGACGCTGTGTATTAGTAAACTACCACAAAAAAGGTCGCAACCAGTTGAAGACTAGCCGTTCTACGAACATTACAGCAGAGACTTATGAACTGTATGGTTTAAATTGTATTAGGTGTTGTATACACTGAAGAGACTTCTTATTTGACTGTCGCCAATTGCTTGCGACACACCATTGTAAATTCCAAAAGTTAAGTGTTGTCATTTATCTTACTGTCATAAAAATTCATTAATGCGATCCGAGAAAGCAGGTTTCCTAAGCATTCTATATTAGACGAGTAGGCAGGACACAACACGTACAATGACGTACCGGGTGATCAAAAAGTCAGTATAAATTTGAAAGCCTAATAAACCACGGAATATTCTAGATAGAGAGGTAAAAATTGACACACATGCTTGGAATGACATGGGGTTTTATTAGAACAAAACAAAAAAAAGACAAAAAAAAAACACCCCGTATTGCTAGACGCGTGAAAGATCTCTTGCGCGCGTCGTTTGGTGATGATCGTGTGCTCAGCCGCCACTTTTCGTCATGCTTGGCCTCACAGGCCTCAGTCCGTGCAATTATTGGCTTTGGGGTTACCTGAAGTCGCAAGTGTATCGTGGTCGACCGACATCTCTAGGGATGCTGAAAGACCACATCGGGCGCCAATACCTCGTCATAACTCCAGACATGCTTTACAGTGCTGTTCACAACATTATTCCTCGACTACAGCTATTGTTGAGGAATGATGATGGAGATATTGAGCATTTCCTGTAAAGAACGTCATCTTTGCTTTGTCTTACTGTGTTATGCTAATTGTTGCTATTCTGATCACATGAAGTGCCATCTGTCTTACATTTTTTGAACGTTTGTATTTTTTTTGGTTCTAATAAAACCCCATGTCATTCCAAGCATGTGTGTCAATTTGTACCTCTCCATCTACATTATTCCGTGATTTATTCAGTTTTCAAATTTATACTGACTTTTTGATCACCCGGTATTTATGTAGGTACAACACAAGCATGTGTAGATACTGTCTGCGAAGTTGATTGCGAATAAAGTTAGTAGCACAGAAATAATAAATCAAAACGTCATGCATCTCATGTTTATGAAGTCATATCTCCTGAAATGTGATAGGTAAGTGGTTCTTACCCGGACAGAGATTCTTGCCTGACAGTAAGGGATATGTGTACCGAAATGGTTCAAATCGCTCCAGTGGTTTAGGAGGAGATGTGGAACACACACACAGACACACAAACATACATCTTTATAACATGTATGAATACTGAAAAATCCTTCTACTCTTGAAGGCGTTAAAGAGGCACACCCACACCCACCTGCACCGGGTGACCGTTTAGTGCCGGCCATGTGGCCGAGCGGTTCTAGGCGCTTCAGTCCGGAAACGCGCGACTGCTACGGTCGCAGGTTCGAATCCTGCCTCGGGCATGGATGTGTGTGATGTCCTTAGTTGTTAGGTTTAATTAGTTCTAAGTCTAGGGGACTCATGACCTCAGATGTTAAGTCGCATAGTGCTTAGAGCCATTTGAACCATTTAGGCGTTTTGTAATACAGATAGGAGCAGAATAATTAACTTTTTGAGTCAGAAATGTGGTTACGAAGTAGTGTCATCGTAACAGCGAATCGAAGATTTTCACATGGTGCTATTTGAAGCGACTTTAATAATGGCGCAGTGGTGAAGGAAGTCAAGACACCTCAGTGTAAGCAGCGTTCATATCGCGCTCTGTTACGTAGAGACAGGTTTTCTCTGGCATCCCTGAAACGCATAAGGTAAATGCCGTTTTACTTTCGCATCATGGCGCAGCCTTGTACTCCCTGTATAATGATCTGTTCGTCGATGGCACGTTAATCACCAATCTTCCTTCCTATTGGACACATAGTTATTGCCATGAAAGTAACGGGACGATTCCAACATTGCTACCGACCGAAGTGGCACCGTGGTAATACACTTGACCCACATTTATTAGGCCGTCAAACTTCCACCCGGACATAAAGAGCAAATGTTTGATGGTTTCTGTTGTGAAGGATACGGCAAATTTTCTGCCTCATACTTTCCCAAAGCGAGCTTGTATTCGGTCTCTAATGACCTTGACGTTGACGGGATGTTAATCCTTAATAGCCCTTCCTGCCGTTCCGAATTTTCCGTTATGATGAAAAGAGGTGTCTTTGTGCACAACCGAATAGATACAGTCGTATTTCCTAACTTCCGTAAGCACGTACAATAAAAGAGTTGACAATTGATACTGTTACTGATAGACTACTCTGTATTTTCACGGTGAAGGAAAGAGAATACGCTGCCAAATATGTGTGACGCTTCCGTGCTTCTTGGCTAGCCTAGCGATGTCTTCTATTGTTCGTCAAGACATACTTCACCGTAATATGCGTGGGTCCACGTCGTAAGTAGGTAATGCAGTTCTTTTTTTTCAATAATACGAAGAGATCACTGTGGTTCCACTGTCGATTTTGAGCTAAGGGAAGGAGAATGAGGAGCTGGCATTGCCACGCGTGGCGTCTAGTGCATCGCATGGAGTAGTTTATGCAGATCACTAAGTGAGTGGACTCCCATCCGGAAGCAGCGGCGTTCAGATCCTCGGCCTGCCCTCCAGTTTTTTCGACATTTGATCAAAGAGAATGCTGGGCTACTACACTATGTGACCAAAAGTATCCGGACACCCCCAGAAATATACGTTTTTCATATTAGGTGCATTGTGCTGCCACCTGCTGCCAGGTACTCCATATCAGCGACCTCAGTAGTCATTAGGCATCGTGAGAGAGCAGACTGGGTCGCTGCGCGGAACTCACGGACTTCGAACATGGGCAGGTGATTGGGTGTCACTTGCGTCGTACGTCTCTACGCGAGATTTCCACTTTCCGAAATATCCCTAGGTCCACTGTTTCCGATGTGATAGTGAAGTGGAAATGTGAAGGGATGCGTACAGCACAAAAGCTTGTAGGCCGACCTCGTCTGTTGACTGACAGAGACAGCCGACAGTTGAAGAGGGTCGTAATGTGTAATAGGCAGACATCTATCAAGACCATCACTCAGGAATTCCAAACTGCAATAGGATCCACTGCAAGAACTATGACAGTTAAGGGGGAGGTGAGAAAACTTGAATTTCATGGTCGAGCGGCTGCTCATAAGCCACACATCACGCCGGTAAATGCCAAATGACGGCTCGCTTGGTGTAAGGAGCGTAAACATTGGACGATTGAACAGTGGAAAAACGTTGTGTGGAGTGACGAATCACGGTACGCAATGTGGCGATCCGATGGGAGGGTATGGGTATGGCGAATGCCCGGTGAACGTCATACGCCACCGTGTGTAGTGCCAACAGTGAAATTCTGAGGTGGTGATGTTATGGTGTGGTCGTGGTTTTCGTGGAGGGGTCTTGCACCCCATTGTTATTTTGCGTGACATTATCATAGCACATTCCTACATTGATGTTTTAAGCACCTTCTTGATTCCCACTGTTTAAGAGCAATATGGAGATGGCGATTGCATCTTTCAACAAGATCGAGCACCTGTTCATAATGCACGGCCTGTGGCGAAGTGGTTACACGATAATAACATCCCTGTAATTGGACTGCCCTGCACAGAGTCCTGACCTCAATCCTATAGAATAACTTTGGGGTGTTTTGGAACGCCGACTTCGTGCCAGGCCTCACCGACCGACATCGATTCCTCTCCTCAGTGCAGCGCTCCATGAAGAATGGGCTGCCATTCCCCAAGAGCCTTCCAGTACGTGATTGAACGTAGGCCTGCGAGAGTGGAAGCTGTCATGAAGGCTAAAGGTGGGTCAACACCATATTGAATTCCAGCATTACCGATGGAGGGTGCCACGAATTTGTAAGTAATTTTCAGCGACGTGTCTGGATACTTTTGATCACATAGTGTACCTTTGAAGAGGATGCAACTGTTTCCTCCCTCATCCTTGTCTGATCCGAGGATTTTGTCCGTCGGCAGTTGCCTATTCGCCAACGACACACTAGACTATAGAGTAGCTTCTGCTGTTCGTAAGGTTCCACTGAAACCCTTCCCAAACAAGATTAGCCTCGGATATTCATTCAACGTTAATCAAGTGGCATTTCCACGCTCTCAAGACGGAAGGGGGGGGGGGGTACACGTATTCCTCATGTACTTGGCCTTAATAGCATCATTAGATGGACGTGAATTTCGAATACACACTGTGACTGTTCCGGAAAATAAATATTCACATCTTCACTTTCCGTTCCATAAAATCGGCGAGAAAGTCGTGCATCACCGAAGATGCGTATCAGAGAAATTTGTATACGTGACCTGAAATTCTTTGGGGTTTTTCAAAACGAACTTCATCGCTGCCTGCACAGTACTGTTGGTACTATCTTGCAAAGACGTCGGTGTTGACGAGACGTCGAGCGCTAAATTTTTCCATGACGTAAATGCTACAAAAACGAAGAGACTTCAGTTTGGACACTAAAATGACGATTACTTCCACCATTTTCCTAAGACGCTATATGACTAGCAGGACATTAGAAACATGAAACATCTCTCAGTTTTATATTACAAAAATAGCTCCGATTTCCTCCGCTCGGTGCACGTATTTTTCAGTAGTTCCAGATTTGAGTCGCCCTCGTTTTCTTCTGTTGATTCCGTGCTAACACACGATGTGACCCACTAATACGTATCAATGCTGCATTAGTCAATCGTCCGAGCTATCCGACGTCTACTCCTCCTGCCCGACAATATCAGGACACAGCTTTTTCTGAGTATGTTAGTGCTGTGCAAAAATTACGGCAGCTGATACCATCGAGTATGTTGTCACATTACAAATATCTTTTTTAAATTTTGTTTATTTATCATTAAAAAGCGACCTGCCCGGGCTTCGTACGGGCAACACTATCTGCGGCTGGTGGACTGTTTAGCAATATGTAGCGATATACACAAACCTTCCTCGTGAATTAGTGCACCTATCAGTGAAAACCGTATCAAAACCTGTACAGTAGTTCCTGGGTTTAGCCATAACATACAGACAGAAGAATGCGACGAGAGACGTTAATTTATGATGTGTGTAGCTTTCACAATGAGAACGCTGAATATAATAAATAAGTAAGTTTAGTGCAAGAACCTGCTTTAATGGAATATATGTGTCGCACTTTTGCCCATCTTCCACGTCCTTGGAAACTGAGAAGTAGGAGACAAGTTCTGTTGTACGTCACATCATTTGTCTATGACAGCTGAACATCCTCAACTGAAGAAACATCTTCGCCGTAGACGTAACTAGAGTGTGTGATATATTCCCAGTGTGCCTTTCTGCGCGGAGAGACTGTATGACTCGAATGTTGTAAAACTAGCCATCTTTGAGTGTGATAGTGTAATAGTTCGATTATTGCCGGATCAGTAGTCCACCGTCAAATTCTTTCCTCTCCGTGAGTTAGTTGTGAGATTTAGATGTGCTTAGGTACGGTACTGCCATGATTTAACTGCCTGCTTTTATAGGCTACAAAACGTTGTGTGATTTTGATCAAGTCACGCGCACTGGAGTATTTTCACAGTACTCGTTAAAACTAGTGTATTGTCCCTACGGTAATTGTACGCGCCATCACGCCGTCTAACGCCGATCTTGATGCACCAGTATACAGAGAAACGTATTGTGGTCCAAAATAGCCGAGACTCTTCATCTCTGCATGTGAGCAGCATAAGGAACCTTTTATTACTCACGGAGGGCCATTTTCCACACTTCACTGCGCTTACGACTATAAGCAACGGGCCGATATTTTGAATGAGCTATGTAGATCCCAGTGAGCAACATATCAAGAACGGTTATCTTCTGCAAATTGACTGTATCGTTAAAATTGCTGAGCATACAAAATATAATGCTATGACGCACGTATGCGAAAGTTTTCTTTAAATGTGATAGCTGTCAGGAAAAAAAAAAATGTTTTTCCATGTCGCTCGGCGATAAATTGGCCTAGATAAGAGCCTCTCAAGTGGACCCAACGAAGGAAACGATACCTGAGTGAGATAGAGTAGCAGTGAAATGTTGCATTTGGTTTCTAGAAAAGCCGGCTTCGAATACTTTGGTGGCAGTTCTTGTTAAGTGTGCGCAGCTCTGTCTAATCACTCAAGTTAAGTATTAGCCTTTCTGCAAGCCTGTATGACTACCGGCATACGGAGCATTGGTATTCGATTACCGGTACTGCAAAAAACTTTTCCTATGTTGCGAGAAATAAAAGGGAGCGCTCAGTACCGCGCAGGTAACTGATGAGCTGTCTGAAGGGCGAACAGGTTTCTAAACCCGGAATTAACAGCAAGGAGAGGCTTGCGTTAATTACAAGCCCATCCACCGCTGCGTCCCAGCAGAGCCTCAGGTGGAGTTCGAAGCAGTGCTCGCTCGGCATCAACGCGTGGTTCTCTCCGTAAGATACGAGGTGCATTCAAGTTCTAAGGCCTCCGATTTTTTTTCTAATTAACTACTCACCCGAAATCGATGAAATTGGCGTTACTTCTCGACGTAATCGCCCTGCAGACGTACACGTTTTTCACAACGCTGACGCCATGATTCCATGGCAGCGGCGAAGGCTTCTTTAGGAGTCTGTTTTGACCACTGGAAAATCGCTGAGGCAATAGCAGCATGGCTGGTGAATGTGCGGCCACAGAGAGTGTCTATCATTGTTGGAAAAAGCCAAAAGTCACTAGGAGCCAGGTCAGGTGAGTAGGGAGCATGAGGAATCACTTCAAAGTTGTTATCACGAAGAAACTGTTGCGTAACGTTAGCTCGACGTGGGGGTGCGTTGTCTTGGTGAAACAGCACACGCGCAGCCCTTCCCGGACGTTTTTGTTGCAGTGCAGGAAGGAATTTGTTCTTCAAAACATTTTCGTAGGATGCACCTGTTACCGTAGTGCCCTTTGGAACGCAATGGGCAAGGATTACGCCCTCGCTGTCCCAGAACATGGACACCATCATTTTTTCAGCATTAGCGGTTACCCGAAATTTTTTTGGTGGCGGTGAATCTGTGTGCTTCCATTGAGCTGACTGGCGCTTTGTTTCTGGATTGAAAAATGGCATCCACGTCTCATCCACTGTCACAACCGACGAAAAGAAAGTCCCATTCGTGCTGTCGTTGCGCGTCAACATTGCTCGGCAACGTGCCACACGGGCAGCCGTGTGGTCGTCTGTCAGCATTCGTGGCACCCACCTGAATGGCACTCTTCGCGTTTTCAGGTCGTCATGCAGGATTGTGTGCACAGAACCCACACAAATGCCAACTCTGGGGGCGATCTGTTCAACAGTCATTCGGCGATCCCCCAAAACAATTCCCTCCACTTTCTCGATCATGTCGTCAGACCGGCTTGTGCGAGCCCGAGGTTGTTTCGGTTTGTTGTCACACGATGTTCTGCCTTCATTAAACTGTCGCACCCACGAACGCACTTTCGACACATCCATAACTCCATCACCACATGTCTCCTTCAACTGTCGATGAATTTCAATTGGTTTCACACCACACAAATTCAGAAAACGAATGATTGCACGCTGTTCAAGTGAGGAAAACGTCGCCATTTTAAGTATTTAAAACAGTTCTCATTCTCGCCGCTGGCGGTAGAATTCCATCTGCCGTACGGTGCTGCCGTCTCTGGGACGTATTGACAATGAACGCGGCCTCATTTTAAAACAATGCGCATGTTTTTATCTCTTTCCAGTCCGGAGAAAAAAAATCGGAGCCCTTAGAACTTGAATGCACCTTGTATCATTGACACATCGTAGCAGTCCAGCAGAACGCCCCTATTGTCCAGCACCATAAGTTCCCTTACTTCATGTGCTGCAAATCTAAATTGCTGCTGTGTCTGCAGTGAATCTACTGCTGGTGACACTCTAATCTTAAGGAAAGGACACGATTTAATGGTTTCATTACAGTCTGTGCGGTGATTAGCGGCCTGTTACTCGCCTCCCCTGAAAACTGGCAATTAAGGTTCGCATTGAGAGGCCGAATTTTAATGAATAGTGGGTATCGTTACAGCTTTGTGTTTACAACCAGTTGCAAGAGTTTCTAAATAATTAATTTCCCAAAATTTTCTTACAACCGTTACATGACGTTCAGTTGTGTCTAAGTGCAAAAATAATAAACCTGGAAACACCCGTCGAGAATGTCAGTACCGACCTGTAGGCATTGTTAAAATGAACTCAGGATATACGATTAAAGCTCAGCCCACCCAAAACCAAACGGAATGGTTGCTGACTCTAGCCTCATTAGCCCGAAATATCGGGAATCCCTACCATTTTTAACCCTAAATTGTACAAATACCAATTTCTCTCTCTCAGCAAAGCGTCTATGAGTAATAATAGATGGAAATCTAAATTGGACTGAACATGTAACTCCAGTTTGCAAGAAGTAATCAGCATCTCTCCATGCCCTACACAAAATATACACCTGAAAAAGAAACTTTTACAAACACACATCATCATCATCATCATCATCGTCATCATTTAAGACTGATTATGCCTTTCAGCGTTCAGTCTGGAGCATAGCCCCCCTTATACAGTTCCTCCATGATCCCCTATTCAGTGCTAACATTGGTGCCTCTTCTGATGTTAAACCTATTACTTCAAAATCATTCTTAACCGAATCCAGGTACCTTCTCCTCGGTCTGCCCCGACTCCTCCTACCCTCTACTGCTGAATCCATGAGTCTCTTGGGTAACCTTGCTTCTCCCATGCGTGTAACATGACCCAACCATCTAAGCCTGTTCGCCCTGACTGCTACATCTATAGAGTTCATTCCCAGTTTTTCTTTGATTTCCTCATTGTGGACACCCTCCTGCCATTGTTCCCATCTATTAGTACCTGCAATCATCCTAGCTACTTTCATATCCGTAACCTCAACGTTGTTGATAAAGTAACCTGAATCCACCCAGCTTTCGCTCCCATACAACAAAGTTGGTCGAAAGATTGAACGGTGCACGAATAACTTAGTCTTGGTACTGACTTCCTTCTTGCAGAAGAGAGTAGATCGTAGGTGAGCGCTCACTGCATTAGCTTTGCTACACCTCGCTTCCAGTTCTTTCACTATGTTGCCATCCTGTGAGAATATGCATCCTAAGTACTTGAAACCGTCCACCTGTTCTAACTTTGTTCCTCCTATTTGGCACTCAATCCGTTTATATTTCTTTCCCACTGACATTACTTTCGTTTTGGAGATGCTAATCTTCATACCATAGTCCTTACATTTCTGATCTAGCTCTGAAATATTACTTTGCAAACTTTCAATCGAATCTGCCATCACAACTAAGTCATCCGCATATGCAAGACGGCTTATTTTGTGTTCGCATATCTTAATCTCACCCAGCCAGTCTATTGTTTTCAACATATGATCCATAAATAATATGAACAACAGTGGAGACAGGTTGCAGCCTTGTCTTACCCCTGAAACTACTCTGAACCATGAACTCAATTTACCGTCAACTCTAACTGCTGCCTGACTATCCATATAAAGACCTTTAATTGCTTGCAAAAGTTTGCCTGCTATTCCATAATCTTGTAGAACAGATACTAACTTCCTCCTAGGAACCCGGTCATATGCCTTTTCTAGATCTATAAAGCATAGATACAATTCCCTGTTCCACTCATAACACTTCTCCATTATTTGCCGTAAGCTAAATATCTGGTCCTGACAACCTCTAAGAGGCCTAAACCCACACTGATTTTCATCCAATACAAACGCATATATCAATATCCAATACAATATCCAATATCCAATACAATATCCAATACAAACACATATATCTCCAGTTATTGTTTACAGCGATGTTTGCAGTGCCCTTCTCACGGAAAGCTCAGGTTATGAATGCCTGTATTCATTATATCTGTCATGTTCGACTCTTTTATCACATTTCACCATCATGTGCACAGCTATAGTGGCTGAGTGCAACACGCGCACACATTCCCTATAGTCTGTCTTCTCTACTGCCTCATCAACGTCCACTCTTGCTTATATCTCTCCTCGACCTTAAACGTGGCACAAACACGCGTTCCCATCACAGCAAAATCCTTTCTGTCCCACCCCATCGTTCAGCCACTTTCTCGAAATACCTCTCAGTAGCAGGAACCCGACGCTGGAGTAATCTCCCGCATTACATTAGAGAAATGAATACAACCTCCAGCTTCAGAAGACAGTTAATGACATACTTACTAAAGCAACAGTGATGAGTACCATTGTCCCTGTACGCATTCGTAACCCTTGCACATCCTTCTTTCCGACCGGATCTTCCTCATTTCCTAGTATTCTTAGCTGGTGCAGACTCCTTAAATTTCCTTTCCTCAGGACTCTATATCAAAAACTCTTAATTTTTTAAAATTATTTCTATATTGCCACTAACATTATTGTCGTTATTATTATCATTAGTGGCAGCAGTAGAAGTAGTAGTAGAAGTACTGCCAGTATTAACTTCATTGGTTAATACCCAGTGTTATCTTCTCGACTTGTCACTGTAGACACACACATTCATTTTGGTGCTGTTTGTCCTATTAAAATTGTTATTTCTTAACTTACTATGATGTAAGAAAGATACTGTATTGGTGAAAATCTGGTCGTATATAAGGGGTTAAATAAATATACAAAGTAAAACGACCGTCAAATTTGATGTTGCCGGCCATTGTGGCCTTGCGGTTCTAGGCGTTTCAGTCCGGAACCGCGCTGCTGCTACGATCGCAGGTTCGAATCCTGCCTCGGGCATGGGTGTGTGTGATGTCCTTAGGTTGGTTAGGTTTAAGTAGTTCTAAGTCTAGGGGACTGATGACCTCAGATGTTAAGTCCCATAGTGTTCAGAGCCATTTAAACCATTATAAATTTGATGTTTCTTCGTGCCGACCAGCGCATCACAACTCGACGATTGGTTCTACAGCTATCAGTCAGTATTGGAAGTGGGTATGAAAATGAGTGAGACTTTTGAATATTCAAAGGTGTGCTGTAGATCGGTTCTGCGAATGGTAACAACAGACCATCTGATTCGAAGAAAACCCATTTGAAGTGAAGTGTTGGAGCGGTTTGAGGTCAATGGAGAGGCCTTTTTGTCACGAATCGGAACGACTGACAAAATATGGATGAATCGCTTTGAGCGGCAGTCACTGGAGTGGCACCACCCGCAATTAACAAGAAATAAGAAATCCGAGGCGGCTCCCTGTGCTGGCGGTCATGATGACAAAATAGTTCAAATAGCTCTGAGCACTATGGGACTCAACTGCTGAGGTCATCAGTCCCCTAGAACTTAGAACTACTTAAACCTATCTAACCTAAGGACATCACACACATCCATGCTCGAGACAGGATTCGAACCTGCGACCGTAGCGGTCGCGCGGTTCCAGACTGTAGTGCCTAGAACCACTCGGCCACCCTGGCCGGCGGTCATGATGACAGTCTATTGGTTTAGTGGTGGTGTAATTCTCATAGATGTGTTGGCTAGAGGGTAAACAATTAATTCGGAGGTGTATGTAAAGACTTTGAACATACTCAACAAATATATATGGCGTGTTTCTCCTGACAAGAATACAAAAGAAATCTTGGCTCTAGTACGACAAATCACGACTACACGCATTTCTCAGAAGTCAGGAAGACTGCGCCAAATTGGGTTGCACATCATTGCCTCTTCTACCCTGTAGCCCATACCTGGCCCTCTCGGACTACCACTTAACCCCTAGCCGTTCTTTGAAGATTCCAACTCGTGAAAACAAATGCGGACCAAACAATTTCGAATACATTTAATGTGTTTCGTTCCTTTTGGCATGGATTCGTATGCAAAGGAACTTCGCATCGTAAATCAGAGTAAGACAGGCACTGCAATATCGTACTAATTTTTAGAATTGTAGCTATTTTTCTATTAGAAATTCGTTCAGGGGGAGCATTTCTTCTTTTAATAGCCTTTATTGTTGACAACATCTACTTTTAGGGGTCGTGTTATTACATTTCTTGTGAAGCGGTCACACTTGAAGAGACCCACAATATTATAATTTCTGTTAAAGTATTTTTTATGCGTAAAATGTATGTTTATATTTTGAAGTATTGTCTGAAATATTATATTACAAAAACATTTATAAAGAAAAGAACAAGAATTAAATTAGTGTTGAGGTTATTAGGAGAAGTATGACGTGAAACAAATAAGCGTATAGCTGTGTACCAGATATCCGCATGTCGGTTTGTATTGCGATTGTTTCGCACGTCAAGCAGGTCCGTTTCGCACTTTCCGTCTCCTGTTGCTTGGGTAGGGATTTCGTCGAACTAAATGGCACGGCAAGGAGTGAACGACGTGGGACACACTTTGAAGATGATGAAAACGTAACTGACGCAATGAAAACATGGCTACGATTACAGGACAAGGGTTCATATTTCTTCAGAATTAAACTTCGTGGGATTGTTGGCGGAAATTGTAGTGACTCGAAACTGAATTAGAGATGACTGCTGTGTCGTCGTGTGTAGTGGAAATGCTAATGAACAGGCGAAGTACTCGCAGGTTGTAAAGAGGTCTCTACTGTCGACACTGCGAGTGGCGTACCCACGAAGAGGAGGTAGCTTACAAAACCCTCGTTCCGCTGGTACTGGCATTTATCTTCAGCGTGGGACCCTTACCAGATAGCATTGATAGAAGAAATGGAGAATATCCAAAAGAGGACAATTCCGTTCAGTATATTTTCATTTAGCAGGCGCGAGTGCTCGGGCACTCCAGTGGTAAAAGCTACAAGAGAGGCGTTGTGCACCACGGAAGGTTTTCTGTTAATATTCCGAAAGCATACGATCCAAGAACAGCCAACTACACTCCTGGAAATTGAAATAAGAACACCGTGAATTCATTGTCCCAGGAAGGGGAAACTTTATTGACACATTCCTGGGGTCAGATACATCACATGATCACACTGACAGAACCACAGGCACATAGACACAGGCAACAGAGCATGCACAATGTCGGCACTAGTACAGTGTATATCCACCTTTCGCAGCAATGCAGGCTGCTATTCTCCCATGGAGACGATCGTAGAGATGCTGGATGTAGTCCTGTGGAACGGCTTGCCATGCCATTTCCACCTGGCGCCTCAGTTGGACCAGCGTTCGTGCTGGACGTGCAGACCGCGTGAGACGACGCTTCATCCAGTCCCAAACATGCTCAATGGGGGACAGATCCGGAGATCTTGCTGGCCAGGGTAGTTGACTTACACCTTCTAGAGCACGTTGGGTGGCACGGGATACATGCGGACGTGCATTGTCCTGTTGGAACAGCAAGTTACCTTGCCGGTCTAGGAATGGTAGAACGATGGGTTCGATGACGGTTTGGATGTACCGTGCACTATTCAGTGTCCCCTCGACGATCACCAGTGGTGTACGGCCAGTGTAGGAGATCGCTCCCCACACCATGATGCCGGGTGTTGGCCCTGTGTGCCTCGGTCGTATGCAGTCCTGATTGTGGCGCTCACCTGCACGGCGCCAAACACGCATACGACCATCATTGGCACCGAGGCAGAAGCGACTCTCATCGCTGAAGACGACACGTCTCCATTCGTCCCTCCATTCACGCCTGTCGCGACACCACTGGAGGCGGGCTGCACGATGTTGGGGCGTGAGCGGAGACGGCCTAACGGTGTGCGGGACCGTAGCCCAGCTTCATGGAGACGGTTGCGAATGGTCCTCGGCGATACCCCAGGAGCAACAGTGTCCTTAATTTGCTGGGAAGTGGCGGTGCGGTCCCCTACGGCACTGCGTAGGATCCTACGGTCTTGGCGTGCATCCGTGCGTCGCTGCGGTCCGGTCCCAGGTCGACGGGCACGTGCACCTTCCGCCGACCACTGGCGACAACATCGATGTACTGTGGAGACCTCACCCCCCACGTGTTGAGCAATTCGGCGGTACGTCCACCCGGCCTCCCGCATGCCCACTATACGCCCTCGCTCAAAGTCCGTCAACTGCACATACGGTTCACGTCCACACTGTCGCGGCATGCTACCAGTGTTAAAGACAGCGATGGAGCTCCGTATGCCACGGCAAACTGGCTGACACTGACGGCGGCGGTGCACAAATGCTGCGCAGCTAGCGCCATTCGACGGCCAACACTGAGGTTCCTGGTGTGTCCGCTGTGCCGTGCGTGTGATCATTGCTTGTACAGCCCTCTCGCAGTGTCCGGAGCAAGTATGGTGGGTCTGACACACCGGTGTCAATGTGTTCTTTTTTCCATTTCCAGGAGTGTATATCGTGAGTTACCTTGCGGGGTAGAGACGTGGATGCGGATGTAGGTATATGCATCATTTGTTCCTGAATGTATTAAAATCTCAAGGGATGACGCTTAGGCGAGGTGCTGTAGTTCCCTTCATTCACAAGTAATTACGCGTACTTGTGGTGATTTCATTACGTTGATGGCTACGTGTACTTCACTAGCTTATCTCCGAATTTGTGAATAGTTACAATGACGCGTACCTCGTGACACAGTTTCGACTTATGGAAGCGAAACGTATTTAAAGTACGCATGGGGTACCTGAAAGTATTTGAAAGAAGTCGCCGTATTTTGTACCTGAACGAACTTCACTCTAGCAAAAGGAAACTAAGTAATAAAAATGGAAGTGGAATCTTACCTCGTTTCTTACTCTTTTCTACATTCTGGAGGAGGACCATTTTGTTAAAAGGAAAAAAAAGCGACAGGTATCTCCCTGTTCCTCATACCGTTTAAATACGGTAATGAAGTTATCCGCAGAACATAACAGGATGCAGCAACGACGTATTCGACGGAAAAGCCTGTCATCAGTAGAGTGGCTGCCAATTAACATATTGACGTCGATTATTTCTGCAAGCGTAACTATTAATCGCCACAGTGTCGTTTTATGTCGAGTTTCTTCATTTTCCTTTTATTTCACGGAGGCAGAATGCTTGGCTTTGTAAACAGAGTCGGATTCTTTGGTTGCGCTGCGTGCTATTTTTGGGCAAAAGGAAAAAAAAAGCCGTCCGTTTTTTCGAGCGGCTGCGATTGAGTTTCCCGAGTATTGTGAGCGTTGATTATACTGGCACAGGAGCCGCCCGCTAACCGAAACCCACCCGATTTCGTCTCTCTCGTTAGTCTCCCTGCTCGTAACAGGTCCAATCGAGAGCATCGCTTTAAATTTGCAATTTGCTGACAACGATTTAAATCGGACTGTGTTTTTGCAAATGGCATCTGTGCGAGCGAAGACTTGTTCGCAGGTTTAAGCGGAATCGTACATTTGAGGCTGCTGTAGAAACATTGAAATTTTGTAAACAAGCAGTTTGTGGTTTTTTCCTTCTTTTTTGTGAGTGGTGACGCCAACGCTACCTTAATTATTCTTGTCACGGAGAGAGCTCGTTGTGCATCATATACAGAAGAAATATGTTGTACGAGACGGCACTTAATTTACTGCCATGGGCTCGATGCATTAGTCTCAGAGACTGTTCGTTCTTACTCCAAGCTTGATATATATGCATATCAGAGAGTGCATCACTGGATGTAGGGCTACAGTAGCCAACAAGAATATAATCAGCGGTGCGTATTGATAAAGAATTTATTGAAGTCATTTTAACTCTATAGTTCAGGAATATTGGAATTTTTGAAAAACTTCCCATTTTCTTTTTTCAGAATCGTAAGAGAAAACAGATTCTGTAACGCAGGACGCTAAATATGTTGCAATGTAAAAGGGACATGTGTATAATCAATCAGGGATCTTTTGTTGTTTTGAAATTGTAAAATTTGTAGATGCTGAATTATGAACAAATAAAACAGGAGATTTATCAGCATCCTCAGTTAGAAACTTAGTCTTTGGTAGTTTTCGGGTTCATTAAAAGATCTACCTAATGCTCTTGTAACTCTAACATGAAATAATTGTGTTAAAAATACATATACTGTGTTGTGCAACAAAATAGAGTAGATTATTTTGCTTCCTGAACTGAGTAATTTATAACACATTAGGCGTGTATCTATCAAAATTCAATTTTAAATCTATGTTCTATACGGTAACAGTATGATTCAATATTGTTACAATCGACAATGGCTATTCGAAAAATTTTAAGTGCGTAAAGCCTCTAGAAAGTAAAGTTTGTATTTATTTTAAAACCTGATTTCATGAATTTCAGTTAAATAATTTTTGGATAGAAGGTGAAAACTATACGACGGGACGTTAAACACTAACCACCACCACCACCACCACCGGTGAAAACTATAATACAATTTTTCAACTTTAGCTTCTTGTTTCTCAATTATTCTCTGTATTCCAAACGACAAACACACACAGAGAAGGGGCAAGCACAAATCGTGTATGTCGTGATAGTTGTGTACAGAAAACACGTAAAACACAGTATCATAGAATTGATCATAGGCTCTCCACAGGCCCAAGTTACCCCGTTGAACTGTTTGCTTCGACGTGCCAGACGAGTAATTTTGTTATCCGTAGACCTTATGATCTCGTGTTATGGCCTCAATAGTTAGAATCTACTGCATAGTGACATTTTTGCTGTTAGCGTCAATTAATGTCGTCACACTATCATTGGTGAATAAAGTAAGATACAGTCACCCCTAAAAGGTAAAGGATTGTTCATTGAGTCGGAACCGTGCGAAAGGAGACTCAATTATCGATGGAGGCTGTGTTACATGATTTCTATATTTCTCACTTTTCGTCACCAGCTCACAGACAGCGAGAAGAACAATATCTTCTCTTCGCATTGTACGCTTGTTCATTTCAAATAACTACGTTTTCCATCAATTATTCCACGTTTCAGTGTCGACTGTGGAGCCAGAAAGCTGCTGCTTTGTTCGAAGCTACCCGCATAATTGATGTGCTGCGGTTATTACAGGGATGTACGCGTGATCCCCGTGTAGCCTGCATAGTTAATAGAGGCCACGACGTGGTTGCTAGGTAGCAGCGAGGCGGCAATTGATTTCCGTGCGGCATGACGTGAAGAGCAATGTGCGGCATTATTTCGCGTGTTCAGTCCAGCTTTCGGAAAAGCCTGTACCGTCCCAGCAAAATTCATCTGCGTTCTGGCATAATCAGAGCTAAAGAACGAGATTTGGCGTTTTCAGTCTGAGTGCTCATTATTCCAGTACTGAAAAGTTGAATACACGGGTATAGTGGTCATTAAAAGATAACATTGTACATATTGTGCATATGCAGTGCAGTAGGAAGACTGCATGATTAAAGTTGCAGTTTACGTGAAGTATACAAAATGTCCTATATTGACAATGTACAGGGTTATTACAAATGATTGAAGCGATTTCACAGCTCTACAATAACTTTATTATTTGAGGTATTTTCACAATGCTTTGCACACACATAGAAAAACTCAAAAAGTTTTTTTAGGCATTCACAAATGTTCGATATGTGCCCCTTCAGTGATTCGGCAGACATCAAGCCGATTTTCAAGTTCCTCTCACACTCGGCGCAGCATGTCCCCATCAATGAGTTCGAAAGCATTGTTGATGCGAGCTCGCAGTTGTGGCACGTTTCTTGGTAGAGGAGGTTTAAACACTGAATCTTTCACATCACTATGCGTGAAACTTGCCCGCACGCGTTCAACCGTTTCTTCGCTCACTGCAGGCCGCCCCGTTGATTTCCCCTTACAGAGGCATCCAGAAGCTTTAAACTGCGCATACCATCGCCGAATGGAGTTAGCAGTTGCTGGATCTTTGTCGAACTTCGTCCTGAAGTGTCGTTTCACTGTTATGACTGACTGATGCGAGTGCATTTCAAGCACGACATACGCTTTCTGGGCTCCTGTCGCCATTTTGTCTCACTGCGCTCTCGAGCGCTCTGGCGGCAGAAACCTGAAGTGCAGTTTCAGCCGAACAAAACTTTTTTTTCTACGTATCTGTAGTGTGTCGTGACCATATGTCAATGAATGGAGCTACAGTGAATTTATGAAATCGCTTCAATCATTTGTAATAGCCCTGTATTGACTTGTTAAGCTTAATGCTGTTGGAAGCCAATGACGACATTCCAAGATAGGAAATCAGTCACACAATGCAGAGAGTAGGCAGAGTGTTAGTATATATGTTACAAGAGCCCCCGTGGATTGCAGACGCTGCGGGCAGATGTCCCAAAGTAGAGGTTTCAGTATAGAGAATTAACTGGTAACTCCGTCCACCACACACACGATGTTGTAAAATGCCACAATAGAAGACGGTCACAAACAGGCACTTCTTAGAATGGAGTGTAAGCTTCATACTAGCCCTTGAGAACCGCAACGTCAATGGGTTTACACATGTTAGAGTGAGATGGAAAATGGGTAGAAGTGCTACAACGCCTGTCACCACGCAAGAGAGACCTCAGGTCAGTGCCAGGTGATGTAGAACAGTTTCGTTGCTAGCCATAATAGGAAGGGCTTTCAAATGAGTGCTGTTGCTACTAAACTTGGAGCTTGTTAATGTGAAGGCCAGAAGCATCCCTATCTACAGAGCAGGAGGAGGGAAAGGATCTAAAGGCGGTTGGCCAGAGGCATCACGGAGGTGCAGAGCGCCGCATTGGATTGTCCGATGCCTGTACAGTGCTGGGACACAGTGTATATAGGCAGAAATAGTGTGCCACCACAATACTTCAAGAACTTTTTTTTTCCTACATTCTCAGTCAGGCCGCTGGGTCGCCAACTCCGTGTCGCTCGTCAGCAGCTTTGGGTAAGCTTCGACATGTCTGTTTTCCTCACTTGGAGTGCTCCTGTCAATGTTCGTGTGTTACAGTGTGCTAGTGATTGCTATTTCTGTTGGCTGTCACCCCACGAACTTAGACAATGACTTCCGCGGAGCAATCAGTTGCATCGTGCAACCAGCTGCTGTTTCTAAAGTTTAAATTAGCCTTCATTATGTAAGTTATTCACACCTCTGAGTTTCCTGTTGGCAGTATTCTGTCAAGACCCAAAATCCGCATCTCTAATAGGTGCCCCATAACAGTGTTTGGCGAATATCTAAGCAACCAGCCTGCCGCCAACGGTTTGTCTTTCTGTATTTGCAGCTAACCGCGTGGGAAGTACAGACTTTACCTATAATCTCCTGTCTTCCGTCTATCCTTTGTTAGGACGCGACAGAGTGTAAAATTTACCACTTGGAGATAGCACCTCTGGTAGCGATAGCGGCTCTAGGCAGACTTGGCATTGAGTAGAACTGAGTATTGATGAAAGATACGGGAGCATCATTCCAGCTCTATCACAGAGTTCCTCAAATATAGGGGCTGGCGAGTGGTGCGGTACTATACTCACGGAAAAACTTGACCAGATGTTTTCAGGTGGTGAGAGATCTGGAAAAGTGCTGGCCAGGGCAACAGTCCAAATACTCTCTATCGGGGCGGATCAGGTCACCACTGTCAACATAGTTTTGATTTGTCTTGTTGGACTGTAAAGGCTGATGTCCACATTAGTGGATATGTAAATCATCTTCCGTCACAGCAGATGCTGTGTCTGTTTGACGATGAAGAGTACAGTCTTTCTATGTTAGTTCTCCTCTGAACCTCTACACGAGCATGCGTCCATGTTGATGCTATACGCGTACGGCCAGCCTAATTTAGGTTTTCCGTGATTTCCATAAATCGCTCCAGGCTAATGCCGGGATGGTTCCTCTGAAAAGGCACGGCCGACTTCCTTCCCCGTCCTTCCCTAATCCGATGACCTCGCTGTCTGATCTCCCCCTCCACCCCCCCCCTTCCCCCTAAGACAAGTTCGAAGAAACGACGTGGTACTACTCTTGTGTCCAGTGTTGTCGTTGGGAGCTGTCATCGCACCGTACGCCTGGGTACGTTTCTCGCTGCAGACAAGCGCATTTCGTAGCCCATTATAGAAGATTATGACCACCGACCTACTATCGATATAAACCCGTCCAGGCGATAGCAGCCTCACCTGGCGACGAAAGACTGCTAGTCAGCACACACACGGTACATGTACAGGGTGTTTCAAAAATGACCGGTATATTTGAAACGGCAATAAAAACTAAACGAGCAGCGATAGAAATACACCGTTTGTTGCAATATGCTTGGGACAACAGTACATTTTCAGGCAGACAAACTTTCGAAATTACAGTAGTTACAATTTTCAACAACAGATGGCGCTGCGGTCTGGGAAACTCTATAGTACGATATTTTCCACTTATCCACCATGCGTAGCAATAATATGGCGTAGTCTCTGAATGAAATTACCCGAAACCTTTGACAACGTGTCTGGCGGAATGGCTTCACATGCAGATGAGATGTACTGCTTCAGCTGTTCAATTGTTTCTGGATTCTGGCGGTACACCTGGTCTTTCAAGTGTCCCCACAGAAAGAAGTCACAGGGGTTCATGTCTGGCGAATAGGGAGGCCAATCCACGCCGCCTCCTGTGGGTTTCGGATAGCCCAAAGCAATCACACGATCATCGAAATATTCATTCAGGAAATTAAAGACGTCGGCCGTGCGATGTGGCCGGGCACCATCTTGCATAAACCACGAGGTGTTCGCAGTGTCGTCTAAGGCAGTTTGTACCGCCACAAATTCACGAAGAATGTCCGGATAGCGTGATGCAGTAATCGTTTCGGATCTGAAAAATGGGCCAATGATTCCTTTGGAAGAAATGGCGGCCCAGACCAGTATTTTTTGAGGATGCAGGGACGATGGGACTGCAACATGGGGCTTTTCGGTTCCCCATATGCGCCAGTTCTGTTTATTGACGAAGCCGTCCAGGTAAAAATAAGCTTCGTCAGTAAACCAAATGCTGCCCACGTGCATATCGCCGTCATCAGTCCTGTGCACTATATCGTTAGCGAATGTCTCTTGTGCAGCAATGGTAGCGGCGCTGAGGGGTTGCCGCGTTTGAATTTTGTACGGATAGAGGTGTAAACTCTGGCGCATGAGACGATATGTGGACGTTGGCGTCATTTGGACCGCAGCTGCAACACAGCGAACGGAAACCCGAGGCCGCTGTCGGATCACCTGCTGCACTAGCTGCGCGTTGCCCTCTGTGGTTGCCGTATGCGGTCGCCCTACCTTTCCAGCACGTTCATCCGTCACGTTCCCAGTCCGTTGAAATTTCTCAAACAGATCCTTTATTGTATCGCTTTTCGGTCCTTTGGTTACATGAAACCTCCGTTCAAAACTTCGTCTTGTTGCAACAACACTATGTTCTAGGCGGTGGAATTCCAACACCAGAAAAATGCTCTGTTCTAAGGAATAAACCATGTTGTCTACAGCACACTTGCACGTTGTGAACAGCACACGCTTACAGCAGAAAGACGACGTACAGAATGGCGCACCCACAGACTGCGTTGTCTTCTATATCTTTCACATCACTTGCAGCGCCATCTGTTGTTGAAAATTGTAACTACTGTAATTTCGAAAGTTTGTTCGCCTGAAAATGTACTGTTGTCCCAAGCATATTGCAACAAACGGTGTATTTCTATCGCTGCTCGTTTCGTTTTTATTGCCGTTTCAAATATACCGGTCATTTTTGAAACACCCTGTAATATCAGTGAGCATGCTATCCATGTATAGAATGGGAAAGGCGCGAGATTTATCTTAGTTTGACCGAGGGCAGATGGTGATGGTCCAGGGGCTCGGCACGAGGATTTCGGAAATTGCACGACCTGTAGGGTGTTTCAGGAGCGCTGTTGTGAGTGTCTTCAACACATGGCGAAATCAAGGCGAAACCACGTTCGGACGTCGTGGGACTGGGCGTTCACTCCTCATTACAGAGGTCGCACGTCCGTAGTTTGGGCAGACTGCTAAAACAGGACAGGCGGCGAAATGGCAGAGTGCAAATGTGTCTGAACACATAGTGCACTGAACACTCCTAACGATGGATTTCCGCAACCGACGACCATGCATGTAAAAATGTTAACACGACGACATCGGCAACTGCGACTAAAATGGGCACATGACCATTGGCACTGGATGTTGCCGCAATGGCAGAGCGTGTCGTGGTCTGATGAATCCTGATACCTTCTTCAGCATGACGACGAGAGGTCGCGAATCCGTCGTCTTCCAGGGAACAGCTTCTTGACGCCTGTACTGCGGGACAGAGACAAGCTCGCAGCGGCTCCATTATGAGCTGGGGAACACCACGTTGACTCCATGGGCCAATTGGAGCTCGTGCAAGACAGTATGATGGCCAAGGAGTAACGTACACTGGTTGCAGACCACGTACACCCCTTCATGGCTATTATGGTTCCTGACGGCAGTGGCATTTTTCAGCAAGATAATGCGCCATTTCAGAAAGCCAGAAGTGAGAAGCAGTGGTTCAAGGAACACAGTGGTGAGTTCCAATTGATGTGATGGCCCCCAAACTCGCCAGATCTGACCCCGATCGAACACATCTGGGATGTGATTAAACGTGGCGTCAGAGCTCATCGCCCCGATCCCCGGTATTCACGGAAATTAGGCGACTTGAGTTTGCACCCCTTCATGACTATTATGGTTCCTGACGGCAGTGGCATTTTTCAGCAAGATAATGCGCCATTTCAGAAAGCCAGAAGTGAGAAGCAGTGGTTCGAGGAACACAGTGGTGAGTTCCAATTGATGTGATGGCCCCCAAACTCGCCAGATCTGACCCCGATCGAACACATCTGGGATGTGATTAAACGTGGCGTCAGAGCTCATCGCCCCGATCCCCGGTATTCACGGAAATTAGGCGACTTGAGTTTGCACCCCTTCATGACTATTATGGTTCCTGACGGCAGTGGCATTTTTCAGCAAGATAATGCGCCATTTCAGAAAGCCAGAAGTGAGAAGCAGTGGTTCGAGGAACACAGTGGTGAGTTCCAATTGATGAGATGGCCCCCAAACTCGCCAGATCTGACCCCGATCGAACACATCTAGGATGTGATTAAACGTGGCGTCAGAGATCATCGCCCCGCTCCCCGGAATTCACGGAAATTAGGCGACTTGAGTTTGCATATGTGGTGCCAACTCCCTCTAGCGACCTGCCAACGCCCCATTGCTTCTACGCCACGAGCGTCGTCGCTGTTATCCGTGCCAAAGGTGGACACATGGGCTATTAACACACACATTTCTCATGCTCTTTGAGAACTGCTATCCATTAGAACGTTGTAAACGGGGTACCAGCAGTAATGGGCAGCCTGGCTGGCTGACTAGTGGGACAAGGAGATCTTATAGAACAAAGTGGGAATTATATCAAACTGTTAGACGTAGTCACAATCAAGCTACAGTAGCTCATTACAAACAGTATTGTAAGGCGCTTAAAAATGTTATTAGTAAGGCAAAGAGTATGTGGTATGCAAATAGAGTAGCTAATTCACACAATAAAATTAAAACCATATGGTGAAGGAAGTGTCTGGTCAGCAGCACAAGGTCGACGATATAAAGTCAGTTCGCAATAAAAATATTTCTGTTTCTGATAAATCAGATATTAGTACAGTATTTAACAATCATTTTCTGAGCATTGCTGGGGAACTAAATAAAAATTTAGTTTCTACAGGGAACCCTGTATCTTTCTTGGTAAATACCTTACCGAGATTGATGTCTGAAAGACTCCTCTGTGATACAGACAAGGGGCAGATTGACTTAATAATTAAATCACTGAAGATTAGGACCCTCATGGTTATGATAGAGTGTCTAGCAGAATATTAAAGTACTGTGCTGCACATGTTAGCCCTGTATTTAGCCATATTTTTATATATGGCTGTGAGCACTATGGGACTTAACATCTGAGGTCATCAGTCCCCTAGAACTTAGAACTACTTAAACCTACATCACACACATCCATGCCCGAGGCAGGGTTCGAACCTGCGACCGTAGCGGTCACGCGGGTCCAGACTGAAGCGCCTAGAACCGCTCGGCCACTCTGGCCGGCCCCATATTTTTAATTTTTCCCTTTAGGAATGGTCAGTTTCCTGAGAAATTAAAGTACTCAGTAGTAAAGCCGCTTTATAAAAGGGGAGAGAGGGATAATATAGATAATTTTAGACCTATTTCTATGCCATCAGTGTTTGCAAAAGTTATTGAAAAGGGTGTGTATGTAAGGATAATTAATCATTTTGCTATCAAATGTACAGTTCGGCTTTAGAAGTCGTTTAACAATTGAAAATGCTATATTCTCTTTTCTCTGTGAGGTACTGGGTGGGTCAAACAAAACGTTTCGAACGCTTGGCATATTTTTTGATTTAACTAAGGCATTTGATTGTGTTGATCACAAAATATTGCTCCAGAAGTTGGACCATTACGGAATACGGGGAGTAGCTCACAATTGGTTCACCTCTTACTTTAGCAACAGGCAGCAAAAGGTCATTATTCGCAATGTTGATAATGGCTGTGATGTGGGGTGTGAGTGGGGTACTGTCAAATGGGGGGTGCCCCAGGGATCAGTGTTGGGGCCACTCCCTTTCCTTATTTGTATAAATATATGCCCTCTAGTATTACAGGCAATTCTAAAATATTGCTGTTTCCTGATGACACTAGCTTGGTAGTAAAGGATGTTGTGTGCAACTTTGCCACATTTCGAATAGTGCAGTTGATGACATAAGTTCATGGCTTTTAGAAAACTACATTACGCTAAATCACAGTAAGACTCAGTTTTTAAAGTTTCTAACACATAATACAACAAAACCTGACGTTTTGATTTCACAGAACGGGCATATGATTAGTGAAACTGAACAGTTCAAATTTCTAGGTGTTCAGGTAGATAGTAAGCTTGGAAGCCCACGTTGAGGATCTTGTTCAAAGACTTAATACTGCCATTTTTACTATTCGAACAGTATCTGAAGTGAGTTATCGTTCGACACGAAAATTAATCTATTTTGCTTATTTTCATTCGCTTACGTCATATTGTATTATATTTTGGGGTAACTCTTTCCATTCTAAAAGGATATTTTTAGCTCAGAAACGAGCGGTTCGGGCAATAATTGGTGTAAGTTCACGAACCCTTTGTCGACCCCTGTTCACGAGTCTGGGTATTTTGAAATTGTCCTCTCAGTATATATATTCCTTACTCTCATTTCTTGTTAACAGTGTTAGCTTATTATCAAGAATAAGCAGCTTTCACTCGGTCAATTCTCGGCAGAAATCATACCTGCATTTGGATCGGACTTCCTTAGCTCTTGTGCAGAAAGGTGTGCACTATACTGCTGCATCCATTTTCAATAAGCTACCACTCGAACTCAAAAATCTTAGCAGTAATCCACGTGCTTTCAAATCTAAACTGAAGAGTTTCCTCATGGGTCACTCCTATTCTGTCGAGGAGTTCCTTGAAAAATTAAGCTGATTCTTATTGTGTTGTTGACTTCTTTTACTTGAACTTATGGACTTACGTTTCTCGGTTTCATAAACATTTATTTTTCTCTGTTGAGCCGTGCGTGGCTCGTGTTCGTGCCGTATCTCATTTGACATCCCGTTTTTACTGTACTGCAACCTCGTTATGTTAATTTCAATTACTGGCGTCACTGAGTAGCCGCCTTGACTGCCCGTGAGCGGCAGGAACGGCGTTTATCGATACAAGCCCTGGCGTATTATCTTTGCTGGACTGCTGTTACTTCCCGGTTGTCGTGTGTTCGTAGTTAGTTCGTATCTGGCAGTGAGTTGCAACGCGCCAGCAGTGGAGTTCGCACCTGGCAGTCGCGTAGTTGGGACGCGGCAGTGAGGTTCCGATAGCCATGATTCGCTCGACCGTTATCGGCACACACGGTTTCAATAGGGACGGTCTTGGTTGATCATCGGTTGGTCGTTTTACCGGACGACGCGATTGCTCGCCGATCGTTTATGGGTTGGAGATGTGAGTGTCTTAACTCGCGGTTGGTCCTCGTCACTGCATAGTCACTATTTTTACCATTGGTCGCGTTATTTGTCCAAGTGTTTGTGATACTGTGTGTAGCTTGTGATGCCGACTGCCCAGTTATTTTAGAGCTATTTCCGTGCTGATGTGTATGTGTTGGTCGGTTGGCGCAGTCGTGACGTAGCACCAGTGGGGCATGCAACGTCAGGAAGGTGCGGACAGCCATCACTTGCCAGACGATTGCCGACACACATGTTTTGAGTGGGGATGACTTTGGTGGACCGTCGGTCGGTCGTCCGTCTTGTTAGACGACGTGTATTTGGCCGGCGATTGCTTATGGGTTGGCTGTGTCCGCCCACTCGTGGTTCGTCCTCGTTATTGCACAGTCACTGCCGTGAGCGTCGTCTAGTCCTCGTGCAGATGTTCGTGGGGCTGTGTGTAGTTTGGTGATTTTCGCTGACAAAATGAGATTTTCACTCTGCAGCGGAGTGCGCGCTGATATGAAACTTCCTGGCAGATTAAAACTGTGTGCCCGACCGAGACTCGAACTCGGGACTTTTGCCTTTCGCGGGCAAGTGCTCTACCAACTGAGCTACCGAAGCACGACTCACGCCCCGTACTCACAGCTTTACTTCTGCCAGTACCTCGTCTCCTACCTTCCAAACTTTACAGAAGCTCTCCTGCGAAGCTTGCAGAACTAGCACTCCTGAAAGAAAGGATATCTGCAAGCTTCGCAGGAGAGCTTCTGTAAAGTTTGGAAGGTAGGAGACGAGGTACTGGCAGAAGTAAAGCTGTGAGTACCGGGCGTGAGTCGTGCTTCGGTATTTCAGTGGGCAGACCACTTGCCCGCGAAAGGCAAAGGTCCCGAGTTCGAGTCTCGGTCGGGCACACAGCTTTAATCTGCCAGGAAGTTTCATATCAGCGCACACTCCGCTGCAGAGTGAAAATCTCATTCTGGAAACATCCCCCAGGCTGTGGCTAAGCCATGTCTCCGCAATATCCTTTCTTTCAGGAGTGCTAGTTCTGCAAGCTTCGCAGGAGAGCTTCTGTAAAGTTTGGAAGGTAGGAGACGAGGTACTGGCAGAAGTAAAGCTGTGAGTACCGGGCGTGAGTCGTGCTTCGGTAGCTCAGTTGGTAGAGCACTTGCCCCCGAAAGGCAAAGGTCCCCAGTTCGAGTCTCGGTCGGGCACACAGTTTTAATCTGCCAGGAAGTTTCATATCAGCGCACACTCCGCTGCAGAGTGAAAATCTCATTCTGGAAACATCCCCCAGGCTGTGGCTAAGCCATGTCTCCGCAATATCCTTTCTTTCAGGAGTGCTAGTTCTGCAAGCTTCGCAGGAGAGCTTCTGTAAAGTTTGGAAGGTAGGAGACGAGGTACTGGCAGAAGTAAAGCTGTGAGTACCGGGCGTGAGTCGTGCTTCGGTAGCTCAGTTGGTAGAGCACTTGCCCGCGATAGGCAAAGGTCCCGAGTTCGAGACCCGGTCGGGCACACAGTTTTAATCTGCCAGGAACTTTCGCTGACAAGTTTATTTGAGTGTTGTCGGCGTATTGCCTCTGAGTTAATCGGTAGTTTGATTAAACGACGTGGCTTTTCGGGTCGTCCGCCCCTTATGGGTTGTCTGGGATCCGTTACGGTTTGGTTCAGTCTCTGCTGTCAACATCGGTGAAATTTTGGTGCAAGTGCGGAGCGGAACTCACCTGGGGCAATAGGTCTGTTGACGGTTTGTCGGTTAGGTTGCTGTCGGATTGTGGATGGTTGAGCCGACTGCCTGTCTCACCTAAACGAACGTTAGTACTTCAAGTGCTGGCCGAAATGGGAAATTTCAACTGTATGTGGTGCGATACGACATGAAATGTAGCCAATAAATCACGAATTCTGCAGACTAGTTGGCAAGGCTGCACAATAACATGTAGAACTACGGAGTCACGAACATTTTTGTACAATCATAACCTGTGTGGGCTGTAATTATCGTATGGCAGTGAAACTTGGTAGATATGCAAATGCGTTAATGCGAAACCGATTTACGCCGAAAAAAATTAGTTACACTTTTGGCACCAGGTGCAAATCTGCCGCTCTACAGCATCTCGTCGCCGTCTCTGGTGCTCACATCGAACAAATTGTGTAAGCAGTTAATAATGTGATCTAAGTTATGGCTTTCTCACTTGTTTGACGTTTTCTGCCCACGTCTCGTTCTTAATCCATTACATAGGGCAAAATTTCACACGTATTTCTTGCATTCACAGCGCCAAATTTGCACCTGGTGGCCAAAATTGGAACTAATTTTTTTCCCAGCATTAACGCATTACGATATCTACCAACTTCCGCTGCCATACGATAATTACAGCCTACACTCTACCTTTGTGAGTAGATACACTTTAATTATAACCACGTAGTAGCTTCAGCAAAACAATATTGAAGATAACTATAAAAAGTTTGAGATACAGTACTTATTATGTACTTCCTTCTATGGTTGGCTCTTCGACATGGTCTCCAGTCGCATCTTGGGTGAAAGTCTGTATTTCTAGAGTATTTAATTTTTAATTCATGATGACATTTCACCAGTTACGTACTTACCTTTTCTCAGGAGGTTGTAGGGAAAGCATGAATTGTGCAGAACTGATTGTAATGGTCCACCGCTTTCTCTTGAATCCCACACAAAGTACACGGGTGAAGAGACTGCTGTGTAGAGTCAGTGAATGACGCAAGGAAGATGTAATTACCGTTAGCACGTTCTAAGAGGAGGCGGTGCAGAAGTGTATATTGAAGCTGGCGATTTGTAATTGGATTATTCCAGTTTTCATTGCGGCGTATTTGCATCGCGCTGCTCGCGGCGTCTTGGGGGCACTTGGGAGAGTTAGTTAATTTGCTTACCGCGGCAAGTGGCGTGCGAAATGAGCGGGTCACGGCGCAACGGAGCGCGGCGAACGCTTCGTTGGCCAAGGCAGCCGCAAACCGAGCGTGCCGTTGCGTCAGTGCCCGCCGTCTCAGCAGCAAGTGTCCGTCTTCGTGCGTGTAGAAGGGGTAGTTTTGTGAAATCGGGGTAAACTTTGAAAATCCTATACAAAAACATTATCAGTCGAAGTTATTGGAAGGATCACAATTTCTGCTTATATAAAAAAGAATCCTGTTAAGGGGCTCCGGAAAGGCTCAAAATCATGAAAAGTTCAATTTTTACTTTTTTGCGTTTTCTGAATCTGCAGACGATTACCTTTTAATAGATATATAATTATTCAATTCCGAAGACTACAACTATTTTTAAATTTTTTTTGAAATGTGTTCTACATGGGCGTGACCCACTGTGGCGCTGTTAAACTGCTGTCAAATGGTGTTATTATTAACGTCCGTGTTCATCAGGTACATTTTAGTAATGTGAGATACAGTATGTGTTGTGGCTAACCTGTGATGCTTCAATATATATCGCTGGTGTGATTGTCGATTGTTTCATGTTTATTTACTCTGTTGTTATCTCGTGAGTAAAAGTAAAGTTATTAGAAATACTCTGAAGGCTTTTAAGAAAAGGAGAAATGTTGGAAAGCCAAAGTTATTTAGAAATATGGGAATGAAGATAGGTTCTAACATGGTACGAGCGATGCTTGCTTTAGACAAGGAACGCCTTCGGGCTGCAGACAGGGCTGTAAAGAGTCTAGAAATACAAGCAAGAGTAAACAGGAGGAGGAACAAGAGGAAGCTGGAGGAGGAGTTTGTAGAGGATGAAGATAATCCATCCTATGGACCTGGAATGCACTAAAAAGTTAATCCAATCTTTGTCGCTCGATTCCCAAAACTTTTATTTTCTCATACTAATTACATGTTTTCTAAGGATCTTCCAAACATATTTGTTTCAAACTTTCAGTAAATGTTACACAGTACCTTCTGCATAATTTAACACAGCCTTTTTCCAAAAAACTGTATATTTTTGAATATATAAATAAAAAATTGCAAAAAAATGTTGTGAATTTTCATTACAATTAAAAAAAATCATCTTTAATAACGGAACTAAAATTTTGTAAAATCCCTGTGTTAAGTTGTAGCCCATATTTCAATAAATAATCTGTAAAAAGTTCAACTTCCTACCTCAAATACTTTGTGAGGAAAGATGTAATTTATAAGCGTTATTTTAACATTGCAAATATAGGGCGTTCCGGAGCCCCTTAATCGAGGTGAGGAAACTTTTATCAGTTTGGAAGAAAGGAGATCAGCGATACAAAGTCTTTCTTTCTTTTGCTACTGCCTTTATCCCGCATTGTGCACAGGGTTGGCAGGATTAAGTACGTATTCGGCATCGTTAATTTTAAGGGGTGGCCAGATGCCCTTCCTGCCGCCACCCCGTACCCCCCGGACGGAATCAGAGTACCCTAGCTGTCTGCGTCTAGTGTAAATCGTGAAATAGTGTGAATGTGTTGAATAGGTCTGCGAGTGGTGTAACTGAGGCGGGACTTGGGGACCAGCCCGGTATTCACCTAGGACGATGTGGAAAACCGCCTAAAAACCACATCCAGGCTGGCCGGCACACTGGCCGTCGTCCTTAATCTGCCGGGCGGATTCGATCCGGGGCCGGCGCACCTACCCGAATCCAGGAAGCAGCGCGTTAGCGCTCTCGGCTACCCTGGCCGGTATCAGCGATACGAAGTACAGAACCCCAATATTGCAAAGAATGAGAGGGATTTATGCGGTATGAAAAAGATTTGGGTTCCTGACTTGAAGTTCATTACTTTCAATTGGTGATAATAGCTTTGTTACTAATAAGTCGAAAATCATCGAAAATATAAGTTTCGTATGCGTGCACATTCCATTCAGATGAGTCCACCTGTGCATCTTTCTCTGGCGACATTACACTCGTTACTAGTACAGTTTTTTTTTAAGTTGTGGTATCCCGTACTGATACGAACCTACTGGCGTCTCACAGTTGGCAACGGAATTGCAAGTTTGCGTCTGACGCCGATAGCGGCCGCGCGGGATCCGGCGGACCCAATAGAGCATGCCAGCTGAGCCACCCTCCAGTGGCTCTGGACCGAGTCCCCTGTGCCGCTGGTATATAGGGCGGCTACTGGCAGCCAGCGGCCGAGTCGCACACCACTTGTGCTCGCAGCCATTTCGCCACATGACGGTACACAGACGCCGTTTAGTTGCAGCTCCAACACTATAGTTCATGCTTAGTGGAGCGAGAGTATTCCTTGTTGACATTGATGAACTGGACTGTTGTTTCTTGCTGCGTTATTTGTTTTGAGTCTTCATTCGCTTAGAGTAAAGTAAATCCTCTTGTTTCCTGTGTTAACTTGTTCTCTGATCTCTTCTGCTCCTCTGTAGCTTTCCTTCGACGACAACTGCCACACCATTCAGTAGCCCACCTCTCCTCACCATTGTGTACGAAGTCGTATGCAACGGAAGTGATACTATCAGTGTTGTTACTTAATGACATGATAATGGCATAAACCGCGGTTCATGGAGAGACATTGGTTCAATAACCTCCCTCCACCGTTTTCACACTGTCCCGTACTACCACGTTGCGGTGCCGTAACCAAATACCGTAGAGTCTCGATTATCCGATCTTCGGTTATCCGACCTTCCGTGTTATCCGACCCTTTCACCGCGCCAGCCGACGACAGGTCAGTGACTAACGTGTTGTTTGTTGATACTCAGTTTGTTGTCGCCGTCTGCTACTCCTCACTCCTCAGTGCTAACTTAGATCTGTAGTGGAGTGGACGTGTTGCACTTTGCTTATTGTAAAAATTTGTGGTGATGGTGAAACTTCCCCTTAGAAAAATTAATGAATTACTGTGCTGATGAACTTCTTACATTATTTGCTTTTCAAACAGCTGAGCAGAACTGAACGTACTCAGACATTACTCTCTTTACTTATTCTGATCAACACTAATCTCACACACAATATTTATAGCGCAACGCAATATGACTTTCATAAATCCCTAAAAATAATGGCCCTGACTAACAATAACCTATACCTTTCATGAATGACTTACCTCAACAAAACATCTTCGTTACTCAAACTACTGCAATACAGCGAGCGCCAATACTGCCAGCTAAATAAAAGATTCAAACTACTGAAGGCGCTAACTACCGATAGACATTGTTAGCAAATGAAAGATTTTGATAGAGAACAAACAATGTATTTACCTTAATAGTGTTCAAAAGTCATAATATATATAGCAGTTCATGACATCCAGTCTTACAAATTTACCGTCTATGACGGACACACGTCCAGATCATCCGCTCTCAAAACTCCGCCATCTCTCTCCCCACATCCACCACTGCTGGCGGCTTACCTCCAACTGCGCAACGCTATGCGCTGTTCACATCCAACTGCCCAACACTACAATAGCAAAGAACAATGCAAACCAGCCGCAGACTGCACACAGCACAGCCAGTGATGTACATATAGAGCGCTACGTGGCGTTACCAATAAAAAAAACCTAAACAGCTTACTTGCAGTGGCTTCAAAACGGAAAAAGGTGGTCGTTTCAATGGAAGAAAAAGCTACAGCTTTAAAAAGATTAGACAATGGTGAAACTTTATTAAAAGTGGCGCAAGATTATAACGTCGGGAAAACAACAGTTGGAGACTGGAAAAGGAACCGCAATGAAATTGAGATGTGGTGTTCTCAGCGAGCAACCTCGGCTGTTTTGGAAGATCGGAAAACCATGAAAAAATGTGAGTATGAAAAAGTAAGTGAAGCTTTGTTTCTATCGTTTACTCAACATAGAGATAAAGGTGTACACATGTCGGGACCTATTTTGCAGAACAGAGCCTTGAAGTTTCGTAACGAACTAAACGAAGGTGAACCTGATTTCACAGCTAGTGTAGGCTGGCTCGATTGTTGGAAGAAAAGGTACGGAATTCGGCAACTTAATGTCTGTGGTGAAAAGCTTTCAGCAAATTTTGAAGCTGTCCAATTGTTTAGGAATAAACTTCACAAGGTATTGGACAAGGAAAACATAACAGGCGATCAAATTTTTGACTGCGACGAGACTGGTCTCAGTTACAAAATGTTACCGGAAAAAAACTTTAGCATCAAAGGCCGAAAAGGCAACGCCAGGCTACAAACGTAGCAAAGAAAGAGTGACAATTCTTGCATGCAGTAACGCCACAGCAAATTTGAAAATGAAACTGTCTATGATAGGTAATCCAAAAAAACCGAGAGCATTTAAAAATGTATCTAAAATGCTTTACCGGTAAAATATTACAGCCAAAAAATGCTTGGATGAGCTCAGACATTTTTAAAGAACGGTTTTTTAACGATTTCGTGCCACAAACTGAAAAAGTTTTTCAAAGCCAATAACTTGCCCCGTAAAGCACTGTTGCTGCTAGACAATGCCACTTGTCATCCGAAGGAAGATGAACTTCAAGATCAAGATATAAAGGCCATGTTTTTGCCTCCAAATGTCACGTCCTTATGTCAACGTATGGACCAAGACACCTTATATACTGAAGAGAAACTACCGCAGAAACTTGCTTTCCTCTTTAATTAATGCTGTGGACAAGGGAGAAGACATGCTAGAGCAGTTGCGCCGTATTAATTTGAAAGATGTAGCTTAGGACGTGGCCCAGTCTTGGGAGAGTGTTGGAGCAAATGCAACTGCAAAATCGGGGAAAACTTTGCTACAGGAAAATCACAAAAATTCTCCAGATGATGAAAATATACAGCAGCAGACCGATCCAGAAAATACTACCCTGCTTTCATTGTTACGAAAAGTTCCGGGATGTGCTGACGCCACTGAAGATGACATAAATGAATGGATTGTCCAAGATGAAGAATTTGAAGTGGCAGATGAAGAAATAGTCTATGCCAGTTCGGGAAGTGGGCTGCACCATCGTGTGACTTTGGCGCCATACAGGGCACTCCGGACCACGCGGTGTAAGAGTGCCACCTTTGTGATGACGTAGCATCACAACTTCGGCAACAGTTACCAAATCGCGACACGCACCACCTGCTCAGGCAACAAGTGAAACGTCCCCTTACAACAATTTTAGAATTACTGTGCTGATAAACCTCTTACATTATTTGCTTTTCAAACAGCTGAGCAAAACTGAACGTACTCAAACATTCACTAAAGTGACACACAATATTTTTAGCGCAATGCAATCTGACTTTCAGAAATCCCTACAAAGGAATGGCTCTGACTAACATTAACATGTACATTTCACAAATCACTTACCTCACAAAAATCTTCGTTACTCGAACTACTGCAATACAGTGGGCGCCACTACTGCCAGCTAAATAAAAGATTCAAACTACGGAAGGCATTAACTACTGATAGGCATAGTTAGCAATTGAAAGATGTTAATAGAGAACAAACAATGTATTTACCTTAACAGTCATAATATATATAGTAGTTCATGACATCCAGTGTTACAAATTTCAAAACTCCGCCATCTCTCTCCCACATCCACCACTGCTGGCGGCTCACCTCCAACTGCACAACGCTACGTGCTGTTCACATCCAGCTGCCGCTGCCCAACACTACAATGGCAGACAACAATGCAAACTAACCACAGACTGCACACAGCACAGCCAGTGATTTTCATACAGAGCGCTACGTGGCGTTACCAATAAGAAAACATAAACAGCCTACTTACACAACATACATCCGAAACTCTCAATGAACTCACAAATCAAATTGAAACGCCCGCTAAACCCGCTGCGCATAACAGGTGATTAGGATTGTGGAAGGGGCCAAATAAGGTGGCGGTCAGGTTCACTCAAAATTGTAATTTATTGTAATTTAATAACACCTCCAAGCCAAAACAGCACATTGCCGAACCTTTAAAACTACGTGTTTCAAAAAGGCAATTATCTCACGGGTGAAGGTCTCCAAACAAGAAATCTTAAAGGAACAAGATAAAGCTCAAGTGGTAAAAACATGCAGTTAAAATTGCAAATAAAATAATCAACATATATACACAGCGAGGCTGAGAGCCTCAAGGTAAGGGTGAATAGACAAACATCGACAAGATGCAACACAAATGGCTGAAGGCCCACAATAAAATTTTCAAGATTTTAAAATAAATTACCATAACCTTTGAAAGGCAAAAGGCCGCAGTGGTTCTGCTCCCCTCGTTTTCTTTTTTTTTTTCTTTTTTTTTCTTTTTTTTTCTTTTTTTTTTTTTAAGAACAAGGTTTCAAGTGGCTGAAGGCCTACAATTGATTTTCCAAAATTCAAAAATACCTAAAATCCAGTAAAAGCATGGATTTTTTAAATCATTGGCTATGATGCATTATAAACAGACAATTAAACACCGGTGAGAAGGACAATAAAGGAAAAGGCACTCAGAAGCTCCAGGGAGGTCGGTCTGCCTCGTTCACTTAGGTGAAACAGGTGGTGAGCCCAACTACACTCGATTTGTCGTAACTCAACCAGGGGATAGCCACGGACTGACCGACAAAACGACTTGCTTGCCACCAATCGGTACATGAGAACTTAACCACAAAAAGTTACGAACGTGATTATCCTCAATCAAATATGTATTAGCTGTCAAAACTACACACCCTGGTGGACAGTGACAACAGGTAAGGAAAGGACGCTGCCCAAATTAAGTTTGTGACCAGGGCAGGTAACCTGAACACTAACGGCCACAAGGAAGAAAATTCCGCTGGTAACACTTGAATTTGAAATACGGTAATATAGTTAACTTAATCCAAAAGGAACACTGCCTGAATTTACGTCAGTGGCCATTGCAGGTAACCAAAACACTAACGGCCACAAGGCAGAAAATTCCACTGGTGCACTTGAAGTATAGTCAACAAATATACAGGGTTATTACAAATGATTGAAGCGATTTCACAGCTCTACAATAACTTTATTATTTGAGATATTTTTACAATGCTTTGCACACACATACAAAAACTCAAAAAGTTTTTTAGGCATTCACAAATGTTCGATATGTGCCCCTTTAGTGATTCGGCAGACATCAAGCGGATAATCAAGTTCCTCCCACACTCGGCGCAGCATTTCCCCATCAATGAGTTCGAAAGCATCGTTGATGCGAGCTCGCAGTTGTGGCACGTTTCTTGGTAGAGGAGGTTTAAACACTGAATCTTTCACATAACCCCACAGAAAGAAATCTCATGGGGTTAAGTCGGGAGAGCGTGGAGGCCATGACATGAATTGCTGATCATGATCTCCACCACGACCGATCCATCGGTTTTCCAATGTCCTGTTTAAGAAATGCCGAACATCATGATGGAAGTGCGGTGGAGCACCATCCTGTTGAAAGATGAAGTCGGCGCTGTCGGTCTCCAGTTGTGGCATGAGCCAATTTTCCAGCATGTCGAGATACACGTGTCCTGTAACGTTTTTTTCGCAGAAGAAAAAGGGGCCATAAACTTTAAACCGTGAGATTCCACAAAAAACGTTAACTTTTGGTGAATTGCGAATTTGCTGCACGAATGCGTGAGGATTCTCTACCGCCCAGATTCGCACATTGTGTCTGTTCACTTCACCATTAAGAAAAAATGTTGCTTTATCACTGAAAACAAGTTTCGCACTGCATCCTCTTCCATGAGCTGTTGCAACCGCGCCGAAAATTCAAAGCGTTTGACTTTGTCATCGGGTGTCAGGGCTTGTAACAACTGTAAACGGTAAGGCTTCTGCTTTAGCCTTTTCCGTAAGATTTTCCAAAACGTCGGCTGTCGTACGTTTAGCTCCCTGCTTGCTTTATTCGTCGACTTCCGCGGGCTACGCGTGAAACTTGCCCGCACGCGTTCAACCGTTTCTTCGCTCACTGCACGCCGACCCGTTGATTTCCCCTTAAAGAGGCATCCAGAAGCTTTAAACTGCGCATACCATCGCCGAATGGAGTTAGCAGTTGGTGGATCTTTGTTGAACTTCGTCCCGAAGTGTCGTTGCACTGTTATGACTGACTGATGTGAGTGCATTTCAAGCACGACATACGCTTTCTCGGCTCCTGTCGCCATTTTGTCTCACTGCGCTCTCGAGCGCTCTGGCGGCAGAAACCTGAAGTGCGGCTTCAGCCGAACAAAACTTCGAGTTTTTCTACGTATCTGTAGTGTGTCGTGACCATATGTCAATGAATGGAGCTACAGTGAATTTATGAAATCGCTTCAATCATTTGTAATAGCCCTGTAGTTAATTGCACAGCATGGCGGGTGAATTTCAGCAATAGAAACACTCGGTGTTGCTCACAGGAAAACTTCCCCAACAGCGCACCACCGAAACGAACCACACAACATGAATGGGTGTGGCTTGGGTACATAAGACACCACTCAACTTTGACGTCCTGGGTCGGTGAACCACGAAGCTCGTAGCGATCGGACAGCTCCACACACGCTCCGACACTGCGCAGGGACCGCCAGCGGACCCAGCCGACTGCACCGCGTAGAGATAACTTCCCTGGTCCGCAGCAACCGACCGACTCACTGCAGACCCCCAAGCCGGAAACTATATACACAAAACCAAAGATGGTACACGGTGCAAATATCGATACACATCGCTGCTGCCACACGTAGAAAGAAGAAGAACCACAACGTAACCGCGACAAGGGCGGGAAACCAAACACAGATAGACAGCGAAGTTCACGAAAACGCCTAGTTGGGAGTGAGCAATGCGCAGACACATCAAACAAAGTCTTAAGGGAGTTTCTAAGGAACAACAATAATTAGAATAACACACCGATCAAGACACCATTCACCTGTCCTGTACCGCAGGGGCGTGGACTTGGCTTGCCGGCTCACGGCAGGGATTCACCACGTCTCGGACTCATAAATTACCGACCACGACTACGCACTGATTACGACAGTGGTAATAAGAATATGTACTCGTAGGTTAAGATTGGATACACTATTAGTGGGTAATCGCAGCGAATTTCAAGATCTTGGGCCGGCCCGTACAACGTAGTATAAAAGTAGGTAATAGACACTAGCGTACCAAGTAGTAAACTTAGTAGTAAATGTCACATGTAGAACGAATAATGACAGCCTAAGTAAGAGATGCACATAGTAGAGTAAGAATATAACAGAATACACATCCTGTAGTAAACAATGTAGTTGCAGCAATTCTAAATGTAGATGTAGAATTAGGACTCACTAGTGAAAAAAAAAAAGGTTCAAAAGGCTCTGAGCACTATGGGACTCAACTGCCGTGGTCATAAGTCACCTAGAACTTAGAACAACTTAAACCTAACTAACCTAAGGACAGCACACAACACCCAGCCATCACGAGGCAGAGAAAATTCCTGGCCCCGCCGGGAATCGAACCCGGGAACCCGGGCGTGGGAAGCGAGAACGCTACCGCACGACCACGGGATGCGGGCGACTCACTAGTGAGTGAGGTAGTGGGTTGTTATGTATTAAATTACTTTTTTCAAACAAAGATTTTTAAAAAATACCATTTCTCGACTGACCATGTACGGCAATCGCCTGGTCAACAGAGCGACGTCGAACTTCTACCCAGAATATTTGGTGAACTTGATTTCTACATTGTCCCGTATGACGCAATACAAAACAAACATGAGTACTAACGGATAAAATACTAACCTCATTACTGTAAGAGGTGAAAATTAACTAAATATCACCGTGCAACGAACCATCCCACAGTACAGCAGGCCGTCTGAAGCCTAGTGCAAGCAGTAAGTGTTGAAGTGCGAGGATTGAAGGTCTGGTAGCCACGTGTGGTTGCTTCGGCTACAGGTTGTAATGTCAAAACTCAAATAATAGTTCATGAAACTTACTATTAGTTTTTCGAGATTTAGATGTAATGTTCTGAGATGTACTCGTAATTAGCGAGCTCGACTCGCTGAAACGATTTCTTGCGTTTTTCTTCTAGCGGAGAGCATTAGAACCCTTGTGGATTATTCCTCCTCTTTCTGGCGCCTGTCTTTAGAATTAGAAGTGTATCACGCAGCTCTGATTTGTTTCTGACAGTAACTCATGCGAGGGTCATTCGGAGAGTAAACGTTTTTTTGGTGCAGAAATTTTTTTTTGGTATAATTAAACGAAACTGTATTTTACATACAATTTTATACCCAAGCTACCTTTCTACGTAGTCACTGTTCAAATTTTGGCATTTGTCTTATCAGGTATTTTTTGTCTTACCAGGTTTTTTATGCACTCTGCACGCATAGTTCCCGCCAACTTGTTGAACCACGGATTAAGGGCTTCTTTAAATTCATCATATCTTCCTTGGCGTTCTCCAATAAAAAAATCTTTCAATTTAAGTAATAAGTGATAATCACTTGGAACTAAGTCCGGAGTGTATGGAGGATGTTTAAACATTTCCTACTGAAACCCCTGAAGAAAGTCCTGTGTCAGTTCCGCCGCATGCAAACGTGCATTTTCTCGAACGCGGAATGACTCTACTGGTTAGGATTCCGCGCCTCTTGTTTTTAATAGCGCGGTGAATCGTTGAAGTGTCTGACAGTATGCCGCTGCATTTATAGGCTCACCTCTAGGCATGCTGCCGATAAGCAGGATACCCTTACGATCGCAAAACATCGAATCCATAATCTTTCTAGTTCTCAAAATTTGTTTGTCTTTGTTGTTTTCGGTTTTGTTGGAGATTCCGAATGATACCATTCCATTGATTGACACTTTGTTTCTGGAGTGAAATATGCTACCAAAGTTTCTCGTAGCGATTAGTATTGTGTTTGTCCGAGAAAATTCGAAAAACCCACCAGGCACACACATTTTTATAGTCCAGATCTGCACTAACAATCTCGTGTGGAAAGAAGGAGTGCAGTCCACTAATTGTGAAACGCCTGTCTCCTTGTATTTTTGTTTCAGTCCTTACTTTGAGTCCGTCAGTTACCACTGAAGGCAGGTTCTGGCGCTCTTTGTCGTGAACACTCTTACGTCCACCGTTAAACATGATATACCGCTTCCGAACTGACGCTTCGTTCATCACATTACCGTAAACGTCAGTTATCGTCTATAAGTTTTGACAGGTTGAACTTTTTGCTCGTTTAAAAAGCGGATCACACTGCGCATCTGACACTTGACGGGATCGTCAGTTTTGAAGTAGTACAGCTATGCCGTAAGCAACCGTATTGGATCCTAGCTGCCGCCAAACTGAAAGGATGAGTACCAAGGTCGGAGGTGGTGGTGGGGATGGGGCTGTCAAGTGCCAAAACAAAACGTTCTTTACTATCCGAATGACCCTCGTATAATGTATATGGCTAAAGCGGATATGCTCGAGTGGCATAACGAAGCCTATGTAAAACATTGATTGTTTACAGTGTTGAATTCAAAATTTTATCAAAAGAGGAGGTAAAGTGCAACTTGGGAGTTACTCATTTACAACGTATAGTAAACGTATTTCTTTGCTTAACCAGATCATTCTGTTAAAGTGTATTTCATGAAATAGTGGAGTACCGCCTTACGCATCTGCGAGAACAAAGTGGTAAACGTGGCCGTTTACTCACTCGCAGACTGCATTGTTAGAATCTTAAGCGTGCGAGCAACGTACACTCGTCAATTATTTACAACTTACAGTAAACCTAACACCATTAACTGCACTTGGAATTGATCTACCTGATATTGACTAATGGATATTTAATATTCTTCAAAAACAATGTTTTTAACTGTCGCTATTTTACTTTAATCTGGGACGCAACAAGATATTGTGAGATTGACTGATTACATGCCGCTCCCTCAGCGTGACGCTCACCCTACGGCTGCCTTCGCACTTGTCAATCATAAACTACTTTTCAACAGTGTGTGGGAATGAATGACGTGGAAAAACTTAAACATTCAAACGACAATTGCAGCTCCGCTCAAACTGCCCGGTGACACTACTATATACACTCCTGGAAATTGAAATAAGAACACCGTGAATTCATTGTCCCAGGAAGGGGAAACTTTATTGACACATTCCTGGGGTCAGATACGTCACATGATCACACTGACAGAACCACAGGCACATAGACACAGGCAACAGAGCATGCACAATGTCGGCACTAGTACAGTGTATATCCACCTTTCACAGCAATGCAGGCTGCTATTCTCCCATGGAGACGATAGTAGAGATGCTGGATGTAGTCCTGTGGAACGGCTTGCCATGCCATTTCCACCTGGCGCCTCAGTTGGACCAGCGTTCGTGCTGGACGTGCAGACCGCGTGAGACGACGCTTCATCCAGTCCCAAAGATGCTCAATGGGGGACAGATCAGGAGATCTTGCTGGCCAGGGTAGTTGACTTACACCTTGTAGAGCACGTTGGGTGGCACGGGATACATGCGGACGTGCATTGTCCTGTTGGAACGGCAAGTTCCCTTGCCGGACTAGGAATGGTAGAACGATGGGTTCGATGACGGTTTGGATGTACCGTGCACTATTCAGTGTCCCCTCGACGATCACCAGTGGTGTACGGCCAGTGTAGGAGATCGCTCCCCACACCATGATGCCGGGTGTTGGCCCTGTGTGCCTCGGTCGTATGCAGTCCTGATTGTGGCGCTCACCTGCACGGCGCCAAACACGCATACGACCATCATTGGCACCAAGGCAGAAGCGACTCTCATCGCTGAAGACGACACGTCTCCATTCGTCCCTCCATTCACGCCTGTCGCGACACCACTGGAGGCGGGCTGCACGATGTTGGGGCGTGAGCGGAAGACGGCCTAACGGTGTGCGGGACCGTAGCCCAGCTTCATGGAGACGGTTGCGAATGGTCCTCGCCGATACCCCAGGAGCAACAGTGTCCCTAATTTGCTGGGAAGTGGCGGTGCGGTCCCCTACGGCACTGCGTAGGATCCTACGGTCTTGGCGTGCATCCGTGCGTCGCTGCGGTCCGGTCCCAGGTCGACGGGCACGTGCACCTTCCGCCGACCACTGGCGACAACATCGATGTACTGTGGAGACCTCACGCCCCACGTGTTGAGCAATTCGGCGGTACGTTCACCCGGCCTCCCGCATGCCCACTATACGCCCTCGCTCAAAGTCCGTCAACTGCACATACGGTTCACGTCCACGCTGTCGCGGCATGCTACCAGTGTTAAAGACTGCGATGGAGCTCCGTACGCCACGGCAAACTGGCTGACACTGACGGCGGCGGTGCACAAATGTTGCGCAGCTAGCGCCATTCGACGGCCAACACCGCGGTTCCTGGTATGTCCGCTGTGCCGTGCGTGTGATCATTGCTTGTACAGCCCTCTCGCAGTGTCCGGAGCAAGTATGGTGGGTCTGACACACCGGTGTCAATGTGTTCTTTTTTCCATTTCCAGGAGTGTACTTTTCAACAGTGTGTGGGAATGAATGACGTGGAAAAACTTAAACATTCAAACGACAATTGCAGCTCCGCTCGAACTGCCCGGTGACACTGCTATATAGAACCATGTGAATGTGTGCCTGTAACGCGCCACGCACGCAACGACAGGTTCTCCCCTGCTATGGGATTACTGGCTCCGCAACTGACGTGAAACGACCATCGAGCATTTGCTTTGTGGAGAACGCAACTTCTGTAAAATGAATTCGCTTGTAGACAGGTAAATTTCTGCAATAACGCCGCTGTATTTTACGTGGCACGCTTTCGACGTCTTCATCACTAGCTTTTAATTATATCTGCGCCAGACTGCTTTGAGCGATAATTGGTTGTCGTGCTTCGTAGAGGTAATTAAAATTTTTAATTAAATTTTAATCAATAATCGTTTCTAAATTACTTAGTGCGAGATCATACGATCTGCTATAGGCAATGTCCAGGTTTCAGAATAGTTTAGAAAACAAATTAAAAAATTTGCGCAACAAATGCAGGCTGCATGTGAAAGCCGAGAAGAGAAATTAAGTATGGAAATATTATGAATTGTTCAGAATTAATTTAAATTACTTGCAGTTACGTGGTGATATGAGTATTTGACAGTATCTGTGCTCCGCATTTGCTTCAAAACATCGTATTTGTTTCATGGGAATGTGTTGTGAAAATCACTGGTCGACTCTAGGAGTCGATATTGGATTGTATGTGTTATCAGCGCTCGCTCGCACAGAAAGCGTAAATCGGAAAACGGAGCACAGTGGAGCGCAGTACGTCCGTCATAAAGTATAAAGTGTAGGAGAAAGCGATAAGTGGGTTTTTTATGGACTCTATTGTTTCCAAGGCGCATCACGAAAGTGGTGCCTTACGAGCTCTCTGCGATATCTCGTTTCAGAGCGAACGTTAGGTCTTTCACTGAATGTCAGAGTGTAAATTCTCTTAACAGTTTCAGAACAACGTGATCAACATCCACAAGATACATAGACAATATAGCATGAGTAGTTCTTAATCATATTTTTGCAGAAAAAGTAGTAGCTGAACACTTCCGCTCTGCATTAATCGCTTCATTCAGTATGTAAAGTTATCTGCAGTTAGTGTGTCCGCTTCGTAATATTAAGAAACGGGATTCACCAACTCAAGACCTGTATGACGCGTTCGTGCAGGTTGCGTAGTGGATCTAGATCGTCCCACATTCCCCTTATGTCACTTACGATGCGTCGAAGATAAGACTCAGCAGAACGGCTGCCCGCAGCGTATGCTCTGAAGGTATTTCGAAATAATACTTTATTCTATACCTTGCTTTTAATATATAAAAAAAGTCAAATATTTGACTTGTGAAGAAGCTTTATCTGCATGGTTTAAGCAACAAATATCAAATAGCGTGCCGATCAGCGGACGTGTTCTCGAAGCCAATGAATTTCGCGTCTTGTGAGAAATTCGAATTCCAGTTGTCGTTCGTGTTAGATACAACATTTCCGAGCTCGCCGTGATAGTATCGCTGGGAAAATTTGAAGCGAAGATGGCGGCGTACCTGATGCCGTGAAAGACGGCTCGCTGTCTGAGAAATGGCCTGTTTTGCGCGTAGGTTACAAGCCAGACGATATATGTAATGCAGATGAAATTTGGTTGTTTTACAACATTTTATCTCAATCGTTTTCGAAGACTGTATTCGACATTACTGAACAACTTACATTTTTGCTACTTCTTTCTTTACTTATTAAAGGTTTTTACTTTGCGCTGGCTTGTTATTGCTGTACGTACTGCATAAACGTAAGAAAAATTCCTTGTCTTCGCCTCTCCACAAATACTGTAAGGTAAACACTTTAGGTATACTGCATATCTGCTACTTTTCGAAGTTTTAACTGCATGGCAGATATGGTATTTCTATCAAAAAACAGAAAAAATACCTGGTTTGTGCATCTATTGGCTATAACGGCGGTAAACTGTCGCTTCCTTGGACGTCGTCGTGACCGGTTTCGACTGTACTTAGATGTGGTACGGCATAATCGTCAGACGATTCACAGAATGTTATAGACATTGCCCTTAGGAAGGCAATCTGTTTAAGGGCCTCCGGAACGCCCTATATTTGCAATGTTTAAATAACGCTTATAAATTACATCTTTCCTCACAAAGTATTTGAGGTAGGAAGTTGAACTTTTTACAGATTATTTATTGGAATATGGGCTACAACTTAACACAGGGATTTTACAAAATTTTAGTTCAGTTATTAAAGATGATTTTTTTCAATTGTAATGAAAATTCACAACATTTTTTTGCAATTTTTTATTTATATATTCAAAAATATACAGTTTTTTTGGGAAAAGGCTGTGTTAAATTTTGCAGAAGGTACTGTGTAAGATTTACTGAAAGTTTGAAACAAATATGTTTGGAAGATCCTTAGAAAACATGTAATTAGTAGGAGAAAATAAAAGTTTTGGGAATCGAGCGACAAAGATTGGATTAACTTTTTAGTGCATTCCAGGTCCATAGGATGGATTATCTTCATCCTCTGCAAACTCCTCCTCCAGCTTCCTCTTGTTCCTCCTCCTGTAGCCGGCCGAAGTGGCCGTGCGGTTAAAGGCGCTGCAGTCTGGAACCGCAAGACCGCTACGGTCGCAGGTTCGAATCCTGCCTCGGGCATGGATGTTTGTGATGTCCTTAGGTTAGTTCGGTTTAACTAGTTCTAAGTTCTAGGGGACTAATGACCTCAACAGTTGAGTCCCATAGTGCTCAGAGCCATTTGAACCATTGAACCTCCTCCTGTGTACTCTTGCTTGTATTTCTAGACTCTTTACAGCCCTGTCTGCAGCCCGAAGGCGTTCCTTGTCTAAAGCAAGCATCGCTCGTACCATGTTAGAACCTATCTTCATTCCCATATTTCTAAATACCTTGCACCTTACAATGTTGCCATCATTGAAGGTCGCAACAGCATCATACACACCAAACTGAAGTGTTTCTATTCCAACAAATACAGTCTTGGGGATTCTCGACCATATAACACTATTTACACTTTCATTGGGGTTTTGAGTTTTTCCGTGAATACACTTTTTCAACAGTTCAGGTGCTGCTAAGTCTCTGAAAATAGGTAAGCCACAACACATACTTTATCTCACATCACTAAAATGTACGTGATGAACACGGACGTTAATAATGACACCATTTGACAGCAGTTTAACAGCGCCACAGTGGGTCACGCCCATGTAGAACACATTTCAAAAAAAATTTAAAAATAGTTGTAGTCTTCGGAATTGAATAAATTATATATCTATTAAAAGGTAATAGTCTGCAGATTCAGAAAACGCAAAAAAGTAAAAATTGAACTTTTCATGATTTTGAGCCTTTCCGGAGCCCCTTAAAGTCTGCGTTGATTCTATAAGTTGCTGTATTTTCTATTGTGAGGAGTGTGATGACACTAAAGAGGAAACGTTGTTGCACTTAACGTGAAATAACTTCATAAGCTTCATATTTGTTTATTTTTGTCAGTGTTCTCCTTGTAATTCTCTTATAGTCATGGCTTTTGTTAAAATTTAGTACTCCTGTTCTTTCTTTTCCGGAACTGAGGTGTTTCGCACTCTCCTTGCAGATAACCGTGCTGTGCTGGATGTGTGTGTAGCCGTGGAGTGGCCCCTCTCACGGTGTGTTGCTGGCTGCGTGTGTTGCAGGGGCCGTGAGATAGAGGGCATGGGCCGCGGCTGGGCTCGCAAGCTGGCGCTGTGTGCGGCCGTCTTCACCGGCCTGCTCTGGCTGCTCTACGGCGCCGTCTCGCCCTGTGCTGACGACCACTCGCCGCTCATGGTGCCCAAGCAGGTATGCAGCTCCCTCACTGCCTCGCTTGTCTCCTCAAAGTTTACCGTTCACCACCCCCTCACCTCTGGCCCCTCCCCCCCCTCTCAACCCGTCCATCACCTTCACCCCATTTCTCACAGTCACCTCACCGCCCAGCTAACTCACAGCTCTTTTGTGAGTACGTACATGGCGCTCATCGGTCCCCTGCCCTTGCAGTACGCCTAACTTTTCCGTGCTGCATGTCTATGCTCCTACCACTCTTTTTCCTGTCCCTTGGGGACCATACCTTGTGTGCAATCGGGAAACTGAAAATTGTGCCTTCACTTCGGCATTTGAGGTCTCCCTCTTATGTCGTTCTTCTTCCCTGTACATGTCTGAACGCCAGCTCACGCATTTGACACATAAAGGGCGTCCGAGTCGACAGGTAGGGGTCGCGCATTCCCCTGGTGAAGGCCAGACGCAGGGAGGGGTGATTGCCTGACCTGTTACCTTCCCAACTGTCAACTGATCCCTCTGTCTGGAATTTGGGAGGCGTGACATGAGGTATGAACAATCGCCTGATACAGGTGCGCTCCTCTCTGTGGGAGTCTCCAGAGATTTTAACAGTCCTGGAGGATAACCCTACAATGAATACATCACCGCAACCTACATCTAATAAACGGGAATGGAACGAGGCCAAAGACACAACAAATCTTCCAGTTGCACCCTGCTATGTCGTGGTATCCCACACTGAAAGAGGTCAGAAATTTTCTACAATGAACCTTACGATCATTCAAAACGGCGTGGATACAATTACATTATGGAACTTTGCTTCTAGAGACAAACAGTGCCCTCCAAGCCCAAAAACTGCTTAAAGCTACGCTCCTACACAGATACACTGATCACGTATAGGCTCATTCATCACTCAGTTCTTGATGTGGTGTCATAAACACTCGGCTGCTTGATGGTATGAGTGCTTGAGATATGCAGCTTATCTCCGTGATCAGGGCGTAACCACAGCTGATTGGGTTATGAAGAGAGTTGATGCAGAATTGGATCCTACCTGCACCGTTTTCTTAATGTTTGATCAAGTGGAGCTCCCATCAAAGATCTGGGCGCGCTGTGAAGTCATCAATGTCAGACCCTACATACCAAACCCAATGCATTGCTACCAGTGTCAGAATTATAACCATACTCGGATGTCCTGTAAAAACACAGCCAAATGTATAACTTACGGTAGTGATTTTCATGAGGGGGATGCCCACTTCCTTCTCCCTGCTACATCAACTGTAGTGGCAACCATGCCACTTCATCCCGCAAATGACCTGTGTACCGCAGTGAGCAAACCATTCAGAAGACCTGGGTGAAGGAAAAGGTACCCCTCAGTGTTGCTCACAAAATGTTGGCTAGGTGAACGCCTTGCGTACCACTATCCAGCAGCTATAGCACCATTCTTGCTATATCACAACCCACGAAAGGTATGGCCATGCAGACCTGCAACCTCCAGTTCAGTGCTGTGGTTGTGAAATCGCCCATTGCTAAGGTGACGTCCTCACCTCCGCCCACTACAGTTGCTCAACCCACCAAGAAACCTTTGCCCACACCACCTAAGTCACTTGTGACGCAAGCTGAAGAATGTAAATGTAAAAAGGAATTCTCCCATGATGATTTTTCGTGCACCTCAAGTCAGCAGTCGTCTGGGTCCGTGTCTGACAAACGCAAAGGTAGTAAGAAATCTAACAAAGACCAACGTTCTACCCCTTCTCCAACTCTTAGATCCTCTACAACATTGAACCCACGTGACACCTCTGTCCGACTGACCTCCATTTCACTGGTATGAATCACCAACTGATTCTCCACCACAGGGTCAGCTGGCCGACCCAGGGATGTTATTGGTACCTTTGAAGAAATAATGGAACGGTATCCTCCAGCCTCAGGACCATGTAGTAATATGCAGCTGAAATCTCGCACTCGGCAGCGATTGAAATAATTGCCCTTTATAAGAGAAATATCTCCTATCATCTAATATGGCTGTTCTCCAATGTTACATCCATGGCGTCAGATCAAATACGACAGACTTACAGCTGGCAGCACTATCACAGTGTCCAGTTGATTTATGCCTCGAAGAAACGAAATTATGCCCTCCAGGCCGCTTTTATCTCTTACACTTGACACCAGCAAGTTTCGTCCTTCCTTCTCAGGCAGGAACTCCAGCTGATGGGGGAGTCATAATGCTCATTTGCGACGGCAGTCATAGCCAAACCATTTCATTGAACATCCAGCGACAAGCTTTCTCTCCTCAGTTACACCTTTTCTGTTTATAACTTCATCTGATTTGACCAAGACCGATATACTGCGGCATACAGCCCAGCTCCCTCAACCCATTTTGCTACTCAGCTACATCAGTGCCCACCATCCAATTTGGGGTTCTCTTAGAACCTGCCTGAGAGGTTGTCTCCTGCAGACGGTTTCAACTCTCATTTCTCTCAACGCTAGTGTACCCACATTTCTTTCAGATTCCGCACACACTGTCTTGCAACTGGCTCTCTTGTTCTGTAATGCACAGGTTGCCAGTTGTCTTACAGTAGTCTGTTCTCTGAGACACATGCTTTAGTGACCGTTGCCCGTGCGTAATTCGTCTGCTAACTCATGATCCATCTGTGCCCAAAGCAATAGGCAGCTTTGTAAAGCTGTTTGAAGGCTCTGCACTTCATTGGCAACCTTCGATGAACAACATTTCCACAGCTGTGATGGTCAGGTTGAGCACCTTATGACTGTTATCCTTACAGCCACAGAATGTTCAATCACCCGGACCTCTTCCCTGCCGAGACGTTTCCCAGCCGCTGGTGGACTGAGTAATGGCGCGACATGGTTCGTGCACGGAAATGAGCTCTCTGTGTCGCCATCCCACACAGGAGAACTGTATTCATTATAAACAGTTGCACATAAAGTGTCGACACATTATCACAGATAGCAAAATGAGCTAGTTTGGTCTCTTTTACTAATTCTCTTAACCGTTTTACTCCCTCTCCTGTTGTTCGGGGGAACCTACGTCAGACTTCTGAAAACAAGGTAGATCTCCTGATTCCTGGCCTGACTGTGGAAAAAAATGTCATTGTGGACCCTATCGATGTTTCCAACACCTTGGGCCGATACTCTGCAGAGATCTTGAACCCTGCATATTACTATCCTGCCTTCCTACCTCAGAAAGGAACAGAGGAGGCTGGAAGATATCTTTCCCCTGTCAGAAACACGATGCTACAGTACCGTTTTTGCTATGAGGAGTTCGAACTTGCTCGCACTCCGTCACGATCCTCTGCTCCAGGACCGGATGATATTCACATTCAGGTGCTGCAGCACCCATCTTTTGATGAAAAGCACTTCCTCCTTCCTATGTATAATCGCATCTGGACGGACGGCGCGTTTCCCAACGTTAGCGAGACACCACAGTAACGCTACACCCAAGCCTGGTAAGCACAGACATATTCCAGCTAGTTTCCCTCGCCAGGTGTGTGTGCAAGGTGATGGATTGAGTGGTCAATGGTCGGCTGGTAGGTGACTTGAGTCTCGGAATTTGATAACAAATGCACAATGTGGAATTCATAAGCACTGGTCTACTGTTGATCATGTCATCATCCTGCCAACGAGTGTTGTGAACAATTCTCTGCAGAAATGCCAAACTGTAGATGTGTTTTTTTTTTTTTTTTCATTTGGAGAAGGCTTACGACACCTGCTGGAGGACGGGCATCCTCCGTGCAATGCACATGTGGAGCTTCCAAGGTCACCTGTCCCAATTTATTCGGTAGTTTTTAAAAGACCAGATTTTCACAAGGTACAAGTGGATTCCGCTTTGTTGAACACTTTTATTCAGGAGAACAGGATGCCTCAGGGCCCAGTGCTGAATGTAGCCCTATTTGCCATAGAAATTAACCATGTCATAGACTGTCTCCTGCAAGGTATCTCATGCTCTCTTTCCGTCCATGAGTTTGTGATCTTCTGCACGTCTTTGCAGACCTGTTTATTTGAGCGACGACTTAAGCGATGTTTCGACTATCTTTAATCGTGGAACGTCGACAACGCCTTCCACTTTTCACTGAAAAAACTGTCACTCTAAATTCTCGCGGAGTAAGGAGTTTCTTCCACCATCCTTACACCTGGGTCCTGTCGCTCTTCCGTTTGTCGAAACCACGAAATTGTTGGGGTTCACGCTCGATAGGAAATTCTTTGGTGGTGCTCCCACATACCTTATATGACAGCACAATGAACCCGATCTCTAAATATGCCATGTGTTTTAAAAGTTACTACATGAGACTATATACTTGCTACACACACGCAATGCAACGAATCCAAGAATGCGTCCTCTCGCTCGCTGATGATAGAGCCAACGTGATGTTCATGTGGGCCCCTGGTCATGCCAGAGTGTCGGTGAATGAACCTGCCGATGCTGCTGCAAGGCTGTAGTTTACGCAGGCCTTTTAGTAATTCTGTCCTTTCAGATGATGTCTGTGTTGCTGCACGTAGGAACACCACGGCACGAACACTGGTCTTGTCTAAATGGGAACAAATTCCACGAAATTAAACACCATACCACAGCTTGAGCGCCTTCCTCTCGCCCCTCTTGTCGCGGAGAGATGCCTTTGGCCAGGATACGTTTTGAGCACTATCATTTCAGTCACTGTCATTTGTTGAGTGGAAACCGCACACCTCTCTCTGCGTACTGCTGCCAACCTTGGACAGTGTGTCATTTTTCTGTCCCAATGCCAATTTTATAACAATTTACATTTTAATGTACACTACTGGCCATTAAAATTGCTACACCACGAATTTGACGTGCTACAGACGCGAAATTTAACCGACAGGAAGAAGATGCTGTGGTATGCAAATGATTAGCTTTTCAGAGCATTAAACACAAGATTGGCGCCGGTGGCGACACCTAGAACGTGCTAACATGAGGAAAGTTTCCAACCGATTTCTCATACACAAGCAGCAGTTGACCGGCGTTGCTTGGTGCAACGTTGTTGTGATGTCTCGTGTAAGGAGGAGAAACGCGTACCATCACGTTTCCGACTTCAATAAAGGTCGGATTGTAGCCTATCGCGATGCAGTTTATCGTATCGCGACATTGCTGCTCGCATTGGTCGAGATCCAATGACTGTTAGCAGAATATGGAATCGGTGGGTTCAGGAGGGTAATACGGAACGCCGTGCTGGATCCCAACGGCCTCGTATGATTAGCAGTCGAGATGACAGGCATTTTGTCCGCATGGGTCTAACGGATCGTGCAGCCACGTCTCGATCCCTGAGTCAACAGATGGGGACGTTTGCAAGACAACAACCATCTGCACGAACAGTTCGACGACGTTTGCAGCAGCACGGACTACCAGCTCGGAGACCCAGGCTGCGGTTGCCCTTGACGCTGCATCACAGGCAGGAGCGCCTGCTATGGTGTACTCAACGACGAACCTGGGTGCACGAATGGCAAAACGTCATTTTGTCGGATGAATCCAGGTTCTGTTTACAGCATCATGATGATCGCATCCGTGTTTGGTGACATCGTGGTGAACGCACATTAGAAGCGTGTATTCGTCATCGCCATACTGGCGTATAACCCGGCGTGATGGTATGGGGTGCCATTGGTTACATGTCTGGGTGACCTCCTGTTCGCATTGATGGCGCTTCGAACAGTGGACGTTACATTTCAGATGTGTTACGACCCGAGGGTCTACCCTTCATTCGATCCCTGCGAAACCCTACATTTCAGCAGGATAATGCACTACCGCATGTTGCAGGTCCTGTACGGGCCTTTCTGGATACAGAAAATGTTCGACTGCTGCCCTGGCCAGCACATTCTCCAGATCTCTCACCAATTGAAAACGTCTGGTCAATGGTGGCCGAGCAACTGGCTCGTCACAATACGCCAGTCACTTTTTCTTGATGAATTGTGGTATCGTGTTGAATCTGCATGGGCAGCTGTACCTGTACACGCCATCGAAGCTCTGTTTGACTCAATTCCCAGGCGTATCAAGCCCGTTATTACGGCCAGAGGTGGTTGTTCTGGGTACTGATTTGTCAGGATCTATGCACCCAAATTGCGTGAAATGTAATCACGTGTCAGTTCTAGTATAATATTTTTGTTCAATAAATACCCGTTTATGATCTGCAATTGTTGTTGGTGTAGCAATTTTAATGGCCAGTAGTGTATGTTTACCATTAGCAGTATCAGATTATTAGGAGGTACAGCACAAGCTATAGATTGCGTTTTACCTTTCATTGGTCATAGTAATACGGCGAAGGAAATTTAATTTTCAACCATCTGAGCAATCTCTTCAAAGGGGAAGTGATCATTTTTAATTCTTCCTCTCGTCTGGTCGATTAGACACTGAATATTATCAGCTTCAGATTCATTTGGTAACTGATCATTTTAAATTATGACACGATTACTCGTGACCTCAGCTGTTTTGCACCCTAAAGCAACAACAACGACACAAACTGTCGCCCCACCGCTCGCGGAGCTTGTCATTGCGACTGAAGCAACCTGTTTAGAGTACCTAACGGAAGGTGTTGCTCCAGCTAAAACATCGTGGCTTCACATGAAAATAAAGTTCACCGTTACGAATGTTAAAAACGTCAACCACGAAATATCGACACAAAAAATGAAGTTGCAGCTTTTGGTTTGAAAAGTGATGATATCTATGTTTTGGTTTCTGAAATCTGGTTTCGCAGGATAGAGCGGATCAGGTTATGGTTGTGGAAAGGGCCGTAATCACTTGCTGTCAGTTGCACAAAACACACAAACTTTTATTTTCCTAAGAACCACTTAATTACACATTGCCTTAAAAGGATCAAATTAAAACAATATGGTTGAAGGCTTAGTTAAGGAAACTTGCAATACCTCGTGGGTTGAAGGCGCAAAAGCACACCAAAAACAAGAACGGCTGAGGGTCTGAACACAAGTTATATAAAAATTACTTCAAAGAATACACGCAGCTGAAGGCCTTACCTTAAAAAAAAAATTTCACCTGAATACTCGACTGAAGGCCACACACCGATCATTGAACGACTCATGACTTAGGGTCTGGATAACAAGAATTTCAGGTAGAGTAAACTTTCAAAATTTTAGTTATTAAACAAATCAATCTACAACTTTAAGTCGGGTGAAGGCCTTATTTTAAAATTAAAACGAACTACATTAATAGACAGCTGAAGGCCTCGCACAGTACATCAGACTAAAATGAAAATCACAATCTAAAACCAACAGAACAGTGGTGCTCAGAAGTGTTCCTAGGGTCGGCCTGTGGAGGTTGCTCTAACGTAAGATGAGGTGAGACAGGCAGCCAAGAGTAAGTTTAAATAATCGGATTGCAACCCGACCCAGGGACGGCTGAAGGACCGACCAACAACCTTAATCAATTCCCTTGCGCCCGACCAACGTTTACAACAACGGAAAATATCAGCCGAGGACGAAGATACCAGCCACACTACGTCTTCAAAATTGGCGTCTAAAAACAGCCAAGGCACAACAACCACTATTAAGAAAAAAAATGAACAAACAACTAAAAGGCTGTCGGACTACACGCCGTGCCGCACAGCATCAACACGGAGAGGAGAAACACACTGCCGGAAAACTATGCCAACGACCAGGGCACGTAACTGGGGCGGTAACGGCCACAAGGCAGGAAATACCGCTGGTGCACTTCACTGACAACAACCAATTTAATAATTAAAGACCGCACAAGAAGGCGGCTTGCGAAATTTCGCAGACTCCAACAACACGTCTCCGACGATTGTCTGGTTGAAGGCACATGCGACACTCATCGGTGAAGATGAAGGTTAAGGGGCTCCGGAAAGGCTCAAAATCATGAAAAGTTCAATTTTTACTTTTGTGCGTTTTCTGAATCTGCAGACTATTACCTTTTAATAGATATATAATTTATTCAATTCCGAAGACTACAACTATTTTCAAATTTTTTTTGAAATGTGTTCTACATGGGCGTGACCCACTGTGGCGCTGTTAAACTGCTGTCAAATGGTGTTATTATTAACGTCCGTGTTCATCAGGTACATTTTAGTGGTGTGAGATAAAGTATGCGTTGTGGCTAACCTGTGATGGTTCAATATATATCGCTGGTGTGATTGTCGATTGTTTCATGTTTATTTACTCTGTCGTTATCTCGAAAATATTCGTAATTAATTCTGTTTCTTGAGTCTGTGTTTTGTTGAAGTATAATAATGAGTAAAAGTAAAGTTGCTGTTGCGACTTTCAATGATGGCAACATTTTAAGGTGCAAGGTATTTAGAAATATGGGAATGAAGATAGGTTCTAACATGGTACGAGCGATGCTTGCTTTAGACGGCGAACGCCTTCGGGCTGCAGACAGGGCTGTAAAGAGTCTAGAAATACAAGCAAGAGTAAACAGGAGGAGGAACAAGAGGAAGCTGGAGGAGCAGTTTGCAGAGGATGAAGATAATCCATCCTATGGACCTGGAATGCACTAAAAAGTTAATCCAATCTTTGTCGCTCGATTCCCAAAACTTTTATTTTCTCATACTAATTACATGTTTTCTAAGGCTCTTCCAAACATATTTGTTTCAGACTTTCAGTAAATGTTACACAGTACCTTCTGCATAATTTAACACAGCCTTTTTCCAAAAAACTGTATATTTTTGAATATATAAATAAAAAATTGCAATAAAATGTTGTGAATTTTCATTACAATTGAAAAAAAATCATCTTTAATAACTGAACTAAAATTTTGTAAAATCCCTGTGTTAAGTTGTAGCCTATATTCCAATAAATAATCTGTAAAAAGTTCAACTTCCTACCTCAAATACTTTGTGAGGAAAGATGTAATTTATAAGCGTTATTTTAACATTGCAAGTATAGGGCGTTCCGGAGCCCCTTAAGGAGAGAGTGAGGGAGGGGGAGGGGGGGAGGGGTTTTTCTGTCAGACGGAAAGTCCCCCATCAAATACACACATCAAAAAGAGTTTTGCATCACCCCGGTTCCCAGAACTCCTGCAGATAGACGTTGACTGTGGATATTCTGTCACGGATACAGTCCCTTTGACTGTTCAGAGATGTTACTAAACCCGCTCAAACATGTAAACAACCATGCATGAGTAGCGCCTATTAGACGGAGGGGATCTGACAGCCGATCAGCACCAGTCATTCCACCAGGAAGGACGTACACGGCTCGAGTTGTCTGTAGTTCAACCATGCCTAGACGGTCAATAACGCTGTTCGATCGCGTCCGCATTGGTACTTTGTGCCAGGAAGGGCTCTCAACATGGGAAGTGTCCAGGGTTCTCGGAATGAACCAAAGCGATGTTTAGACATGAAGGAGACACAGAGAGACAGGAACTGCCGATGACATGCCTCGCTCAGGCCGCTCAACGACTGCTACTGCAGTGGATGACCGCTACGTAGATTATGACTCGCAGGAACCCTGACAGCAACGCCACCATGTTGAATACTGCTTTTCGTGCAGCCACAGGACTCAAACTGTGCACAATAGGCTGTATGATGCGCAATTTTACTCCCGACGTCTATGGCGAGGTCTACTTTGCAACCACGACACCATGCTGCGCAGTACAGATGTGCCAAACAACATGCCGAATGGACCGCTCAGGAGATTGGCATGACGTGCCATAAGTGCGATAAGTTGGAAACGTGAGCCTGTCAGGGACCGTGTCGGGATGTCCAAGCGCTTAATGCAACCACTTATGAGAAACGGTAAATCCGGGTTCGAGTCCATATCTGGCATAAATTTTCAACTTTCGTCATTGTATTACCTCAGTGCCTTGTGCGGCTGGAAGTCACGAATTCCCAGCCATCCCTTTCATTTTCTTTCCCCATTCTCTGTTTCAAATAAGAGTACCGTGTCAGCCACATAGCCCACATGAAGGAAGGCCTCCGTGGACATTAATAAGAGGCCAATCAAGAAATACAGGCGGTTGTAATGTCCTGATTTTGGAGAGAGAAGATATAGTTCCTTCTTTAACGCTTCACGAAAGTTGCATCTCTCGCAAACGTGTATCCAATTTTTTGGCAACTATGTCGAAAAACCGGAGTACTTTGTGGGATAGTAATTAATACGGAACATTATTTGTGTTTCATTTAATAAATCATTGTGATACATTTACTCGTACTGTCTATGGAGACATTAGATATCATTCAACTCTCGTACCTTACCCATCAACAGCCTGAACACGGCATCAAATCTTATTGCCCAAAATGTTCGAAGCCCCATCGAGTACATGGGCAAAGGAATCGACTAACGCATGGAATTCTAATAAGAATTGTCTTTCGATACGCCTTCTCCTTGTACTTTCCGCCCTGCGCCTTCTCATCCTAGTCTTCAAACTCGTTTTTCATTTTACAGGAACTGTGTATACACACTGAACTCAGATGGCGCGGTAGTAATTATCCTCGGTCGCATGCGAGTCACCTTACGTTTTTCATGAAAACCACGGATATTATAAAATGGACATAGCTAATTTCATTTGAGTAAGTTTCCCATTACGGGTATTTCGCCGCTACGCTCTTTCGTTGTGTTTCACCTTTCGTGGGGAAACTTATTCCTTCGGCATCAGAAACAAAACAAACCAAGGGTATCTGTTCTGGAAGAACAATACGAATCCAATTAGTCTGTACATAATTCAGTATAAGATTCTACGTCGATTGACGTCATTTTGATACACTGGACTTGTTTGGAAAAGAAAAGTTATTCTCATTTAGGTTTTCCGTAAACCTTTGTAGGTTAAATAGCAGAGACCGAATAAACACCTTAGAAAATCACGTCAGATTCTAAATAATGCTTAAGTCAAACGGACGTTGCACGGCAAAGTTTGTAATTGGGATTCCTGATATTACACACTTTGTCCCCCTAATAACAGATTCGTCTACGAGTTCTGTTCTTCACTTTCACATTAAAGTGACTAATTACCGTTCCTTATACAATTAGAATTAAGTTTCGTCCTTACGTTATCTCTGCATAGTAACTAAATGTGTGGGCAGAGGAGCAAATTGAATGTGTTATAATTTAAACGTTTGCCGTAAAAGAATGGTATTTATTCATTTCGGGCTGGTGCATTTTTGAAATGAATATTAATGCGTAAATTGTGTGATCCACATTACTTGGTTCGTGGAGCTGAAAAATTGAAGTGGCTTGTAAATAATGAATTTGCCGATAATTATGCCAACACCTCCGTCACAGTTGTTCGTGTAGACAAGGATTCCTGGATTATAATACCATTTGTGAAGTGGAGATCCGCTGAGGAATCCCGTTTACGTTAGCTAGACAGAAAGCAGTATATGAAATTGGAAATCTGTGGTAGGATCTTATGGGACCAAACTGCTGAGGTCATCGGTCGCTAAGCTGACACACTACTTAATCGAATTTAAACTAACGTACGCTAAGGACAACACGCACACCCATGCCCGAGGGAGGATTCGAACCTCCGCCGGGGGGAGCCGCACGAACCGTGACAAGGCGCCTAAGACCGCGTGTCTACCCCGCGTGGCGCTATATGAGACACATAGTGACGCATAGTGTACTCACACTAGTTCCGTCTCTAAGTCACAGTTTTCTATCATACAGCTAGTGACAGAAGACTAACAGCGCACCACAACAATAGGGACAATCAAGATGAAAAGTGTGAAGAAAGAAGTTTGGAACATAAAAACGTGCTTATTATTCGTAAAAGAAGGTGTATTGCGACCTCCAACACGTAACCAGATGAGAGGAAATGCATATGCCAATTAAAGACGCGAAGAACTATCTCGCTGAAGATATCCTTAAGTAAAAAAAAAAGGCGAAACACGTCTAGGAGAAATAAAACACAGTGAAGCAAGGAAAGGCGGTTATTATTTACAAGGCCGGCCGGAGTGGCCGAGCGGTTCGGGGTGGCCGAGCGGTTCTAGGCGCTACAGTCTGGAACCGCGCGACCGCTACGGTTGCAGGTTCGAATCCTGCCTCGGGCATGGATGTGTATATGTCCTTAGGTTAGTTAGGTTTAAGTAGTTCTAAGTTCTACGGGACTGATGACCTTAGAAGTTAAGTCCCATAGTGCTCAGAGCCATTTGAACCATTATTTACAGAACAACTATTTCTGTGCATGCTGAGGAAGATGATCACGCAAACAGACTTGTTTTTCTCATGAGCTTATTTTTTTTTAATGATCAGACGGACCTTAGTGTTGGATTACGCCTCGCACACTGAGTTCCGAACCTGTATTCTGGATTTTTCACTTCTTTTGTGTTACATAGTGTATATCTGTTTTCCACACGTTCACACGTTTTATCACACTTTATAACTCGTAAACTCAGCACCACTAGATTATCTCGCAAACAGCCCGTTTAAGGATCCCTCTTGAGTGGAACTTTTTTTCTTAATTCACCGCGTCAGGTCACCTGTGTATGTTTTCACTGTTGATTATGATACACCTTTTGTATGGGGGTTCCAGAAAAATATTGATACTCCCTCATATATCGTTGCAATTTTGCGCTGTAGCGTAGTCCATTGTTTTCTCAATAGATCGTGGCACGCGTTTTCCAGGAGACGAGAATCCAGCAATGATTAATAGTGTCATTTGAGCAACGCAAGACCCAACATTTTACTAGGTCACCTCAAAAATCTGTGAAGCAGGGTGCACATGAAAGCAGGCTAAGGCGATCAAGCGTAAGACGAATTCGGAAGGCTGCGAAATGGAAAGTGTACATTCAAAGATCGCTTCACGCAGTGAACGAGGACGACCCGAATCGAAGGATGGTGTATTGCGAGTGGTTTGAAGGCATGCTTCGCGAGGATGAACGGTTTGCAGGGGCTAAACCGCCACAACTGCGTGTACTGGGCTCCTGAAAATCCTCAAGTTCACTTGGACAAACATGTTAAGCTGCCGGGTGTTAATGTGTGGTGTGATCTGTCATCGCACGGTTTGATTGGCCCATTTTTCTTGAAGGTGCTGTAACTGGTGAGGTGTGTCTTCATACGAGGGCTATGCTGAAAGTTTTTAGCAGAATGTGTAAAAAAAATTTATTTGCAAAAGAACGTTTACAACTTTTCAAAATAAGCATGTATACATTTTTCCATTCTCTGAAACCACTTTGGGATGTCAGTTAGTGCACTTTGGTACGCTGCAATGGCCTCTTCATCTGAGGAAAACCGCTGCCCCCAAATTTTTTCTTAGGGAACAGAAAGTAGTCATAGGGGGCCAGGTCAGGTGAATAGGGGGGACAGGGTAACACTCGCACTGTGCGCAGATGCATTGTCGTGGTGCAGCAGAAGGTGCCCACTCTTGGACTTTGGATGCTGTGACTTCCATGTTGCGATGACTTTTGGAAGACAATCGTTCACGTACCATTCAGCATTGACTGTACGATGTGTGTCCGAGGTCACAGAGTTGAGATGCCTGATCTTTGTGAAAAAAGTTGCCACCATCTTTTTTCCAGAGCTCCCACTTCGTCGAAATTTTGTGGGTGGTTCCTCCCCTGGAAAGCACCACGCAGAAGACTGTCTCTTCGTTTCAGGGTCATAATGGTAGACCCACGTTTCATCACATGTGACGATATTGTAGGTGTCTTGGGACTTCCATTCATTGAATTTTTCGAGCATGAAACGACACCAGTCCACTCTCGCCTCCTTTTGGCTTTCTGTCAGGGAATGTGGCACCCAACGGGCACATCTCTTAGTAAGGCCTAAGTGACTATGAACGATTGTCTGTGCTGCTGTCGATCCAATATTTAGGGTCCCTTCAATGTCGCAAAACGTAAGATGTGGATCTTCTTTGATCATTTTCCTCACAGCGTCAATGTTTTCAGGAGTCACAGCTGTTGCTGGCCGACTGGGACGAGGTTCATCTTCAATTGACTGCCAACACCTCGAAAACTCACGAAACGAATATCCAATGTGGCCCTAGAAGGGGAAGCTTCACCAAAAACACGCAGCAAAGAAGAATGGCATTCTTCAGCACTTAAACCCTTTTTATAATCGTAAAAAGCCATGGCGCGAAAGTCGCGACGCCGACAGCTCCATCCTGCACCGTCTTTGACTCAACACTGCCTGTGCTTTCTTACCACGCTGAGGGGGAATCACCGCTAGCCAGGGGCTGCGCGCGCACGTCCCAAGGTCGAAAAACATCGCTCTTACGAATGGAAACAACCCCATTGTCCTCCGCCTTACGGTTTATGGGCTGCTAAAAACTTTTGGCATTGCTCTCGTATGCTGCAAATACCGATATTATCTGTCATCCGAGAGGTGTCTGTAAATAAAAGATTTTATCTACAACAGGATGACACTCCTCCTCAGTACCACAGAGATGTGATAGTCTATTTGGATGAAAATCTACATGGACGATTGTTGAGTACCCACCATAGTCTCGAGACCTTACACCTCTTGACTTCTACCTAAGGAGGACCTTGAAAAATGAAGTTTATCAACAGAAGGCAGCTACATTGAACGAACTACGAGAAACCATCGAGGCAGCGGCATTAACGTATTTTGGCAGCCGATAGGGGTCACTTTGAACACACAAAATAACCTTTCCCACGTGTAAGCATTGTAACTGTATGTCATTCCCTTCCAATAATACTGACTGTCAAAGACTGCCTACATTTTTCTGGATTCCTATGTATGTGAGTATCTTCCAAGCTGTCGCAGCTGGTTCTGGTGTTTGTGCAGCGGCCATTTTTCTGTTGCAGAAGTACGTGGTGGGCTCGGACCGGCGCGTATACCCGTACGACCGGGAGATGCCGCTCATCTTCATCGGCGGCGTCCCGCGCTCGGGCACCACCCTCATGAGGGCCATGCTGGACGCGCACCCCGAGGTCAGGTCTGTACCTGCTCCCACCGTCAGCCTTTCTTCTCTAACTGCCCATTTACAGGGATCCTCAACCATGTAAGTGGGCGTGACAGGTGTAGCGGCCCGTGGCCTGCTCGTAGAGAGCGGGTTCACTGGTATATCCGCCTGCAGCATTCTGTGGCTTCATGGCAGTGACGAGTTTGACAGGTAGCTGTTGTGATGCTTTTAATTAATACTTCCTCCACGTTTGGTACCTCTCGTTGGTCAAGATAATGCATTCTTGATCAGTTACAAAATTTTTCTTTTACGAGGGTCACTCGAAAAGATATGCACACTATTTTTTTTAAAAAATCCATCTTTTATTCTGCATATTTGAAAGTTGTACAGTATGTAGATACATCCTTTAGGAAGAATATTTTCATTTCTGGACAATGTCCATCCCTCTCAACTGCCTTACGCCATCTTGGAACCAGCGCCTGTGTACCCCCACGGTAAAATTCTGGACCAACCCGTTGGAGCCACTGTTTGGCAGCGTGCACAAGCGAGTCATCATCTTCAAACCTTGTTATACGAAGAGAGTCTTTCAGTTTCCCAAAGAGATGATAGTCACATGGAGCCAGGTCAGGACTGTAAGGCGGGTGTTTCAGTGTTGTCCATCCGAGTTTTGTGATCGCTTCCATGGTTTTTTGACTGACATGTGGCCGTGCATTGTCGTGCAACGGCAAAACATCCTGCATTTGCCGATATGGTCGAACACGACTCAGTCGAGCTTGACGTTTCTTCAGTGTCGTCACATACGCATCAGAATTTGTGGTGGTTCCACTTGGCATGATGTCCACAACCAAGAGTCCTTCGGAATCGAAAAACGCCGTAACCATAACTTTTTCAGCAGAAGGTGTGGTTTTGAATTTTTTTTCTTGGGTGAATTTGCTTGATGCCACTCCATTGATTGCCTCTTCGTCTCTGGTGAAAAATGATGGAGCCATGTTTCATCACCTGTCACAATTCTTCCAAGAAATTCATCTCCTCCATTCTCGTACTGTTCCAAAAGTTCGCTGCATACCGTTGTTCTCGTTTCTTTGTGAGCCACTGTCAACATACTGGGAACCCACTTGGCACAAACCTTTTTTAACGCCAATACTTTCAGTATTCAGTAAACACTTCCTTCCCCTATCCCAACGTAGCGTGACAATTCGTTCACTGTGATGCGCCTGTCAGCAGTCACCAATTCGTTAACTTTCCGCACATTGTCTGGAGTGTGTGCAGTACGAGGCCTGCCGCTGCGAGGACAATCCTCAATATTGCCGTGCCCGCTTTCATCAAGTAACCTGCTTGCCCACCGACTAACTGTACTGCGATCGACAGCAGCATTTCCATACACCTTTTTCAACCTCTTGAGGATGTTTCCCACTGTCTCGTTTTCACAGCACAGGAATTCAATGACAGCACGTTGATTCTGACGAACGTCAAGTGTAGGAGCCATCTTGAAGACATGCTGCGACGGCGCCACTCATGGGAACAGGTTGAACTATGTTTGAAAACAAGCGGGAAGGATGTATCTACACACTGTAAAACTTTCACACATGCAGAATGAAAATTGTATTTTAACAAAAATAGTGTGCATTTCTTTTGGAGCGACCCTCGTATTTACTGGTAAGTTGTGGGTGTAGCTGGCTGTTGAGAAGAAATGACAACTGAGCTACACACTGCATAAATTTACACTTACCAAAGGCGAGATTAAATCTCGTAAATACAAAAACACTCACAGTGTTCTGGCGGGCCGGATGGGCAGCAATCTGCGGTTGTTTGGTGGTGGTGATGCTGCGGTTTAGGGGAAGGTCTCGAACACGTGTGACTGTAGGAGAATGCAACATTACTCAGACAATATTTCTTGGTGTAACGAATGGCAGGTAGCTCTAAATGTAGAAATAAGGGGTGTTCAAAAAGTCTCTCCGCGCGTGCCGCATTCCGCAGTGAATACACTCCTGGAAATTGAAATAAGAACACCGTGAATTCATTGTCCCAGGAAGGGGAAACTTTATTGACACATTCCTGGGGTCAGATACATCACATGATCACACTGACAGAACCACAGGCACATAGACACAGGCAACAGAGCATGCACAATGTCGGCACTAGTACAGTGTATATCCACTTTTCGCAGCAATGCAGGCTGCTATTCTCCCATGGAGACGATCGTAGAGATGCTGGATGTAGTCCTGTGGAACGGCTTGCCATGCCATTTCCACCTGGCGCCTCAGTTGGACCAGCGTTCGTGCTGGACGTGCAGACCGCGTGAGACGACGCTTCATCCAGTCCCAAACATGCTCAATGGGGGACAGATCCGGAGATATTGCTGGCCAGGGTAGTTGACTTACACCTTCTAGAGCACGTTGGGTGGCACGGGGTACATGCGGACGTGCATTGTCCTGTTGGAACAGCAAGTTCCCTTGCCGGTCTAGGAATGGTAGAATGATGGGTTCGATGACGGTTTGGATGTACCGTGCACTATTCAGTGTCCCCTCGACGATCACCAGTGGTGTACGGCCAGTGTAGGAGATCGCTCCCCACACCATGATGCCGGGTGTTGGCCCTGTGTGCCTCGGTCGTATGCAGTCCTGATTGTGGCGCTCACCTGCACGGCGCCAAACACGCATACGACCATCATTGGCACCAAGGCAGAAGCGACTCTCATCGCTGAAGACGACACGTCTCCATTCGTCCCTCCATTCACGCCTGTCGCGACACCACTGGAGGCGGGCTGCACGATGTTGGGGCGTGAGCGGAAGACGGCCTAACGGTGTGCGGGACCGTAGCCCAGCTTCATGGAGACGGTTGCGAATGGTCCTCGCCGATACCCCAGGAGCAACAGTGTCCCTAATTTGCTGGGAAGTGGCGGTGCGGTCCCCTACGGCACTGCGTAGGATCCTACGGTCTTGGCGTGCATCCGTGCGTCGCTGCGGTCCGGTCCCAGGTCGACGGGCACGTGCACCTTCCGCCGACCACTGGCGACAACATCGATGTACTGTGGAGACCTCACGCCCCACGTGTTGAGCAATTCGGCGGTACGTCCACCCGGCCTCCCGCATGCCCACTATACGCCCTCGCTCAAAGTCCGTCAACTGCACATACGGTTCACGTCCACGCTGTCGCGGCATGCTACCAGTGTTAAAGACTGCGATGGAGCTCCGTATGCCACGGCAAACTGGCTGACACTGACGGCGGCGGTGCACAAATGCTGCGCAGCTAGCGCCATTCGACGGCCAACACCGCGGTTCCTGGTGTGTCCGCTGTGCCGTGCGTGTGATCATTGCTTGTACAGCCCTCTCGCAGTGTCCGGAGCAAGTATGGTGGGTCTGACACACCGGTGTCAATGTGTTCTTTTTTCCATTTCCAGGAGTGTATATCGAAATGAAACTCTGTCAAATACAAGTTATTAATTTATTGCATATTCATTTTTACCTACAAATTTTCACATTAAATGTTGAAAGTGTCCCCCCTGTTGTTGAATACACAATTCTGTTCGTCTAATCATGTTTCCAAACTCAAGCTGTAACATTTCTTTATAACAGTAGCAGTGAAAGTGGATATTGCAGTTTTCAGTTCGTCGATGGATTTTGGATGGATTTTATAGACAGTTGCTCTCGGTGCACCCCAGAAGAAAAAAGTCAGGTGGTGTTACGTCAGGCGATCGTGGAGGCCAAAGTCCCTGTGAAATTATGCGATTACCAAAAACATCACCAAGCAGTGACATTGAAACGCGAGCTGTTGAAAATAACCGTTCAGTATTTCACTTAACACAAGTTCTCCTATGAATGGGTACAGAATATCACTGCAGTATCGTGCATTTATTGTTTCGTTGAAAAACCCAGACACGCGAACAATCGTACGGCACGGCGGAGAGACTTCTTGAACAACCCGTATATAAGTTAATGCGGATGAATCTGAAACACAAACCTGAAATGTTCGAATAAAGTATTAGCAGCGTACTGCTTGACACAGTCACATTGATTAAATACAGGGTGTTTCAAAAATGACCGGTATATTTGAAACGGCAATAAAAACTAAACGAGCAGTGATAGAAATACACCGTTTGTTGCAATATGCTTGGGACAACAGTACATTTTCAGGCAGACAAACTTTCGAAATTACAGTAGTTACAATTTTCAACAACAGATGGCGCTGCGGTCTGGGAAACTCTATAGTACGATATTTTCCACATATCCACCATGCGTAGCAATAATATGGTGTAGTCTCTGAAATGAAATTACCCTAAACCTTTGACAACGTGTCTGGCGGAATGGCTTCACATGCAGATGAGATGTACTGCTTCAGCTGTTCAATTGTTTCTGGATTCTGGCGGTACACCTGGTCTTTCAAGTGTCCCCACAGAAAGAAGTCACAGGGGTTCATGTCTGGCGAATAGGGAGGCCAATCCACGCCGCCTCCTGTATGTTTCGGATAGCCCAAAGCAATCACACGATCACGGAAATATTCATTCAGGAAATTAAAGACGTCGGCCGTGCGATGTGGCCGGGCACCATCTTGCATAAACCACGAGGTGTTCGCAGTGTCGTCTAAGGCAGTTTGTACCGCCAGAAATTCACGAAGAATGTCCAGATAGCGTGATGCAGTAATCGTTTCGGATCTGAAAAATGGGCCAATGATTCCTTTGGAAGAAATGGCGGCCCAGACCAGTACTTTTTGAGGATGCAGGGACGATGGGACTGCAACATGGGGCTTTTCGGTTCCCCATATGCGCCAGTTCTGTTTATTGACGAAGCCGTCCAGGTAAAAATAAGCTTCGTCAGTAAACCAAATGCTGCCCACATGCATATCGCCGTCATCAATCCTGTGCACTATATCGTTAGCGAATGTCTCTCGTGCAGCAATGGTAGCGGCGCTGAGGGTTGCCGCGTTTGAATTTTGTATGGATAGAGGTGTAAACTCTGGCGCATGAGACGATACGTGGACGTTGGCGTCATTTGGACCGCAGCTGCAACACGGCGAACGGGAACCCGAGGCCGCTGTCGGATCACCTGCTGCACTAGCTGCGCGTTGCCCTCTGTGGTTGCCGTACGCGGTCGCCCTACCTTTCCAGCACGTTCATCCGTCACGTTCCCAGTGCGTTGAAAATTTTTCAAACAGATCCTTTATTGTATTGCTTTTCGGTCCTTTGGTTACATTAAACCTCCGTTGAAAACTTCGTCTTGTTGCAACAACACTGTGTTCTAGGCGGTGGAATTCCAACACCAGAAAATTCCTCTGTTCTAAGGAATAAACCATGTTGTCTACAGCACACTTGCACGTTGTGAACAACACACGCTTACAGCAGAAAGACGACGTACAGAATGGCGCACCCACAGACTGCGTTGTCTTCTATATCTTTCACATCACTTGCAGCGCTATCTGTTGTTGAAAATTGTAACTACTGTAATTTCGAAAGTTTGTCCGCCTGAAAATGTACTGTTGTCCCAAGCATATTGCAAGAAACGGTGTAATTCTATCGCTGCTCGTTTAGTTTTTATTGCCGTTTCAAATATACCGGTCATTTTTGAAACACCCTGTACGTTTGCTACCGGTACGTTCGAACAACACGCAAATGTTGCGGAGATGCTTCGGGAACTCAACTGGCAACCCTTCGAGAGAAGGTGACCTCCCTTTTGAGAAACACTGTTGAGAAAATTTAGAGAACCGGTATTTGAAGCTAACTGCAGAACGATCCTACTCCCGCCAACATACATTTCGGCTAAGCAGTAGGAAAATAAGATTCGAGAAATAAGGACTTATAGGGAGACATAGGCAGTCGTTTTATCCTCACTTTTTTCTGAAAGTGGAACAGAAAATAAAACGACTAGTATACGTACAGGGTACCGTGCGCCACGCGCCGTTCGGTGGCTTGCGGTGTATGAATACAGATGTAAAAATAGAACAACATAAATTACGGCCATCATTAAACTGAAAAGAAAATACTTTATCGAATTGTTTTCGAACTTGCTGATGATTAGCTCGGAAAGGGTTATGGTCTTTACCTTGACAACTGGTAAATTAATGCAGATTTGATTTACAAACTAGTGCGTAAGAACACTGATGTTGTCCGTACACTTGGACAAATCACAAAGGAGTTCCCTCAATTGATGAAAAATTAAACTGAAGAAGTGTGAATATGTAATGGGTCACAGAAACAAGGACATAATGATGAAACAGTAGGACAAGAGGTACGTCGTGATGGTCATCGCGTTTAATGACGATACATTTCGAGAAATCGATTCAAAAACCGGCACCGGTCAAAAGCCATTGTTGTCATGATTTAAAAGACTGTGTGTGGGAGTGACTCTCAGTTGTAAAGGTATCAAATGACCAAGAGCAGACTGAAAAAAAAGTTATGAGAAGTTTTTTTGCCATTTATTGACGTTACGTGCTTCAATGCGTACGGTCTGTACAAAAAATGCGGTGAAAAAAGAAGATAGATTTGTAAATAATAGATTTCAGCCATCAGTCGTCCTTTTGAAATTTATTTATTTTCTTTTGTGGGCAGATCTAGATTTCAGCTAGAAACTAGCCATTCTCAATGGACTATCATTTGTGTTCATTGCATATAATGCCTGTTGGTCGTGCATGCAGTGATCAAAAATGATAGTGCATTGAGAATGGCTAGTTTCTAGCTGAAATCTAGATCTGGAAAAAAAGGAACCTCTGATAGCTGAAATATATTATTTACAAGTCAATATAACAGTCGCTGCGTGCAACAGCCTTCTGAATGGAAGGTAACCTGAAGAAGACAGATATTCATGAATAGTCTTGGGGGACAGTTGCCCGTATCCTCTTCGCATCAAAGGTCAATTGAACGCCCACTTCGAACACCAATAGCGACTCGTATTACAGCCGGGCTGTTTCCAGAATATTTGCTTTGCACAACGAAGAAAGGACCAGCAAGTGGTGGGCTGTTCACGAGAAGTGGCCATCGAAAAAGACACATCTTATTGCTGTGCAGAATGTACAGTTCCTCTTATGTAGAGAATAACATTTGTTTCTCTTTTGGAATACATTATTTTCGAACCTAATCCACTGTAGTTTTGAAACTTCCTGTTAGATTAAAACTGTGTCAGGGCTGTTGTAGTGGTAGCGATGGAAACTGCACGCGTCACTGGCGCGAACGAAGAGTTGGCAAGGAGGAGGAACCCTTTAGCTTCACCGCTACCAAAATCCAGCAGAGGAGGACTGATCAAACCTGCGAAAATATCTTGAGAGAGACATTGGGAGGTCCGCCTCTCAAGAAGTAGCAATCTAAAACTGCCGTTCCAGCTAGTCAACCAGAGGAGAGAGTGCCAAATCAAGCCAGTGGTTGTCTGGCGTCACCAAAATATCTGCGGATATTCTTGGTACATCTACTGTGCAATGCTAATAAATGTAACACCTATTAGCGCAAATGTTTGATATCTTATTTAGATCGACAGCAAACGAGTTGCCAACCACAGGATAAATCAGTAATACCAATAGGTGTTGCCGGAGTGACTGCTGTACAGGGTTTAACTCCACAACAGCAAGGGTTTACAACACAGCGATTATGCTGTGGGGCGTGCAGCATGCAGTAGGACGATGGTGGGTAGCGAGTTTAGGCAGTCTGTGTAACATCGCGGAATCCTCTTGTATGTTAAAAGGAATGTGTAGATAAGCATTTAGATCAGTAGTTGTGAGCGTCTTTGAACTCACCGCTCCTCTAGCTGTCTTGGAATTGTGCCGCCGCCCCCCCCCCCCCCCCCCGCCAAATTTCAATGCTATCCGTCATCGCCACTGCAAGTATTCGTAGTTTCAACCGTCAATATTATCTTGTATCCACAGACTCTTTAGTATGGCGGTGACCACGAGTGTAAACAAATGACCACCGCGGGGAGAGAAGAGATCCGACGAAACGAGCCCTCTCCCCTATATGACAGCCTATACCCATTATAAACCCATGATAAACATGTGTGCTTGTGGGAAAGCAGAACTTACAAATGGTCATAGCGATCACCGATCCTTTCTGGTGTCAGCAGAGTTGTACTCGTACCTCGTGCTGATCAGGAGTAGCTTCTGCAATCCTTCCAAAACAAAGAAAACAACGAGCAACGCTGAACACAAAGCCCTACTGAATACACAGACCATTCACCAATAGCTGCAGCAATTGCTTACTTGGAACTGCATTGCCGTAAATAGCGTATTCAGACCCTGCATCTCAAGTGGCCCACGCCGGTTTCGGCGCAGAAAAATTAAGAGGCAGGCAGTGAAAAGTCGGTTTACTACAGTTTATTATAATCAACATAAAACTACAACTCTCATCTTCAGACTATAATTACACAACACAACTAATAGTTAACGATAAAGTCTCTATCTGTGATATGAGAGAAATAATACACTACTGGCCATTAAAATTGCTACACCACGAAGATGACTTGCTACAGACGCGCAATTTAACCGACAGGAAGAAGATGCTGTACTATGCTTTTCAGAGCATCCACACAAGGTTGGCGCCGGTGGTGACACCTACAACGTGCTGACTTGAGGAAAGTTTCCAACCGATTTCTCACACTCAAACAGCAGCTGACCGGCGTTGCCTGGTGAAACGTTGTTGTGATGCCTCGTGTAAGGAGGAGAAATGCGTACCATCACGTTCCCGACTTTGATAAAGGTCGGATTTTAGCCTATCGCGATTGCGGTTTATCGTATCGCGACATTGCTGCCCGCGTTGGTCGAGACCCAATGACTGTTAGCAGAATATGGAATCAGTGGGTTCAGGAGGGTAATACGGGACGCCGTTCTGGGTCCCAACGGCCTCGTATCACTAGCAGTCGAGATGACAGGCATCTTATCGGCATGGCTGTAACTGATCGTGCAGCCACGTCTCGATCCCTGAGTCAATAGATGGGGACGTCTGCAAGACCACAATCATGTGCACGAACAGTTCGACGACGTTTGCAGCAGCATGGACTATAAGCTCGGAGACCATGGCTGCTGTTACCCTTGACGCTGCAACGCAGACAGGAGCGCCTGCGATGGTGTACTGAACGACGAACCTAGGTGCACGAATGGCGAAACGTCATTTCTTCGGATGAATCCAGGTTCTGTTTACAGCATCATGATGGTCGCATCCGTGTTTGGCGACATCGCGGTGAACGCAAATTGGAAGCGTGTAATCGTCATCGCCATACTGCCGCATCACCCGGCGTGATGGTATGGGGTGCCATTGGTTAGACGTCTCGGTCACCTCTTGTTCGCATTGACGGCACTTTGAACTGTGGACGTTACATTTCAGATGTGTTACGACCCGTGGCCCTACCCTTCATTCGATCGCTGAGAAACCCTACATTTCACCAGGACAATGCACGACTGCATGTTGCAGGTCCTGTACGGGCCTTTCTGGATACAGAAAATGTTCGACTGTTGCCCTGGCCAGCACATTCTCCAGATCTCTCACCAATTGAAAACGTCTGGTCAATGGTGAACGAGCAACTGGTTCGTCACAGTACGCCAGTCACTACTGTTGATGAACTGTGGTATCGTGTTGAAGCTGCATGGGCAGCTGTACCTGTACGCGCCATCCAAGCTAATTGACTCAATGCCCAGGCGTATCAAGGCCGTTATTACGGCCAGAGGTGGTTGTTCCGGGTACTGATTTCTCAGAATCTATGCACCCACATTCTGTGAAAATGTAATCACATGTTAGTTCTAGTATATTTGTCCAATGAATACCCGTTTAGCATCTGCATTCCTTCTTGTTGTAGCAATTTTAATGGCCAGTAGTGTATGTATGTTTGGTGGAATTACAGTTACTGCAATCTGTATAGTCATTGACGAGGGTCTGTGTGTGTAAGTACACAACAGTGTGTCGGGCCAAATACCAAATTTCAGGAGATCCACGCTGTAGAGGCCAAATCTCGGAATAGCTGGCGGCCCCTGTCGCCGAGCGGTTCTAGGTGTTCAAGTCCGGCACTGCGCTGCTGCTACGGTCGCAGCTTCGAATCCTGCCTCGGCATGCATGTATGTGATGTCCTTAGGTTTAAGTAGTTCTAAGTTCTAGGGGACTGATGACCTAAGTCCCATAGTGCTCAGAGCCATTTGAACCATTTTTTTGTAGGAATGATATTCAGCCTGTGCGGTGCAGGATTTGCGTTGATAGTAGTGTTACTGTCCTGACAAGACGGTAGGCACCGTTTTTGGTTCGGCGACGTAGGATTGAAACACGAGCGTCAGTGTGCATTCCTGTTGCAGTCAACATTGGCCTTGACAAGATGAGCAGGGCTTTACTGGTAAAGCTGTTTTATCAGAACAACAGGAGTAGAGTTGCTGTTCTTCACGAGTATCGACACGTCTTTCCGCACCGCGGTTGAACAACAAGATCAGGAAGTTGTAATTACCGATCGTTCCAAACTGCGTGACCGCCAAGATCACCAGATTTGAACCTGTATGATTTCTGGCTGGGAGGTTACCTGAAGGACTGGGTTTATCAGCGCGAGACGAACACATGTTGGAGGATGAAGATGAGCATAGCGAGAGGCATAGCGAGAGTGGTAGGGAACATCGCACATGAGTTCTTTCGGGCGGCATTAGAGCAGTCTGTAGTGCGGTCCTAGGCTGTCGTGGATGCAGCTGGTCGTCACACTGAACAACGGAATGTAAATATGGTACACAATTAACAAATGATACCCTCTCACGTGGAAATTAAAATGTATTTTTTTTCCCATTGGTACATTGCTTACATCCCTTCCGTAAGACCGTACAAATGTTTCCACAAAGTTTCATTGTCCTACGATGTTCGCCCCGATAGCTGAGTTGTCAGCGTGACGGATTGCTGTCCTACGGGTCCGGCTTCGATTCACGGGTGGGTCGGGGATTTTGTCCGCTCAGGAAATGGGTGTTGTGCTGTCTTCATCATTATTTCATCTCCATCCGGCGCGCAGGTCGCCCAATGTGGAATGTAATAAGACCGGCACCAAGGCGGCTGGACCTGCCCTGCCAGGGACCTCCCGGCCAATGACGCCAAACGCTCATTTTCATTTCCATTGTCGTACGATCACTCATTTTTCGTGGGGGAGGGGGGGGGGGCGCTCTCAGGTAGCGGCGGTTAAATTATAATCTCCCTGTACTGCTGAGTCACTTGGATACGGTGAGACCTACACTATGCGATCAAAAGTATCCGGACATCTCGCTGAAAATGACTAACAAGTTCGTGGCGCCCTCCATCGGTAATACTGGAATCAGTATGGTGTTGGCCCGACCTTATCCTTGATGACAGTTTCCAGTCTCGCAGGCATACGTTCAATCAGGTGCTGAAAGGTTTCTTGGGTAGTGGCAGTCCATTCTTAACGGAGTGCTGCACCGAGGTATCGATGTCGGCAGGAGGAGCCTGGCACGAAGTCGGCGTTCCAATACGTCCCAAAGGTGTCCTATACGATTCAGGACAGGACTCTGTACAGGCCAATCCATTACAGGGATGTTATTGTCTTGTAACCATTCCGCCATAGGCTCTGCACTATGAACACGTGGTCGATCATGTTGAAAGACGCAATCGTCATCCGTGAATTGCTCTTCAACAGTCTGAAGCAAGAAGGTCCTTAAAACATCAATGTAGGCCAGTGCTGTGGTAGTGCCACGCAAAACAACATGGGGTGCAAGCCCCCTCCATGAAATACACGACCACACCATAACACCACCGCCTCCGAATTTTACTGTTGGCACTACACACGCTGGTAGGTAACGTTCACCGGACATTCGCCATACGCGCACCCTGCCATGGGATCGTCGCATTGTGTACCGTGATTCGTCACTCCACGTAAAGTTTTTCACTGTTCAATAGTCCTATGTTTACGCTCCTTACACCAGGCGAGGCGTCTTTTGGCATTTACCGGCGTGGTGTGTGGCTTCTGAGCAGCCGTTCGACCATGAAATCCAAGTTTTCTCACCTCCCGCCTAACTGTTATTTTACTTGCAGTGGCTCCTGATGCAGATTGGAATTCCTGTGTGATGGTCTGGATAGATGTCTGGCTATTACACATTACGACTCTGTTTAACTGTCGGTGGGCTCTGTCAGTCAAAACACGAGGTCGGCCTGTACGCTTTTGTGTTGCACGTGTCCCTTCGCGTTTCCACTTCACTATCACATCGGAAACAATGGTCCTAGGGATGAGTCTGGAAGTCTCGCGTACAGACGTATGAGACAAGTGACACCCAATTACCTGCCCCCGTTCGAAGTCCGTGAGTTCCACGGAGCGGCCCATTCCGCTCTCTCAGAATGTCTAATGACTACTGAGGTCGCTGATGTGGAGTAACTGGCAGTAGGTGGAAGTACAATGTACCTAATATGTATGTTTTTGGGGGTGTGTGCTTTGCCTGTGCCACATGGTAGCTCTGCCGCTGTCGCGCATGCGCTCTGAATACGGGCATTGGCGGTGTTCGCTGATGTAGCCCCTGTCACTTGTGGCATAGACCACACGCGACGTACTGCTGTGACGCTGGAGGGCTATCAGCCATAGCTACCTGTACGTGTTTCTTTTTAAATTTCTTTTTATTTTTATTTTCTTCGTTTTGGCTTTGGGTTACAAGGACCAAACATAATCGCAAAAAAGAAATAGTTCAAAATTACGAAGTTAGCATACAAACACACTCTTAAACAGATGCGCAACTAGACAAACACCAGACAGCCGGCGGCGTTGATGACAGGGACATAGGAGCAGAATTACATAAAGCACTATATAGCAACATGCATGTGGTCTTATGGTAAAAGACAAAACATGAAAGGTCAAATACCGTACATCACACAATAAGTGTAACAGTCGCTGAAGAACAAATTTGTAAATAACGTCGTATATCAATGTAAGAAGTGTAGCATACAGACAGACGCACTTAAAAGAAAAATGGAAAATGACAGACTCAATACAACCTACGGTATGTACAATAGTGACTGTAGAACAGTGACATAGAATGCGCAAGAGGGCAATAATGAAAATTTTTATGTACAAATGGAGGTATGTACGCAATTAAAAACACAAAATTATGGACCAGTTACGAATGGGATTGGTGCCATGTGAAAATGAATACCTCAGCAACCCATAAATTAAATTTGGATGCCGGTGGATTTCAAATGTCCGTGAGCAAGTTCAAGTTATATCTATTAAAACGCTGGAGCAAAACAGGAACAGTGGTTGGAGGGGCTAACCTCCCGCAACCAATTTCTTATACGAGTCTTAATTGTGCAGTCGTGTACTTGGAACATGCCAATATAATGTGGTTGAGATCCGCTACTGCCGTTGTGTCCTTACAGCAGTGTTCAGACGTGATAATCGTCAACCGATTTAGGCGCTCGGGGTAACACTCGTGCCTTAGCCTCATGCGAAAGATAATCATGTGACGTCTTTTCACGCCACCATAATTCAAAATACTTCCCGTCCTCACCTCTTCAATTAAAACGTTAAAAGGTCCAAAATATTGCTTGCCCCTTACCATTTCCGTTGTCAATTTAATTGTGCTGATGCCCAAGAAGTATTGCATTTTGCTTTTTTTATATACTAAATCATATATTTCATAATACTGGACATACTTTTGTAGAATTCGATACTTAACAGCTCATAGGGCTTATAGTTGATTTTACTCGTAGCGTTTTCGCTTTAATGATATGTATCCTGGCAGATGCATCAGGCCCCACTGTAGTGTGAATCATTTCTTGAACTGAAAGTAACACAAGAAGTTCCTCAGTTGCTCATGGAATCCCACATTTTGCTAGTAGTAAAGAGTTTTATAGAAAGCAAGGAGACCATAGCCAACGGCGACAGATTCTTCGACTAACTCCCCTACAGTGTTGAATTAAAGTTCGTAAAATGAAATAGTCGTACCCAGTCTGTCAGGATTCAGTTTTCGGCGATGATGTGGAAGGCTACATTGTTTCATTTCAAAATTTATTTTCACAAATGAGTCACAGTGCTAGTTGTGCATTTGTAGGCGAGGGAATGAATCGATATTCTAAGTAGTCATTCGATTACTGGCAATACTTAGTACACTCCGCAATTTTCAGAAAAATATGCTTCCTTATACGACTGACCAGAGGCCACAGATTTTCGCCTTGCTGCACTGAATGTAGTAACGACATACCGCAATACAGACGCCGCTTCCGGGTGCTGTCACTTTGGTGGTACTACATGGTGGTCAGGAGGCTGTTGTCTTGAGTCCGACCTCGCCCACATCGCACTGACTCCGAGACAGAGCAACTGCAGATTGTGGAAGATAGGAAGTGTCAGAACAATTACTGACAATCATTTTTGTCTTTCTCTGTAAGTTATTTCGGCACTCTGATAAACCCTATAGCAGCAGGAACTGAGCATGAGTTCATTCCACTCGATGTTCACACATCCGGTTGGCCAAATGTTTTTACTCATTGTTTATAATTTTATATCATTAGAAGGGCGATGTACTTGAGGACAATATTATGGAAATGGAAGAAGATGTAGATGAAGATGAAATGGGAGATACGATACAGCGTGAAGAGTTTGACAGAGCACTGAAAGACCTGAGTCGAAACAAGGCCCCTGGAGTAGACAACATTCCATTGGAACTACTGACGGCCTTGGGTGAGCCAGTCCTGACAAAACTCTACCATCTGGTGAGCAAGATGTATGAGACAGGCGAAATACCCTCAGACCTCAAGAAGAATATAATAATTCCAATCCCAAAGAAAGCAGGTGTTGAGAGATGTGAAAATTACCGAACAATCAGTTTAATAAGCCACAGCTGCAAAATACTAACACGAATTCTTTACAGACGAATGGAAAAACTAGTAGAAGCCGACCTCGGGGAAGATCAGTTTGGATTCCGTAGAAATACTGGAACACGTGAGGCAATACTGACCTTACGACTTATCTTAGAAGAAAGATTAAGGAAAGGCAAACCTACGTTTCTAGCATTTGTAGACTTAGAGAAAGCTTTTGACAATGGTGACTGGAATACTCTCTTTCAAATTCTAAAGGTTGCAGGGGTAAAATACAGGCAGCGAAAGGCTATTTACAATTTGTACGGAAACCAGATGGCAGTTATAAGAGTCGAGGGACATGAAAGGGAAGCAGTCGTTGGGAAGGGAGTAAGACAGGGTTGTAGCCTCTCCCCGATGTTATTCAATCTGTATATTGAGCAAGCAGTAAAGGAAACAAAAGAAAAATTCGGAGTAGGTATTAAAATCCATGGAGAAGAAATAAAAACTTTGAGGTTCGCCGATGACATTGTAATTCTGTCAGAGACAGCAAAGGACTTGGAAGAGCAGTTGAATGGAATGGATGGTGTCTTGAAGGGAGGATATAAGATGAACATCAACAAAAGCAAAATGAGGATAATGGAATGTAGTCGAATTAAGTCGGGTGATGTTGAGGGTATTAGATTAGGAAATGAGACACTTAAAGCAGTAAAGGAGTTTTGCTATTTGGGGAGCAAAATAACTGATGATGGTCGAAGTAGAGAGGATATAAAATGTAGACTGGCAATGGCAAGGAAAGCGTTTCTGAAGAAGAGAAAGTTGTTATCATCGAGTATAGATTTAGGTGTCAGGAAGTCGTTTATGAAAGTATTTGTATGGAGTGTAGCATTGTATGGAAGTGAAACATGGACGGTAAATAGTTTGGACAAGAAGAGAATATAAGCTTTCGAAATGTGGTGCTACAGAAGAATGCTGAAGATTAGATGGGTAGATCACATAACTAATGAGGAAGTATTGAATAGGATTGGGGAGAAGAGAAGTTTGTGGCACAACTTGACCAGAAGAAGGGATCGGTTGGTAGGACATGTTCTGAGGCATCAAGGGATCACCAATTTAGTACTGGAGGGGAGCGTGGAGGGTAAAACTCGTAGAGGGAGACCAAGAGATGAATACACTAAGCAGATTCAGAAGGATGTAGGTTGCAGTAGGTACTGGGAGATGAAGAAGCTTGCACAGGATAGAGTAGCATGGATGGCTGCATCAAACCAGTCTCAGGACTGAAGACCACAACAACAAACAACACGTCATTAGAAAAACAGTTTTATTGTGGTTTGACATTAAGCCTTGTCTGTTATTAGCGAATATGTCGATAAGGGCGCACCTGTCCTCTTTTGTAGTTTTCTTTTTTCTTTAACTCATGTTTTATCAACTGGTTCAAATAAATAAATTAACAGCTCGTCATCTCGTCTATGCAACTGAAAGAAGGTACACAATAAAGACCACTTTTGTAGAAAAAGAGGTGCTTTCATCCCACAACGTGGCACTTTTCCCCCCATTGATTATACAAGGCGCCAAAAACCTTTAGTATAAAAATTGTAAAGACGTGAGAGTCTGAGTGCTTTGTGGTAAGAGACCAATGGTCGGAATGAATATTTCAGGGGGTACGAGGTCTTGCATGAGCAGCTCATATTAAATACGTAGGCTACTCTACACGGCGTTCTAAAACGATATGTAAAACTTTAATCACACATTTTCGGAAATGGGGATGTGTAGAAATGTGCAGTTCAAATGGTTCAAATGGCTCTGAGCACTATGGGACTTAACTTCTAAGGTCATCAGTCCCCTAGAACTTAGAACTACCTAAACCTAACTAACCTAAGGACATCACACACATCCATGCCCGAGGCAGGATTCGAACCTGCGACCGTAGCGGCCGCGCGGTTCCAGACTGTAGCGCCTTTAACCGCTTGGCCACGACGGCTGGCAGAAATGTGCGGTTTGAGGCATAATTTTCACACAAACCTAAAATTTTCGTAGCCATTTAACAGAGTTCAACGCATGCGACATTTCGATTCCTCCCATCTCCGGCCTAGCACGTCCTCATTAACGTGGCGACTGCTGCTCTGAAATGGGCTAGCAACTCCTGCAGGCTCCGCAGCGGTGTCTGGTAAACAGCATCTTCAACAAAGCCCGAAAGAAAAAAAAATCTAATTTGGTTATATCTGGGGACCTTAGGAGCCAGCAAATGGGACCTTCTCTGCCAATCCAGCGACGTGGAAATGTCCCATCCAAAGCCTTTCTAACGATCGTGACCCAGTTTACCTTTGGACTGTCACGCACAATTTCCGTGCTAAAGTGAGGGGTTCTCGAAGCTCCAGATACTCTCATTGTGTCGGTATACTTTCCCGCACACATGAAAGCAGGCTTCGTCCGTGAATATCATCGTTTTCGGATAGACTAGTTTATAGTTGATGCAACTTAGTCTCTATTGCTGATACTTTGCGCTTTGGCCTGTCATCGGGTTGAAGGGCTTGCAGAAGATCTGGTTTTCTAGGCATGAAGGTTCAGTCTCTTGTATTCCATTGTGTGCTCCATGGTTGGTAATAGCTGCGACTATCAAGACGCTTGACGGATTGGTTGGGTTAGTCTCCGGATAAATGCCTGTTGCACCTGCTCCACATCTGCATCACTCGTGCTCAGACACCTGGGACTTCTTCTCTTTATGACACTTGTGGGTTCCTTCAACCTCGTCTACCACTGTCTGATGGTCAACATGATAGTGGTTTGCTTGTGTAACGTGTCCGAAAGGTTCTCTGGACTTGGATGTCAGATCTGGTCTCTTTGAACCATTCCAAAACTTTGTTATTTGTTTTTTTTTTTGGGGGGGGGGGCGTTTTCGTCAATAACTAACGTAAAAAAGGTGAATTTCAACATTATGCCTCAGACCGCACCTTTCTACCTATCCCCATTTCTGAAATACACTCGATCAAAGTTGTAAAGGTTATTTTGGAACACACTGTATTTCATAATAAACGCCTGCCTTATCGCATTGAAGTTTGCGGCGCTACTATTAAAAATAATACACAGTCATCTGTGATGTTTTCACAGCGGATATTTTTTCACTATGGTTACCTGAAGTCATTCGTGTGTGATACCCAGTAAAGACTGAAGGGTAACTACTTTATACGGTCTAGCAGCCGCTCTCATTGTATAAGACAACAGGAATATTTGGTGGAAGCAAGCAAGTGGATTTTTTCTTTTTTTTTTCGCCACTGTAATGTATGCATTGAGACTGACCGTTCTCACTTGGCATAATTTATCTTGCTGGTATGTAATATAAGTTTTTTATGTAAACGAAGTGCTAAATATTGTTTCCGGCCATTAGTTTCTAATCTCGAAGTATGTACCTTTAAGGCCGCACGGGATTAGCCGAGCGGTCTGAAGCGCAGCAGTCATTGGCTGTGCGGCTGGTCCCGGCGGAGGTTCGAGTCCTCCCTCGGGCATGGGTGTGTTTGTTTGTCCTTAGGATAATTTTGGTTAAGTAGTGTGTAAGCTTAGGGACTGATGACCTTAGCAGTTAAGTCCCATAATATTTCACACACATTAGAACATTTTTATGTAGCTTTAGGATCCTGTACCACCTGTAGACTTTCGACCATAAAGGTTTTAGACGCCCTGTGATCAGTAGTGGAGTAAGCCCGTCGGAGCCATGTATTTTTAGTGTACTTTTTTAAGAAATGAATAATGTAGCTGTAACGGCTGAGAAAAAAAATCATGTATTTATAATTTTTGGACTATAAGCACTAGTATGATATACATACTTAAAGATACAGGTGAGAAACTTAGAATACGAATCAGCATTTAGCTCAGTAATCATGCGGCAGAATGTAAAGAATTAATAAAGAATAAAATAAGAAAATTACGTTTTATTTTATATGTCTGGAAATAAAGTTTTACAATGTAAAGTTAGTTTTTTTATCTTAGTACGAGACATTAGTTATTATTGACGTCACTATAGTTAATGTTTTCGTGCCTTTATTTTACTGAAGTTCTCAATAACGTCGTTGAAATCTATTTCATTTGAAACTTTTCTTTGTAGATAAAATGGACAAATTGGCTTGTAGCTCTTGATTCATCGTAGAGCGAACATAATTTTTATTAGTTTCAGTTTAGAAAACTTTCTCTTGAATGATTTGACTGGGAGACAAATTGTCGAAAAAGTATTTGATTATACATGACGTACAGGATAATGATTCACTGAAGTACAGTTTAATAAAAAAATGCAGTATTTCTTAGACTGTTCCTCTAGCAACGACGTCCACACGCGTATCGGTTGCACGTAGACCTGTTATGAAACTTCTTATTTCTTGCAACACCTGCTCCTTATCGTAATTTCCTACGTGAGTCTCCGTTGCTACGTCCGGATTGTGTTCGGAAGCTTCAAGCGTAAATTGCATTTCAACAACTTCGATAATTGTGATGATTGTCTTCATGGTCGTGTATCGTAACAATTCAAACATTGATCAATGAATTATTTCTTGAATCGGTAATCCACCGTCACGAGCTAGTTCTCATGGCATTGTTTTATTTACCCTCATTCTATCTTGTCCATATCATTGAATCGTTGAATTTGTAGGCCAAAAGTAACAGCATTGTCTGTAGTTAGTGTAGTTCGTTCCTTTTTAATTTGGCGAGTTATTTATCCAAATTCATTTTTGGAGACTGTAGACATTGTTGGACTAAATTTATTGCCTCCAGCACCGTGCGCCAAAAGGTGACGTAGGTCAAGAGCGTAAAATCGCGCACACCTGGAAGGAGCAAGCTTGCTGAGGATCTAGTGTCAGGGTTTGTCTTGGATGGATCTTGCATATCTTCCAAAATTCTGACAATCGTTTCCACGTTTCCTTTTGTGACTTTAACTGAATTGTAATGTGCTCTCCAGCGAGTATCTGGCAGTCGTTTCAAAGTTTTTGCTGTTTTCTGTACAAGTAATTCCCATCTACATGAAGAAGACGACGAGAATGAATATGACATCTCTGCATCTCCAAAACAGATGACGCTGCCGGAAACATATGAGAATGCATGGACTCCACAAAGATTTAAGGAATGATTAACATGGGGATCGAAAAGAGCTTTTGGATTGACTTCTGGAATTTTCCTTTGTACTCTTACACTACACCTGACACCGGCGCGGCATAACCTTCAGCCCTGCACAACGCAATATGCAGACCATCGTTTTCAAGCTCCTGTTGAATATTTTTGACATAGCCACTAGTTCATCTAGTTGAATTTTGATATTCATGAAATAAACTACATGATAATTATGTATAACCTTAGAAAAAGTAATTTTTAGAATGTAATATTTGAATTAAACGATTAATGAATCACTGGTAAGCTCTTCACTGCTCTTCGGTGCATATTTTAATACTGAATTTATAGTATATATATGTGGGGATGGCATAAATATAAAAAAAACGTTTCATGTAGAATAGTTGCATCTAGCAGACAACTAGTTTTCATTCTGCAGTTATTGAGTATCGTGAAACGTTTCACAAAAAATGTGACAAGACCCATTAACAATGGTTACGGCCTGATACTAGGTAATTGGGCATCTATGTTTATATTTTGCATACTTATAGGGCCTCGAACTGTAAACTGCCTCTTATTTACAGAAAATATTTTGGCCTCGTTTCTGATTTGAGCGCGGTGATATGTGTACGCAGCAGCAGCAGCAGCTAAACGGACTGCCTACACTACGCTTGTCCGTCCTCTTTTGGTGTACTGCTGCGTGTACGGTTCACTTGTTGCTTGGCGCCAGACGCTTTTGGACTGTTTGTGTGCGCAAAAGCAACTCATTGCGCTACGGCAGTGTACTTCTCGTTGTCGTGTGGCGGCAGGCAGCTGTACGTGTGTGGTGGCTAGGCAGATAAGCAGGAAGTGGCGCAAGGGCAGACGCAGTAGCGGCGGCGTGTTATCTGTGCCAGGTAATCCCGGGCAGGAGCGGCGCTGCCGGAGTGCTCTGCGGTTGCGCAGGAGGGGCGGGCTGCGGGGAGAGTAGCTCTGCTCTCACAGGCCGCCCCGCTAATGACGCACCGGCTCTCTGTGTAGTCGCCGCTGCTGCAGCGTAAACCGCGAGGTCTAAAGGCACACAGAGCGGGCGCCCCGGTGCTCCTAATTGAGACGTTGGCACGCGACAGCAGCAGGTGGCGCTCTGCGGCGTCTCGGCTGGTGCCTGGCTAGTCCGGTATGACACAGCATCTCAGCACCACAATCCTTCTGATCGACGACAAGTTCACGCGTGAGGTACTTGGTGAAACGTCCCCTTAGAACAATTTATACATGACTGTGCTTAAACTGACACACAATATTTTTTAGCGCAACGCAATCTGACTTTCAGAAATCCCTACAAACGAATGGTCCTGACTAACATTAACCTGTACCTTTCACAAATCACTTACCTCACAAAAATCTTCATTACTCGAACTACTGCAATACAGCGAGCGCCACTACTGCCAGCTAAATAAAAGATTAAAACTACGGAAGGCACTAACTAGTAATAGGGGTAGTTAGCAAATGAAAGATTTTAATAGAGAACAAACAATGTATTTACCTTAATAGTCATAATATATATAGCAGTTCATAATATCCATTCTGTACTAAAAAATCCGCCATCTCATTTCCCACATCCACCACTGCTGGCGGGTCACCTCCAACTGCGCAACGCTACGCGCTGTTCACATCCAGCTGCCGCTGCCCAACACTACAATGGCAGACAACATGCAAACTAGCCACAGACTGCACACAGCACAGCCAGTGATTTTCACACAGAGCGCTACGTAACGTTGCCAATAAGAAAACATGAACAGCCTACTTACATTGGTTGTAGCATACACTGAGATGACAAGACTAACGGGATACGTTCTAATGTCGTGTCGGACCTCCTTTTCTACATCTACATCCATACTCCGCAAGCCACCCGACGGTGTGTGGCGGAGGGTACTTTGAGTACCTCTATCGGTTATCCCTTCTATTCCAGTCTCGTATTGTTCGTGGAAAGAAGGATTGTCGGTATGCCTCTGTGTGGGCTCTAATCTCTCTGATTTTATCCTCATGGCCTCTTCGCGAGATATACGTAGGAAGGAGCAATATACTGCTTGATTCCTCGGTGAAGGTATGTTCTCGAAACTTTGACAAAAGCCCGTACCTTGCTACTGAGCGTGTCTCCTGCAGAGTCTTCCACTGGAGTTTATCTATCATCTCGGTAACGCTTTCGCGATTACTAAATGATCCTGTAACGAAGCGCGCTGCTCTCCGTTGGATCTTCTCTATATCTTCTATCAACCCTATCTGGTACGGATCCCACACTGGTGAGCAGTATTCAAGCAGTGGGCGAACAAGCGTACTGTAACCTACTTCCTTTGTTTTCGGATTGCATTTCCTTAGGATTCTTCCAATGAATCTCAGTCTGGCATCTGCTTTACCGACGATCAACTTTATATGATCATTCCATTTTAAATCACTCCTAATGCGTACTCCCAGATAATTTATGGAATTAACTGCTTCCAGTTGCTGACCTGCTATATTGTAGCTAAATGATAATGGATATTTCTTTCTATGTATTCGCAGCATATTACACTTGTCTACATTGTGATTCAATTGCCATTCCCTGCAGCATGCGTCAATTCGCTGCAGATCCTCCTGCGTATCAGTACAATTTTTCATTATTACAACCGCTCGATACACTACAGCATCATCCGCAAAAAGCCTCAGTGAACTTCCGATGTCATCCACAAGGTCATTTATATATATTGTGAATAGCAACGGTCCTACGACACTCCGCTGCGGCACACCTGAAATCACTCTTACTTCGGAAGACTTCTCTACATTGAGAATGACATGGTGCGTTCTGTTATCTAGGAACTCTTCAATCCAATCAGACAGTTGGTCTGATAGTCCATATGCTCTTACTTTGTTCATTAAACGACTGTGGGGAACTGTATCAAACGCCTTGCGGAAGTCAAGAAACACGGCATCTACGTGGGAACCCGTGTCTGTGGCCCCTTGTGCCCGGCGAAATGCAACAACTCGGCGTGGTATGGTGCCAACAAGCCATTAGATGTCCCCCGCAGAAATATCGAGCCATGCTGCCTCTATAGCCGTCCACAATTGCGAAAGTGTTGTCGAAGCAGGATTTTGTGCACGAATTGGTTTCTTGATTATATCCCATAAATGTTCGATAGCATTCGTGGCGGGCGACCTCGGCGCACAAATCATTCGTTCAAAATGTTCAGAATGTTCTCCAAACCGATCACGAACGACTGTGGCCCGCTAACATGGCGCGTTGTCATCCATAAAAATTCCACCGTTGTTTGCAAACGTGAGGTCCGTGAATGGCTGCAAGCGATCTCTAACTAGCCAGACATAATCATTTCCGCCCAATGATCGGTTCAGTTGGAGCAGAGGACCGAGTCCATTTCCATGTAAACACAGTCAACACCATTACAGAGCCACCAACAGTTTGCACAGTGCCTTCTTGAGAACTTGGGTCCATATCTTCATGGGGTCTGCGCCACTCGCGAACCCTACCGCTAACTCTTACCAACTGAAATCGGGTCTCATCTGACCAGGCCATGGTTTTCCAGTCGTCTTGGATCCAACCGATATGGTCACGAGCCCAGGGTCGATATCTTCATGGGGTCTGCGCCACAAGCGAACCCTACCACTAACTCTTACCAACCGAAATCGGGACTCATCTGACGAGGCCACAGTTTTCCAGTCGTCTTGGATCCAACCGATATGGTCACGAGCCCAGGGTCCATATCTTCATGGGGTCTGCGCCACAAACGAACCCTACCGCTAACTCTTACCAACTGAAATCGGGACTCACCTGACGAGGCCACGGTTTTCCAGTCGTCTTGGATCCAACCGACATGGTCACGAGCCCAGGGTCCATATCTTCATGGGGTCTGCGCCACAAGCGAACCCTACCGCTAACTCTTACCAACTGAAATCGGGACTCACCTGACGAGGCCACGGTTTTCCAGTCGTCTTGGATCCAACCGACATGGTCACGAGCCCAGGGTCCATATCTTCATGGGGTCTGCGCCACAAGCGAACCCTACCGCTAACTCTTACCAACTGAAATCGGGACTCATCTGACCAGGCCACGGTTTTCCAGTCGTCTTGGATCCAACCGATATGGTCACGAGCCCAGGGTCCATATCTTCATGGGGTCTGCGCCACAAGCGAACCCTACCGCTAACTCTTACCAACTGAAATCGGGACTCACCTGACGAGGCCACGGTTTTCCAGTCGTCTTGGATCCAACCGACATGGTCACGAGCCCAGGGTCCATATCTTCATGGGGTCTGCGCCACAAGCGAACCCTACCGCTAACTCTTACCAACTGAAATCGGGTCTCATCTGACCAGGCCACGGTTTTCCAGTCGTCTTGGACCCAACCGATATGGTCACGAGCCCAGGGTCCATATCTTCATGGGGTCTGCGCCACAAGCGAACCCTACCCTTAACTCTTACCAACTGAAATCGGGACTCATCTGACCAGGCCACGGTTTTCCAGTCGTCTTGGATCCAACCGATGCGGTCACGACCCCAGGAGAGGCGCTGCAGGCGATGTCGTGCTGTTAGTAAAGGCACTCGTCTTGGTCGCCTGCTGCTTTTTCGCAGCACTGTCCAAACGGATACGTTCGTCATACGACCCACACTGATTTCTGCTTTCATTTAACGCTGTGTTGCTTGTCTGTTAGCACCGAAAACTCTGTGCAAACGCCGCTGCTCTCGGTCGTTAGGTGAAGGCCGTCGGTCACTGCGCTGTCTGAGGTGAGAGGCAACGCCTGAAGTTTGGTATTCTCTGCACACTCTTGACACTGTCGATCTCGGGTTATTGAATTCCCTAACTGTGTCCAAAATGAAACGTCCCACACCTCTGGCTCTGACTACCATTCCTCGTTTAAAGTATGTTAATTCCTGTCATGCAGTCATGATTACGTCGGAAATCTTTTCATATGAATCACTCGGGTACAAATGACAGCACCACCAATGCACTGTCCTTTTATATCTTACGTAGGCGATATTACTGCCATCTTTGCATGTGCATATCGATATCCCATGACTTTTGTCACCTTAGTTGAAAATGGTCCAAATGGCTCTGAGCACTATGGGACTCAACATCTTAGGTCATAAGTCCCCTACAACTTAGAACTACTTAAACCTAACTAACCTAAGGACATCACACACACCCATGCCCCAGGCAGGATTCGAACCTGCGACCGTAGCAGTCCCGCGGTTCCGGACTGCATGTCACCTTAGTCTATATAATGAGTGAACAAGAAGTTACGTGCGATGGCCGTACAGTCCTGAATCTGTATGCCAATCGGGTGAAATCGTGAGGATTGACGTAATCATCCCACCGATGCATGAGGTTGAAGATACCCATTTTGTAAAACACCGTGTCTCGCTGCATGAACAAGTCCGTGAAACGTCCGCTAAACCCGCTGGGTAGAAATGATTAGGATTGTGGAAACGGCCAAAATAATGTTGGGGTCAGTTTCACTTTAAACTTGTAATTTATTGTAATTTAATAACACATTTACAACCAAAGCGCCACATAGCCGAACCTTTACCACTACGAGTTTCAAGCTCCAAATCTTTCGTGGCTGAAGGCCTCTAAACAAGAAATCTTTAAAACCAACAAGATAAATTTCAAGTAACTGAAAACACGCAGTTACAGTTACAAATAAAAAATATATATACATCAGCTAAGGTGAAATCCTCAAAGCAAGGGTGAATAGACGAACAGAAACAAAATGCAATACAAACGGCTGAAAGCCCACAATAAAATTTTCAAGATTTTAAAATAAATTACCATGAACTTTCAAAGGCAGAAGGCCGCAATGTTTAGGCTTGAAAGATAATTTTAAGAATAACGTTCCACGGCTGAAGGCCCACAGTTAATTTTCCAAAATTAAAAAAAAAATATCATCATAAGCCTTAAGCTTTAAGTAACTGAAAGCGGACTAAAAGAAAGACAACACAACGGCAATAACCTTTCAGCAAATATCCACTTCCCGGAATTCAAACTTACTTACATAAAACACAGTAAAACCAAGAATTTCTTTTTTAACATTGGCTTTGATAGATTATAAAATGGCTCTGAGCACTATGGGACGTAACATCTGAGGTCATCAGTTCCCTAGAACTTAGAACTACTTAAACCTACCTAACCTAAGGACATCACACACATCCTTGCCCGAGGCAGGATTCGAACCTGTGACCGTAGCAGTCTCGCGGTTCCGGACTGAAGCGCCTAGAACGGCACGGCCACCACGGTCGGCTAGAGATTATAAACAGACAATTAAACACCGCTGAGAAAGACAGTGAAGACAGCAGCACTCAGAAGCCTCCAGGGAGGTCGGTCTGCCCTCATTCAGTTAGCTGAGACAGGTGGTGAACCCAGCCAAGGGACAGCCACGGACCGAACGACTTGCTTGGCACCAATCGGTACGTGAGAATTCAAACACAAAATGTTACGGTCGTGATTATGCACTATCAAATACAGGGCTATTACAAATGATTGAAGCGATTTCATAAATTCACTGTAGCTCCATTCATTGACATATGGTCACGACACACTACAGATACGTAGAAAACCTCAAAGTTTTGTTCGGCTGAAGCCGCACTTCATGTTTCCGCCGTTAGAGCGCTCGAGAGCGCAGTGAGACAAAATGGCGACAGGAGCCGAGAAAGCGTATGTCGTGCTTGAAATGCACTCACATCAGTCAGTCATAACAGTGCAACGACACTTCAGGACGAAGATCAACAAAGATCCACCAACTGCTAACTCCATTCGGCGATGGTATGCGCAGTTTAAGGCTTCAGGATGCCTCTGTAAGGGGAAATCAACGGGTCGGCCTGCAGTGAGCGAAGAAACGGTTGTACGCGTGCGGGCAAGTTTCACGCGTAGCCCGCGGAAGTCGACGAATAAAGCAAGCAGGGAGCTAAACGTACCACAGCCGACGGTTTGGAAAATCTTACGGAAAAGGCTAAAGCAGAAGCCTTACCGTTTACAATTGCTACAAGCCCTGACACCTGATGACAAAGTCAAACGCTTTGAATTTTCGGCGCGGTTGCAACAGTTCATGGAAGAGGATGCATTCAGTGCGAAACTTGTTTTCACTGTTGAAGCAACATTTTTTCTTAATGGTGAAGTGAACAGACACAATGTGCGAATCTGGACGGTAGAGAATCCTCACGCATTCGTGCAGCAAATTCGGAATTCAGCAAGAGTTAACGTGTTTTGTGCAATCTCACGGTTTAAAGTTTACGGCCCCTTTTTCTTCTGCGAAAAAAAGTTACAGGATACGTGTATCTGGACATGCTGGAAAATTGGCTCATGCCAGAACTGGAGACCGACAGCGCCGACTTTATCTTTCAACAGGATGGTGCTCCACCGCACTTCCATCATGATGTTCGGCATTTCTTATACAGGAGATTGGAAGACCGATGGATCGGTCGTGGTGGAGATCATGATCAGGAATTCATGTCATGGCCTCCACGCTCTCCCGACTTAACCCCATGCGATTTCTTTCTGTGGGGTTATGTGAAAGATTCAGTGTTTAAACCTCCTCTACCAAGAAACGTGCCACAACTGCGAGCTCGCACCAACGATGCTTTCGAGCTCATTGATGGGGACATGCTGCCCCGAGTGTGGGAGGAACTTGATTATCGGCTTGATGTCTGCCGAATCACTAAAGGGGCACATATCGAACATTTGTGAATGCCTAAAAAAACTTTTTTAGTTTTTGTATGTGTGTGCAAAGCATTGTGAAAATATCTCAAATAATAAAGTTATTGTAGAGCTGTGAAATCGCTTCAATCATTTGTAATAACCCTGTAGTTAATTCCACCGCATGGCGGCTAAATTCCAGCAGTAGAAACACTCGGTGTTGCTCACAGAAAAACCTCCCCAACAGCGAACCACTGAAACGAACCACACAACATGAATGGACGTGGCTTGGGTAGTTGAAAACACTACTCAACTTTGACGTCCTGGGTCGATGAAGCTTGCAGCGATCGGACAGCTCCACACACGCTCCGACACTGCGCAGGGACCGCCAGCGGACCCAGCCGACTGCACCGCGCGGAGATAACTTCCCTGGTCCGCAGCAACTGAAATACTCACTGCCAGTACGCCATCAGCATTTAAAACAAGTTGTCAGTGGAACTGACACCAATTACACACACAGTTTGATAACCACTTGCACGAAGAGTTGAACGACATTAAGCAGTGGCTGTGCACTCACGAAGACCAATCGGGAGTCGATTCACACACACACAGCCAACCCATAAGCGATCGGCGGGCAATTCACGTCGTCCGGTAGGACGACCGACCGATGATCCACAATGACCGTCCACGCTCAAGCGATGTGTGGCGGCAACGGCCGGACGAGCTATGGACATGCAGGCCACACTGCTGCTCCAACCCGACGGAACTAGTGTCGCGTTCCAACTCCCCGACTGGCAGGTCCGAACTGCACTCCTCGCGCGTCCCAACCGACTGGCAGCCCGAACTCGCGACCCGAACTCCTTACCACAGACAACGACCGGGAAGTAATAGCAGTCGAGCAAAGATACGAGAGGGGATACATCGATACGCAATGCTAGTCACGGTCAGGCAAAGCAGCAATTCAGAGACAGTAGTATTTTAAATTAACGTAGTGAGGTGGAAGTACGTTAAAAACAGGGTGTAAAATACATGATGGCGGGAACACGAGCCACCCACGGTTCAGTCCGCACTGGCTGCTGCACATCCTCGTCTGACAGGAATCGCGAACCGTCAGTTTTTTTGAGGGATCGTAGGCGTCATAATCGCATAGAGAGAGCACTGCCGTAACTTCTGCGTTACGATATTTCTGATTGGGGATGTGCGTTATTATGAAGCAGCAGTACCCCTTGTCGCAGTTTTTCCGGACGTTGCCCCTTAGTTGCGTGCTGTTGCCGTAATTTCTCCACAGTTGCGCAGTTGTCTAGAAATTTAATGGATGAGGCTGGCCTCCAAGACAGACCGGCGTCTTGTGTCGAGTCGCAACCAGCACGGAACTTGGCGCACCATTCCACGACGGTCATTTTCGTCAGACATGCTGCCCCACACACGTTTCATGCTGCGATGGATATCTACCTGTGTTTGTCCATCGGCACCCAAGAAAAGAATAACAGCGCGTTGTCCGTTTGGGACGCGTTTGACAATATCGTCGTTACAGTTCAGGTTTTCGTATTTGCCACACGCGTGTCCGAAAGATACGAACGTCACACTAATTCCTTGATTACATGTAAGTGCTTATATACCGGCATCGGAGTCGCGCTACCGGCATATGCGCTGCAGGAACGCACTCAAACGAAAACTACTCGATCGATTTCAAGGCGGAAAAAAACTAAACTACTAACCCGGTTGGCGATAACCGGACCAGTAATAGGTTTCCTGTCTTACCGTGTCCATAGGCGACAAAAATCCTTCTGAATCTGCTTAGTGTATTCATCTCTTGGTCTCCCTGTACGATTTTTACCCTCCACGCTGCCCTCTAATACTAAATTGGTGATCCCTTGATGCCTCAGATCATGTCCTACCAATCGATCCCTTCTTCTAGTCAAGTTGTGCCACAAACTCATCTTCTCCCCAGTTCTATTCAATACCTCCTCATTAGTTATGTGATCTACCCATCTAATGTTCAGCATTCTTCTGTAGCACCACATTTCGAAAGCTTCTATTCTCTTCTTGTCCAAACTATTTATCGTCCCTGTTTCACTTCCATACAAATACTTTCAGAAATGACTTCCTGACACTTAAATCTTTACTCGATGTTAACAAATTTCACTTCTTCAGAAACGCTTTCCTTGCCATTGCCAGTCTATATTTTATATCCTCTCTACTTCGACCATCATCAGTTATTTTGCTCCCCTAATAGCAAAACTCCTTTACTACTTTAAGTGTCTCATTTCGTAATCTAATTCCCTCAGCATCACCTGACTTAATTCGACTATTAAAGTTAGAAATTGTGTTTGTCTCTTGGGAGCTTATCTTACGGCATACAGACTATAGTAATCCGGTATATGAGAACTAGAGTGCTTGAGGACCTCCAAGAAACCCTACACGTAATTTCAAATCTTCTCGAAATTTTTTCTCGCCTTTGTACATTTTCAGTGGTTATGCAGTAAAACTTCAGCATCAGGCATGGCATTTAAATTTTTTATTTCTTTACTACTAACTATTCGTAACACATTTTGCGGACAGTAATCACATATACCACTGAATGAAACTGCAAAATTATGTTATAAAATGGTTCAAATGGCTCTAAGCACTACGGAAGTTAACATCTAAGGTCATCAGTCCCCTGCACTTAGAACTACTTAAACCTAACTAACCTAAGGACATCACACACAACCATGCCGGAGGCAGGATTCGATCCTGCGACCGTAGCAGCAGCGCGGTTCCGGAGTGAAGCGCCTAGAACCGCTCGGCCACAGTGGCCTGCTAAAATTATATCATATGTCAGGATATAATTACGAAGATATGACGTCATAAACAATGAGACACGTGAAAACTAGATGTTTTATACATTGAAGTTCGTTCCTTAAAAGATCGCTGTGAGGGGCCGGGGATTGTTTACTGGGGTCGGAAGGAGGAAAGGAAGGTAAGCTGTAATGTTGCTTGGACGACGAGGTCGTTAGAGATGGAACACGCGCCTTTCGAATCGGACCAATCCTGATTCTGATTTTAGAGACTTAGTGAAACCTGGTTGGGGGGTGCGTGTCTGAACCGTCATCGCTATGTTTCCTCTTATACAAAACTGTTGAGGCTTGATGACTTATTGCCTGCTGGATTTATCTCTGAAACGTGGGCCGACTTTTGTTCAGTGATTATTCTGACGGTACATTAGCGCGAGTGGTTGGCACTATCAAATGTTCACCCTCAGTTGCTGATGGCTGACTGTAGTAGAGGCTGAACCTTTCTGCAGTGCCAGTTATTCGCGCTGGCGTAACGTCAGAACAATCGTCGAGATAACATCGGTCGAAGATCTCGAGATAGAAGCCAACAGTTTGTACTCACGATTGCGAGAAATGTAATAATAATAAAATACCTGCAAATTTCACGGCTTCAGATTAGTCCTGTTTTGTTCGAGAGTTACAAAAAGGAAAAAAAGAGTCTTACAACAATAAAATCTATCAGTTTTAGTTTAGATGTAACTGTCTTATTATTTAAATTTTTACATTTTTGTATCAACAAACTCTCTAGCACAAAGCTTGTTTCGTCAGAAGTTAACGCTCTCCTGGTACTTTACTTTTCAAACTTACCGATAAAACGTAAAAGCTTAACGTAGAGTGCAAAGGATCGACAGGTAAATGGGGGGACTGAATTGATTGCGTGGTTTATCCTTTTGAATATTTATAAGAGAGAAAAAAATTCCACAGTAATTACAGACGCCAAGGGCCAGTTAAAAACACTATAAAAAATGCGCCACTGCCAGTTTTTTTGAAATAAAAAATAAAATCCACTTTTCTTCAAATTACAAATGCCAGACATCAGCACGAGTTTATCAACTTACAGGTTGCCTTCAGCAACCCTATTCTGATAAGAAAGCTCTCTAGAAAAGCGCCTCGCAAGTAGCTCGTGGCTGCTTTAGAACTGATGATGACATAGCTGTGGTGTGGCGGCCCCGCCACCTTGGGCAACACTTCCTGGCTGCACGGCAGGCAAGGTTGGCGTTGTCTCCCGGCTGTGGTGACGAGGCCGGCCGCCTGTTTGATGCCTTTCCGCCCCGTCCCTGCCCAAGCGGCTTCGCACTGAAGGCAAAACGTGAAAGGTTTAAAGCTCTGCTCGGTATCATCATCAACACAAAGGTATTGTATGTGATGCGTGTATAATTCTCACGGTGGTGCCGAGCGGAGCTTTCATCTTTTAACGTGTTGCCATCAGGGCAAAGGGTGCTCGCTTCCGATGAACGAAACTAATTATAAATCAAGTAATGCTCCGACTGTGTCGGTTTACCTGTGTGTTAATTCCAACGGTGGCTGCGTCCTCTGCAGCCGATGCGCGCGGTTGTTAATTTAAAAGCCGTTGCCGCCATCACATAGATGAAATAATCCGTCGTGAGTGTGTGTGTGTGTGTGTGTGTGTGAGAGAGAGAGAGAGAGAGAGAGAGAGAGAGAGAGTGAGAGAGAGAGAGAGAGAGGGGCGGGGGGAGGGAAGAGAGATAGCCACTACTCTCATCCGGGGAAACGTGTCCTCATCGAGGTGAAAGGCAAGAGCCCAGCAATCTGGAACATCCTACTCACTATTTCGCAACAACTAGATTGAGCATATTTGGGATGTCTTGCAACGTACTGTTCAGAACATATTTCCACCCCCTCATACTCTTACGGATTTGTGGGCAGTCCTGGCAAATATATTTCTGGCAATGTGTGGCAAATATATTTGATCATGTATGTTACCCTCTCTCTCTAGCGAAGTAAGCGCAGTACTTCTTTGTACACGCTCTATGTTACGTGTTAGTCTGACCTTGTCACTGTCACTGCAGTGACTTGACTGAGGTGACGAAGGTCATGGGACAGCGACATGCGCACATGCAGATGGCGGCAGTATCGGTGACAGAAGCTATAAAACGGCAGTGCTTTGGCGGAGCTGTTGTTTGTACTCAGATAATTCTTCAGATAATACTTGATTACGACCGCACAAGGTTAGGTGCATGGGACATTCCATTTCGGAAATCGTTAGGGAATTCAATATTCCGAAATGCATAGTGTCAAGTGGGTGCCGAGAATACCAAATACTACCTCTCGCCACGGAAAACCCACTAACCGGCGACCATCACTTAACGACCAAGAGCAGCGGCGTTTGCATAAAGTTGTCAGTGCTAACAGACAAGCAACAATGCGCAGAGATCAGTTTGGGACACACGACGATCGTATCCGTTAGGACGGTGTGGCGAAATTTGGTGTTCGTGGACTGTGGCAACAAACGACCGACGCAAGTGCATTTGCTAACAGCACCACATCGCCTGCAGCGTCTCTCTTGGCCTCGTGACCATATCGGTCGGACTGTAGACGGCTTGAGAACCATAACCTAGTCAGAGGAGTCCAGATTTCAGTTGGTATGAGCTGATGGTAGGGTTCGCGTGTGACACAGACTCCACGAAGCTGTGGACCCAAGTATTCAACAAGACACTGTGCAAGCTGCTGGTGGCTCCATTATGGTGTGTGCTGTGTTTACATAGAGTGGACTGAGTCCTATGGTACAACTGAACCGATCATTGACTGGAAATGTTTATGTTCGGCCATTCATGATATTTTTTGTTCTCGAAAAAAGATGGAACTTTCAGGGGTAGCAATGCGCCATGTGTCATGTCACGCGGACACCTTTGTTCGTGAAACTTCCTGGCACATTAAAACTGTGTGCCCGACCGAGACTCGAACTCGGGTCCTTTCCCTTTCGCGGGCAAGTGCTCTACCAACTGAGCTACCGAAGCACGACTCACGCCCGGTCCTCACAGCTTTACTTCTGCCAGTACCTCGCCTCCTAACTTCCAAACTTTCTTTCAGGAGTGCTAGTTCTGCAAGGTTCGCAGGAGAGCTTCTGTAAAGTTTGGAAGGTAGGAGACGAGATACTGGCAGAAGTAAAGCTGTGAGGACCGGGCGTGAGTCGTGCTTCGGTAGCTCAGATGGTAGAGCACTTGCCCGCGAAAGGCAAAGGTCCCGAGTTCGAGTCTCGGTCGGGCACACAGTTTTAATCTGCCAGGAAGTTTCATATCAGCGCACACTCAGCTGCAGAGTGAAAATCTCATTCTACCTTTGTTCGTAATTGGTCCGCCGAACAATCTGAACAATTTGAGCTAGTGATTTGGCCACCCAGGTCGTCCAACGTGGATCCCATAGAACATTTATGTTACAGTTTGTGCACAAAATCCTGCACTGGCAACTTTCACGTTTGTGCATGGCTATAGAGGCACCGTGGTTCAATATTTCTGCTGGACACTTGCAACCACCTGTTGAGTCCATGCCATGTCAAGTTACCGCATTACGCGGGGCAAAACGAGTTCCGACACGATGTAAGGAGGTATGCTGTGGCTTTTGTCCCTTCAGTGCACGTCAACGGTGGAGGGTGACATGAGCGCCTGGTACCGATTTCACAGCATTTACAACGCAACAGAGCGACACCGAACGATGTGGCGCAGAGGTTAGCACACTGGACTCGCATTCGGGAGGACAACGGTTCAATCCCGCGTCCGGCCATCCTGGTTTAGGTTTTCAGTGATTTCCCTAAATGGTTCTAATGGTTCTAAGCTATTGCCGGGATGGTTTCTGTGAAAGACGACGACCGACTTCCTTCCTCCGTCCTTCCCTAATCCGATGAGACCGATGACCTTGATGTTTGGTCTCCTCCCCCAAAAACAACAACAACAACAACAACAGAGCGACTGCTGTGCTTTGTGAGCTGGTGACCAATATCACTGAACAATAAATTTGAATTGAATGTGTGTAAATTGCATGATTTTGAGTTAGTTATGTTTATTTCAGTATAAAATGATACAAAATCATCATCTTCATAAATATTTAGCTCGATTTTTTTAAGAAAAGTAATGTACAATTATTTTATAAATAACTCGCTAACTAAATATGCATTTATGCTCAAAGATACACCATAACAAATTTTAAATGAATAAGTACCTGGGTTATGTTACGTTACGCATTGATAAATTTCATTGCCGTTCTGGAAGTACAAAAGTAAAATATAAAAAAAAAGAAGATAATTTTACACGAATGAAAATATTTTGTAAGTCTGCTTTGTACCAGATTTTTGTAAAGCACAAAAGAAAGTATATAAATTAACTTGTCACAAATGTATATAAAGGATTAAAGATGTTAAATGTCCATATGTACAGTATATACAATTACATATTTTTTTCAGAGATAAATTGAGAAGATGACCGTTTTCTTGGCTTGACGGCTATACACATACTCGGGAACATCCCTTAAGAGAATCCTGCAGTAATCTTCTAAAATAATAGGGCTCCACTTTCAGGCATGGCTCTTCTCAAATGTGTCAATATCTTGATGAAATTGCTCCCCATGTTCATCACTTACTGCACCACAATCTTTGGGGAAGAAGTCAAGAGGACTATGTAATAAATGCATTTTCAATGACATGTTGCAACCAAGTTTTTCATAAGATGACAACATGTTATCTACAGTCTCCCTGTAATTTATTACTCGGTTTTTCCCTAAGAGCTGTAAACAGACTGTCTTAAAATATGCCCATGCATGGTTCTCATCACCTTGTATGATTCCATCAAAAGTATGGCCTCCAAAAAGCTCTCGAATATGTGGGCCAAGAAGATGCCATCCTTTACTTTGGCAATCACTTAAGTAAGGGAATTTTTGCCTTAAATACTTAAATGCGTCACTAGCTTTGTTCATTCCCTTAACAAAGTATTTCACAAGACCGAGCTTGATGTGCAAGGGTGGCAGCAGAATCTTTTTAGATTCTACTAGAGGTTCAGTCGTAATTATTCTTTATACCTGGCTGAAGTGATTTTCTGGTGGGCCCTTCATGTTTCCTGTAATGAGATGCACGAGCTCGGCTATCCCATTCACAGTGAAAGCAGCAATATTTAGTATACCCTAACTGCATACCTAATAGCAGTGCAACAACTTTAAAGTCACCACAAATCTGCCATTGAGAGTCATTATACTTGATGGCTTCTAGTAAAATATTTAATATTTTGGCATGACTCTTTCATATGCACACTATGCCCAACTGGAATAGAAGGAAGCTCATTACCAATATGTAAAAGTACTGCTTTTAAGCTCAACTTTCACGACTCAATAAAGAGTCTCCACTCATCAGGATTGTAACTTAATTCTGACAGCCTTCATTAGGCCATTTACGTCTATACAAGCCACACGACTACCTTGCATGTTAAAAAAAAAGGGAGTTAATTTTTGCTCTCTTCTGCGGTACAATGAAACATTTACATTGCTTTCCAGAAAATTGCGCTGCTCCAATCTTGATGGTAAAATATGAGCCTTAGCTTTAGAGAGCTGCAAATCTCTAATGATATCACTTAACTTATTTTGAGACAATTTTTGTGGATCATCAGTTGATGATAGGTTTGGAAGAAACTGTGGATCTTGTGATGTACATGGTTCAGGACATTCAGAATCCCCATTAGAGGTAGTCTCGTACTCTGCCGGTGGTTCAGGTATTGGCAGTCCTTCCCCATGTAGATCTGGATGTATGCCAGATGGACTATTAGGATAGGTCACTGTCCGCTTCTTCTTCTTAGATAATCCCTTCTTGATAGGAGGAACCATACAAAAGTTGCAGTCACTGACATGGTTAGGTGGCTTACGCTACATCACGGTCACAACAAAGGGCATCGAACGTCCTTTCCCATGCCTTTCCCATGCATCTGATACCTGGGATTGCTGGTACGAGTGTTGCAGATCACATGTGGAGCCCAGGGTTTATCGAGATCACCTATTTTGGACCCAAAATAACAGCTGTAAGCTTTTTTAGTCAGTGGAGTTATATGCTGTTTTTGTGAAGAAAGTGTCACTTTTCCACACACATAGCAAAATGTGTCAGCACTATTAACACAAACTCGTGGCATTTTTGTTCATTTTAATAGCAGTCAACTTGAACGACTGGTAGCGAATCTGGAAACAAATGTGCAAAAATTATTACATGCATTAATAAAGTCACTGAAGTTGAAGAGGAGGGAGACAAAAAGATCACTAAAATTGGTATCAACTGTTTATATCCAAAATATTGCACACAAGTAAGACCAGGGGCAATAATATAATCCATTGTTACTAGTTATTATGACTTTGACAAACTGTTGTATTATTTGATTTTAAACTTAACATAAAAATCCGTATATAATTATCTCATCGGAATAAAACAGTGTAAAATGAAAACTAGAGCTAATTTTGAATTGTATTTGTGATATTCGCGAGCATTAGAATTAATAGGAATTGGCTATTTTCATTCGATTTACATTTTAATTGTTGCTCAATGTATTTTGTCCGGTGAGGTTTACATGAAGAGCATCGGTTTTGTTTCGCTATCCTGTAGCACACGTTATGTTATTTCAGCTGCGTAGATGACTGTTCATCGAGGATGGCTGTGACTGCTCCACAGTAAATGTCTCCTCACAAACCTATAGGATAGATCACTCATGTTCAGAAAGAACAGAATACCTTGAACGACTAGATATAGGACGTTCATATTCACAAGACATGTACATCAGTATATTCTGCAGTATGTTTCAGTCACCTCGGTTCAGCATGTGTCGTGTTGCCTTGTGGAACAGGATCCGTCATGGTCTCTGATAACTTCGCCTCCTGTGGTTTAGCCATCCATGCTGCATTCACCTGCTTCTAAAGTTCATCTGTGATGATTGGCATTGAGTCACAGCGCTACGCCCGTCGTTTCACCATATCCCACACAGTTTCGATTGGAGACAGGTCTGGTGATCTGGCGGGCCGGGGCAAAACGCCGACATCCTTTGACACCAAGAAGACACGTGTACATGCAGCAACTTGTGGTCGTGCATTGTCTTGCTGAAAAATGGCGACTGGGTTGTTGTGCAGAAAGGGTATGGCTACAAGTCGCAGCATGCCATTCACGACGGTCACACTGACCGCAGTGCCCTGCACACGCAGCAATTGTGATTTATGGTTGTAACCATTAGCACCCCACACCAAAGGTCTTGGGTTGGCTCTGTATGTCTTGTGCGAAAGCAGTTACTGTTATGCCGCACTTCTATCTTCGGCAACCAAACTGCGGCCATCATTTTCAAACAAATAGAACATGGATTCGTTCGAAAACGCTGATTCCATTCGTGCCCACAGTGACGTCGTTCCACACACCATTACCGTCTAGCATTATTTTGCACATTCGTCAACGGTAGGCAGGGAAGTGGGCAACACGCACGTAACCCATGCCGTAATGAACGTGTGCGATGTGTTGTACTGTTTCACTGTTGCGCCAGAGCCGAGGAGAACCCAGACTATCATGCAATGCCATTTAGATGAGTTGTCAATCTTCTCGGGGAATGTTGGATGCATCATATGCTCTCATGCCAGTAATGAACACTCTTTCAAACTCACTGATTTTGCGATTAAGTCAGGAGGCATTCTGCGTGTCTGCTCGAGTCACTCTGACCCATTACCTTCGGTTTATAGCGACGACGAGAGTCGCAGGCAAATTTTACCCGTAGGTGGTGTTACGCCGCAATATCAAATGGTCGAAATGGCTCTGAGCACTATGGGACTTAACTTCTGAGGTCATCAGACCCCTAGACCTTATAACTAATTAAACCTAACTAACCTAAGGACATCACAAACATCCATGCCCGAGGCAGGATTCGAACCTGCGACCGTAGCGTTCGCGTGGTTCCAGACTGTAGCGCCTAGAACCGCTCGGTCACCCCGGCCGGCGCCGCAATATCGATGTTTACCTTGAAGCCGCCGGCTGAAATGGTTCAAATGCTAATCATTTCTGCATAAAACACTAATGTACATGTCCTGTGGATATGAACGTCCTATCTCTAGTCGTTCAAGGTGCTGGTTTCTTTTCTGAGCACGAATGTACAGGGCTATTACAAATGATTGAAGCGATTTCATAAATTTACTGTAGCTCCATTCATTGACATATGGTCACGACACACTACAGATACGTAGAAAAACTCATAAAGTTTTGTTCGGCTGAAGCCGCACTTCAGGTTTCTTAAACAGGAGATTGGAAAACCGATGGATCGGTCGTGGTGGAGATCATGATCAGCAATTCATGTCATGGCCTCCACGCTCTCCCGACTTAACCCCATGCGATTTCTTTCTGTGGGGTTATGTGAAAGATTCAGTGTATAAACCTCCTCTACCGAGAAACGTGCCAGAACTGCGAGCTCGCATCAACGATGCTTTCGAACTCATTGATGGGGACATGCTGCGCCGAGTGTGGGAGGAACTTGATTATCGGCTTGATGTTCTGCCGAATCACTAAAGGGGCACATATCGAACATTTATGAATGTCTAAAAAAACTTTTTGAGTTTTTGTATGTGTGTGCAAAGCATTGTGAAAATATCTGAAATAATGAAGTTATCGTAGAGCTGTGAAATCGCTTCAATCATTTGTAATAACCCTGTAATTTCTGAGGGAAGCGTCGCTTGTTACAGGTTGAAAAAGCTTCTGTCTTTTCCCTAATGTTCGACGACAAGCAAAGCACGGCACGAAATGGAACCTCACCACCCTACCTGCTAGTATATTACTTGACTGAGCCAAGCGTGTACCATGCCTAGATATGGCCACATTCCAGTTCAAAGTAGTGCTCGTTGCTAACTCGCAGTACAAGCACGAAACCGGCCGTGGAAAATGCTTTCGCAAGCAGCCGCTGCGGCTTGCCGTTAGAACCATAAATTTGTTTACGGTAAGACGGGGAAAAAACCTTCACAATGCGGACGGAAATGGTGACAGAACGTGCTGGTAGGATATTGAAAACGTGTAAATCGACGGTGCGCGAAGAAAAGCAGGAAGGACAGTATTGGCTTTCAGGCGTCTTTAAAAAAATTCACGCTTTAAAATATCACTTTGACGAAATGATTAAATGTGTTATTATGAAGTAACTTCGGGGGTATTAAAACAGTTAGAGAGAAATAATAACTTGCGAAACTACCACGGCTTTTTTTCTCAGAGAGAAAATACGGAGACTTACAAGCAGTCGTTCTTCCCACGCACAATTCGTGAATGGAACAGGAAGGGGGGATCAGATAGTGGTACAATAAGTACCCTCCGCCACACACCGTAAGGTGGCTCGCGGAGTATAGATGTAGATGTAGATGTAGATGTAGACTCCATTATGTGTATTTCTTTTGGTCTTAAAACGGCGAGAATAAAGAAATCCTTTGCTACCATTGAACGTAGTTTTAGAAAACGGTTATGAAAAAATGAAGCATCAGAATTAAAGCTGCCGGTGGTTTATTCAGAGGAAACATCTTTTCATAGACAGCAATGTGTTTGGGCATCAGCACATCATGCTGTATATTATATCTGTGCGGAATTTTACTTGTGTCATGCTGATATTCCGCAATTATTGCAATTTGACGCAATTTCGCTGTGTGACTTTCAGTGTTGTAAAAAACATGTACATTTTGTAATGTCACAAGATCCTATGATGACAGTACACACCTGTCGAAACGAGTAATAATAATTGTAATAAAATGAATTACAAGCGATCTTGGGAAACTTGCATTTTCAACACTAATGTATGTTTCATATCGCCGCAATGATTAACGCAATGTCAAACACACACAATTTCTAATTTCTTCAAGAATTTCTTTGTTTGTGGTCTGTTTCTCATCCTTGAATTTCTGGTCTTACAGTCTCTGCTATCTTTGGGCTGTTGCTTAGCCCTTTGTTCGACCTTTGTCTTTTGTATGCAGAGTAGGTCAGTATAGTTGATTTCCCGGCTTTTTACGCATTTTCCCCCCCTGGTGATGTCTCCAATGGAAGCACCAAAGTGTTCATTGAACGAGGAGCGTTGCATAAAAGCATTTTAAAGAACAAGGAACAGTAGCCTGAAACCTCTTAGATATACCGTATAATCCGTTGCCTACTAGGGAAAATATCTTTTTGCTCTCTAAAGAAGAAGTCTGCAACTGAGAAAGGGTCCGTGCATAATAAACCGAAACTCTTTGAATGTGTATTGCACTTAATCTCTGTATCTAAGACATGCATGTAATAACTGATACCAATTTTTTCAAATCTTACCAGCAGAAATTCACAAAACTTGGACAGTAACCTTCATGGTCACGAAGAAAGCAGTGCTGGCAAGCGGTCGACACTCACTGCCATCTTGAGAACCTACAGAAGTAGGATTCGATTTTGCCAAGACAAGGCGGTTTTTCGTATTACCCGACTATTCCATAATACTCGAATCTCCTCTGTGAGAAGTCTACATCTACATTTATACTCCGCAAGCCACCCAACGGTGTGTGGCGGAGGGCACTTTTCGTGCCACTGTGATTACCTCCCTTTCCTGTTTCAGTCGCGTATGGTTCGCGGGAAAAACGACTGCCGGAAAGCCTCCGTGCGCGCTCGGATCTCTCTAATTTTACATTCGTGATCTCCTCGGGAGGTATAAGTAGGCGGAAGCAATATATTGGATACCTGATCCAGAAAAGCAGCCTCTCGAAACCTGGACAGCAAGCTACACCGCGATGCAGAGCGCCTGTCTTGCAGAGTCAACCACTTGAGTTTGGTAAACATCTCCGTAACGCTATCACGCTTACCAAATAATCCTGTGACGAAACGCGCCGCTCTTCTTTGGATCTTCTCTATCTCCTCCGTCAACCCGATCTGGTGCGGATCCCACACTGATGAGCAATACTCAAGTATAGGTCGAACGAGTGTTTTGTAAGCCACCTCCTTTGTTGATGGACTACATTTTCTAAGGACTCTCTCAATGAATCTCAACCTGGTACCCGCCTTACCAACAATTAATTTTATATGATCATTCCACTTCAAATCGTTCCCCACGCATACTCCCAGATATTTTACAGAAGTAACTGCTACCAGTGTTTGTTCCGCTATCATATAATCGTACAACAAAGGATCCTTTTTTCTATGTATTCGCAATACATTACATTTGTCTATGTTAATGGTCAGTTGCCACTCCCTGCACCAAGTGCCTATCCGCTGCAGATGTTCCTGCATTTCGCTGCAATTTTCTAATGCTGCAACTTCTCTGTATACTACAGCATCATCCGCGAAAAGCTGCATCGAACTTCCGACACTGTCTACTAGGTCATTTATACATATTGTGAAAAGCAATGGTCCCATAGCACTCACCTGTGGCACGCCAGAGGTTACTTTGTCTGTAGACGTCTCTCCATTGAGAACAACATGCTGTGTTTTGTTTGCTAAAAACTCTTCAATCCAGCCACACAGCTGGTCTGATATTCCGTAGGCTCTTACTTTGTCAGGCGACAGTGCGGAACTGTATCGAACGCCTTCCGGAAGTGAAGTCGGTGACGGTAACCGTTCAAAAACTTTCCTATGCAGGGCAGTGGCGTGTAGCATATGACACTGCTCCACTTACTGGGGTTTGCCCTATTGGCACCGCCCCTCCGTGCCTCTCGGGCGTAAATACGAGGGCAGTTCAATAAGTAATGCAACACATTTTTTTTCTGAAACAGGGGTTGTTTTATTCAGCATTGAAATACACCAGGTTATTCCCCAATCTTTTAGCTACACAACACTATTTTTCAACGTAATCTCCATTCAAAGCTACGGCCTTACGTCACCTTGAAATGAGGGCCTGTATGCCTGCACGGTACCATTCCACTGGTCGATGTCGGAGCCAACGTCGTACTGCATCAATAACTTTTTCATCATCCGCGTAGTGCCTCCCACGGATTGCGCCCTTCATTGGGCAAACATATGGAAATCCGACAGTGCGAGATCGGGGCTATAGGGTGCATGAGGAAGAACAGTCCACTGAAGTTTTGTGAGCTCCTCTCGGGTGCGAAGACTTGTGTGAGGTCTTGCGTTGTCATGAAGAAGGAGAAGTTCGATCAAATTTTTGTGCCTACGAACACGCTGAAGTCGTTTCTTCAATTTCTGAAGAGTAGCACAATACACTTCAGAGTTGATCGTTTGACCATGGGGAAGGACATCGAACAGAATAACCCCTTCAGCGTCCCAGAAGACTGTAACCGTGACTTTACCGGCTGAGGGTATGGGTTTAAACTTTTTCTTGGTAGGGGAGTGGGTGTGGCGCCACTCCATTGATCGCCGTTTTGTTTCAGGTTCGAAGTGATGAACCCATGTTTCATCGCCTGTAACAATCTTTGACAAGAAATTGTCACCCTCAGCCACATGACGAGCAAGCAATTCCGCGCAGATGGTTCTCCTTTGCTCTTTATGGTGTTCGGTTAGACAACGAGGGACCCAGCGGGAACAAACCTTTGAATATCCCAACTGGTGAACAATTGTGACAGCACTACCAACAGAGATGTCAAGTTGAGCACTGAGTTGTTTGATGGTGATCCGTCGATCATCTCGAACGAGTGTGTTCGCACGCTCCGCCATTGCAGGAGTCACAGCTGTGCACGGCCGGCCCGCACGCGGGAGATCAGACAGTCTTGCTTGACCTTGCGGCGATGATGACACACGCTTTGCCCAACGACTCACCGTGCTTTTGTGCACTGCCAGATCACCGTAGACATTCTGCAAGCGCCTATGAATATCTTGAGATGCCCTGGTTTTCCACCAAAAGAAACTCGATCACTGCCCGTTGTTTGCAACGCACATCCGTTACAGACGCCATTTTAACAGCTCCGTACAGCGCTGCCACCTGTCGGAAGTCAATGAAACTATACGAGACGAAGCGGGAATGTTTGAAAATATTCCACAAGAAATTTCCGGTTTTTTCAACCGAAATTCGCCGAGAAAAAAAGTGTGTTGCATTACTTATTGAACTGCCCTCGTACGATGGCGCTGCCACCGTGGCAAGTGTACAGTTCGTTCGCTTTGCCAGTAAATACTGTTGCATTGCTGGCCCGTCTGATACGCAAAACACCGGAATAACGCTCAGTGTAAACGCTTCCGTCTGTTAGCAGGTCACACAGTAAGTAAAGTCAACCGCGCATTTCATGCTCTCGTGCAGCGTATCACAAGGGCTAGTAATACTGGTCGTGTGCTGAGCGACAAAGGGCCGCGGTCGGATAGCTGTGTACTGTGCACACGGCATAGTGGAGCGAGCGGGGCGCGCGCCGGCCGGCAAGAAGCGGCCTGTGGCTCGTGTTCTTGCGCGGTGCCAGCCACCGCAATATCTCAACCGGCGCGGCCAATATGTGTAAGTGCTGCCCTGCGCCGCCACCGCACGTGCGCAGAGTTACTGAGACACAGGCCCCGCCCCTGCTGCTGCTCGTTATTGCGCGTCCCACATGGCGCCGTCGTAACTTTTCCTCTGGCTCTTTCTACCCAAACTGTCGCACTGTGTTCTACCTACTGTGATGCCAGTCTAGTTCACTTCACTGTGTATCTTTATGTCGAAAACATTAAATTCTCTCAAAGTAAAAGCTGCACACTTTCTGTACGACTTTAATGATAAAGTTTTAATTATTGAAAAAAGGAAAAAAAAATCGGATAGGTGCGAGTAGGGGTTGCACACCGAGGGTTCGGTACATTCTTAATCATGTATACAGATTGAAAAATACTCAGTATTGTAGAACACTCGGTATAATGTCGTTTATTGAAACTGAACTACACTTCTCTAACGATCACTGTAAACACACAAAGAAAACAAATAACATGTAGACTTGTGTCTAGCACGTTCTGTTTATTTTGAAGAATTGTTTTCCTCTTCGTTGCGCCTGCAAGTGCTTGTGTATGTTATATGGTACACAGGGGTGTCTTGAGTGTAGTCTGCCAAGCAGGGGCCGTCTGTCGCAGATGTAACAATGTAACATACCTGCCTTCTGAGGAGGAGGGGGAGCCGTGCGAAAGATCGAGAGCTGCTACATCGTGGAGATCTGCGGCTGCGGCTCCCTGGAGGAGGCTGTGGAGGCTGTCTCTTGGAGAATAGGGTGCTGCATGTCCTGCGATGCGGGATGACCGGCGTACTGGTTCTGATGGTGGCATGGGTGGGACCACTGGCATCGGTTCATATTCATCGGTGAAGGGGTCTGTGTAGGTGGTCCGGAATGGGTTGTAGACGTGGCAGTGGTCCGTGTCGTAGGGTGCGGTGCAAGTGGCGCAGGGTAGCGAGGGCGCAATTGATTTCGATGGTGACAGACTATGTGGCCATCCAAGATGACATCAAAACGTTGGCGACCCCGGGAACGCTGGATGACGGCGGGCAGCCAACCTGCGTTAGTGCGAAAACCTCGGGTCCAGACCATGAAGAATACTCAGTAATGTAGAACACTCAGTATAATGTCATTTATTGTAACTGAACTACACTTCTCGAACGATCAGTGTATACACAAAAGTAATCAAATAACATGTAGACGACTATTCATCAAGAGTGTCAGTGAGGTCCGTCGGAGGTGGTCCTAGCTCGGCGAGGAGCTAACTGTACTGCTGCTGCGCTGGCCTTATAAAGCCGGCGGAGGTCGGCGGAGTACTCCAACTTTCCCTGTGTCTGTGAGGCGACCTCTGCAGAAAAAGGTTCGCATTACTCTCTAGCAAGTTCTGTTTGTTTTGAAGAATTGTTTTCCTCTTCGTTACGCCTGCAAGTGCTTGTGTATGTTATATGGTACACAGGGGTGTCTTGAGTGTAGTCTGCCTGGCAGGGGCCGTCTGTGGCAGACGTAACACAGAGAGTTCATCCATCCCTTGAAACTGGCGGATATTGCGCTAAACGACACATGCAGAATTATAACAGGATGCTTGAAGTGAGCTCCAGTCGAATGGCTCTACCACCTTGCAGGAGTCCGCCGCTCGTGGTCTCGCGGTAGCGTTCTCGCTTCCCGAGCACGGGGTCCCGGGTTCGATTCCCGGCGGGGTCAGGGTTTTCACCTGCCTCGAGATGACTGGGTGTTTGTGTTGTCCTCATCATTTCATCATCATCCAGGAAAGTGGCGAAATTGGACTGAGCAAAGATTGGATAATTGTACGGGCGCTGATAACCACGCAGTTGAGCACCCCACAAACCAAACATCACCTTGCAGGAATTGCACCACGACGTACGTGTTCGAAGGAAAATAGCAGCAAACGGGGAAGGAAAGGATCTGGAGCAGAGAACAGCACATCTCATACGTGGGCAACAACCGTACTCACGACTCTGGTCAAGCAAACGTTTCCTCAGAACATCGGCGAAATTAACAACCACTGATGAAGAAGTCAGGCTGCAAATATGGAGGGCTCAGACATCCCACCCTCTTGATTGCAAAAGCTTTTCAGAGACTTTACCCCCCCCCCCCCCCCCCCCCGGGTCATAATGAGAATTGGCCAATCTGGAAGTTGTTGAATAGGCTGAGGTCAGGAGTGGACAGCTTACAGATTAACCTGTCAAAATTGGGATACACTGAAGGAACAAAACCCAATATGACTGCGGGGAACAACAGACTGTTCAACATATGCGTGAGTGTCCAGTCACCTGCACGGACGATGACCTTCACCAGGCAACTAAAAATGCACTGGAAGTGGCCATATTTTGGTCAAAGATTGTATAAACTGTATTGATCTGTCAATTGTATGAACTGTGTCTTACGTATATTTCTGACACGAGAATAATAATAATAATAATAATAATAATAATAATAATAATAATACATCCCAGGAGTCGAGAATCTCCGCGACTTTTTCCTGTTTTCAATAGATACAGGCAAGACACACGGCTATCCTTTCCTGAGAGAAGGGGGGGTTAACAGGAGGACAGGCAGACAGCCAGATAACAAATAACGCAAAAAACTTTTTTTCATGTGATATGATTACAAACTAAGTTTTCGAATTTTTTTCTTTGCTTGTATTGTAAAACCGTGCGTCTGCGTTAATATTATGAGTCTAGGTCAACGGGAAGTACCTTGTTGGTTTTGATGGAAGTTTTGAAATTTGTGGTAAGTTCCTATGGGACCAAACTGCTTAGGTAATCAATCTCTAGGCATACACAGTAATTAATCTAACTTAAACTAACTTACGCTAAGGATAACAAACACACACCCACACCCACACACCTGCCCGCGAGAGGACTCGAACCTACGGCGGGGGGATGGTTTTGTTGAATGAGTTAGCGGATATAAAGAATATGAATGGCCGTATCTTTTGATTGCACTAACTTATAAGCTCGAATTTTTTAGACTACCAAGCGACCGCAGACCTTAGTATGAGTCTGCAACTTCATGCGTCAACCGGTTCCTGAGAAAAAGCTGTTTTACAGTCGGACAGACACAAAGTCTGACAACAAACGATTAAAAAAATAATTTTTTCGTGTGATGTAGTTACAAATTAACGATTTTCGTATTTTCTTCCTTCGGTTGTACTGTGAAACCTTGCTTCTTGCCAAATTTCATGGTCCTAGCTCAACAGGCCACGCGGGATTAGCCGAGCGGTCGGAGGCGCTGCAGTCATGGACTGTGCGGCTGGTCCCGGCGGAAGTTTGAGCCCTCCCTCGGGCATGGGTGTGTGTGTTTGTCCTTAGGATACTTTAGGTTAAGTAGGGTGTAAGCTTAGGGACTGATGAACTTAGCAGTCAAGTCCCATAAGATTTCACAAACATTTGAACATTTAGCTCAACAGGAAGTACCACTTAGGTGACGTAAATGGCAGTGTCTTTCGATTACATGGACTTCGAAGGTTACATTTTTTCCGCCGCCAAGGGGCAGCACACCTTAGTATGTGACATAAATTTCAGCTTCATACTTCAACCGATCCCTTTACAGGACAGACTGTCGGACAGCAAAGTGATCCTGTATTGGTCCCGTTTTTAGTGATTCAGGTACAGAACCGTAAAAATGGGTTTGTTTGTTTGTCTGTCTATAGTTACATATCGAAATCGCACGCCGTAGTTCCGTATCACGCAGCTGGAGACGCCAAACAAAAAGGCACAGCCCATTGGCGAAGTGGGACATCGTGACGCAATCCGTATTCTGAACTTGAGCCGAAACGATGCTGCAACGTTCTAAGCCGTGGTGAGGGAGGCGCGCGGAAGCAGGACACCACTACATGGCACAGACGTCAGCTGACGCAGATACTTCCAGTGCGGGCCAACAAATCAGTGTGAAGGACCGTATCGCAGTCAGTCTTCCTATGAAGAATAGGGAATCTCAAGACAAGTACAGGCCGCGGTGGTCAGCGACCGGCGTGTCACATCGAAGAGATAACGGAAAAAGTGAAACCATCCAGGGACCAGTTCCCATCACCTTGCACGAAGTTGTGAACATGACAAGGCTCGCCGCACGCTGGATTCGCCGCTGCGCGTATTCAATTGAACAGCTTGTCTCACCGAGATCGCAGCCAAAACGTTCTAGTACAGGAAATGTATTCGCAGTTGCGAATATGAACCACCTCTAGCTGTTTAATGGAATAACAACAATGAAAATTTGTCCGGACCGGGACTCGACCCCAGATTTTCCACTTTGGCCATCCGCGCTCAGATCACGGCCAGACGAAAACTTCCGTATCTCGTCGTTTCTGCGTCACAACCTGTACTCGTACACACGTTATGTAGTTCCAGGACGGTTTAATTAAAAGTCGCTGCCTGGTATCGGCGGATAAATACGATCTTGTGTAGTTAAGGGGCTCCGGAACGCCCTAAACTTGCAATGTTAAAATAACGCGTATAAATTACATCTTTCCTCACAAAGTATTTGAGGTAGGAAGTTGAACTTTTTACATATTATTTATTGGAATATGGGCTACAACTTAACACAGGGATTTTACAAAATTTTTGTTCAGTTATTAAAGATGATTTTTTTTCAATTGTAATGAAAATTCACAACATTTTTTTGCAATTTTTTATTTATATATTCAAAAATATACAGTTTTTTGGAAAAAGGCTGTGTTAAATTATGCAGAAGGTACTGTGTAACATTTACTGAAAGTTTGAAACAAATATGTTTGGAAGATCCTTAGAAAACATGTAATTAGTATGAGAAAATAAAAGTTTTGGGAATCGAGCGACAAAGATTGGATTAACTTTTTAGTGCATTCCAGGTCCATAGGATGGATTATCTTCATCCTCTGGAAACTCCTCCTCCAGCTTCCTCTTGTTCCTCCTCCTGTTTACTCTTGCTTGTATTTCTAGACTCTTTACAGCCCTGTCTGCAGCCCGAAGGCGTTCCTTGTCTAAAGCAAGCATCGCTCGTACCATGTTAGAACCTATCTTCATTCCCATATTTCTAAATACCTTGCACCTTACAATGTTGCCATCATTGAAAGTCGCAACAGCATCATACACACCAAAGTGAAGTGTTTCTATTCCAACAAATACAGTCTTGGGGATTCTCGACCATATAACACTATTTACACTTTCATTGGGGTTTTGAGTTTTTCCGTGAATACACTTTTTCAACAGTTCAGGTGCTGCTAAGTCTCTGAAAATAGGTTTTACCACCTCCATTATTGCATGAGGCGGACTATGCTTATGAGTGTACACTTCACCAGTTAGCAATCCTTTGTTATATTTACACCAACTGTCTTCTTCTTTGGGACACAAGCTATGTTGGGGATTTTCATCGGTTGAAGAAGTATGAAAAAAAAGAGCCCAAACAGCCTTCTTCATTTCGTCAACACTTTGTGTATTTTGCCTAATAGCCTTTACTTTTACTCATTATTATACTTCAACAAAACAGAGGCTCAAGAAACAGAATTAATTACGAATATTTTCGAGATAACGACAGAGTAAATAAACATGAAACAATCGACAATCACACCAGCGATATATATTGAACCATCACAGGTTAGCCACAACACATACTTTATCTCCTATCACTAAAATGTACCTGATGAACACGGACGTTAATAATAACACCATTTGACAGCAGTTTAACAGCGCCACAGTGGGTCACGCCCATGTAGAACACATTTTAAAAAAAATTTAAAAATAGTTGTAGTCTTCGGAATTGAATAAATTATATATCTATTAAAAGGTAATAGTCTGCAGATTCAGAAAACGCAAAAAAAGTAAAAATTGAACTTTTCATGAATTTGAGCCTTTCCGGAGCCCCTTAAGAGGAGCGACGCAGTGTTCTTTCGGACAACCACCGTGCGCCTTACCCACGGGCGTGTGCTGTATTTCGCGGATGCTTTCGTATCATACCGGGAACACAGACGCCACGCACGTGTTATGTTTCGCATCAGCGCTTCCTTATCGTTCCGGGAACACAGACACAGCGCGCCAGCCACCGCCGGCCCCGCGACTCGCGCTCGCCGCCCGTCTACGTCATCGCCAATGGCGGAGCTCCCAGCTGCTTCCGACAAACATGTTCAGTGCTCGCGTTATTTGTTATAAAGAGAAATTAAGTTATTATTGCGGAAAGTACTCGAATGACGTGACGGCGGCACACATGCGTCACCTCTGTCTAACGTAGGTGTCTCACGAACGCCAGCGTAACGTACATAATTGCTCACTGCACGGTTATTTGGTATAACAAATTACCCAGGCCAACGAAAAATTATTTTGAAAACTTTTTTTACTTTGGTAGCTGACCTTCATAGATTTTTATGAGCTGAGTCCAAATCTAGCCTTAGTTTTTTTGTATCACCCATAGTTTTCGATCAATATGCATTTTATTATATAGTATAAAAATCCTATGCTATATGGTAAACGGGGAAATCAATGAAACGCTTTGTTACAACATAAGCATGGTTTGCATTTACAGTAAGCTACTTAAAACAGTGATATGTGTTAATAGAGGTTTCACTTGTCAGCTGGAATTGGTTTGTATTTTCTTTTTTTCTTTGAAGCTTCTTGTGTAGCTTTTTCTACGATGAGTCACTTGCTGAACTTCTCGGTGCAGTGACCAATAGTAGTCCCCCATCATGTTGGTGTTCCAGAGGCCTTGGTAGCGTTTTTAATAACTTTAATGTCCTGGTGAAAACGCTCTCATTGCTCGTCACTAACATCTCCCATATTGTCCGGAAAGTAAGCAAGATGACTGTTCAAAAAGTGAACTTTCAGGTTAATTAAACATCCTACAGTTTTAAACTTCTTTAACATTGCAGCTATAATAGAAACATATTCTGGGTCTTTTTCATGTCCTAAGAACTTTGTAACGACTTGCTTGAATGATACCCATGCTTCTTTCTCATTTAAGGTCATTGTGGATTCAAAGTTAACGTCAAACATCAATTTTCTAATGTCAGGTCCGACAAAGACGCCTTCTTTTAGTTTAGCTTCTGAAAGGTGTGGAAACTTTTGGCAGAGATACTTAAAACATAGTCCATCTTTAGGCAGAACCTTTACAAACCGTTTCATTACGCCTAACTTCATATGTAGACGTGGTAGGAGTACGTTTTTTGGATCTACAAGGTTTTTGCGTAGAATGTTCTCACTAGTTTTTAAAGGCTCACTCACGGGCCAGTTCTTTCTGCACCAGTGTTGACCCGTAACCCTACTGTCCCATTCACACAAGAAACATGGAAATTTGGTAAAGCCACCTTGCTGACCAAGGAGCATGTACGTTACTTTTAGATCGCCACATATAATACAACCATGAGTATAGTAGCCGATTTCATTTAGCACTATTTGTAGGTTTTCATAGCTTTCCTTCATATTTACAGAATGTCCAACAGTTATACATGCATCCATTGTCTAATAAAACAGCCTTTAAACTACTTTTGGATGCATCAATAAACAGCCTCCAGTCTTCCTCTTTGTATTCAATACCAATCTCATTCATCAGACCGGGAATGTCTGAGCAGAACACTAAATCATTTTTTTGTCGAAAAAACTTGCAAAATTGCTGCTCTCTTTTTCTATACATGTATATGCTGGATCCAACTGCTAATAAGTTCATTTCTTTTAATCTAGAGCCAAGCAATTCAGCTTTTTCTTTCGTTACACCCAGAATCGTTAAGATCGATCTGAGTAAACAATTTGGGCTCTAGGGTGTCTGTATCACAATAGGATTCATCATCATCTGGTTAATCTAAATCACATTTTACATCAGAAAATACTTCTGTTGGAATAGAATTTAAATCATCTGGTGGCTCAGGAACCGGCAAATCTACACTATGCCCTACTGGTCGGATGGCGGACAGAAGGTTAGGGTAGCTTATTACCTTCTTGTTTTTCGAGTTATGACCAGTAATATCAACACTGAAAAATAGCAATCGTAGGAATGATTTCTTGGCTCCCTCCATATCATAGGAACAGCGAACCTAAATGCTTTTTTCTTCTTTTTGGACCATTTTCTCAGATCTTCAACACACACACAACATACCTTAAGTGGCGTTCAAGATTAACTTGATCACCAACTTTAGATCCAAAGTATGAACGATAAACCTTCCTCACAAAGCCTGTAATGCTTCTTTTGTGTTTTTTAATGACAAATTCACCACAAATATAACAAAAACTGTCAGCAGAGTTTTCACAACCACGAATAGACATTGTACTGAGCACATGTACAGGAAACGGGAAAGTGAGGTTAGGTTGACAGTAAACAAAACACCAAATGTTAACACAAAAATAGAATCTACTTTTTTTGCAGCAAGTGTTTTTCAGCAGTGCTAAAAACATCATGTAATTCATTACACCTCCTTTTTAAATTATTTTAACTATAGAAAAGCTGTTAAATTCTTTAAAAAATCGCTTAATTTAATAAATTTAACTGTAAAATATCAAGAAATGGTGGGTGATACAGTTTTTTAAGTATCATATGTGGATTACTCACCCTAAAAACATAGGAATAAGGTATTTCCAGCAAAAACGTATTTCAATTGTTGGCATGTGTTGTTGTTACCCCAAGCAATCGGAAGACGTTAAACACCCGCACGAGGTCCGTCAGCCATGTAGTGCTCAAAAGTACCTGTAGTATTTATTAGTCAACGGCAATATTACCGATGGCAGCAGCACTAAAGCAGAATAATTAAACATAGTTTCCCGAAATTCCTTTACTAATGAAAACGAAGTGAATATTTCAGAAATCTAATGGCGAACAACTGCCAAAGTGAGTAACTTAGAACTAGATATCCTCCGTGAATTGATTAAATCACTTCATAAGGGTAGCGCCTCCGGTCCAGATTGTAAACCAGTTTCCTTTCAGAGTATGCTGACACAATAGCTCTGTACTTAGCAGTCATATACAATCGCTCGCTAGGTGAAAGATCCATACCAGAAGCCCAGAAAGTTGCACAGGTCACACCTTACTCAAGAAGAGAAATAGGAGTAATCCGCTGAATTACAGACCGAAATCATTTACGTCGGTTTGCCGTAGGAATTACCTCGAATGTTTATTGACACACAACACGGATTCATGAAATATCGGAGACGTCTAACCAAATTGCATACCTATGGAGTATCGTTTCAGTTGTGCGATTGGATCCGTGATTTCCTCTCAGTAGCGTCACAGTACGTAGTAATCGAGGTAAAAACCATCAAGTAAAACATAAACAATATCTTGCGTTCCGCAAGGAAGTGTTAAAGACCGTCTGCTCTTCCTAATCTTCGTGCAAACGAATTAGGATATAAACAGCCCTCTTAGATTGGTTGCAGATGATGCTGTCATTTACCGTCCAGTAAAGTCACCAGAACATCAAAAACAGTTGGAAACTGACTCGCACACGATATCTATATGGTACGAAAAGTGGAAATAGTCTCTCAATAAAGAAAAGTGTGAAGTCATCCACACGAGTACAAAAAGAAATCCGTTACATCTCAATTACACAATAAATCACACAGATTTAAAGCCTATCAATTTGACTATATACCTACGTATTACAATTACCAACAAATTGGAACGATCGCATGGATAAAGTCGTGCGGGGGGTAACACAAACACTACGTTTTATTGGCAGAACACTTAGAAGAAGCAACGGGTCTACTAAAGAGACTGTCTACACTACGTTTCTCTGTCCTATCATAAAGTATTGTTGTGCAGTATGGGGTCTTACCAAATACGATTGACGGAGGAAATCGAAAATGTTCATAGAGGAGCAGGTCGTTTTGTATTATCGCGAAATAGCACAGATAATGTTACGGTTGTGACAAGCGATTTGGGGTGGCAATCATTAACACAGATGCGGTTTTCGTTGCGGTGAGATCTTTTCACGATATTTCAATCACCATCTTTCTCCTCTGAACGTGAAAATATTTTATTGCCGCCATCCTGCATGTGGAGAAATGATCATCATAATAAAATACGAGAAATCGGAGCTCGTATAGAAAGATTTAAATGCTCATTCTTTCCATATGCTGTTTGAGAGTGGAGCAGTATAGAAAGAGAGCGAAAGTGGTTTGATGAACGCTCTGCCAGACACTTAAATCTGAATTATAGAGTAGTCGTGTGGATTTAGACGTATACCATATGAGCGCCAAGTGAAGTTGCAGCGGTTAGTACGCATATCAGCTGGATCTGGCGCTACAGCCTTGAACTAGAGCACTGCGCACTTCCCACACCCACAGGTAAACCGGCCGATGTTTGCCATGAGAGGACTTGGCTACTGGTGTCGCGCACAGGTCGTTTTCTCTACCGTAGCTCGCAGGCGACTCATAACAGTCGTGTCTTGCCGCGACCATAGGTATGTAATTTGTACCACCCTAGCGTTCCGGAATGAATCTTTCATTCTGCAGCGGAGTGTGCCCTGATTTGAGGCTTCTTGCCAGTTTACTGGTGGAAGCAAGGCTGTGAGGATGGGTCGTAGGTCATAGGCGTGTAAAGGCGGTGCACTCGAAAGGTAAGATGCGAAGTTCAGATCGCAGTCCGCGGACAGATTTAAATTATTACGAAAGTTCCTAGCTTTTATCAAATACAAGCTTATGCAGTTCCGATGCGCACCTTGTACGATGGAGCACAAAGCAAAGAGTACATTCCCCAGTGATTGTTGTGTGAGCCGATTCCCTAGATTTCCAGCTCGTGGTCGTGCGGTAGCGTTCTCACTTCCCACGCCCGGGTTCCCGGGTTCGATTCCCGGCGGGGTCAGAGATTTTCTCTGCCTCGTGATGGCTGGGTGTTGTGTGCTGTCCTTAGGTTTAAGTAGTTCTAAGTTCTAGGGGACTTATGACCACAGCAGTTGAGTCCCATAGTGCTCAGAGCCATTTGAACCAACCCATGGACATGGAATAAAATTTCTGTGACAGCAAACTTCTTGTAAAGTCAGGCTGTCAAATGATGACGATATTCTCTCGACTATACAAATTAACTGCCACTTTTGTTAATGTACTGGTTTCGCAAAACTGAAATTCCGTTTACCAAGACTCATGCAGTATGGTCTCGCAATTCCAGTGGGTCTGGAAGTGGAACAATGGCATTCCTCTTGTTCGATTCGTCAAAAGTGCGTGTGATTCCTTCGATGCGTGGTGTTTGAAAGTTCTTACTTTAAAAAAATGTACTTAAAAACTGAACACTGACTTCATGGAAGATGAAACATGGATTTGTCAAATGACATAATTAATTTTATTGTAATATTTTCTGTTTTGAGCGACAGTAACAAATGCCAAGTCCATGAACCACATCACTTACGTGGACACGAAAGCAGTCGGAAAACTCCGACTAAAAACACATTATGGAGAAATCTCATAGGTCCTCACTTCAAGTATTTTAGAGAAGCCACCCAACACAAAGGACTGAACAGACTCTCCAACAAAGGAAGAGTATTTAAACGGCAAAAAGCGTACAAAGTGACATGGTCTCACTAGAATGAAAAAGCAATATCTCTAAATGAAAAACTGCGACACGACGACTGGGTTGTTTTACAAGATATTTTGTAGGCGGCATAAGCCGCGGTAATTACAGGGATGACGAACATTCATGACGTAGAGGAACAAGACCGAAAAATTCCTAGAAAAATCTTTGGCGCTGTTCTCCGAGGCGGAACTTGGGTTAGACGATCTAGGAAGGAACTTTAGGAACACACAGATAACATCACATATAAATTTAGGAAAAGATGTGTACAGTTCTAAGGATGATGGATAAAAACGTACCAACATTAAGAGCATATTGAAGACTAGTTGGATGAAAGAAACATAAAAAGAGCTGCAATAATTCAAAATTTCAGAAGATATGAACAGGGAAGGAAGAAAAAACGCAGTACATTCAGCAACAGAAAGATTCACATTAAGCAGAAAGGAAGGGGGAAGGGGATTCATTGACATAAAAAACCTACATTATGGACAGCTAGACATTTTAAGAAAATTCTTTCTAGAACGAGCAGAAACTAGCAAAATACACAAAGCAATCACTCATATAAATACATCGGCTACACCACTGCAATTTCATAACCACTTCTACAACCCTTTACATCACATAACATCAACAGACACGAAGAAAGTAAATTGGAAAAAGAAAACACTACATGGCAAGCACCCGTATCATCTAACACAGCCACACATAGATCAAGACGCATCCAACACATGGCTAAGAAAAGGCAATATATACAGTGAGACGGAAGGATTCATGATTGCAATACAGGATCAAACAATAAACACCAGATACTGCAGCAGGCATATTATTAAAGATCCCAATACCACAACAGATAAATGCAGACTTTGCAAACAACAAATAGAATCAGTAGATCACATCACAAGCGGATGTACAATACTAGCAAATACAGAATATCCCAGAAGACATGACAATGTAGCAAAAATAATACATCAACAACTTGCCATAAAACATAAACTAATAAAACAACACGTTCCCACATACAAGTACACACCACAAAATGTACTGGAGAATGATGAATACAAATTATACTGGAACAGAACCATTATAACAGATAAAACAACACCACATAACAAACCTGACATCATACTCACCAATAAAAAGAAGAAATTAACACAACTAATCGAAATATCCATACCCAACACAACAAATATACAGAAGAAAACAGGAGAAAAAGTTGAAAAATACATCCAACTGGCTGAGGAAGTCAAGGACATGTGGCATCAGGATAGAGTCGACATTATACCAATTATACCATCAACTACAGGAGTCATACCTCACAATATCCTCCAGTACATCAATGTAATACAGCTACATCCAAACATATATATACAACTACAAAAATCTGTAATTATTGATACATGATCAGTGACCCGAAAGTTCCTAAATGCAATATAACATATACCGTACAGTTAAAAGGAAGTCACGCTTGATCAAGGTCCGCGTCACTGTCCATTTTTGACCAGACATAACGTCTGAGAATAGAAAGAAATAATAATAATAATAATAATAATAATAATAATATGGATGTTATCCAGGACACCTGTTGTAGATGAGTCCTCGAGTTCTTTTGCTTAAAACACTTGCATCTTTCAACGGTGTCGACTGTTTCCTGTCGTTCAAAATACAGCCAGTTTGTAAATTCTGAACAGTGTCATTATGAATCTTACCCTCTGCTGTGGTGTGTCCCGCGCGCTTTGAAACTTCCTGCCAGATTCCAAAACGATACTGAAATCGGAAACCTTTCTTTAGCCCTGCTTCGGTCTTGCCAACAGGAGTATGAAGGCCCAACTCAACGATCACCTCTCACAGCTCTACAGGTTCAAGTCCCGAACCGGCAAACAGTTTTAATCCGCCGCGAAGTTCCCCATCCTCATTATTTTTTTATCTAGTACCTTTCAAGTACGACCGTCGGAGAATTCTTCGGCGCTGGTCAGCTGTTTTCGACTGCAATGATATTGTAAAATTATTATTGATGGCTGCAATGTAGCATAATTTTAGAACATGGAAAATATATCCTAAATAATTTGGCTTTTCCAGTGACCAGTATGTCTTTGAGAAACCTCACACGTGCGCTGTGAACTGGAGGCAACCGGCCAGCGCACCATAATTTACTGTCATGTTCGTTGCCAATTGCGTATCTTACCCCATGTGTCAAGCACGTCATAATTTACTGCCGTGGCGCAGTCTGCCGCCGCTTCCAGATACACCGCGTCAAGGCTTATTAAAACGTTGCGCCGAGTCAATTTAGGAGTCATAAAGTTAAAAACATATTAATGAAGCCTATGGAGAGAAATAACAGGAGACGTCATACTGAGTCACTAGTAAAGTAAAACAAATCAGAAAGATCTTCCGTAAGGCGCTGATTTATTTCCCATTAACTATCATCTATAGAGAAGTAATAACAGTAGTACCCACTCACACCGCCTGTACTGTTTTCCACATCTCATTTGGTGCACTGAAATGGTAAGGTATTCCGCTTTATCTTTCATTGACCGTCCTATTGGTAATGTCATTGCACTAAGCATCCTTTTCACTTGGCGAGCAAAGGATGTTTCACTTCTTAATGACTTTCGAAATCGAGAACATATCTTCTCCAAAAGCGTCAGCTCTTTCAATAAACAGATTAACTGATAATCATTTATTCCTGTTTCATTGAGGATGTTCTTTATTTATACACCCTAAGCGCCAAAGAAACTGGTATAGGCATGCGTATTCAAATAAAGGAATATGTAAACAGGTATAATACGGCGCTGCGGTCGGCAAAGCCTGTATAAGACAACAAATGTCTGGCGCTGTTGTTAGAGCGGTTACTGCTGCTACAATGGCGGGTTACCAAAATTTAAGTGAGTTTGAACGAGGTGTTATAGTCGGCGCACGAGCGATGGGACACAGCATCTGAGGTAGCGATGAAGTGAAGATTTTCCACCGCGTGACCACTACGGTCGTAGGTTCGAATCTTGCCTCGGGCATGGATGTGTGTGATGCCCTTAGGTTTAAGTAGTTCTAAGTTCTAGGGGACTGATGACCTAAGATGTTAAGTCCCATAATGCTCAGAGCCATTTGAACCATTTGAAGATTTTCCTGTACGACCATTCACGAGTGTACTGTGAATACCAGGAATCCGGTAAAACATAAAATCTCCGACATCGCTGCGGCCGGAAAATGTTCCTGCAAGAACGGGACCAACGACGACTTAAGAGAAGCGTTCAAAGTGATAGAAGTGCAACCCTTCCGCAAATTGCTGCAGATTTCAGTGCTGGACCATCAACAAGTGTCAGCGTGCGAACAATTCAACGAAACATCATCGATATGGGCTTTCGGAGCCGAAGGCCCATTCGTGTACCCTTGATGACTGCACGACACAAAGCTTTACGCCTCGCCTGGCCCGTCGACACCGACGCTGGACTGTTGATGATTGGAAACTTGTTGCCTGGTCGGACGAGTCTCGAGCGGATGAATGTGTACGGGTATGGAGACACCCTCATGAAATCATAGGCCTCACGTGTCAGCAAGGGACTGTTCAAGCTGGTTGAGGCTCTATAATGTTGTGGGGCGTGTGCAGTTGGAGTGATACGGGACCTCTGATACGTCTAGACACGAGTCTGACAGGTGACAGTGAAACGTCCCCTTAGAACAATTTTACATGTGAAACGTCCACTTAGAACAATTATACAAGCCTGTGCTTAACCTGACACACAATATTATTTAGCGCAACGCAATCTGACTTTCAATAACCCCTACAAAACAATGGCCCTGACTAACTTTAACCTATACCTTTTACAAATCACTTACCTCACAAAAATCTTCGCTACTCAAGCTACTGCAAAACAGCGAGCGCCACTACTGCCAGCTAAATAAAAGATTCAAACTACTGAAGGCACTAACTACTGATAGGGATAGTTAGCAAATGAAAGATATTAATAGAGAACAAACAATGTATTTACCTTAATATTCATAATTGACATCCAGTATTACAAATTATCAAAACTCCGCCATCTCTCTCCCCACATCCACCACTGCTGGCGGCTCACCTTCAACTGCTCAGCGCTACGCGCTGTTCGCATCCAGCTATAGCAGTTCATGACAATAATGGCAGACAACAATGCAAACTAGCCACATACTGCACACAGCACAGCCAGTGATTTTCATACAGAGTGCTATGTAACGTTGCCAATAAAAAACATAAACAGCAAACTTACATAAAGAAAGCCTAAACAGCCTACTTACATAGCCCCCATGCTCCCCACAAAAAATTTTACAAAATGTTTTTGGCCGGTGGCCAATAATGATTTGATAAAATTTTTCATAATTACACTAACAAAGATATCCAATGCACACACTTATTGATACAATGTTGGTCAAAAGCTAAAATTTTCTCACAGTCCATAAAGACAGTCCAGATTGTTCATCATAATAGTAATTACAGGTGTTTGTTCACAAAGTCTCATTAGTAAAAAAAATTGCACACAGAAGTAGTGGATTTCCATGCAGTCTTGAAGAAGTAGTGTTGTCCTTACAACGGAAAGACAGTGCTGACTCTTGACATGCTGACAGGTAATGGGCCACAACAGAGCAAACCCACAGCAGAGTCATTCGACGTTTTGAAGAAGATTGGTAGGTAGGTCATCACAGAGCAGACCCACTGTAGTCCTGGTAGAGAGTATGGTATTGGTGGGCCACCAGAGGAGCAGACCCACTGTTGTCCTTGTAGAGATGGCCAGCAGCCATCTGTTGCGACTGTGCAGGTGCACAATCACCATTGAAGAGTCTTGCGGATAATAGAGCAAGTCCATAACCACCACTTGTGCACTCACAAAGTTTTTGGAATTGTCCTTAGAACCAGCAATGCTGTTATCCAGTCCCTTGCTGAATTATTAACACACGTGCAAACACTAACAGTCCCTACTTCTCACATATTGTCCATATACTATGACCAACAGAAATGTGTGCAGTGAAATGAATGCTTACAAGTTACTTAATTTGAGTAACTGGTGTCAATTACAATTATATAACATAAGAATACAATTACAAAGATACAAAATACCTCATTAAAAACATAACAATACAGATAATATTTGTAGTAATAGGGGCTTTACAAAAGAATAGAAATAAACATATACATCAGTGTTACAGGAATTATGACATGAGTACATACATAAAAAATCAGAATCACTTTTGAAACGTCAACTTCACACATGAGCATTAAAACAAAACAGAATAAATAATGTCTAAGCATCTTTACAAACAAAATAACAGAGTATTAGAAAAATTCTACAGCATAGCTCTCATCAGCTAAACACATAAAGACAGGAAAAACACAAATACACAAGGGTACACAAACATATAGCGGAATAACACAAAAGGAAAGGACAGGGTTTGTTTTCAGTGTAACATTTGGTACTGCAGTCCACCCCAAAACTTCATTTCATATATCTTTCCTCGTATTTCATCCTTTGTTTCCACCAAAAAAATTCTATCTAAGCATGCTTTCTGTATTTATATGTTCACACATTGCTTACCTCATCATTTATTTCCAAGAAAATCCTACCTATACCTCCTTCCTGTATTCTATTCATATTTCTTTCAAAATAATTATTTCTGATTGTACAATACTCATTGGGGCCCAAATCTTTCTTCGCAATGCATTCTTTACCTATTCTCCATAGTCAGTTTCTTATATAGTCTACCCCCTCTTAAGCTAACTTAAATCTACTGAGCTCAGATATATATACCAAGGGACGAGGCAATGCAGCATCACAACAAATCAACACAAACAGAAATGACAAAAAAATGCAAATTGGCAAAGCTAGCAGCATAAATTAGCAAAGCAAGTGCAATATTACAACTAATATAAGGCAATGCAGGAAACAAGAAAAACTAGCTTAGAAGAGTAACACAAAGTCAAATTCAGTAACACTATGCCTGCCAAACAGCAGCAACTTATACCTAAACATGACATAGCTCAAGCAGAAAAAATATTACACTAAAGACGATAATGCAGACAAGGGAAATGTATATTCACATCTTAATGTCTATGTAATTAAAGTGGTGCACCACAACAACTGATTGTAAAAAAAAATATTACCATGTACCTGAAAAGAAAATTAAGTGTTACTGTTACTAGTTACTTCTTATTGTTCTTTCCTTTCCAAGTGCTCCTTTTTTAAAGAATGTGGATTACAAAATTATCATTTAATAGATCTGTTGACAGAAAGAGTTCACATTAGCAAATGCATCTAAGTTTATTTTATAAAACTAATGCTGCAACACAGCTGGAAACCAGATATTAAATGAAATAAGCAACTATGAAAAGCAAAGCATAAAAATATCATTCAATAGTCATGTGACATTTCATAAGTCAGTAGCTCTCAACTCTCGTACAAAGACACTTGTCATAATCAGGTCTGCAGATGTAAAAATATTTCTTGTCATTTTATTAGGCATTTCAGTAAATATCATAAATTACGAGCTCCACAGTATGCTTTCAACAAGGAGATGTCAGTAGCGCGGACAATGGCCTTCCCTTTATTTTTTTTTCTACCTGTGCTTCTGACGAGGCACTCACACTAATGGCTTGTTCTCCAGGTGTTTGACACAGCTGTGTGCCCACAACGCATTACAAAAATCATATGTTTTCAAGTAACGAGCGTGTCGCATTAGCGATGCCCTCTACAAAGAATTGTCAACAGCGAGTTTAATGGCCTCTCTTTGTCCTTCTCTTCCACCTGTGCCTCTGGCACACCCTAATGGCTTTCTTTTCTACCTGAGCGTCTGAAAAGGCTTGTTCTCCAGGTGTCTGACACACCTGGGTGCCCACGTCGCATTATGTGCAGGTGGTCACTTAACTTTCTTACGGAAATATTTACGACAGCAGTTTTCGCTACAGTGACAGATTCATATACAAAATTTCACAGGCCAAGAATTAGCGTTGCAAATCTGTAGAAACAAAATGCTATTGATATGACAGTGTCCAAAATATTTTCGCTTGCATTGAGATACATTCACGCATTTACACACACATTTCATAACTCTTAAAGTACGATTCTTGGTTTCCAACATCCTTTTTCACAAGTCAAGAGTCCTTAACTTCTTTCATTATTCATATACATATAAACACGTAATCACATTCCTCATATATGGTAGCATCATCTTATTGACATAAACATACCTCAACAGCATAATACACATCGTCGTCGTAAAAATTACATCATAACACCTCAGTCAAATGTCAAAAACGTCGTAGCTTCCTCCAATGATTTCAAAACCTAAAGAAAATTCTCTGCTCATTTCAGTAGTGTCATCTACCTCAAACGTACTTTAAAAATCATGATCTCATACCAAATACATCATTCAAAGCTCTCAGAGTATCACAATGGTTCCAAAAAAATATGAACAGTGCACAAAGTACAGACAAAGTACAATTTCGTAAGTGTGAAGTAATCCAACTCTGTAATTGCGTAAACATGTGTCACTGACGTAGTAAAAGGATGTTTGTTTCTCTGTTAAATGATCAGATAGGTGTGTAATTTATGTGTTAGAGAAATATGGTACCGATGTGTAAAGTTGTATAAGCAAATACCATATTAGCTAGGGCTCCTTGTGCTTGCCAAACACATGGTACACAAAGTAGGCGTGTACCCCCCTGAGGTTTATTGTAATTATACCCTCAGGTGTTACAGATTACAGCAATGGAATGAAATGTATCACGAAAAACTTTCTTTGTAATTCAAAACTCTTTAAAAATAAATGTTTTAAGTACAAAATTAATCACTCAAATACGTGTCCTGTAGCGCTAAATGTGCGTCTTGCTCTAAGATAATCTCTGGGAAGTGTCGTAGTTATCGTCCTCCAAAAGCTAAGTTCAGCAGAAGCCAATGTACTTACCTCATGATAAACAAAAGTGAAATGCTTTGCGTATAGATAACTTACTTATTACGCTTATTGCCGTGATGAAGAAAGTACTGTGCTGTAACGTATTGTTGTGCTACAGAAAAGGTTGTCTCCTTGTAGCAATAGCACAAAAGTCATCACTAATACATGTCTCACTTTATAGAAGAATTCAGAAAAAACTGTGCAGATATAAAACAGATACACCGCAAAAGCAACATTGTAAATTGTCACGCATTAGCAGCGTCGTGATAAAATCGTGTAGCTGTCACATAAACCAACCACTGTGTCATCTGGCATTTCACAGAAAGCACCTCAAATCCAGAATCCACTCGTAAGCAAACCAAAATGTTGCATGTTAACAGTTTCTTAACTCTGACAAATTGTACAAGTAGCGTGAAGTGAAAATTGCAAAGACTAAGTTAAAAAGCAAATTATCTGTCAATAAATGGTTTGACATGAGAAATGTGGTGTAAACCTTTACTCTTCCTAGTACGCAGAGTTTCAACTTCAACGCAATTATCATGTGGTATACGTCGGATTCTGTAAGGTCCATTGTAAACTAGAAAGAATTTGTGACTCAAGTGTTTCTTCTTATGTGACAATGAATGAGCTTTAATGAGAACTTTCTGACCAATATATAATTTCTTTGCATTTGCTTTACCGTGTAGTTTTCTCCTTTTGTCTGCTGCAGATTTTATATTTTTAAGAGCCAAATAAATTATGTCTTTGTGTCGAAGTTTACGTGTATTCGGGAAAGGTACAAGCTCTCTGATTCTGTTCGGAGGTTCTACATTCTTCAGTACAAGAGTAGGTGGTAAAGCAGTGGAATCATGAGGCATTTCATTCAGCACATCTTGAAATAAGTGTAAATATCTGTCCCAATGCTGATGCTTTCTGTGACAATAAAGTCTGCAAAGCTTATTGATTTCTTTCATAATCCGTTCAGACGGGTTACAATGTGGTGAATACAATGAAATAAAAACAGGTTTGATTTTATGATTCCGAAGCATGCGTGACCAAACAGCAGATCTGAATTGCGGTCCGTTATCTGAAATGACTTTACTAACGTGTCCAACTTTACGTAAGAAATTTTTAACAAAGGCGTTGGATACAGACCGTCAGTGGCTTTACGTAACGGAGTGAAAGAAACAAATTTTGAAGTAAGTTCAACAGCGACTAGAACGTATGCAAATCCATTAGATGTTCTGACAAGCGGTCCCAAGAGATCAACAGCAGCAAATTCTTTTAATTTAGAAGGAATGATAGGAAACAGCGGAGCACGATGTGAGATAGTAGACGGTTTCGCCTTTTGACAAAGTTTACAAATAGACAAGACTCTTCGAATTCGCTTTTCCATATTGTTAAAATAACAAGTCGTTCGAAGAATATGATAACATTTTCGTGGGCCAAAATGTGCGTAGCTGAAATGAATGTACCAAATGAGCTTATTAACAAAATCGTCTGGAATGCAAAGTACCCATAGCTTGTCATCAACAGTGCAGCGTTTGAAGAGTATGTTGTTTCTAACCAGGTAATAATGCCGAATCTGAGTGTGTGTCTTTTCATGCCATTTACTTTTGATGACTTTCCAGATCGGATCTTTATCTTGTTCATGAGCAATGTCCTTTAAAGATGTGGTGATGAAGTTTTCAAAGGCGACTTTCTGAATGTAAAGAATACTGAAATTTTTCTCAAGGTTGCCTTCTGTGTTACTTTTCTCAAGCCCAGCCGGTGCGCGTGACAGCGCGTCCGCAACAATGTTCTCCTTGCCGGGAATGTAGACTATTGTGAAGCGGAATTCTTGCAGAAACAATGCCCAACGTTTTAACCTGTCATGATTTGATTTTGAAGACATAAGAAATTGTAATGCACGATGATCACTGTATACTTTTACGTGCTTACCAGAAAGAAAGAAACGGAATTTGTTAAATGCCCAAACGATAGCTAAAGCTTCTAATTCAGTAACGGAATAATTTTTTTCAGATTTTGTTAGCACTCGGCTAGCAAAAGCAATGGTTTTCTGAACAGTAGTGTCATTTTCTATAGCTTCTTGAAATAAGTGGGCACCAAGACCGACTTTAGAAGAATCCGTGCTAAGGCAGAAATCTTGTGACAGATCTGGATGAGCTAGTATTGGCGCGTGAAGTAACGCTTCTTTCAAAGAATTGAATTCCAACTGTGCTTGTTCGTCCCAGTTCCAAATAGTATTTTTTCCAGTGAGAGAACAAAGTTTTGGTGTAACTAGAATTTGCATATTCAGAAAACGACGGTAAAAATTTACGAGACCTAGAAAACTGCGGACTTGTTTTTTTGTGGATGGAACTGGAATGGCTCTAATTGCTTCTAACTTTTCAGGATCCGGCTGAATGCCTTCAGAAGAAATAATATGTCCTAAAAACTTCACCTTTGACCTACCGAATTCAGACTTTTCCAAGTTAACTGTTATTCCAGATTCTGCAAAAGTACGTAACAAACTGTTGAGGATGCGGTTATGTTGTTCCCATGAGGCTTCTGCTATTAGAATATCGTCCACATATAAGGTGATGTGACGTTTTAAGAACTCAGGTAATATGGAATTTAACCCGCGAATGAATGCTGCTGAAGAAATGTTCAAACCAAAAGGAAGTTTCCGAAACTGATAACAAACGCCGAAACAAAGGAAAGCTGTGTATTTTCTACATTCTGGATGTAGTTCGATCTGATAAAAGCTGGATCTGAGATCAATGGAAGACAACACTTTTACACCATTAAAATTTTGAAGAAGTTCTTCCATCGTCTGTGGCCTGTCTGTTTCAGGAATAATGATAGTATTGATTTGTCTCGAATCTAAGACAAGTCTGATCGATCCATTTTTCTTCTCAACAACATGTAACGGATTGTTGTATGAGCTTACTGCAGGCTCAATAATGCCCTCGTCAAGCATAGATTGTATTTCTGTTCTAACACGGTCCCTATAATGTGCTGGAATTACATATGGTCTAACACAAAATTTAGTATGCTCACGAACACGAAATTGGTATTGAAATCCCTTGATTGTTCCTGTTTTGTGAGTAAAAACTGTGGAATGTGCTTGTAAAATCTCAAAAAGGTCCTGCCTATCAGTGTCATTACAATTCTCAATTGTTTGAATTTTATTCTGAATTAACTCATTAATTTCAAATATGCCGTCGATGTCATCCCTGTCAGTACTTGCAGAGTGATTGTTAGTGTCTAGTTCCGTAGAAAATTCCGAACTGTTGTCTAACAGAACGTAAAGCCGATTAATTTCCTCATCATGGTTTGAGAGCCAGTCTTCAAATTTCAAAGCTATTGACTTACCTTCTTTCTCTAAACTTATTTCAGCATCGTGAAAGCTTAAAATTGCTTTGTATTCATACAAAAAGTCTACTCCCAGTATAATTTCCGTCGACAATAATGGAACAATAAGAAAGTTCATAGAGAAGCTGTGGCTTTGGCAAAAGAATTCTAAATTGGTTTGTTGGCGTACATCTGCACTTTTTCCAAAGATTGCACCTTGTAATTTAATCTTACGTAACGGAAGTGTGGGGCAATTGTTCGATTTGTTGCATTTGCTAAAAGCTGTTTCACTAATTACTGAAATGGGACTGCCAGAGTCAAGTACTGCCGTAAATTTTACGTCATTTACAGTAATGTGAATCACAGGATATGCAATGTTGTTATGTTTTACGTCGTGTTCCTGGAGTAAGATGTCCCTAATGTCTTCCATTTTTACGTAATTACTAGCTACGGCAGCTGCGTCGTCCGTTTCATAAGTACGTCTTGTGGCTGCCAGTGGTGTGAGTCATCGCCTATTGTCTCTTTGTTGGCGCGCGTCGTTATTGGGATTTGGAGACCTAACTTCTACAAATTCATCGTGACGAGAGTGCTCTGCTCTATTTAAATCTCGCCAGTTCTGATGCAATTCAGGTCTGTCGTTACGATCATATCGTCTGTCGTCATGTCGGTAGGTTCGATAGTATCTTTCTTGTCGGTCACGTGGTCGAGAATTTCTTCCTGAATCGTAACTGCGCGCTGGACCGTTGTGTCTGAAGTTATTCTGTCTCCCTTGATAATAATTATTTTGGTTCCCATATTGTCTGTTTCTCTGATTGTCTCTGTGATAGTCATTACTGCGGAGAGGTGATCTTTCCCTGTAATTATTACTACTCTGCCAACGGTTGTCATACGGGTGGTGTCTATTTTGGTCACGATTTGTGTGGTGAGAATAGCCTTGTCGCGTCCAGTTATCGTTTCTGTCGTCACGGAATTGTGACGGATGTGACCTGTAGTGATTGTTTTCCTGTTTTCGCATCCCGCGACTGTCTGTGTCAATTTCTAATTCTTGTAACAGTCCCTGAAAAGCTTCAATGTCGTCTTTGCAACGTCCTGCTAAAATAATATGTCGTAAATGTTCAGGCAGTTTGATTAAGCAAATGCGGATGAGTTCTGAGGGGCTGTATGGGTTTGACAGGTACTGATTCTTGTGCAACATGTCTTCAAAATATTTGACAAGACTGGAAAATTCAGATTGTTCAAAGTGTTTCATCATCATGATGCTATGTTTTACGCGATCTTGTGTAGCTTGTGACCAATATGCTGAGAGGAACGCATGGTAAAATTCTCCTTCACTATGACAATCGTGAATGACAGATCGCATTCTTACAGCTGGTTCATTCTCCAAGTAACCACACATAAATTCTAATCTGTGTTCTAATGACCAGTTGGGAGGAAAACAATGAGAGAATTGATGGAGCCACGCTTGTGGATGAATGTCGTTGGCAGAATTCTTGAATGTTTTGAATTTACGTGTAGTAATGAACAGCTTATAGTCAAAGTCATCGTGTCGGCGAGTAGCATATCGGTCATTGTTACGTCGTGCCGGCGGTTCCATCTCAAAATTCGGTGTACCTTGCCAATTTCTTTCATAATTACCGAAATGCCCTGTGTTATTATTTTGTGGCTTTTCCGTATTTCTAAGTTCCTCTTCCCGTATTGGGGCGCGAGTGTCCTCTGAAATACGTAATTCTTGTATTACCTGTGTCAGCTGATCTTGTACTTCCCGGATTTCTCTTTTGTACTGTGTATTGATTTGATTTTGATTTTGTTTGAATTTTCTTATTTGTTCATAGTCTTCTGTGTCAGTGAAGGCTACGGGTCTTGTGTCATTCAGATCATCATCTACCTTTGTAGATAAGTTAGTGACCTGATCCGAAAGTTCGGCTACTTTCTCCGATAGTGAACACATTTCCTCAGTGTGTTTTTCTGAACCAAGTTTCAGAGTGTCCATTTGTGTTGAGATCGAATCTACTGTGTTCTTTAAGTTTTCCTGAGTTTTTGCCAGTTGCGTAACCGAATCGGTAGATGCAACTGAGTCAATTTTAGCCCACAAGGTCTCATGATTTTCATGAACAATGGTTTGCAGCTCTTTTATGGCTGCTTCGTGATTCTGTAATACATTCTCATGACGCGAAAAAATAGGTTGGAAATGCTCACAAATTTGTGTTTTTACATCATTACAGACTTTCTGACATTTCGATTCAATGTTATGTAATTCAGTAGTTAAATCTTCACGTGTTTGTTCAAGCATATGTTCCACTGAGTCTAACTTTTGAAGCTTTTGTTCCATTGTGTCTAACTTTAGAAGATTCTGTTCCATTGTGTCTAACTTTAGAAGATTCTGTCCCATTTGTTTCTGATTTTGTTCAAGCGTTGTGTCTAACTTTTGTAGCCTTTGTCCCATTTGTTGCATTAACTGTAATAACAATGCACTGGTGTCTGAAACATGTTCCTCAGTGCTTTTCGGCAGTGAATTTGCACCGGCAACATTCACATTTTGACAAGCGGAAAATGTGTCTTGACTCATTTGAGAAAACGGTGAGGACGCAAAACCTGAATCTACAGTATTTGCAAAATTGTGTCCTATCATTTCGGATTCCTGAGGCGAGCTGTTGCTGACCGATCGATCGATAATGCTTCCCTGTTCACTACCTGTTTCACTGCCTACGCCATTGTTTGACGCCCGCTCCATTTCCCTACGCACAGTTACCAAATTACTACTTTGAATATTAGTTAACTCATTACATGGTGGGGCCAACACACTGCTTTCGTCTTCACTGTCATTTCTCAGTTTACTTTGGAGTCGAGTGTTACGTTTTTCACACGCCATTATTTTCACAATATTTCACACGATAACACAGAAAAGCACAATTTGAATAGCAAAAATAAGAGAACACATTAACATAGCACTGAAAATAATATGTAGTTAATTACAAGCGTAGCTGCGAAATACTTGTCGCAAATCTATATGCATGCCACAACTGTTTTACAGTACAACAATGAAAGACTGCAACTACAAAGGAGATTCTTTCTACAATTACGCGCTAGCAATAAACAAAAGCTACACTAAATACACAAACTACAAGAAAAAATCAGAAGATTCCAGTGAGGTATCCTAGGCTAAGGGTCGACATATGAAACGTCCCCTTAGAACAATTTTACATGTGAAACGTCCACTTAGAACAATTATACAAGCCTGTGCTTAACCTGACACACAATATTATTTAGCGCAACGCAATCTGACTTTCAATAACCCCTACAAAACAATGGCCCTGACTAACTTTAACCTATACCTTTTACAAATCACTTACCTCACAAAAATCTTCGCTACTCAAGCTACTGCAAAACAGCGAGCGCCACTACTGCCAGCTAAATAAAAGATTCAAACTACTGAAGGCACTAACTACTGATAGGGATAGTTAGCAAATGAAAGATATTAATAGAGAACAAACAATGTATTTACCTTAATATTCATAATTGACATCCAGTATTACAAATTATCAAAACTCCGCCATCTCTCTCCCCACATCCACCACTGCTGGCGGCTCACCTTCAACTGCTCAGCGCTACGCGCTGTTCGCATCCAGCTATAGCAGTTCATGACAATAATGGCAGACAACAATGCAAACTAGCCACATACTGCACACAGCACAGCCAGTGATTTTCATACAGAGTGCTATGTAACGTTGCCAATAAAAAACATAAACAGCAAACTTACATAAAGAAAGCCTAAACAGCCTACTTACAACAGGTACGTAAGCATCCTGTCTCATTACCTGCATCCATTGATGTGTATTGTGCATTCCGACGGACTTGAGCAATTCCCATGTGTAACACCTCCGTTTTATATTTTTAGCCGACCTGATCTGATCAAATAGCAGCCCAATAATCAATTAATTAATGTGACCGTGTACCTAATGGGGCTGGCAATCGGAATTGACTGCTACGGAGTTGTTACTTTCCAGTTTGTCCTTCTCAAATGCTGTAATAATGAAATGTCTGGTAACAAGAAAAAACACCAACACAGTTTCACTACTCAGGAACCTATATTCGTCTCAAAAACACCAAAAGAAGGAGACAGCCACTGCCTTCGTCATACATATCTAATTGCGGCTAATCTCAGCACAGGCTTCTTCGTTACTCATAATCGTCACACGCAAATTCAATCACTGCAATCCAACACTGCAATCCAAAATGATGCCGTCGCAGTAGACGCGAAACCAAAATATCGGCACTAGAAATATCACTGATCACTCTCGTAATTATACTTCTTCACTTTCCCAGTATTATTCTAGCACAAAGGGGTTAAACCGTGGCGATGGCCACTCCCTTTGTCGGTAAAAACTTGCATTACAACAACTGGCCTCCACACAGCTCGGCCCGCAACATGGGACTCTCTCAACTCACACTCGCTCTCGCAACACGACACAATCGATCGTTCGCCCTATCGACCTGTGCCGAGTGCAAACTTATAGTAAGGGCCTACGGACCCCTTACACATGGGACACCCCACACATCCAGAGAATTACTCCAGAGTGGTTCTAGGAACACTCTTCTGAGTTTAAACACTTCCGATGGCCACCAGACTCCCAGACATGAACATTATTATTGATCTTATCTGTGAAGGCTTGCAACGTGCTGTTCAGAAGAGATCTGCATCGCTTCGTACTCTTACCGATTTATGGGCAGCCCTGGAGGGTTCATGGTATTAGTTCCCTCCACCACTACTTCAGACATTAATAGCGTCCATGCCACGTCGTGTTGCGCATGTTCTGCGTGCTCGCGGGGGTCCTACACGATATTAGGCAGGTGTACCAGTTTCTGTGGCTCTTCAGTGTATACAGAATAATGTTACTGTTCCGATAAACTTTTATTTCGTCTTTTAATCTAAGTTAGATTTATTCAATGCGAAAACGTCGCGACGACTCTCAGTTGACAATACAGTAATACAATTCCAACACATTTCTGCGCTCAGGGACTGGTGGTTTGTATTGTCATCATCATCATCATCATCATCATAATTTCATCCTCATCGACGCGCAAGTCGGCGAAGTGGCGTCACCTCAAAAGACTTGCACCACGGGAGCAGGTCTACCCGCCGGGATTCCCTTCCCCCCCCCCCCCCCCCCCGTCTGTACTCTTTTCTCGTAATATAGGAAACATAAAATAGAAAAACTGATAGTAACTCAGGGCTATTGAGGTATCTGTTCACCTCAAATGTTTTCGAAACGTTTGAAGATATCGTAATTTGTTTTCACCCGGATGGAGTGTGACAATGTCCCAACTAAACGACTTATACTCTTTTTACATAGGTGCATTTATTACAGAGATATCTGGGTCAACTTTGCTGTTTCAACTGATGCATGGTAGTTTCTGCTGCTAGTGTCATAATTCTAAAGCAGACAAATTTAACGGCGTTCCGCTCTTCAAAATACGTTCACTAGCTTCAGAGATTACAACGTTCAGAGTTGAGGATTTATCTGTTTTGCACTGTAAACTAGTCGCTGTCTCATGCGGAAATTCGTGATTTCATATCCAAATAGAGAAATACGTCACATCCGATTGGAAGGAAACCATGTTGCACCGTCATAATACTGATATAAAGGAAGCACACTAGAAATATGTCCATGATGTTTCCTTCGTGGGGGACCACAGTCATATACAAATTTTCGAAAGAAATTTCCACCATTTGACTGTTAATTGTTCATTTATTTTATACAGTTATGGCTTTATAGCCATTTACAGATCCATGTTGAATTGAAAATTACTAAAGCGTGCATATATAGTGCAGGGCATAGGAACAAGGAATTGTTACGTATTTAATAACATTACTTACAATATCGAAGATACACAATGTGGTTGACATTGTGCACAGTGAAAACCATTAATACACGATATGACATATTTAACACCAATATATTCCTATGACCTGCATTTGTCGCTCTGTACCGCTCTCTTCATCAGTTGCTGTTAAAATATGCCAAACAACAGTCAAATGGTGGAAATTTCTTAAATAAAGAAAATGACGTTCACGGTCGTAAAGTGTTGATTGGCTGTTTGGCCTGAAAATAATAAATGTCTTCATAAAGCAAGGTAATCTAGATATGCTACTTTATTTACGAAATAGGTTTTTGGCTTCTGTTTCTCATTACAGAACACTACAGAAACTGGGGGTGCCTCTAGAATAGGTAAGGCCAGCCTTGATCGCATTTTGCGCGCGATCTGATTCAGTCCGTATCGCGTGTCTCTTCACCAGCGCAGTAAACCAGCGGGATTACAAAAAACCCATGGAATTTTGTCGGTCGGTTGTGATGCGGGCATCAGGACCATAGATCATTTCTTAAAACTGTGGTGTCACCGCCAGACACCACACTTGCTACGTGGTAGCCTTTAAATCGGCCGCGGTCCGTTAGTATACGTCGGACCCGCGTGTCGCCACTGTCAGTGATTGCAGACCGAGCGCCGCCACACGGCAGGTCTAGTCTAGACTCAAGAGAGACTCCCTAGCACTCGCCCCAGTTGTACAGTCGACTTTGCTAGCGATGGTTCACTGACAAATTACGCTCTCATTTGCCGAGACGATAGTTAGCATAGTCTTCAGCTACGTCACTTGCTACGACCGAGCAAGGCGCCATTATCATTTGCTATTTATCTTGTGATTCATGTACCGTCAGACCGATGTTCATCAATTATGGATTAAAGTTAAGTATTCCAGAAGCTACGTATCTTTTTTACTAGACTCAACTCCTATAACTGTTCCAGACCTCACGCCAGCCTGCGTGAGCTTAAACGCGTGCCTTTCGGCTTCCTCAGAGTGGCTTGGTTGTCTTGCCAAGTCACAACAAAAACAATTCTCTTTATCGTTGGAGCTGTCGTTACAAATCATGGACAGCTGAATGTAAGAAATATGCATTATTGGGCCGTTAACAATCCTCACTGACTGGGCCATGTTGAGCGTCAGAGGCTGTGTAGTGTGAATGTTCCGGGGGGGGGGGGGGGGGGGGAGTCACTGGAGACTATATGGTAGATACTTTCTTCGTTGAGGAAACATTGACGGACAAGAGACACGAATAATTCCTTATCGAAGTTTAAGCGGTTCTCCTAGACGAACTACCATTGGAAATTCGCAAATGTGTGTGGTACCAGCGGTCTTCTCGCTTATGGCTAGGAATGGAGTCACCCAGCTTTTTCCTAGTCGCTAGATATGACGTGAAGGTCAGCTGGCGTGCACGTTCGCGTGGACTTTCGTACCTGTGGTTAACTTGAGGGTGAAGTCTATGGAAAAGTTCTGGCGACCCAAGAGGATCTAAAACATCACACTGCATGTGATATCGGAGGAATCTGTTCAGTGTGTCGAAGAGTTACGGCAGCGGCGACTGCAGATGTGTATTGCAATATACGATGCACGTTTCGAACTCTTGATGACATAAATGGAATTTCAAGCAATTGTTTATGACGATATTCTTTGAGAATTCCTTATTTTTGGTTCTGTAATGTTGCTGTGAAAGCGTGTATCCTGACAGTCATCTCATGATGCGAGGTTATTATTGAACAATCCGTATATCTCAGTTTCCAGTTTTACGTATCCATTCAACTTTTGACGTGCACCTTTATTCCAATGTTCTGGAAGAAACACGAGCAGAAATGTTACCGTATTTAACTGGCGAATCATCGTTAGAGGCCACATGCTTTATATTCGAGTTGGTGTGTCGGTCCAGCGACATATAGCCTAGTGTGATTAATAACAGTTTCGAGTTAAACTTCTCTTCTGCTCTTCTAAGAAGACACTTTCAGGTCGGCCTTGGTGGCCGAGCGGTTCTAGGCGCTTCAGTCTGGAACCGCGCGACCGCTATGGTCGCAGGTTCGAATCTTGCCTCGGGCATGGATGTGCGTGCTGTCCCTAGGTTGGTTAGGTTTAAGTAGTTCTAAGTTCTAGGTGACTGATGACCTCAGATGTTAAGTCCCATAGTGCTCAGAGCCGAGCCACTGTTTCAGGTGCGTCAAGCTGTAGTGTCAAGTCAGCCTATCACGACAGTTGCACTGAAGAACACTTAAGTCCCGCATAAGACAGCAGTCCTTTTCAGATTCAAAACTTACCCATTGTGGGTCTTTGAAAAGACTGCAATAAACCGCTTATGCGGTCAAGTGGACTTTCATTCATTTTAATTCTAATTTGTTAATAATATCTTTGCGTAATATTGGGATATGAAAGCTCAGATTTTATCAATCATGTATTATTTTAGCCGTGGTTGCCGCACCTGTAGATTAGTTTGTGATTTAAATTGGTAGGCCAATGGCTCAAGATACGACGTCGTCGCGACAGTCAGTGCCTGCCTGCAGGCAGCCGCCACATCGCTCCACTATCCTTGGCGATGGGAAGTCTCTGCCTACCAGAAAAGTCGCGTAAAAAAAATCTGAAATATATCAGCGGAATGCGTATCTCTGTAGTATTTCCAATCATGTGGAAAACCTGCCCTTGATTTTCTTAGGGTCAGAACTGTATTAAATTTCTTGTAACTGGTGAAATTATCTCGTCTTGGGAAAACGTTCAGTCTTATCTCGTTATATCATTCAGTCGTATCACGTTGTATCTCGGAAAATTATTGAAGTCACTAAAGCACTTTTTGTTGATTACTATAATGCTTAACTCCGGAGCTGCGTATCACTTTGTATAAGAATTTGTGTACAGTATTTTATGAAATTTTGTCGATATTTGTCTCGTAACAAATGGTTCAAATGGGTCTGAGAACTATGGGACTTAACATCTGAAGTCATCAGTCCCCTAGAACTTAGAACTACTTAAACGTAACTAACCTACGGACATCACACACATCCATGCCCGAGGCAGGATTCGAACCTGCGACCGTAGCGGTCGCGCGATTCCAGACTGAAGCGCCTAGAACCGCTCGGCCACACCGGCCGGCTGTCTCGTAACAAGTATGAAATTTGAGGTCCATCTATCCCACACAAATCGCGTAAAAATGAATCTGTGATATACAGTGTGGTCCATTGATCGTGACCGGGCCAAATATCTCACGATATAAGCGTCAAACGAAATAACTACAAAGAACGGTGCTATGGTTGGCCCGCTAGATGGCGCTGCCACAGGTCAAACGGATATCAACTGCGGTTTTTTTTTTAATAGTAACCCCCATTTTTTTAACATTCGTGTAGTACGTAAAGAAATATGAATGTTTTAGTTGGACCACTTTTTTCGCTTTGTGATAGATGACGCTGTAATAGTCACAAACGTATAAGTACGTGGTATCACCTAACATGCCGGCAGTGCGAACGGTATTTGTTTCGTGATACATTACCCGTGTTAAAATGGACCGTTTACCAATTTGCGGAAAAGGTCGATATCGTGTTGATGTATGGCTATCGTGATCAAAATGCCCAACGTGCGTGTGCTATGTACGAGGTGCGGCTAGAAAAAAACCGGACTGATGCTGGAAAAAACATTTATTTACAATTTCATGTTATCTCCTTCAATGTACTCTCCTCCTCGGTCTCTACACCGCTCCATACGAATTTTCCAGTGTTCATAGCAATGCTGCAGATCATTTTCGGTAAGTCCATACATTACTTCCGTCGCTTTTTCTTTTACTGCTTCAACAGTCTCAAATCTAGTTCCTTTCAAAGCTGACTTGACTTTAGGGAAAAGAAAAAAGTCACAGGGGGCCAAATCAGGTGAGTAGGGTGGATGATCTAAGATGGGAATGTTGTGTTTTGCCAAAAACGTCTTCACTGACAACGCACTGTGAGCTGGGGCATTGTCTTGGTGAAGGATCCATGACTTTTTTCTCCACAAATCGTTCCGTTTTCTCCGTACTCGCTCACGTAGGGTAGCCAGGACGCTAATGTAGTAATGCTGATTCACTGTTTGTCCCTCTGGTACCCAATCAATGTGCACAATCCCTTTGATGTAAAAAAAAAAACAATCATCATTGTCTTGAATTTCGATTTTGACATTCGTGCTTTTTTTTGTCGTGGAGAACCAGGAGTTTTCCAATGCATCGATTGGCGTTTAGTTTCGGGATCGTAAGTGAAAAACCACGATTCATCGCAAGTAATAACATTTTGTAAGAAGGTGGGGTCACAAAATTTGATGTTAACACGCTGTTCTTTCTGTACTCTCAACATTTTCCGACGCACAGACAAAACGTCAACTACTTAAAACAGACGCCACGGGTAGACTGAGTGCAGGAGGCAGATGAAACTCGAGCAGTAGGTGGAGCGAGAGTCACGTGACAGGCCACGCGACTTTCAGCCTTATTGCATTCGTTTTATTGTTTCACCAGTACTGGTCCGGTTTTTTTCTAGCCACACCTCGTATGCTGCTCGGTATCCTGGACGAAATCATCCAAGTGTCCGGACGTTCGCCGGATAGTGACGTTATTTAAGGAAACGGGAAGTGTTCAGCCACATGTTACTACAAGATGTTTCACTGCATGACAGAATGGTGATGTACTTCCAACATGATGGATGTCCGACACATAGCTCGCGTGCGATTGAAGCGGTATTGAATAGCATATTTTGTGACAAGTGGATTGGTGGTCGAAGCACCATACCATGATCGCCCGCACGTTCACCGGATCTGACGTCCCCGGTATTCTTTCTGTGGGGAAAGTTGAAGGATACTTGCTAATTGCTATCGTGATCCACCGACAACGCCTGACAACATACGTCAGCGCATTGTCAATGCATGTGCGAACATTACGGAAGGCGAACTACTCGCTGTTGAGAGGAATGTCGTTACTCGTGTTGCCAAATGCATTGAGGCTGACGGACATCATTTCGATCATTTATTGCATTAATGTGGTATTTACAGGTAATTACGCTGTAACAGCATACGTGCTCAGAAATGATAAATTCACAGAGGTACATGCATCACATTGGAACAACCGAAATAAAATGTTCAAACTTACGTACGTTCTGTATTTTAATTTAAAAAACCTATCTGTTACCAACTGTTCGTCTAAAATTGTGATCCATATGTTTGTGACTATTACAGCGCTATCTATCACAAAGCGAGAAAAGTGGTCCAACTAAAACATATTTCTTTACGTACAGCACGAATATGTAATAAATAATGGGGGTTCCTGTTAAAAAAAAACAAAAAAACCGCAGTTCATATCCGTTTGATCTATGGCAGCGCCATCTAGCGGGCCAACCGTAGCGTCATCTGGTTTCTCCCTGCAAGCTAGATGAATTTCATTCTTTGTAGTTTTTTTGTTTGACGCTTATTTCGTGAGATATTAGGCCCGGTCACTATCAATGGACCACCCTGTACATTTCTATAATGTGTCAATGCATGTAGAGCATCTGTTATTAATTGTAAATAGGACCAGACTTACGTTTTTCTTTAGAAATACACTCCTGGAAATTGAAATAAGAACACCGTGAATTCATTGTCCCAGGAAGGGGAAACTTTATTGACACATTCCTGGGGTCAGATACATCACATGATCACACTGACAGAACCACAGGCACATAGACACAGGCAACAGAGCATGCACAATGTCGGCACTAGTACAGTGTATATCCACCTTTCGCAGCAATGCAGGCTGCTATTCTCCCATGGAGACGATCGTAGAGATGCTGGATGTAGTCCTGTGGAACGGCTTGCCATGCCATTTCCACCTGGCACCTCAGTTGGACCAGCGTTCGTGCTGGACGTGCAGACCGCGTGAGACGACGCTTCATCCAGTCCCAAACATGCTCAATGGGGGCAGATCCGGAGATCTTGCTGGCCAGGGTAGTTGACTTACACCTTCTAGAGCACGTTGGGTGGCACGGGATACATGCGGACGTGCATTGTCCTGTTGGAACAGCAAGTTCCCTTGCCGGTCTAGGAATGGTAGAACGATGGGTTCGATGACGGTTTGGATGTACCGTGCACTATTCAGTGTCCCCTCGACGATCACCAGTGGTGTACGGCCAGTGTAGGAGATCGCTCCCCACACCATGATGCCGGGTGTTGGCCCTGTGTGCCTCGGTCGTATGCAGTCCTGATTGTGGCGCTCACCTGCACGGCGCCAAACACGCATACGACCATCATTGGCACCAAGGCAGAAGCGACTCTCATCGCTGAAGACGACACGTCTCCATTCGTCCCTCCATTCACGCCTGTCGCGACACCACTGGAGGCGGGCTGCACGGTGTTGGGGCGTGAGCGGAAGACGGCCTAACGGTGTGCGGGACCGTAGCCCAGCTTCATGGAGACGGTTGCGAATGGTCCTCGCCGATACCCCAGGAGCAACAGTGTCCCTAATTTGCTGGGAAGTGGCGGTGCGGTCCCCTACGGCACTGCGTAGGATCCTACGGTCTTGGCGTGCATCCGTGCGTCGCTGCGGTCCGGTCCCAGGTCGACGGGCACGTGCACCTTCCGCCGACCACTAGCGACAACATCGATGTACTGTGGAGACCTCACGCCCCACGTGTTGAGCAATTCGGCGGTACGTCCACCCGGCCTCCCGCATGCCCACTATACGCCCTCGCTCAAAGTCCGTCAACTGCACATACGGTTCACGTCCACGCTGTCGCGGCATGCTACCAGTGTTAAAGACTGCGATGGAGCTCCGTATGCCACGGCAAACGGGCTGACACTGACGGCGGCGGTGCACAAATGCTGCGCAGCTAGCGCCATTCGACGGCCAACACCGCGGTTCCTGGTGTGTCCGCTGTGCCGTGCGTGTGATCATTGCTTGTACAGCTCTCTCGCAGTGTCCGGAGCAAGTATGGTGGGTCTGACACACCGGTGTCAATGTGTTCTTTTTTCCATTTCCAGGAGTGTATTAGAAACGTTTCATCTGTAAATGGCTTCTAATTGTGAACTGGGAGACACGATAGTTTGCGCGACGGAAGTGACAAACAATGCCAGTATAGCTCCGTGTGCTGTACTGCTGGCAGGAGCGATTCAGGCCGATAGATGTGAAATGCCAGCTACTGTACATCGGGCTATATTCTGTACAGTTCCGCCAATTTTACCTCTTACAAAGTGTCTTCCAGGAATTATTCAGTTCCGGCGTTAGCCTCCCTTTCCTGTCTGCGCTCTTACCTGAACTCTGACAAAAGCCATCCTTTCGTTCCTGCTGACTTCCCGCCACCTGATTCTTTTCCGTGTCTGGGAGTCTTAGCTTCTGTGCAAGGGCTGCTAGAACGTTCCCTGCACTCAGCTCTTGTGAGCCCATCCTCGTAACGCTTTCGGCAGGCTTATGCCAGTTCGCAAAGCTCCCACTTGTTGCTTCAGCGCTTTGCGCGTAATTCTGATCCAGACCATCAACAGCACCGTTACACGAGCGTCTCAGAAATTTCTAAAATTACTGCAACGTCTTTAATGCCTTAACTCCCTCGAGTAATTTCGTCATACAGGCTCCGCTCCATGTAAATTTGGAATTCAAGCGGCAGCTTCTTCTGACATTGTAACCGAGGCGTTTCCCCACATGGAGTCATCGTCAGGGAAGACGAACTGTCGTTCGATGCGGAATATCAAGGGCAAACTGCAGTACATATCTGGACACACAGTGTCTGAATATCGACCTGCTGACATGAATATCCACTACATCATTGCAATGAAATCCTCGTATAATTTTCTTTGTAAATCAAAATGATCACCGTTATTCTGAAACGTCCACGAGATATTATGGTTTGCACTAGTAAATAAAATAAATTGGCCCATGTGAGCTACCGATTAATTAACGGGAAGTGTATATTCGAAGGTTGGACAAGGTGATAGGTAGCGCATTACTCTGAAGTACGTCATTCATGGAGATACTTCTGATTAATCTAAAACCATAGAGGTTGCTCTTTCTATTCTTACTTGTTTGGAGATTACATTAAGAAGGCACAATCTGTAATTAAAGAAGGACAAAACTGAAACATTTCTTGTAAGCAAGACAGGAATATTAGCACAGATAGCTGTGGTTAATAAATTGCTGGACAATAATTTACTTATTTGAAAGCAAAATAACGAGAGACGCCTTGCGGAAGATGGCAGTTAGTAGTAAAATACTCCAGGCAAAAATAGCTTTACATTAGAAGTTAAAACTGTTTGCTTAATAACGAGCAGTGAAGGTGTTAATCAAAGGCACCTAATTAATTTCACGTTGATTTTCATAAATTCCACTTCCAACTTCATTGCAATTTACAATTCTCTTGATGGAAACACATCTAGGTCTTCTGAGTTCATCTTGCTGTTTTTCTTTGAGGGCTGCAGTTTACTTTGTCTGAACGATTAATTGGTTTCTTGTGTTTACTTTTTTTGTGTAACTTCACCTTTCAACCGTCCGCCGTAGCAAGGACCATAGGGGGTACAATCCAGAAAATTGGAAATTTGTGGTAAGGTCAAACTGCTGAGGTCGCTAAGCTTACACACTATTTAATGCAACTTAAACTAAGGACGACACACACACACACACACACACACACACACACACACACACACACACACATATGCCCGAGGGAGGACTCGAACCTCCAACGGGGGAAGCCGCGCAGACCGTGACAAGACCCCTTAGACCGCGCGGCCAATCCAGAAACCTTTGTAGCCAAGGGACGTGACCAATTCTGCTGATCCATCTTCTGAGGGTTGTTACGTTTAAGATGGTGTGTCACCTGACGACTAGAATGTGCAGGGACCCCATCACACTGTAAGAATATACCCATACTTGTAACCGAACGAACCTCTTATTGTAACGGTGAAAGCTCGTTTTCAGGAAAGTGTAACATGGCCTTGTAAGACGATGTGACCCAGTCAACTGACCATCCATGATAATACCCCACACATTTATAGAGAAGCGTTCTTGAAGACATGTCCTCACAAAGGCAAGTGGGTTCTTGTGGGACCACCGATGCGAGTTACGTGTGTTGTTGATTTCTTAATGAGTGAAAGTATCTTGATAATCGAATAGTATTAACGGGATTACTTGGCGATTTGAAATTAGTCAAAGACAAAATTTCAGTCATCTACCTTCGTCTCCTTCTCCAAGGAGTTGAATTTGTTGTATATGATAATGGTAGCAGCAATGTGTATAAAATAACTGCCATATTGTTGTGTGTGAAACACCATGACGTGTAGAAATTGTGTGTGTACTTGTTGAATGATTACGTTCTTTAAACTGAACAGTGTGCTTTACTTCATCCCCTCTCTATTCATTTACACCAGGGACGGCCTACATTTTGGCTCACGGGCCACGCCCGGGCCTAAGTGCTAAAGCGCTCAGCCTCGCTGCACATTTCCTCCACCGCCAAGCCACACTGTCTGAGTGGGAAGAGGGGGAAGAGAGGAAAACGGCAAACGCGCCCGATTTAAATGGCAGTGCAGTCGCACTGCATGTGACTTGGTTTCATATTTCACATTTGTCAACAACATACTTTGCAGTAATATATGAAATTTCCATACTCTTACTTCAGTTCCATACAACTGACAGTGGAATAATTGGTGCGACTTCAGACATTTTACTATTCGTACCACCAATTTTTTTACGTGCTCCATGTCTGCAAATTTAGCACAAAGTGCTTCGTGATGTTGAGAACAGTGAATCCCGTCTGTCGATAGTTTTAATTTTTCGCTCTTTCACTATCAACTAAACCTTTAAAATCTTTCTGTGCGGTACTGTAATGTCCTTTCAAAGCAGATATGCTGTACCTGTTACTGATGTGTATAGAGAAATCGCATCCCTCTCTTTGCTCACTCCCATTCACTTCAAAGGATTGTGATTATAGATCGCTAGACTGCCTCTTTTTATGTAAACAGCCACTGTACCTGTGATCATCCTTCATAGCATGAACAAATAGCGAAGGGTAAACAGCGCGGACAGTACGATTCTGCCGAACTAAAGAGAGTTGTGGCGACTGAAAAATGCCGCACCGCAATGCTACATGAAACGTGGCGCTGTTCCGGGTACTTCCGAAAAAGACCGAGCAAAACCGAATGACGAGCGCGGCCCTGACCTGCACGTGACCCGCACACACTGCGCGCGTGAAGTCTGGCACGCCGCGACCGGCCCTGATTTACACGGTCACATGTACAACTGCTGGGCACCGCACCAGTCGCACGTGCTTCAGTGGTAACACGAGTAAATACTCTTTAATCTGGTAGTCTGTAGTCACGAAATCATGTGCAATATTCTCTGGGGGCGACAGTAGCTTTTCCATTACAAAACCCGTACGCAGATGCCAAACCGGCATGCTCGTCAATTGTAAATATGTGTGGGATGCTTAAACGAAACACTAAAACTGGCCATCAAATCGTAGTCATAGTAAATTTTTTGGAAAAGTAAATTTTGTAGACTCAGGCATAACTTCCAACCTTCAACAAAAGTGGCAGTTGATAAATGAACTTATACCAACTGGAGAACAAGCACACGAAATGAAAACTTATTCCAGTAACTAGCTGTATGTCTGTAACTCATAAAAATTGGATACATGATATACGAAATGTTTTATTCGAATTGGTCGGTACTACCACTCTTAAAAATTTACTGTTACATCTGAAACGCCCAGTACATGTCATTAGCATCAGTGTAAGAGTAGCTTTTAGTTTATTCTAAATCGTTTACATCACCTGCATATCTGTGAACGGGGGTCGTCCCTTAAAATCAAAAGAGCCAGGATGAAAGAAGCTAAAAAAATTACGGTATTGTGAAATAAAATAAAATTGATAACCAAAATAAATGCAGTATCTTCGAAAGGGCACGTCTTTGCACACTCGTGAAATCAAAACCTGCTGCTGGCTAACATTCAGTAACATAAAATTACCAGATATGCAGCAACCAGGGCACATATTGGTTGAAAGCACCGATGATGGCTGTTAATCAGTTGAAATCGATTTGCATAAGTGAATAAATAAAACATGATTTTGCGACTGGTTGCTGCATATTTGGTAATTTTATGGTTTAGTCGCTGCACGACTTGGGAACCACATGGAGCCCACCATTCGTTCTGTAACATGTTTGTCGAGCTTTTGCTGCTGTGTCCTTTTCCGCTCTTCGGCTATACCACTTCATTCTCTGGAGAGGATTCCTGTGAGAGCGCTGTACAAGTTTCAACTGATACCAAGTGTGCTGAATTGAGAGTTTACAAGGTAGACGGTGTATACTTATGCATTTTGGTTTCGAATGAACAAACCATCGCAGTGGACAATATGTTAGAGAATCCCCTCCTGATCGTGCGCAGCCGTCAAATTACTTTCGATGGCAGTGCGGGGTAACCGGTTTTGCTATATGGCGCTGGCTCCACACATGGCTAGATTAGATTAGATTAGATTAGATTAATACTAGTTCCATGGATCATGAATACGATATTTCGTAATGATGTGGAACGAGTCAAATTTTCCAATACATGACATAATTAAGTTAATTTAACAACATACTTAAGTTAATACAACAACTTTTTCATTTTTTGTTTTTTTTATTTTTATTTTTTTTATTTTTTAAATATTTTTTTAAAATTTTTTTTTAAATTTATATCTAAAAATTCCTCTATGGAATAGAAGGAGTTGTCATTCAGAAATTCTTTTAATTTCTTCTTAAATACTTGTTGGTTATCTGTCAGACTTTTGATACTATTTGGTAAGTGACCAAAGACTTTAGTGCCAGTATAATTCACCCCTTTCTGTGCCAAAGTTAGATTTAATCTTGAATAGTGAAGATCATCCTTTCTCCTAGTATTGTAGTTATGCACACTGCTATTACTTTTGGATTGGGTTTGGTTGTTAATAACAAATTTCATAAGCGAGTATATATACTGAGAAGCTACTGTGAATATCCCTAGATCCTTAAATAAATGTCTGCAGGATGATCTTGGGTGGACTCCAGCTATTATTCTGATTACACGCTTTTGTGCAATAAATACTTTATTCCTCAGTGGTGAATTACCCCAAAATATGATGCCATATGAAAGCAACGAGTGAAAATAGGCGTAGTAAGCTAATTTACTAAGATGTTTATCACCAAAATTTGCAATGACCCTTATTGCATAAGTAGCTGAACTCAAACGTTTCAGCAGATCATCAATGTGTTTCTTCCAATTTAATCTCTCATCAATGGACACACCTAAAAATTTGGAATATTCTACCTTAGCTATATGCTTCTGATTAAGGTCTATATTTATCAGTGGCGTCATACCATTCACTGTACAAAACTGTATGTATTGTGTCTTATCAAAATTCAGTGAGAGTCCGTTGACAAGGAACCACTTAGTAATTTTCTGAAAGACAGCACTGACAATTTCATCAGTTAATTCTTGTTTGTCAGGCGTGATTACTATACTCGTATCATCAGCAAAGACTACTAAACCCGTGGGGACCGAAATCGTGAGCGTTGCGTTGGTAGCTGGCCTCCACACGCTTCTGCGATGATCATCACATATCAAAGAAATCCGGCACGCTTCAGTGGGTCGAATTTGACGCCATTGATCAGGTTGTTTCCGACGTGATCCCTTGACCACCTCCTTCATGCACGATTGTGCTCGGTTGAGGGGGGGGGGGGGGGAGGGAGAGATTGTGTTGTTGTCACAGAAGACGGCAACTGGCCAAACGGATCGTGTGGGGACGGTTGCATGCTCTGACTCAACACAGCCTTCACAATTGTCATCAAGAAGGCAGCACCCAGATATGTTGCTTCGTCCTTGAGTCCGCAGCTCGTGGTCGTGCTGTAGCGTTCTCGCTTCCCGCGCCCGGGTTCCCGGGTTCGATTCCCGGCGGGGTCAGGGATTTTCTCTGCCTCGTGATGACTGGGTGTTGTGTGATGTCCTTAGGTTGGTTAGGCTTAAGTAGTTCTAAGTTCTAGGGGACTGATGACCATAGATGTTAAGTCCCATAGTGCTCAGAGCCATTTGAACCATTTGAGTCCTGTCGAATAAACACTGGAAATCCCGACAGAGGATACAGGCAGAATGTCACTGCAAATCATCTGGAACTGATCACTGGAAGATGCCTTTGAGATCTCAGTTATCATAGACCACTTGTGAGTCATAATTTTCTTGGTCGCAATCATCTGTTGGTATTTTAGGCCACAAGTGACCTACGTAGCTGAGCCCAATTCTACAGGTGACTTCCCTTTCTAACAATACTTTTTGTTTCTAAAATGACGTAGTATGAGCTTCAAATGGCCCATCAAGGTATGTTGTCAGACTGAGGAGCAGTGTACATAAAGTGTTTCTATTCGTGAGAGTACATACAGCACGCCCCCACTGAACTGTAGTTAACGTATTTTTATCTCCATTGCACAGCTGGCTGTAAGTAGCGATTTGCGATGGTCAAACGAGTATTGATACAGAATTTCTGTCATACTCATAGGAGTGCAAGTCCTGAGAATGGGACAAAACTTTTTTGAGCTATTTATTATCAGTATAATAATTAATTGAAACCCTCAGCTGCCGACAGATGTTATTCATACACCTCGATGGGGTCAGCTGAAAATGGTTGCCCCGACCGGGACTCGAACCCGGGATCTCCTGCTTATTTGGAAGACGCCTTATCCATCTGAGCCACCGAGGACACAGATGAATAGCGCGACTGCAGGGACGTATCCCTTGCACGCTTCCCGTGAGACCCACATTCCCAACTGTCCACAATTCTACATATGTGATGTCCTAATAAATATTTGCCTATGTACTCATGACTCGTGCACACAGAAGCTGCACGGTCATCAGTGGTATCTGTTTTTTCGAGAACAGTTACTATCTTCGTGTATATATACAGGCTGAGTCACCTAAGGTTACCGCTGGATATATTTCGTAAACCACATCAAATACTGACGAACCGATTCCACAGACCGAACGTGAGGAGAGGGGCTAGTGTAATACAAACCATACAAAAATGCATGGAATTATGTTTTTTAACACAAACCTACGTTTTTTTAAATGGAACCACGTTAGTTTTGTTAGCACATCTGAACATATAAACAAATGCGTAATCAGTGCCGTTTGTTGCATTGTAGAACGTTAATTACATCCGGAGATATTGTAACCTAAAGTTGACGCTTGAAACCTCCGACGTTCAGTTGCGTGTTGTAACAAACACGGGCCACGGTCGGCGAGCAGCATCTGCAGGGACGTGTTTACGATGACGGCCGTGTTTATGAGTGTGGCTGTAGTGCACTGTTGTGGTTTGGTCTAGCTGTCGCAGTGTCCGCATGTAGCGCTTGCTGCTATTGTTATTCTGCATTCGTCTCCGCACGCAGACCAACTGTAGTACACCGTGTTACCAGACGTCTGTGATAGTATAGTGTTGTAGGAACTGTGACCATGGTGTATTCGAACTCTGAAAAGGTGGAGATGATACTCATCTGTGGCTAGTGTCGACGAAATGCAGCTGAAGCCTGCAGGGTGTATGCAGAACGGTACCCGGACAGAGAGCATCCAACGTGCCGCACATTGCAAAACATCTACCGCCAACTGTATGCAACAGGTATGGTCGTAGCACGCAAACGGATCCGTAACAGGCCCGTCACAGGAGAAGCGGGTGCAGTTGGTGTGTTAGCTGCTGTTGCCATGAACCCACACATGAGTACACGGGACATTGCGAGAGCCGGTGGACTGAGTCAAAGTAGTGTCATGCGCATACTGCATCGTCACCGCTTTCACCCGTTTCATGTGTCGCTACATCAGCAATTACATGGTGATGGCTTTAATCATCGAGTGCGATTCTGTCAATGGGCATTAACAGAGAATGCGTTGCAGTTCTACCTGTTTACCGATGAAGCGGGTTTCACAAACCACGGGGCAGTGAATCTACGGAACATGCATTACTGGTCCGTGGACAATCCTCGCTGGCTCAGACAGGTAGAGCGACAGCGACCGTGGACTGTAAATGTATGGTGCGGAATCATTGACGACCACCTCATTGGTCCCCACTTCATTGCAGGGGCCCAAACAACTGCAACATACATCGCGTTTCTACAGAATGATCTGCAAATTTTGCTCGAAAATGTCCCACTGGAAACGCGTCGACGTATGTGGTATCAGCATGATGGTGCACCTGCACATTCCACAATTAACACTAGGCTGATCCTTGACAGGATGTTCGACTGGCGTTTCATAGGACGTGGAGGACGCATAAATTGGCCAGCCCGTTCCCCTGATCTTACACCTCGGGACTTTTCTGTGGGGTACGTTAAAGGAGAATGTGTACCGCGATGTGCCTACAACCCCAGAGTATATGAAACAACGTATTGTGGCAGCCTGCGGCGACTTTACACCAGATGTCCCGCTGCGTGTACGACATTCATTACACCAGAGATTGCAATTGTGTGCAGCAAATGATGGCCACCACATTGAACATCTATTGGCCTGACATGTCAGGACACACTCTATTCAACTCCGTAATTGAAAACGGAAACCACTTGTGTACGTGTACCTCACACCTCACGGTAATGTACATGTGCGTCAGTGAAAAAGACCAGTAAAAAGGTGTTAGCATGTGGCCGTAATGTGCTGTTCCAGTCTCTTCTGTACCTAAGGTGCATCACCGTTCCCTTTGGATCCCTACGTAATTCGGTGCTCTCCGATACACACGATCGAACAGCGGAGGAGTGGTAACTCAAGCGTCAACTTAGGTTACAATATCTCCGGATGTAACCTTTGGAAAATGCGTGCCACGTGTGGTCGCGCATTATCCTGTTGAAATATGGCTGTGGCCGAGCCCTGAAGGTAAGGAAGGACAACTGGCTCCAGCACCTCGGATATGTAGCGCCGGCTGTTTAAAGTACCGGCAATGCGTACTAGAGGCGTGCGAGAGTAATATCCTATACCGCCCCATACCATAATACCCGGTGCAAGACCAGTGTGGCGGTGCATAATGCAGCTGTCCAGCATCCTCTCTCCACGGTGTCTCCACACTCGAATCCGACCATCGTGGTGCTGCAGACAGAAGCGTGCCTCGTCAGTAAAGACAACGTCATTCCATTCTGCCGTCCACATCCGTCTGTCATCACAGCATTGGCGACGGAGACGTCTGTGATTCTGCGTCAGTGGTAGACGAAGCAATGGACGTCTTGCGGACAGACCACTCTGCTGTAAACGGCGTCGAATGGTACCCGCAGACACTGGATGATGCGTTACAGACGCAATGTGCTGTGCTATGGTTCGGGATGTCACTGAGCGATCCGTCACTGCCATGCGCACAATTTGCCAATCAGCACGTGCAGTGGTGCACCGAGGTGAATGCGATCGACCACGTCGGTCCGTCGTACCCTCCTGCATCCAACGGTCACATATCCGCATTACAGTTGTTTGGTTTCGTCCAACACGACTAGCGATTTCTCTGTATGATAATCCACAATCTCGGTAAGCCACTATCCTTCCTCTGTCGAACTCGGGTACTTGATCAAAAGAAGTTCGCTGTTTTCTACGGAGCATAACTGATCGTCTTGTGAAACAACCACAAGGTAAACACACGTGCCGAACGTACACTCGTCGAAATCGCCAAGCCTTAAATGGCGCTATGAGGTGGCGCCACAGGCGCGCGTGATGTGCGTCTGCGCTGAAATTCTAATAAGTTGCATATCTCATCGCTGCAAACTCGTGGTGTAAATTTCACTTGATTCGGATGCTTCCTTCAGGGTGTTGCATTTACGGTGGCCAGCAGTGTATATATTGTCAGTATTCCTGTGATGCAGTTGCAGAAACTTACCTCCTGTCGCGCTACGATGTCTTTGATTGCGGCGGTCGGGAAAGTCCGTAACGAGAATCTGATACTGCGAGCCCACATTGTTTTTTGTTGAGTGACGCTATATGTGTGTGTTGCAGGTGCGGCCAGGAGACGCGCGTGATCCCCCGCATCCTGCAGATGCGCTCCCACTGGCTCAAGTCGCAGAAGGAGAGCGTCAGGCTGGAGGAGGCCGGGCTCTCCAAAGAGGTAAACCTAGCACTGCCAAAGTTCGTGCACATGTTCGTCACACAACTGGTATTAAATAATTTAAGCATTCGTTGCTTTCGAATTGATTGTCATCATCACTATGACATTGGTTCCCAACATGGGGCCGGCCACGGTGGCCGTGCGGTTCTGGCGCTGCAGTCCGGAACCGCGGGACTGCTACGGTCGCAGGTTTGAATCCTGCCTCGGCCATGGGTGTGTGTGATGTCCTTAGGTTAGTTAGGTTTAAGTAGTTCTAAGTTCTAGGGGACTGATGACCTCAGATGTTGAGTCCTGTAGTGCTCAGAGCCATTTGAACCATTTGAACCCAACATGGGAGTAATCTCTTCCTGAGGGGTGACATGTAACTTTCTGAGTCGTAGAAAGAAAGGACTTCAACAGTGTTTCGTTCACGTAACTAAATTATTTTCAAAAGATCATTAATACTATCACTATTTCGTTAGACTATAATGCTGATGTGCTTTGACCGAGCGGTTCTAGGCGCTTCAGTCTGGAACCACGCGACCGCTACGGTCGCACGTTAGATTCCTGCCTGGGGCATGAATGTGTGTGTTGTCCTTAGGTTAGTTAGATTTAAGTAGTTTTAAGTTCTAGGGGACTGATGACCTCAGATGTTGAGTCCCATAGTGCTCAGAACCATTTGTAACACTGATGGCTTGTTAGAGCAGAAGTACGTTTTTTGATGAGGACAGTATTGTATACTTCATATTATTGTTCTATCGGAAGTTGAAATCGTGGTAAAAACCTTCTGCCCATTGTGCTCAAGGCGCAGTACTTCTGCATAAACTACATAAGTGTCTGAAACTTCCTGGCAGATTAAAACTGTGTGCCGGTCCGAGACTCGAACTCGGGAACTTTGCCCTCCGCTGGCAAGTACTCTACCAACTGAGCTACCCAAACGTGACTCACGCCCCGTCCTCACAGCTTTACTTCTGCCAGTACCTCGTCTCCTACCTTCCAAACTTTACAGAAGGTCTCCTGCGAACCTTGCAGAACTAGCACTCCTGAAAGAAAGGATATTGCGGAGACATGGCTTAGCCACAGCCTAGGGGATGTTCAGCGCACACTCCGCTGCACAGTGGAAATCTAATTCTGGATACATAAGAGTCTGGTTACCAGATAATATAGCGCAAAAGTCGAGCCTGTAATTTTTTTCCAGTGAAGAAAAGTTTCAGTAAAGTTTGAAATGTGGATAAAGTTCGTTGAGAGTTGCTAAATGCTCTGTTTATCAAATACCAGACGAGAGTAGTGTCGGTAATTTGAGCGTCGCGAGTTCCGCTGCCTTCGACCCGTCCGGTTAGCCGAGCGAGTAAACGCGCGGCTTTTGGGATTCGGGGAGGCGAGCCTGCCCTGGATCCTAACGATATGGGCTGGTAAGCCTGCCAGCGTGGATGTGGTTTTTAGGCGGCTTGCCACATCCAGCCAGGTGAATACCAGTTTGGTACCCATGTGCCACCTCCAACACACGCTACGCAAATATTTAGAAAACGTTCTCGCACTTGAACATGTGATCTACTCTATACGCAGACAAATGGATTGCACACATTTTGTCCCAGGGGGAGTAATGTTGTTAGGAAGTGCATCGAGCTACCAATGGTCACTGACATTGCTTCATCACATGCAACAATGACAACACCGCGGTGAACTGGAACAGGGAAGGAAGATGATGATGATGATGATGATGATGATGATGATGATGATGATGACGATGATGATGACGACGACGACGACGACGACGACGACGACATATAGACAGTTTCTAACTTTCATAAAGTCCGCCCCCGGTAGCTGAGTGGTCAGCGCGACAGAATGTCAATTCTAAGGGCCCGGGTTCGATTCCCGGCTGAGTCGGAGATTTTCTCTGCTCAGGGACTGGGTGTTTGTTGTCCCAATCATCATCATTTCATCCTCATCGGCGCGCAAGTCGCCGAAGTAAACTGTCCTCCTCCGTAGCTGAGTGGTCAGCGCGTCTGAGAGCCATGCAGTGGGCCCGGGTTCGATTCCTGGGCGGCTCGGAGATTTTCACCGCTCCGGGACTGGGTTTTTGTTGTCATCATTGATGATGTACCGTCTTCAGAAAAATACTTGCAACTCGGCAGCCGAATTTCCCTCTGTGGGGACTTCTGGCTCTTTCGTTTCATACTTAAACTTCCGCTATTCGAGCCACTGTAGACGAAAAACTATTTACTGTATCGGTACCTAACTTTACAGGAATGATGTTCAGATTGTGCTCTGCAAAATTTGCGTTGTTGGCGCTGATTAGCGTCATGACTTGCTGTCAAGTGGTGGTACTGATACTGCGGCGTTGGGTTGAAACGCAACTATCAGTACGCATTGGTGTTGCTGGGTACGGAGAAAGTGAGCGGGGTTCCACTCGTAAAGCCGTTTTAATGCTGTTTTTCGCGAGCATCGACGTATTAAAGGAATACGCAGAAAACCTCTTTTCGCACCGGTGTTGAAGAATATGATTCCGAAGTTCGAATTAACTGGCGATTTGAATATTGGTCCGGGGCGAGGCCAATGGCCAGTTACACTGCAGATTGTTGAAGAAGTTACACCACCAGTTGTTGAGGAAGTTACAGTTGCCGTATCTGAGAATGCTGGACACAATCTGCGTTCTTCAAGCATTGCACGAACTGTCACGACAGCTGAACGTTCCGTGGTCCACCTTTCGAAAAATGCTGCGAACAATTGTGAAGTGGTATCTACACTAACTTTCAGGCTGTTGAGCCGCGCGGTCTCGGGCGTCCTGTCACGGTTCGCGCGGCTCCCCCCCCCCCCCCCCCCCCCTCCCCTACGTCCGATGTCCGAGTCCTCCCTCGGGCATGGGTGCGTGTGCTGTCCTTAGCGTAAGTTAGATTAAGTAGTGTGTAAGCTTAGGGTCCTATAAGATCTTACCACAAATTTCCAATTTCCAGGCTGTTGAGTACGCAGATGGTGGTGAGTGGTGAGCACGTTTGTAACATGGAACGTAAACACGTTACGCAATAAAAAATGCTACCTTCTAATGCAAAAATTGAAATAGATTTCTTCGTTGTTTCTCTTCGGCATGTCCTTACAAACGTTTGCACGAAGTTTGATTGTCCTACGATCTCTCGTTTTTCACGACCCACTCTGAAGTAGCGAAAGTTTAGTTATAACCACCATATACTTGTGTTAATATATTAAACCTTTGGCGTAAGATTTTACCTGTTAATGGCCAGACTATGGCAACATTTTAAGTGATTACGTTTAAGAGATCTGCTTCAGTTGTAGTAATTATTTGTTCAACACACTACCGGTTTCGGTGTTTTAAAATTCCACCTTCAGCTGCGTATGTTTTTGGTAACACATAACATGCGGTCGGGCCGAGCAAGAACTCCACGTAACTGCATCTTGGTGGCAACTGTTGCCATCGGCCAACCATGACCAGCTGGTTGTCGTTCACTCCGAGCGACTGCCCGACGGTGACCAGTTTCCGCAAAGATATGCAGCTATTTGGAGCCCTTGCTCTGACTGGCCCTACCGTATGTTATGCGTTACCAAATACAATAATTTTACACACCTGAAGGTGGGACTTTAAAATCCTGAAACCGGTCGTGGTTTCAATAAATAAACCCTCTTCCTGACACCAACCGCCACTTCATATACGGCGACGGCTACTTACAGTGCGTCAGGCGTATAAAACTTTGTCCACACCATACACACCTGCATACAATACCGTTGTTCCGCCTCCTCTGGCACGGCTATTTCATAACCGACAACGTGCGACGCAGCCCTATGGGATTCGCGCAACGGATTACTTCTCTGCGATATCTATGGCTGGTCTTCGTGTTTTACGTCGCGGTTGGAGCAAATTTCCACCTTGGCTCCTCCGGAGACCCAGACTTATTTTAGATTTGACTAATTTTAAGAAAGATAGCACACCAGATTTTACATTCCAGTCTCTGTTTTTAAACATTTTAGATGTGCATCACGGTTTCACCGTCGTTTACACTGATGGCTCCAAACAGAAGACTTTCTTTGGCTGTTCTGTAGTGTTCCCTGATCATGTTACCCTGATTCACGTCCCTGCTGAATATACCGTTTTCGCAGCGGAGCTCCGCGCGATCCTGAAGGCACTGGAGCAGATGCATCGTGTTCGGGGCAATCGATTTGTTCTCTGCTCCGATTCTCTTAGTGCCTTACAATCACTGCAGAATTTGTACCCAACTGAGGAGATGGTCCAGCTGATATCTTACCAACTGTACTTGCTCCAACGGCGGGGTGAGGAGGTGTCCTTCTGCTGGGGCCTGGTGATGTAGGGATATGGGTCAATGAACAGGCTGATCGGGCTGCCAAGGAGGCCTGCAGAGAGCAGGATGTGGTCCAGTGTCCTATTCCCTTGAAGTCTGTCATCTATGCACTCTACAGGAAGTGCATGGATTTGTAGGAGGAAGAATGGCTGGCGGTGATGGCCAATTATCTGCGGTTCGTGAAGTCAACAACTCGGCCGTGGCGTTCCTCCTGCCGGTCGCTCAGGCGGGAAGAAGTGACTCTCACACATGGCTATTTACTACGGCGGAAGGATCTTCCGTTTTGTGATGTGCACATCTCTGTCCGCCACATTTTAACAGACTGCATTTTATACCGTGATGCAAGGGCAGAAGCACAGGTTGATGGGGATCTGTCTTGTGTTTTAGGGAACGATGGGACGTGTGTGTTTAGGATTTTAAAGTTTTGTAATGTGTCTGGACTCTGGCCTAAACTTTCAGGCTGGAGGTTTTAGTGTATTGCAGAGTGGCTGGCTCCTCCCTTTTCTCCTTGCGGTCAGCCAACCATTTCCATCTTATATATTGTTTTAGCTCCCTCGGCCACTTTGTTCCTGTGTGGTCCATGTTTTACTGCTGACGACGTGCTTCGTCCCACGCTTCGGTGTCGGTAGGCACATATTTTTCAAACCTTGTTACCTGCGTCTTATTTTCTGTTTTATCTTACTCTTCTGAGTATTTTCTTGACACCCGTCTCACTATGTTGCTGAGCGGGCGCTGAAGACCTTGCTGTCGTGCGCCCAAAAACTCCCTACTACTACTACTACTACTACTACTACTACTACTCTTCCTGACATCCAGATTTACGTCTTCCGTGATTTCCTTAAATCGCTCCAGGCAAATGCCGGGATTGTCCCTTCGAAAGGGCACGGCGATTTCCATGCCCGATCTTGACCCAATCCGACTTTGGGCTCCGTCTCTAAGGTCCTCGATGCTGAAGCGGTGTTCCTTCCTTCTTCCTTTTTTTTTTTTTTTTTTTTTTTTTGGATAAACAGTTGCTACATTTGAAGCGGATCTCTTTAATTAACTAATTATGCCTCTCAGCTACGGATGTCCTGCATACCAAATCTGGAAGATTTTAAAATTTTAAACTCAGTCAATAACTGTACGAGACACTGAAAAATGACATTTTTGCTGCCCCGGAAAGCCGTTAAGTAGGCCCTGCGACTGTGACTCTTCCAGCTGTTTACACTGGTGCGTGTCCGCAGGTGCTGGACTCTGCGATCGCGGCGTTCTGCCTGGAGATCATCGCCCGGCACGGCGACCCGGCGCCGCGCCTCTGCAACAAGGACCCGCTGACGCTCAAGTCGGCCGCCTACCTGTCCGAGCTCTTCCCCAACGCCAAGTTCATCTTCATGCTGCGCGACGGCCGCGCCACCGTCCACTCCATCATCTCCAGGAAGGTACGACACGCGCGCGCCAGGGCTGTGCTCTGCACCGTTTCCTACACTCATCAGCTACAGGGTGTTTCAAAAATGACCGGTATATTTGAAACGGCAATAAAAACTAAACGAGCAGCGGTAGAAATACACCGTTTGTTGCAATATGCTTGGGACAACAGTACATTTTCAGGCGGACAAACTTTCCAAATTACAGTAGCTACAATTTTCAACAACAGATGGCGCTGCGGTCTGGGAAGCTCTATAGTACGATATTTTCCACATATCCACCATGCGTAGCAATAATATGGCGTAGTCTCTGAATGAAATTACCCGAAACCTTTGACAACGTGTCTGGCGGAATGGCTTCACATGCAGATGAGATGTACTGCTTCAGCTGTTCAATTGTTTCTGGATTCTGGCGGTACACCTGGTCTTTCAAGTGTCCCCACAGAAAGAAGTCACAGGGGTTCATGTCTGGCGAATAGGGAGGCCAATCCACGCCGCCTCCTGTATGTTTCGGATAGCCCAAAGCAATCACACGATCATCGAAATATTCATTCAGGAAATTAGAGACGTCGGCCGTGCGATGTGGCCGGGCACCATCTTGCATAAACCACGAGGTGTTCGCAGTGTCGTCTGAGGCAGCTTGTACCGCCACAAATTCACGAAGAATGTCCAGATAGCGTGATGCAGTAATCGTTTCGGATCTGAAAAATGGGCCAATGATTCCTTTGGAAGAAATGGCGGCCCAGACCAGTACTTTTTGAGGATGCAGGGACGATGGGACTGCAACATGGGGCTTTTCGGTTCCCCATATGCGCCAGTTCTGTTTATTGACGAAGCCGTCCAGGTAAAAATAAGCTTCGTCAGTAAACCAAATGCTGCTACCTTTCCAGCACGTTCATCCGTCACGTTCCCAGTCCGTTGAAATTTTTCAAACAGATCCTTTATTGTATCGCTTTTCGGTCCTTTGGTTACATTAAATCTCCGTTGAAAACTTCGTCTTGTTGCAACAACACTGTGTTCTAGGCGGTGGAATTCCAACACCAGAAAAATCCTCTGTTCTAAGGAATAAACCATGTTGTCTACAGCACACTTGCACGTTGTGAACAGCACACGCTTACACCAGAAAGACGACGTACAGAATGGCGCACCCACAGACTGCGTTGTCTTCTATATCTTTCACATCACTTGCAGCGCCATCTGTTGTTGAAAATTGTAACTACTGTAATTTCGAAAGTTTTTTCCGCCTGAAAATGTACTGTTGTCCCAAGCATATTGCAACAAACGGTGTATTTCGATCGCTGCTCGTTTAGTTTTTATTGCCGTTTCAAATATACCGGTCATTTTTGAAACATCTGTACATAACAACAGAGCCGGCTTGTTCGAGCAGCGATGTCCGACGTACAAATCTTATGCAGTGCGCATGCGCTGCGGTGAACTGTTTTCACTTATTTAACACCGCTAGAAAGCTTCCCTGTCTCGGAAGAATTGAAACATAGCCGTTGTTCACAATGCGGAAATTCTGTGCGCTGTTTATCGGATTGTTCCTTTGTGAGGTCCAGTCTTACTAGTTACCGTATTACAATTTTCCTGATCCGAAAACATGATGATGATTCGAGGACTGCCGCCCTAAAATGTCTCACACATTCTGTATGTGAAGATGGTATATGTTCTTTCGGACATTTTAGAAAGAACAGATGCCATCTTCATATCGTTAAGGCTAATCGGCGGATGACCTCCTTCAGTGCCGATGCACATGAATTGCCTCAACTCTTACGGAACTCGGTGCATTGTCTGCCACGAGTAATGGGTATAATGGCAAGGGCACTACAAATGTAGTGTGTAAGTTGGGAATGTGGGTCTCACGGGGAGCTTGCCGGCTATAAGTCCCTGCAGTCACACTATCCTCTGTGCCCTCGGTGGCTGAGATGGATAGAGTGTATGCCATGTAAGCAGGAGATCCCGGGCTCGAGTCTCGGTCGGAGCACACATTTTCAACTGTCCCCGTTGATGTATGTCAACGCCTGTCAGCAGCTAATGGTATTGATTTAATTGTAATTTCATTCTCTATTTTGTGTAATTACAGAACGTATATACAACCACTTCGCTTGCACAAAATGTTTTCAGTTGACCACGGTTTCGATTGCACTAGGGCAGTATTCATCAGAATAAAAAGTTACATGGAATACATATAATCACACCATAGTTTAAAACGTCTGAGAAAAAGTGCTCTCGTTAAACAGAAATATCATAGGAATAAAAACTAAAATGTTAAAGTGTAACATGATTTACATTTTAGTTTTTATTCCTATGACGTTTCCGTTTGACGAGAGCACTTTTGCTCAGACGTTTTAAACTATGGTGTGACTACATGTAATCCATGTAACTTTTTATTCTGATGAAGTGCCATACCCTCATCATTGTCAGTCGTATTATCCAGAAACTTAAAGTTTCATTAGTATGTGTACTATTAAGCCTGCTCGCCTAGCCGCGCGGTCTATCGCGCTGCTTCCCGAGCAGAAAGGCGTGCCGGTCCCCGGCATGAATCCGCCCGGCGGATTAGTGTCGTGGTTCGGTGTGCCGGCCAGCCTGTGGATGGCTTTTAAGGCGGTTTTCCACCTGCCTCGGCGAATGCGGGGTGGTTCCCCTCATTCCGCCTCAGTTACACTACGTCAGCGATTGCTGCGCAAACAGTCTCCACGTATGCGTACACCATAATTACTCTACCAAGCAAACAAATGGGGTAACACTCGTCTGGTATGAGACGTTCTTAAGGGGGGGTGGGGGTGGTCCACTAGAGGCCGGACTGCACAGTAACCTGGGTTCGGTGTGGGGCGGCGGTGGTGTGGGTGGACTGCTGTGGTCTGTTGTGGGGTTGTGAACCACTGAGGGCTACGGCGGGGACAAAGCCCCTCCGTCGTTTCTAGGTCCCCGGTTCAATACACACGTGTACTGTTACAGGAACATATTGATGTCTATGAACGGCGCTGTGTGTCAGAGTAACAAATTTACCTTCGCGTTGTGCCACAAGTCGAATCCGCTGTTGAAGTGTGTATCCAACTGAATATTGGAACACATGGAAATCCCCTTGTCGTCAGACGACAACCTTTATGTCAGATGTCACGCGATATTGACATAGATGCGGACTGGACACTAACAGGGAGACTGCCCTCTAGTCACCGCCGACTTCTTCCAAATTTATCTTATATGCGGAGTTTGGCCAGCAGTGAAAGTGACAGACGTTGGAGCTGCAGATGGCCAAACGGCCACAAAAAATATTGCATTTTAGGCGCGGTTGGGGCGAGTCATGAGACATTTATGTCAGCATGGTTACCAGGCAGTGGTTGGTGCAGAACGGTAATCCGAGGGACCAGTGATTCAGACCCTGCGCGGAACTTTATTTTTAATTTTTATGCAACATTCTGTGCAGATACACCGAAGTCATTCTTAATGTATTGTATTTATTAATATTTTCATAAAAGTATGGAAAGGAAAGGTTAAGAAAAATATGAAATTGCAAATAACTTTCCAAGAAGCGATTGCAATTAAAGCGAACAGAACTTCGTATTGCGTTAGTTCCATTTTGACCTTCGAGCAACCTTCGGCAGCTCACCCTACGATGTCTATTTTTATCGTCAAGTGAAGAATTTGACATAAAGCTTCAAAGCTGCTCGTACCTCATCGAGAGACAAAGAAAAATCATAGCCCGAAAAGAACGCATCATAATACATTCCATTGTGCATCATCAGCCATCCTCACCAATATTTGGCGAAATGATGGATTACGCTTGGTTTACTATCAGTCTTTTGCGAATAAAGAGAATCTTTTATGAACGTTAACAATGTTTTGTTTGTATAGAAACTTAAAACAACTAAGTAATTGTAGTCTGAGCAAGATCCCTAGAGAATTACAGCTTCGCCTTTTTTTACGATGAATATCAGCCCAGCACGTGTAAGTTATAAACGGTAAAGTAATGAAAGTATCTAATTATGCATACGAAGTTTTCGTGTATGCCGTAAATCCCTTTCTGGAAATGTATTTACTATGAGAAGTTTTTATGTGGCTTTGCTTTTCACGCCTTGTGTAAAAATATTAGTAATTACAATATACTGAGATTTTTTCGGATAATTTGCAATGTAACTAAAGTAAGAATTGAAAATAAAAACATTCCGATTAGGGATTCCAGCCCACAACTGTGAGATTATCGTTCTGTATTCTTTCCGCTGCGCTAACCGCTCCCGGGAAACTACGCTAACGTAAATGTCTCACGCCTCGCCCCACCCGCACCAGAAACCTATTTTATTTTTTTTATTTTTTTTTTAAGCGCTTGGACATCCTGAGCCTCGCCTTTGTCAGCCTTACATGTACCACAAATTTGTACGAAATCGGCGATGACAAGGAGCCACGGTCTCCATGTAAATCTGTTCTCTCTTCAATGCTTGCGTGCCCCTTACACATAGGCACACCATATCTACCTCGGCGCTGTCTAGTATGCTGACATTTGGCTTCCAGCGGTTTCCCATTGTGACGGAGCTTTGGGTCCCTTTCTGGAGCGTTCCTGTTCTAACGTCAGTACGTCTGCAGAATAAATTCATGAAGATGGTATCTGTTCTGTCGGACATGTCCGAAAGAACAGATACCATCGGCGACCTTGCAGCTCTCTAGAATGAAATGATAATTAAATCAAGACCCTAAGCTGCCGACAGGCGTTGATATACATCAACGGTGACAGTTGAAAATGTATGCCCCGATCGGGACTCGAACCTGGTATCTCCTGCTTACATGGCAGTCGTTGTATCCATCCGAGCCACGGAGGGCAGAGAGGATAGTGCGACTGCAGGGATTTATCCCTTGCACGCTCCCCGTGAGACTCACATTCCCAACTTAATGTCCACACACTACACTCGTAGTGCCCCTACCCATTACACTCATTACTCGCGACAGACAATCTCAGCGAGTCCCGTAAGAGTTGGGGCAATGTGCGTGCATCTGCAGAGAAGAAGGAGGTCAATGGCCGGTTAGCCTTAACTACGTGAAGATGAATGTGGGTCTCACGGGGAGCGTGCAAGGGATAAATCCGTGCAGTCGCACTATCCTCTCTGCTCTCCGTGGCTCGGATGGATAGAGCATCTGCCATGTAAGCAGGAGATCCCGGGTTCGAGTCCCGGTCGGGGCGCACAATTTTAACTGTCACCGTTGATCAACGCCGGTCGGCAGCTTAGGGTCTTTATTTAATTATCATTTAATTCTAGTGAGCTGCATGGTCACCGATGATATCTGTTCTTTCGGACATGTCCGAAAGAACAGATACCATTTTCATTTAAGGCTAACCGGCCAATGACCTTCTTCTTCTGTGCTGGAAGCACACGCATTGCCCGAACTCTTACGGGACTCGGTAAGATTGTCTGCCGCGAGTAATGAATGCAGTGGGCAGGGGCACTACGAATGTAGTGTGTGGACATTAAGCTGGGACTGTGGGTCTCACGCACTACTCTCTGTGCCCTCTGTGGCTCGGATGGATAGAGCTTTTGCCATGTAAGCAGGAGATCCCGGGTTCGAGTCCCGGTCGGGGCACACAATTTTAACTGTCACCGTTGATCAATGCCGGTCGGCAGCTTAGGGTCTTGATTTAATTATCATTTCATCACAGAATAAATTGGTTTTGTCTTTAGAGTTTGTAAAACAGCAATATTCCTGGACTGCACCAGTTGCTCCATGGTTCAACAGAGCAGTCAAAACATTTCTGTTCGCGATCCACGACCAAAATAAGGGATGGCACAAATTACCACACGCTCAACAGCAAGTTGCATTTAAGAGACCGCGCAGCACCCTTCTGAAGAAATACAAGCGTAATTTCCGCACGTAGGCCGCAGCTGCTGAAGAAGCGCATTAGTTCCTCTGCCGTAAAAGCGAACGGCCAAATTACAGTGTATCCGACCATGCCCCTGAATTCTAAGCAAGGACGTGTAATATATGGAGGGAATAGTGAGAAGCAATAAGACAGCTCATAATTCGTCAGTACAGTACCCGCCTTCACATCATGTTCACGGATTTTACATGTGGCAGATGACGATATCTTAATGCCCATTGTAAGGATGGGTTTTCCCGTTCTCGTCCAAAGGCTAGTCCTCCCGAGACTCCCAAACTTGGTCGTGCGGCTAAATACCTGAAGCTAATTTAAATCACGTGCTCTTTCCGTATGAGGGGCATCGTAATTAGCAAGTGACTTTGTGCAACAGACAGATGATATTTCAAAAACCATAGGAAATTACAACTGTTTACAGGATCAGCAATTGCTTTTTAAGATCTTGTAGCCTGCACATTCTAAATGAGTGTATTCACACGTAGAGATTCGGTACCACAGGCCGTTATCCTAAGGTGTCATACCTGAGTATCCGTTAGTCTTTCACTGAAGCCGTAGTATAATCAGAAAATTTTTATAGTACCACTTAGAAACAACTTATCGTATTTGTATTAGTTTTTACCTGTGTCACTCGATAATCTGAAAGTATTATTTTGTTCACAGCCCCTTTGATGTGTCATTGATATTCTTACAGCATTTATTTAACTGATAGACGTAACATTTGAGTAGTGAGTTGCTGTCTGCGAGATACGTACACCAAACCCCCATATAATACCTAAACAAATAAATGTTTCAACAAGAATTGTCTCAGAATTTGATAAGTACAGCAAATTCCCGTGAAAGAATGGAACATTTTTCAAGCACCTTCATGGTTGGTAAGCTCAGTTATTGCGGGGCTCGTATAAAGAACTTCAATACAGCACAGCATACGTTCACTGTTGGCAGTCTTTTGACTTGGTCAGTATGTCGACTGCGATTGAAACTACAGAAAAACGTGGCTCTGTGCTGCTGTTAAACATTTACATTTGAAGGGTGCGACTGCCGCACAAATCAAAACAGAACTGGATGAAGTTCACGTGGAGTCTGCACCATCGTTGAAGACCCTTAGCCGCGCGGTCTAGAACGCCTTGTCACGGTCCGCGCAGACACGATGGGATGAAAAAGCTGGAGAATCGCTGCACCAAGTATATATCTGTCAGAGGAGACCATGCCGTGAAGTAAGGCGAGTTGTTTCCGAAATAAGCATTTTCTCTCGCTTTTTTACCGAGGTATCAAATTATCCTCATAGGCTGTCCATATCTCGGTTTGTCTATGAATTTTCTGTTTGTTTGCCCTTGCTCCTAAACGACCCTTCTCAGTTACAGTATGTGTGTCATGGAAAACATAAAGCGTAGGAGTGCATTTTGCGCTAGGTTAGAGAATACAAGAATTACCAAACAGTGTTCCGCTTTTATATATTAGGAAAAAATTACGTTTCCTTCTGAGGAAAGGAGTTTGTCGTAGTCGCTTGGCGTTGCAGTAGTAATCGTGATTGCTACATGAAGTGACTCAAAAGTTTTTATTTTTCTTCCTTAAGCAGCAATAATTGTTAAGTCATTTGCAACCGAACTTCTTGCGTCGGTGGTGCTGGAAGGAACGCGAGTCTTCTGGCATCGTTGTGCAAGAACGCAGTCTGGACAAACTCGCTGTTCTGCGAATGCACAAGTATTGAAAAGCCAATCGCGGGGGTCGAACCGAGCCGCAGGCTTTTATGGCAGAGGAATGTATGCACTTCTTCGGCAACTGCGGCCTACGTGCGGGAATGCCGCTCATAGTCCTTCAGGAAGAGGCCGCGCGGTCTCGTAAATGCAAATGAAGCCAGGCTACCGCTGCATGCTTCGCTACCCCAACAGTCGCTTCTCTGACTGTGCGTCTCTGTGTGCCGTCTAGAGGTTTGTCCGGTTTTCCAGGTTGTGCACTGACTTTGCGATCGTTAACCTTTCCGTAATATAAGTGGAGAGCAAATAGTTTCCGTTCGAAGGCCGACAGCCCAGAATCGGTATGCCAATCAGGCAAAATGGCCGTGAACATTGAGGTAGTCATCCCACAGACGCAACAGGTTGAAAACACCGTGTCGTGCTGCGTGAAGAAGACCGTAACTGCCTGTTGCACATCCTCGTCCGACACGAACCGTCGGCCTTTCAAGGCCTTTTTTGACTGACCACAGGCGTGATACACAGAGAAAGATCAGGGTGCTCCAGTGTCTCACACTCGCCTTGACGTAAAGTCTGCGTTACGATATTTGCGATATGGGAACGTGTGTTATCATGAAGTAGCAGCACACCTTATCACGGTTTTCCCGGACTGCCTTAACTGCACGCCGTAATTTCTGCAGCGTTCCGTTTCCCAGTGATGGAGACACCAGGTTCCTTGAATGGATGAGGCTGGCCTCCCACATCGACCGGTGTCTGATGTCCAATCGCGACGAACACCAAACTTGGCGTACCATTCCACAGTGGTGGTTTTCGACAGACATGCTGTACCATCCATATTCTTCATTGTCCGATGGATGACTACCGGTGTTAGTCCTTCGGCAGCCAAGAAAAGAACAGCACGATGCTCCTGTGTGGTCACATTCGGTAATAAAGTCGCCACAGCTCACGCGGGGTCGCACGCACACACGTCATAAAGACACGAATGCTTCACTAATACCTTGACTACGTGTCAGTGCTTACGTAACCGCGTCATTGTCACACTACGTTCCGTTTAGGCTGCAGCAACGGCCCTAAACGGATACCTTTTGATCGTCCCTTATACATGGTGATTCGAAAGTCACTATACATTTTGTACTTAAACAAATTTTATTAACCAATATGTAATGGCACTGCAACTTGTGTTACAATAGGACATAGATTCAGTACATTTCAATTTGACCACCTTGCATGTCTAGGCACACCCCCCAGCGCTCCACGGTAGACTGAAAAACCTGCCCAAGCATATCTGGTGTAATCTCAGCAGCTGCGGCTCGAATCCGCTGTGTCAAGTGTTCAGTGCTGCGGATCTTCACCTGGTATACCTTAGACTTGATAAACCCCCATGCAAAAAAGTCTAAGGGTGTCAAGTCAGTAGCCGGCCAGGGTGGCCGAGCGGTTCTGGGCGCTACAGTCTGGAACAGCGCGACCGCTACGGTCGCAGGTTCGAATTCTGCCTCGGGCATGGATGTGTGTGATGTCCTTAGGTTAGTTAGGTTTAAGTAGTTCTAAGTTCTACGTGACTGATGACCTCAGAAGTTAAGTCCCATAGTGCTCAGAGCCATTTTTTTGTCAAGTCAGGAGAGCGGGGTGCCCACATCTGTGGAGAGGCACGACCAATCCATCTGCCGGGAAATGCTTAGTTCAGATAATCCCGAACAACGAGGGCATAATGCGGTGTGCACCATCCTGTTGAAAAACAACAGTAGCCATAATCCCGTCAGTTATCAACTGAGGCTCCAAAAAACTGTTCCAACATATCTAGGTATGTGGTTCCAGTAACGGTTTGTTCTACGAAGAAGAAGGGCCCGTACAGTGCTGACCCCGTTATTCCTAACCTCACGTTCACTTCTGCTGTGTCCCGTTGCCACTCCTGCAGCACACTTGGTTGTTCGTCTGCCCAGATGCTGCAGTTGTGTCTTCTCATATGTCCACAGGTATGAAATGTAGCTTCGTCACTGAACAAGACATCTGGCATCAAATTATCATTTTCCACAGCTTGTAGCAGGTCATGGCACATAGCTGGTCTGGCTGCGTAGTCTTCCACTTCAAGCTTATATACGACCTGGATGTGGCACGCACGTTTGTGCAGCTTGTAACGAACAACTGTCCATACAGTGGTTTGAGGAATACCAAGCTTCCAACTAAGTCTCCTGGTAGATGCGTGAGATCGCATCCTGTACACTTTGCACGGTGTCTGGCGTTACGGCCGGCCTCCCTGGGCGTTCTTCATCTGAAACACTACCAGAACGCTGGAATTTATTAACTGGGGTCTTGATAGCAAGCCCGGTAGGACCTGTTTTCCGGAATCGACGGGCAAAGTGTGTCCGCACGTGTTCATACGTCATCCACGAAGACGAACAGAAACAACAGCGATTTGTTCTTCTTTGGTTAGCATTCTGTCGTAGTCCCTGCAAGAAACAAACATTCCGTTACTATATCACTGAAATGTTTAGTGACTTCAGAATCACCCTGTATTATGTGTTAGGCAGCATGATAACTCCTTATCGGATTTTTAATAGATCTTGCGATTTGTTTCCTACGATTTGGACTTGACGAAAGAAATTCTCCTGCAAAAAATGGGTTCAAATGACTCTGAGGTCAGCAGTCCGCTAGAACTTAGAACTACTTAAACCTAACTAACCCAGGGACATCACACACATCCATGCAGGCAGGATTCGAACCTGCGACCGTAGCGGTCGCGCGGTTCCAGACTGAAGCGCCTAGAACCGCTCGGCCACACCGGCCAGCCAATTCTCCTGCAGAATTTCTCGCTTTGTATTGCTGTTTCCTCAGTTTTTTTCTGAAACGTTAAATACGTCTGCTGAACTTAGAAAAAACATATCTTTCTATATGAGGAGGGTGTTTTAAATATTATTTTTGGTTAGCATTAGCAAGAGAAGTCTGCTCTAATGATGTCTTTGTTGCGAATTAATGATTTGTTCGTATATTTCTTTATGTACCCTGGCTAAATTAGGGTCTACTTGTTCTCTCTTACTCTAGGCCAGATGTCTTGCATCCTGCAACATAATTTTGTAGAAATTCATGTCAGCGTATGAGATTGGGGTATTGATTTGTACATGGTGATTCAAAAGATTGCACACGGATTAAAGGAGTCCATAGAGGAGTCGAAAAAAACTATTTTGGAATATGAGCTTATGGTATTCGAAGTAATCCTGAGCCGGTGGAAACTTTAGAATCGGAGGAACAACAATGACAACCTATATACTCACGTCGTAAGCTAATCAGGGATATCGTACTGTTCCTGTGCATGTACAACTGCCTATTGACAATCGCGTTCCATCTGTTGTCATGTCGTTAGTGTCTTGTATTCAAGCTATGTACGTAAATCGGCCTTTTTTTGTGCGCTCTGAGGTTAGAAGGGGAGATCAGACTGCATGGCCGCCTCACTCTCCTGATATGGTTCAAATGGCTCTGAGCATTGTGGGACTTAACATCTGAGGTCATCAGTCCCCTAGAACTTAGAACTACTTAAACCTAACTAACCTAAGGACATCACACACATCCATGCCCGAGACAGGATTCGAACCTGCGACCGTAGCGGCCGCGCGGTTCCGGACTGAAGCCCCTAGAACCGCTCGGCCACCGCGGCCGGCCACAAAGTAACATCCTCGTCAAGATACTTGCAGCGTCTGATAAGGTTCGCGCGATGCCTGTTGTACTGTTGTACTGTTGTACTTTGTGGAGTGCGCCATCATTTGGTACGAAGATGTTATGCCTGAGGTGAAGGTTTTGGTCGCCATGTTGAACACATTCTGTAATATGCAACACTGTTGATTTTACAGTATCTTTGCTAAACTTACGGTGCCTGTGGGTTGACCAATCTTGTTGTTCCTGACCGTCCAGTGCTTTCACTGCCTCAATGTTACTTTCAAGACCATAAATTCGTATACAAAAGTTCTAAATGTCGACTGCTCTATCATCCCTTTAAATTTATCCGCTATCTTTTGAATCACTTTATTACAGTCATCGTCATACCTAGGGAAAGAAGAGAACGAAGTAAAAGGATGTGAGGTTCTTAAGTGTCATTGGCCTTACACATCGATCTTTTACGGGAGTTTTAACATGATTTACATTTCTAGTGAGCACTGATAAACGATTCCAAACATACGCTGCTTCTGGTGGATGAAGCTACAAATAAAAATAATCTTTGAACAACATTGTTAAACGCTGCTAGCGCAGGTGTAGCAAGTCCGGTCGAGTCGAGTCAGTATATTGGTGTCTATTAGTAGATGTGATAATAGGCAGTTAATTCCCGTGTTGGTGTGGAATGGAGTTAGGGTGATTAGTGACACATTGTACGTGTGATTACTGGAATTGTGTACATACGTTGTGCTCTGCTTTACTGCCAGCCATGAATAAATGCCAGAGGTAGTTGATCGCATAAGTGACTTTGAATTACAACCGTGTTATGATCCGGTCATAAATATCTACAGCGTAAATTTTTGTGTGTTCAGTTCGAGCCTGCACCGTAGATTTTACGTGAAAGGGTCGGGATAGAATCGTAAAAATGTTTCGTGGTAATATGCAATTTAACTATGAATGTCTTTAATACAAATATTACAGAAGAGATGGATCACGAATTTGGACTACTGCTGGCTGCTGTATGCGTGATAGGCCAGCATTTTAACCGCTTTCCGCCGTTTTTTTTAAATTCTTTTTCGATGCTGCCGTAGCCCTCGCATTCACTCGCCACATTACTTTTCAGACTTTTTGGATGCTTTGGGACGCGAGCTTTCCTCTGACTTGCGTTTTCTATAAATTCGAACATGGTTACATGTTTCATTATTTTGTCATTTCCAATTTAACGCCGATTTTCACTGATATTCCGGCGAATATTTTAAATTGTCTCGCTTTGGATCCTAGCAGGGCTCCGCAAGCTCTTCACAATGACACCCGAATCAATCACGTAGCTAAAAGCGTTTTCCACGCTACACGAAATCATAACTTTACACGTAAAGCTAATTCGTAAGAATCACTCGTGCCTACACTGATGCGATGTAACAGCCAAAACAAATACTGCGCGACAAACTCGTACAGACGTGATCTATCCGTTGTGGGCTCAACTGTTATTTATGAATTATTAGTCTCGTAGCTATTAGCGATTCCAATATGACGCCGGCCGAAGTGTCCGAGCGGTTCTAGGCGCTTCAGTCTGGAACCGCGCGACCGCTACGGTCGCAGGTTCGAATCCTGCCCCGGGCATGGATGTGTGTGATGTCCTTAACTTACGTAAGTTTAAGTAGTTCTAAGTTCTAGGGGACTGATGACTTCAGATGTTAAGTCCCGTAGTCCCAATATGACAATGTTCGACCAACGAGAAAATAGGTGTTTTCACGTCAAAAATAATTAATTGGAAGGTGGGTTACTCTACCAGCGGCAGCCGTAGGGAGAAGTAATATGATGTGGCTTAGCTTATATCGTCGTACGAAGATGGAAACAGGTGGGTATCGTCATAAGGGAAAAGAAAGTTTGTAACTTGTGTGAGATGTTGGTTGCAAGTTGTTGTGTAGGAGATAGTCTGAAGTAGAAGCCACCGTTAATTGAAGACATGAGAAAGCACTTTTTTAAAATCCTGGGAGAAATGTGGTTCCCTCTTATGTTACGCAACAGATTATTATATTGGGGCAGTCAAATAGATCCAGTTTGTGAGCGTAGCTGGAGCGTATATACAACGTAATGCGATTCCGATGCGAGTATATAAGCACCGACTTGTAGGCAATGGATGAGTATGGCATTCGCGTCTTCCCAAAGTGCATTCGGAAAATGCGGAAACTTGAGCTATGGCGACATTATTACCAAATGCGTGCAAAGAGGACAAACGTGCTGCTATTGAAATGTTCAAGTGTGTGTGAATTCTCAAGGGACCAAACTGCTGAAGTCATCGGAACCTAGACTTACACACTACTGAAACTAACTTACGCTAAGGATAACACATACTTCCATGCCCGATGGAGGACTCGAACCTCCGGCGGGAGGGGCCGCGCGGCTCCGCTACTCTTTTCTTGGCAGCCGAAGGACGAACACCTCTATACATCTGTCGGCAGTGGCGGGTCTACTTGAAAACCTGGAATTCGCCGGGAATTGTAGTTTACCTGGAAAAGTCAGTGAAATCTCAGGGAATTTCAGAAATTTTGTAGAATCTCAGGGTATTCCGTGTTTTTAATATAATAATGGAAGAGACAGAGCACATTCCACGAGATAAATTATCGATGTTTAAAAGCTGCTATTGAACTACAGCGGAGTGGAAAGAGAAGACGTTATGTGTGATAAATGCCCGCATCTCGTGGTCGTGCGGTAGCGTTCTCGCTTCCCACGCCCGGGTTCCCGGGTTCGATTCCCGGCGGGGTTAGGGATTTTCTCTGCCTCGTGATGGCTGGGTGTTGTGTGCCGTCCTTAGGTTAGTTAGGTTTAAGTAGTTCTAAGTTCTAGGGGACTGATGACCATAGATGTTAAGTCCCATAGTGCTCAGAGCCCCGTGTGATAAACTCCGAACCCCCCCCCCACCGCCCATCTTCCCTCGCACTGTTAACTTCTCAGGAGCTTGAATGAGATATGGCGGAAGTAAAGCTGTGAGGACGGGGTGTGAGTCGTGCTCGGGTAGCTCAGTTGGTAGAGCACTTGCCCGCGAAAGGCAAAGGTCCCGAGTTCGAGTCTCGGTCCGGCACACAGTTTTAATCTACCAGGAAGTTTCATACCAGCGCACACTCCGCTGCAGAGTGAAAATCTGTTCGCTGCTCGTGGTCGTGCGGTAGCGTTCTCGCTTCCCGCGCCCGGGTTCCCTGGTTCGATTCCCGGCGGGGTCAGGGATTTTCTCTGCCTCGTGATGACTGGGTGTTGTGTGATGTCCTTAGGTTAGTTAGGTTTAAGTAGTTCTAAGTTCTAGGGGACTGATGACCACAGATGTTAAGTCCCATAGTGCTCAGAGCCATTTTTAGTGAAAATCTCATTCTGGAAACATCCCGCAGGCTGTGGCTAAGCCATGTCTCCGCAATATCTTTTCTTTCAGGACTGCTAGTTCTGCAAGGTTCGCAGGAGAGCTTGTGTAAAGTTTGGAAGGTAGGAGACGAAGTACTGGCAGAAGTGATGCTGTGAGGACGGGGCGTGAGTCGTGCTTGGGTATCTCAGATGGTAGAGCACTTGCCCGCGAAAGGCAAAGGTCCCGAGTTCAACGGTCCGGCACACAGTTTTAATCTTGCCAGGGAGTTTCTCAGGAGCTTCTTATGACATCATGTTCCTCCCCGTACCAGGACTTCTCAGGAGCTTTATTTTTTTCAAGTGTTAGTAACCAACCTGATTGGAGAATGTGTATGAGCAGCTTGTGATCGAAAACCACTGTTGTAGTGTGGCGCACGAAATTCCGTGCTGGCCGCTATTTGACGTAAGACGCCAGTCGATCTGAGGAGCCAACCAGAAGTCTCGCCAACTCCAGTGGGAGACACTTGAGCAGCCGCCCTATGGTTCTGAGCTCTGCCCTTCCGGTTATCAGGTCTCCGGTCCCTTATAATCGGCGTCAAAGGTCGAAGAGTCCTGTCGGACGTGGAAGTACAGCAGACACTGACAGACTTCTTCACACAGCAGGAATCTTTGTTTTACCAAACGGTTATCTTCAACACCATGATTTTGTCTGATTGGCACACCGACTTTGGAATAAACGGTCTTCGAACGAAAACTTTTTGATCGCCCCCTTATACATTGCAGTATTTCTTGCGGCGTAAAAGTTTTAGTAAACATACACCTACATGGTATGAAGGCGGATGGGACGAAGTAATATGGACTGTGTTGATCGAATATCTCGAGATCGTAAAGCATCGAGTTTTTAATGAGTATTGCAACAGGAACGATATGATCACATGCTGGCAGTGAGAAAAATGAGATGAGTGAGGTCAAGATTGAAACCTAATTCGGTTTCTGAAGGCAACGTGGGACTATCGCATATTTGAAAATATACCTGTGTTATCTGTAGGTCCTACTGGTAGTTTTTGTATGCTATTGAAGAAGAAATTTTTTAAGTCACTACAATGCCTCACGGAGCACCATCCTCGGCTGATGTAGGAATTTGTACAATGTTCACTGCATGCTGCATTACCTTACAGTAGATCGTTTGTAATTTTTATAATGACTCTTATTCATCTGAATACTTCCACGTACTGTACGGTGTAATATTTTCGCATTATAAGTCAGGAAGTGTGAAATCTTTGACGGTATGTCCATAACATCTCAACTGCCTGCAAAGAACTTGCTGTCCACGAATGAAGTATCCTCGTTATATATGTTTTACAATCTCTGAAGGAATTTTCTAGCCACACTCTTATTCTAGGCAATGCTTTCACGTAGCGAACCAGATAGGCTAATGAAGGTCGAAACTAAAGCAGACGGACTCTAAAAAGGAGTTGTTCGCCTTGTACACTACCTGAGGATGGAGCTTGCGCATTTTGGTGTTTGTTCTTCCTTTTCATTACGTATCTCGCATTATTGTCTCGATAAAGACCCAGTGGATTGTGCAGTGCCGCGTGTTTTTTTTTTCAATAGGGAGTCGTGGAAGATGAGACAGAGACACAGAATCGGATTACGGCAGCAACGCCACGTGTCCTCTGCTCGACACACATTGCGTAGCGTGGTGGTCATAAGCTGTGAACGATGCCGACCTCAGGGTTTCCCTTTGCACGGATCCGACAGGGGCAACACAGACTCCTGCTGCCCAATAAAGTTGTTGATTATATGAAGACGATAGAAGGGGGTAAAGCTTAGCGTTGAGAGAAGGAACAAGAATGCTCCCGTCCAATGCACGAGGTCATTAGATCAGGAAGGATGGGAAAGAAAATTGAGTGTCTCCTTTCCAAATGAGTCATACTGGGATACTTCTTATTGGATTTAAGGGAAACCACGGAAAATGTAAATATAGGTGGCCGGGCGTGGTTTTGTTCAGCACTGCTCCTGAATACGCGTCCACTGCGGCATCTCGCTTGGCTCCAGACAGGTGTTCGTCTTCTTCATCTGTTACTTCGATGGGGCAGCTAATATTTGAATAACCTTCCTCCCTGTCCGAAGAATACGCGTAAGGTATAGGCAGACGGATAAAGCACAACATATTACCGAGAGCACGGCGCAAGGTACCGGGCGAGATGGCGTAGCTGTTAGCACACTGTAGTCGCATTCGGGAGGACGACGTTTCAAACCTGCATCCGGCCATCTTGATTTAGGTTTTTCCGTGACTTCCCTAAACCGCTTCAGGCAAATGCTGGTATGGTTCCTTTGAAAGGACGCGGCCGACTTCCTTTCCCATGCTTGCCTAATCCGGTGGAAGCGATGACCTCGCTGTTTGGCCCCCCTCCCCCACATCAGCCGACTGCGCAAGGCGGCGTGCTGATGACGGGTGCTGTTCGTCGTCGCCTCCGCTGCATGGAAGTGGACTCCGCCTTGCAGACCGATCGAAGCGCGAGCGCGAAAACGCTTACAGTCTGTCTGCTCTACCGTTAAAACTAATATACAAGAAGCAATGAATAAAGTGGAATGGTTGTTGAGAAATGGGATTAAAATTTAGACTCAGAGGGCATCAATAATAAGATTCCCAGATAACATTGCTATCAGCAGTGAAAGTGAGAAAGAATTAACGACGTTTTCTGTATGCAATATGTGAACTGAGAATAAACGAAAAACCAAAGAAAGTAATGAGGAGGAGTAGAAATGAGGCTGGCGGGAAGATTAACATCAAAATTTGGCGATCACAAATTAAACGAAATTAAAAAAAAAGAAGAGAGTACTGACACAGGTGGACAGAGGGTTCCTATCTAAAACGTATACTAGTATCAAATATAAGTCTTCTGTTGAAAAAGAAATTTCTGGGAATGTACATTTGGACTACAGCATCAAAAAAACAAAAAAAAAATCAATTTGTAAGCAAATACGGACACAAGAACTTCAACATCAAGATGAATATACGACTGAATGCTTGATTGCGGGAAAACCGGAACACAAGACAATCGAAGCATTTGACTTTAGGTGGTACAAAAGGATGATGAAAAATTACTGTAATTATAAGAACTAAGGAGGCAATGGATAAGAGGAGATGACTGAGTAGAAGAAAGGACAGGATTATAGAACATTTGTTAAGACGGGAGAGGGACCTGGACAATGCACAATTTCTAGATAATGACAAAGATAACAATATGACCATATACAAGAAATAACAGACGTTTTCGGGTGTGGCAAACCACTTCAGACTTTGCAGAAGACTGCTGACCTATTAGAAGGAAGGAAGGAAGGAAGGAAGGAAGAAAGAAAACTCGTGCAGGAAGCAGCACTCTGCGGAAAAGGTGTTTTCGAATAGTGAATGTGCTGGTCAATAACTAACGACAAATACAAAAGAAAAAATTTTGCGGAAGTGAACTCTCAAAGAACGATCGTAGTTTCTTAATTTGTTTACCAGTGTTAATCATTGGATGTTTACCATGGTTAATCAGTGGACACGCAGTTTTTGACATATTCCGCAGGATTTGCTGTGGCCGTTTTTTTTTGTGTTTGTGTGTGTGTGTGTGTGTGTGTGTGTGTGTGTGTGTGTGAGGGGGGCATGATGTGTGTGTGAGAGAGAGAGAGAGAGAGAGAGAGAGAGAGAGAGCTGAAGGTTTTCACCATGAATTTCATAAGTTCATTCATAGTTTAAAATAAAATAGCAAAAAGCTGGTATGCTGCCTGTGTCTACACAATATGCCTTCATCTGCCTGTAGCCCTTGGAAACGGACAACTTAACACGAAGAATAGAGTTCTCCACTCTCAGTTTTCACCCTGCTGCACTGATTATTCGAAATGGACAAATACTGGTATGATCCTCGATGACATGATTTTCGAGAAGAGATTTAAAAAATTAGGTCAGGGAGAGGTATTGGTGAATCTTTTTTATTATTCAAACAAAAATGGTTCAAATGGCTCTGAGCACTATGGGACTTAACTACTGTGGTCATCAGTCTCCTAGAACTTAGAACTACTTAAACCTAACTAACCTAAGGACATCACACACATCCATGCCCGAGGCAGGAAACGAACCTGCGACCGTAGTAGTCGCGCGGTTCCGGACTGCGCGCCTAGAACCGCTAGACCACCGCGGCCGGCATTATTCAAACCCTCATTATCAAACCCTCATTACTTTTCGAGAAAGGCAGCCATCGGTATACGGATTTTCATTTTTTTTAAAAATTTACTTGTTTTATTTGATAATTTAATTCTACGTAACTTTAAATATTTTATTCAAAAGTCTGGGATAGTTATAGAATTTTTTAATGTTTGAACGATGTCTAGTTTATTACTGAAAATGGAAGCAATAAAGATCTGAAAACCGGTTATTCCAGAAACCTGTGATTTTTTAGCGGTTTTTTTAATAGTCAGGCTAAACTGGAGATGAAAACAAAACGATGTAACACAAAATCTGTTGTTTCAGCGATAACCGCTATCCCTAGTTGTTTAACTCCACAAACAGAATGTAATTAGACCAGTTGGAAGGGAGATCCTAAAATTACAAAAATTAGAACTGCGAGTATAAACGCGAAGAAAGTTCTGAAAACTTGCACAAGCGCACTCACGCACAAAACAACGAAATCATGTTCTCTGATCTAACGCACCGTAAAAAGGGAAAAGCTGTCGAAAGAAATAAAAGAAGCAAGATATATCTGAGGCTGGCTGATCGCTGGATTAAAAGAGGATAAGCCAGCCACTCTGCGGCGTACTAATATCTGCAGCCTAAAAGCTTAGGCCAGAGTCCAGACTTACAACGAAATTTTGAAAGCTTGACTGCATTCGTCTCATCACGAGATAAAATACAGACAGATCCCCACCTAAATTCGCTTCTGCCTGCTTCTCGCAAAATAACATGCACCTATTTAAAATGTGGCTACACTGACTTGCACGCCACAGGGTCGTCTCGCCGGAGTAAACAGCCATGAGTTCTTTGGCGGCTCATGGCCGCCTCATCTCGCCAGAGCGACCGGCGTGAATATCGCCACGTCCGGATAACCATTTCTCCTCCCATAATCAACAGTTACGTGGCTCTGGACGGAACAGTAGAGACTAAAAGTAGTAAAGGTACATCATGACCAGAATACGCAAAAAAAAAAAAAAAAAAAAAAAAAAAAAAAATTATTGCGGACATTCGTTGTAAAAGTTACGTAGAGATGAAATCATTAGCAGAGGATAGGGGGCACCGTGAAACTACTCCAGGGCAATGTCTCGTTCGCTAACTATAGCGCCTGTCGCTGTGAGTTTGCGACTCAGTTAATGGAGTTTCCTGAGCTAGAGTTAGTGCCCTCTGTTATTTCCATTCGGAATATGTAATTAAGCAGTAAAATCTGAAAATTATGGAACTTGCTTACCGCTGCGTCTCTTTGCTCTAGCGCAGATGTGACCGAGTTTCCATATCCGAGCGGTGTATATTGAAGTACCACAAACTTTTCGTCCGAAATTAGCTTAACTGGAGATTCCACTGTGGAGCTCAGGGAAGGAAGGAGACGTGCCCCACTCCGTAGATTACAAATTCTTCGTCGTAGTACAATAAAGCAACCTGACAACCCCTCACGAATTACCCAGGTGCAGTTCGCGTACCGATTAAATTTCTCATTCCTTTATGACGATTTTTTGTAGCTACATTTATTCAGAGAGGAATACACTACTGCATTTACCTTGTAGTTCCTCTCTCGCATCAAATGGTCAATTTCGCATTAGATCTAAGAGCTCGGATACCTCTGATTGTATCATGTGTAGGCATGGTCCTGTTCGATGTAGAATGCCCTTTCCTTCCTCCGACCTTTGAACTTTCTTACCCAGCCAGTTACAGGGCACCTACAGTTTATCGTTGACTCCTAAACACAGTGCACTAGACTTTTTCATTTCAACAAACATCACCGGAGAGGAAATAAGTGGTGACTGATAAAAATAACTGATCATCTTTTAAGATCCGTATCGCGGTATTTTCATGTCCACGTATATTCTGTGAAATATTATGAGGGTAGCAGTGAGGGTAACTGCTACAAAAACCGGTTTAAGGTTGTAACCTGTTGGTAAAGGCGTTTATTGGGGACTGTTGCAATATTGTAACCAAGATAGGCACTAGGACAACACTCACCACAATAGTACAAGTTTGTATGCCTACTAGTTCCGCAGATGAAGATGTTGAAATAATTTATGTGAAACAGAAGAAGTTATTCAGATCGAAAATTTAATTTTGATGGCGGATTGGAATTCGATTGTGGCAAGAGGCTAAGAGAAATTTGTCCAAGTTAAAATTGATTAAGATCTACGAACCAAGAAAGACCGTTTACGTTGTGAGTACTATCAGTTGAAACGGAAATAGCGGCTGGTATTAACTATGACGTAATCCTTAAAAGTTCACTGAGGTGAAAAACTGAAAAGTTCGTTTACTTTAATTTGTGTTTGTTTTAATCTTTATTATTGCAAAAATACTTGTATTGTATACTAACAAAATTTGTGTATAATTGTTATTAATGTACTGTATAATTCAGCTCATTTAATTTAAGATGTTCTTCCTGACTGGAAAATGAAAGAGGCCTCACAATGCTGATTTCTCGCCAACGTCCAGTTTTCGTCTAGCGCTGCCACTGCCTGGAAAAGACGAACCATACCATCCCAACGTGTCCTCTTGCGTGCTTAAAATGTTAGAAAGATCTTGCAAGGCAGACTGGAATGGCGGTTTGAGAGGAAACCCCTTCTGCCAGTATCTCAATACGGGTTTCGAAAAGGAAAAGGCGCCCTAGGCAGCCTAGGTCTACATCTACATCTACATTTACATCTACATTTATACTCCGCAAGCCACCCAACGGTGTTTGGCGGAGGGCACTTTACGTGCCACTGTCATTACCTCCCTTTCCTGTTCCAGTCGCGTATGGTTCGCGGGAAGAACGACTGTCTGAAAGCCTCTGTGCGCGCTCTAATCTCTCTAATTTTACATTCGTGATCTCCTCGGGAGGTATAAGTAGGGGGAAGCAATATATTCGATACCTCATCCAGAAACGCACCCTCTCGAAACCTGGCGAGCACGCTACACCGCGATGCAGAGCGCCTCTCTTGCAGAGTCTGCCACTTGAGTTTGTTAAACATCTCCGTAACGCTATCACGGTTACCAAATAACCCTGTGACGAAACGCGCCGCTCTTCTTTGGATCTTCTCTATCTCCTCCGTCAACCCGATCTGGTACGGATCCCACACTGATGAGCAATACTCAAGTATAGGTCGAACGAGTGTTTTGTAAGCCACCTCCTTTGTTGATGGACTACATGTTCTAAGGGCTCTCCCAATGAATCTCAACCTGGTACCCGCCTTACCATCAATTAATTTTATATGATCATACCACTTCAAATCGTTCCGCACGCATACTCCCAGATATTTTACAGAAGTAACTGCTACCAGTGTTTGTTCCGCTATCATATAATCATACAAAAAAAGGATCCTTCTTTCTATGTATTCGCAATACATTACATTTGTCTATGTTAAGGGTCAGTTGCCACTCCCTGCACCAAGTGCCTATCCGCTGCAGATCTTCCTGCATTTCGCTACAATTTTCTAATGCTGCAACTTCTCTGTATACTACAGCATCATCCGCGAAAAGCCGCATGGAACTTCCGACACTATCTACTAGGTCATTTATATACGAGGGCGGTTCAGAAAGTAACCTCCGATCGGTCACAGTGCGGGTTGTGGGGGGAGTAGCGACGCCATCTGTGCGTTCACGCACTCAACAGGTCAGTCGGCATCAAGCCGTGGTCGAGTGAACGTCGTACCTGCGCTAGTTTAGTTTTTGTGGCAGTTTGAAATGTGTGCTGCAATAGAAAACCCCGCCAAATGTGAAGTGCGTGCTGTCATAAGGTTCTTTACAGCCAAAGGATATTCTGCAGCAGCTATTCATCGTGAGCTTTGTGCCGTGTACGGACCAAGAGTTATGAGTGAAGGAGTTGTCCGTGAATGGGTACGTTTATTTAAAAGTGGACGAGAAAACGTTCATGATGAAGAGAGGAGTGGTAGACCATCATTGGTGACTGACGAACTCGTTCAGACAGTTGATGCAAAAGTTCGTGAAAATCGATGTTTCTCAATGTCGGAGTTGTCTACTGGTTTTCCACAGATTTCTAAGACTCTCTTGTACGAGATAGTGACAGCAAGATTGGGTTACCGTAAGTTCTGTGCACGATGGGTGCCCAAAATTCTTACCGACCACCACAAAACTCAAAGAATGGCCTCTGCATTAGACTTTCTGTCACGTTATGAGGACGAAGGAGAACCATTGTTAAACAGAATCGTGACCGGTGACGAAACCTGGATTAAGTACGTGAACCCTGAGACAAAAGAACAATCAAAGATGTGGGCACATTCAAATTCGCCTACCAAACCAAGAAAAGCCTCGCAAGATTTTTCTGCCAGAAAACTGATGGCAACGGTGTTTTGGGATGCCAAAGGGATGTTGTTGGTTGAATTCATGGAACGTGGTACGACCATTAATCAAGACGTGTACTGTGAAACAATAAAAAAGTTACGACGGGCTATACAGAACAAACGCAGTGGTATGCTGACTTCCGGTATCGTTTTTTTGCACGATAACGCCCGTCCTCACTCTGCTCGCAGAACAACGGCCCTTCTTGAGTCCTTCAAGTGGGACGTTATCAACCATCCACCTTACAGCCCAGACCTGGCGCCAAGTGATTATCACCTCTTCATGCATTTGAAGAAATGGCTCGGGTCACAGCGGTTTGATGACGACGAAGAGCTCAAAGATGCGGTCACAGGCTGGCTCCAGGCACAAGCGGGTGATTTTTATGCAGAAGGAATTTCAAAGCTTGTGAAGAGATACGATAAGTGCCTCAATCGCTATGGAGACTATGTAGAAAAATAGTGCAAAGATGTAGTTGTAAGATGTATATATTAAAATATTTTTATTTAACTTCGTGTATTTTTTTAAATCAACCGGAGGTTACTTTCTGAACGGCCCTCGTATATTGTGAAAAGCAATGGTCCCATAACACTCCCCTGTGGCACGCCAGAGGTTACTTTAACGTCTGTAGACGTCTCTCCGTTGATAACAACATGCTGTGTTCTGTTTGCTAAAAACTCTTCAATCCAGCCACACAGCTGGTCTGATATTCCGTAGGCTCTTACTTTGTGTATCAGGCGTCAGTGCGGAACTGTATCGAACGCCTTCCGGAAGTCAAGAAAAATAGCATCTACCTGGGAGCCTGTATCTAATATTTTCTGGGTCTCATGAACAAATAAAGCGAGTTGGGTTTCACACGATCGCTGTTTCCGGAATCCATGTTGATTCCTACATAGTAGATTCTGAGTTTCCAAAAACGACATGATACTCGAGCAAAACACATGTTCTAAAATTCTACAACAGATCGACGTCAGAGATATAGGTCTATAGTTTTGCGCATCTGCTCGACGACCCTTCTGGAAGACTGGGACTACCTGTGCTCTTTTCCAATCATTTGGAACCTTCTGTTCCTCTAGAGACTTGCGGTACACGGCTGTTAGAAGGGGGGCAAGTTCTTTCGCGTACTCTGTGTAGAATCGAATTGGTATCCCGTCAGGTCCAGTGGACTTCCCTCTGTTGAGTGATTCCAGTTGCTTTTCTATTCCTTGGACGCTTATTTCGATGTCTGCCATTTTTTCGTTGGTGCGAGGATTTAGAGAAGGAACTGCAGTGCGGTCTTCTTCTGTGAAACAGCTTTGGAAAAAGGTGTTTAGTATTTCAGCTTTACGCTTGTCATCCTCTGTTTCAATGCCATCATCATCCCGGAGTGTCTGGACATGATGTTTCGAGCCACTTACTGATTTAACGTAAGACCAGAACTTCCTAGGATTTTCTGTCAAGTCGGTACCTAGTATTTTACTTTCGAATTCACTGAACGCTTCACGCATAGCCCTCCTTACGCTAACTTTGACATCGTTTAGCTTCTGTTTGTCTGAGAGGTTTTGGCTGCGTTTAAACTTGGAGTGAAGCTCTCTTTGCTTTCGCAGTAGTTTCCTAATTTTGTTGTTGTACCACGGTGGGTTTTTCCCGTCCCTCACAGTTTTACTCGGCACGTACCTGTCTAAAACGCATTTTACGATTGCCTTGAACTTTTTCCATAAACACTCAACATTGTCAGTGTCGAAACAGAAATTTTCGTTTTGATCTGTTAGGTAGTCTGAAATCTGCCTTCTATTACTCTTGCTAAACAGATAAACCTTCCTCCCTTTTTTTATATTCCTATTAACTTCCATATTCAGGGATGCTGCAACGGCCTTATGATCACTGATTCCCTGTTCTGCACTTACAGAGTCGAAAACTTCGGGTCTGTTTGTTATCAGTAGGTCCAAGATGTTATCTCCACGAGTCGGTTCTCTGTTTAATTGCTCGAGGTAATTTTCGGATAGTGCACTCAGTATAATGTCACTCGATGCTCTGTCCCTACCACCCGTCCTAAACATCTGAGTGTCCCAGTCTATATCTGGTAAATTGAAATCTCCACCTAAGACCATAACATGCTGAGAAAATTTATGTGAAATGTATTCCAAATTTTCTCTCAGTTGTTCTGCCACTAATGCTACTGAGTCGGGGGGTCGGTAAAAGGAGCCAATTATTAACCTAGCTTGGTTGTTGAGTGTAACCTCCACCCATAATAATTCACAGGAACTATCCACTTCTACTTCACTACAGGATAAACTACTACTAACAGCGACGAACACTCCACCACCGGTTGCATGCAATCTATCCTTTCTAAACACCGTCTGTGCCTTTCTAAAAATTTCGGCAGAATTTATCTCTGGCTTCAGCCAGCTTTCTGTACCTATAACGATTTCAGCTTCGGTGCTTTCTATCAGCGCTTGAAGTTCCGGTACTTTACCAACGCAGCTTCGACAGTTTACAATTACAATACCGATTGCTGCTTGGTCCCCGCATGTCCTGACTTTGCCCCGCACCCGTTGAGGCTGTTGCCCTTTCTGCACTTGCCCGAGGCCATCTAACCTAAAAAACCGCCCAGCCCACGCCACACAACCCCTGCTACCCGTGTAGCCGCTTGTTGCGTGTAGTGGACTGCTGACCTATCCAGCGGAACCCGAAACCCCACCACCCTATGGCGCAAGTCGAGGAATCTGCAGCCCACACGGTCGCAGAACCGTCTCAGCCTCTGATTCAGACCCTCCACTCGGCTCTGTACCAAAGGTCCGCAGTCAGTCCTGTCGACGATGCTGCAGATGGTGAGCTCTGCTTTAATACCGCTAGCGAGACTGGCAGTCTTCACCAAATCAGATAGCCGCCGGAAGCCAGAGAGGATTTCCTCCGATCCATAGCGACACACATCATTGGTGCCGACATGAGCGACCACCTGCAGATGGGTGCACCCTGTACCCTTCATGGCATCCGGAAGGACCCTTTCCACATCTGGAATGACTCCCCCCGGTATGCACACGGAGTGCACTTTGGTTTTCTTCCCCTCCCTTGCTGCCATATCCTTAAGGGGCCCCATTACGCGCCTGACGTTGGAGCTCCCAACTACCAGTAAGCCCACCCTCTGCGACTGCCCGGATCTTGCAGACTGAGGGGCAACCTCTGGAACAGGACAAGCAGCCATGTCAGGCTGAGACAGAGCCTGAAACCGGTTTGTCAGACAAACTGGAGAGGCCTTCCGTTCAGCCCTCCGGAATGTCTTTCGCCCCCTGCCACACCTTGAGACGACCTCCCACTCTACCACAAGTGAGGGATCAGCCTCAATGCGGGCAGTATCCCGGGCAACCACAGTCGTAGTCCGATCGGGGGATGCGTGGGACGAGCTGGCCGTCCCCGACAAACCCCCATCCGGACCCCCACAGTGATGCCCATTGGCAACAGCCTCAAGCTGTGTGACCGAAGCCAACACTGCCTGAAGCTGGGAGCGAAGGGATGCCAACTCAGCCTGCATCCGAACACAGCAGTTGCAGTCCCTATCCATGCTAAAAACTGTTGTGCAAAGAACGTCTGAACTAATCTACGGAGAGCGCAACAAAACGACACAAAATTGAAACGGTTATTAAAATACAAGATTGCCTAGTAAATGCAGTAATGCTGCCACTTGTGCACTGCTGACACACTGCTCGGCGGCGGAAGAAGACTACGCGATTTAACATGCCTAGTAAATGCAGTAATGCTGCCACTTGTGCACTGCTGACACACTGCTCGGCGGCGGAAGAAGACTACGCGATTTAACACTATTCGAGTACTAAAACGCGATGCTACAACTCTCAAATACTATAATACGCCCGAAATTTATGAATTAAACAATGCAAGTACCAAAAACACGCAAAGAAATTAAGAATTAAACTATGTAACAAATGAGTGAGCTAGGAGTATACGACTTGCTGCTGCAGCTGCTTATCCAACGGCGGCAGGGAGCACACTGACTGACCAACCGACACTGGCCGTTCAAAACAAAAACAGATGACAGACGACTACGCGAATTTACACTATTCAGGTACTAAAACGCGATGCTACAACTCTAAAATACTATAATACGCCCGAAATTTATGAATCAAACAATGCAAGTACCAAAAACACGCAAAGAAATTAAGAATTAAACTATGTAACAAATGAGTGAGCTAGGAGTATACGACTTGCTGCTGCAGCTGCTTATCCAACGGCGGTAGGGAGCACACTGACTGACCAACCGACACTGGCCGTTCAAAACAAAAACAGATGACAGACGACTACGCGAATTTACACTATTCAGGTACTAAAACGCGATGCTACAACTCTCAAATACTATAATACGCCCGAAATTTATGAATTAAACAATGCAAGTACCAAAAACACGCAAAGAAATTAAGAATTAAACTATGTAACAAATGAGTGAGCTAGGAGTATACGACTTGCTGCTGCAGCTGCTTATCCAACGGCGGCAGGGAGCACACTGTTAGCTACGGGCATAAAACGTAGTTATGCTCCTAATGGCTATTTGAGGGCACTGTTTTTCGATGTTTCCAGTGCATATGAATCTGTGAACGGGAACGTTCTGATACAGAAGCTTCAGTCCGTCGGTGTTCCACGTCTCATATCCCGAAACATTTACACTCTTTTGCGGCGACTTGTGATTTGTGTCAGGCAGCTGGACAATACTTCGATGGACCATGTGTGGTCTACATAGGACGGCCACAAGGCTACATCGTAACTCCTGCTGTTTTATGCAGTGCCGGTCTCTGTGGCCGAGCGGTTCTAGGCGCTTCAGTCCGGAACCGCGCTGCTGCTACGGTCGCAGGCTCGAATCCACCCTCGGGCATGCATGTGTGAGATGTCCTTAGGTTAGTTAGGTTTAATTCGTTCTAAGTCTAGGGGACTGATGACCTCTGATGTTAAGTCCCATAGTGCTTAGAGCCACTTGAACCATTTTATGCAGTGTATTCTGCAGAACGTGGGACAATGTTTGATCCTTCAGTAAAGCTCCTAACGTACGCCGATGATGGACACGGAAGACTCGGACGTTAACAGCGCCCGAGATACGATTAGGGCCTGTTACCATTTCAACCAGGAGCTCAGTCGAAAGCTTGGACTCTGTACCCACAGCAAACTGACGTGGGCACGTCATGTGGAATATTTGAATGTTCAAACGCGTGTGTATTCCTATGGGACCAAACTGCTGAGGTCATCGGTCCCTAGACTTACACATTACCTAAAGTAACTAATGCTAAGAACAACTCACACTCCCATGTCCGAGGGAGGATTCGAACCTCCGGCGGGAAGGGCCGCGCAATCAGTGCATGACGCCCCGAACCGCGCGGCCACTCCGCGTGGCGGAATATTTGATTTCCACGGTCGGTCGATCACTTAACAACATAAAGCAGTATCCGACGTTTGTTGGGGAGTTGATGTTACATTCCTCATCACTACTGACCGAGGCATGATTCGTTTTGTATTGGATTGTGGATGTACGTTATATGGAAATGCCTTGACATCTCTAATAAGCAGGATTGATACTCACAAGGGAACCTCCCCATCGAACCCCCCCCCCCCCCCTCAGATTTAGTTATAAGTTGGCACAGTGGATAGGCCTTGAAAAACTGAACACAGATCAATCGAGAAAACGGGAAGAAGTTGTGTGGAACTGTGAAAAAATAAGCAGAATATACAAACTGAGTAGTCCATGTGCAAGATAGGCAACATCAAGGACAATTTGAGCTCAGGAGCGCCGTGGTCCCGTGGTTAGCGTGAGCAGCTGCGGAACGAGAGGTCCTTGGTTTAAGTCCTCCCTCGAGTGAAAAGTTTTCTTTCTTTATTTTCGCAAAGTTATGCTGTCCGTCCGTTTTGCTTATTTTTTCATAGTTCCACACAACTTCTTCCTGTTTTCTCGATTGATCTGTGTTCAGTTTTTCAAGGCCTATCCACTGTGCCAACTTATAACTAAATCTGAGGGGGGTGCGATGGGGAGGTTCCCTTGTCAGCAATACCATGCCATACCCCCTCCCCCAGGATGTCCACAACTCTTTTGTGGATACGTGCGTAGCGAGCACGGGACCCCGAGCTAATGTGGCCCTCCTTCCTTTCCGGGCTGCATACCTTCCTTTTCCGAATCCTTCCCTATCCCCCATCTTCGCCCCGCCACCCCTCACCTCTGGCTCTTTCCTTCCCCTTCTCCCCCTCTGGGAGTATGGTTTGTGCCTACGTCAGGAGACAGACGCTCGTAAATGTAACACATTCTTTGCCTTCTCTGCTTGTATTTTATCCTTCCTTTGTCCTTCTCTTTTCCTTATCTCTTCTCTTTACCCTTTTCTCCGCTGCGGCGTTTGAGACCTTTCTTCTTTCCTTTCCCTTTCTTTGTTTTTCCCTTTCTCTTTCTTCCTCCCTGTGTGTGTCTGAAGGCCGACCCACGCATTTTCGTGCATAGCCGGTGACGGGGTAACGCGTAATTCCCCGCCCCGGGTAGACAGGTAGGACACGTACGTACCCCCTGGTAACGGCCAGGCTCAGGGAGGGGTGATTACCTGAGCTGATACCTTCCGAAAGTGCCGATTGGTCCCTCTGTCCGTTTGTCGGGAGGTGTGACCTGAGGTGTGAACAATCACCTAAGGCGGAAGTGCCCTCAGAGAGGGCCCCCACAAGGGAGGAGCGCGCCATCGGAGACGCCGGTAATCATGGGGGATTCTTCCGCAATGGTTTCCTCATCTTCCACTATGTCAGCTCACAAGCGTAAGTTCACTGTTCACTGTTGTTCTTTTATGGCACGCACATTGGTCGACACTTCCCCATAATGAATTGCGGGACGTGAAAGCTCTTCCCTGTGCTTGGACATTTTCCTCCCGAACGCGTCGTCGGGAGGAGGTAATTTTAACTAGACTCCGGATAGGGCACTGTCTTTTTAGCCATCGACATCTTTTAAGCGGCGATCCTCCCCCACTCTGTCCCCACTGCTCTCAGCTGTGGACGGTAAGACACCTTTTAATTGAGTGCCCCTATTTTACTCTGTTACGCGCCCGTCTACAGCTGTCGCCTGATATATCGTCCATTTTAGCAGATGACACGCGCTCGGCCAATCGCGTTCTCGAGTTTATTAGTGACAGTGAGATGACGTCAGTCATTTGAAGCTCTTTTTGGGGACAACCAACCCCTTTAGTGGATTTTTAAGCTTTACTTCTGCTTTTAGTTTCTCCAATTTTTTGAGTTTCGTTCCAATTGCTGCTCGTTTCCATTTTCGTTTTTTCCCGTTTCCTAAGTCACAGACCGGGTGCTAATGACCATAGCAGTTTTGCGCCCCAAAACAAAAAACAAAAAAAAAACAAAAAAAACGCCATACAAATCTGTCTTGACGCAATGATTTCTACGGCTGTGTATGCTCTTTTTGTGGAGGCAACGGAGATGTCCCATCGGTTACGAAGGACTTTCTTGGCTCAGAAATTCATAGCTAGGAGAGCAGCGCAAACAGTTCATCCTCTCCTTCATAATCGTAACTGCTTCATTGAGGACAATGGGTACCGTCGACAGAATCCGATGGAGTGCATCTCTACTAGTTTAAAGCTTCACACAACAAAGATAAGTGGTACCCCTTGCTCTGGAAGACTCTCTTCCTCCTGCATTTAGCTAGGAATAAAAGTACTGAATATTGGCCCAAAATTTTCTACCAGCCCAGAGGTGAGATCAATCATTCACTACTGGCGTCTCCCCTCTGACTGCATCAACGTAGCCATCATCGGTCAAAATATTTAGTGACGGCTCCAAAACAAGAGAGGACACTAGCCTAGCTTACTTCAGCGCGGATCCACTATTGTGGGCTATACCAGCATCTTCACTGTCTTTACCCTTTAGCAATTAAGGAGGCTCTTCGATATGCAGCCAGTTCGATGTCATCCTTATTGTCATGGAGTCGAGGGATGCACTGCAAGATCAAGAAACGTACCAGTGGGACTCGAACACTACCCGCCATGTGCTCGATGTAATAAGTTGATCTACTAGTGTGAAAGACATTACTTCATTTAGGAAGTTGATGGAGCACCTAGTAAAAATAAGTGTGATTGGTGGCCAGCCTTACTACACTTGCCTGCCACGTATAGATTTTGTTTTTGATGTAAAGAAACAAACCCTTAAAAAATATGTTCAAATGTATGTGAAATCTTATGGGACTTAACTGCCAAGGTCATCAGTCCCTAAGCTTAAACACTATTTAACCTAAGGAGCCGGCCGGAGTGGCCGTGCGGTTCTAGGCGCTGCAGTCTGGAGCCGTGTGACCGCTACGGTCACAGGTTCGAATACTGCCTCGGGCAGGGATGTGTGTGATGTCCTAAGGTTAGTTAGGTTTAAGTAGTTCTAAGTTCTAGGGGACTGATGACCACATCAGTTAAGTCCCATAGTGCTCAGAGCCATTTGAACCATTTTTAACCTAAGGACAAACACACACACCCATGCCCGAGGGAGGACTCGAACCTCCGCCGGGACCACCCGCACAGTCCATGACTGCAGCGCCTTAGACAGCTTTTTTTTGTTTTTTTAATCTCATTTTGTTCGCTTTTGTAGTTCCATCTGCTCGGGGCGGACGTCGTAAGACACCAGTTTAAGTTAGTTGTTGATCCATTTACTCAGTTTTTTTTATTACAGAGGGCTGCTAACCCTCTGACCGAACACGCTGAGCTACCGTGCCGGCGACTCGGCTAATTCCGCGCGGCAAACAAACCCTTCAAGAATCGTCGCAGGAATATCGGATCTCACAGCAGTCCAAATGAGTACACAGTATAGCCGACTAAAACTGGAGACCTCAACCATGTGATACTATCGTGTTCGTATTACGACAGACAACGCCGCTAGTTTCTCACGGCATTGATCAGAGCAGGAATTCCCAAACCTACGCCTGTGACGGACATGTTTTGGCAGCTGTCCACAACGGACTGCGTCAGTGTTAAGTTAGAATTATTTATTGATACCTTCAGCTGCTGACGGACGTTGATATATATATCAACGGGGACAGGTCAAAATGTGTGCCCCAACCGGGACTCGAACACGGGATCTCCTGATTACACGGCAGGCGCTGTATCCATCTGAGCCACCGAGGGCACATAGGATAGTGAGACTGCAGGGACTATCTCGCGCACGCCTCCCGCGAGACCCACATTCTCACCTTGTATGTCCACAAACTACATTCGTAGTGTCCCTACCCAACACACTCATTACTCGTGGAAGACATTCTTACCAAGCCCCGTAAGAGTTCGGGTAATATGTGTGCATCTGCACAGAAGAGGAAGGTCATGGCCGGTGTTGGTTCAAATGGCTCTGAGCACTGTGGGACTTAACATCTATGGTCATCAGTCCCCTAGAACTTAGAACTACTTAAACCTAACTAATCTAAGGCCGGTATTGCCAGAGCTATATACTGGATATGCATCAGTATTGCTCTGTTTCTGCAAGAAGCGGATATCTAGTTAAAAGTCAGACACGGATTTAGCGTGAGAAGTTGATACATGGATTGTGTTCAGTATGTGAATGTGCAACGTGTATCATGTAGTTTAACTGGTATTAATGCAATTTCCATTGCCTATGCTGTATGATACTGTATATCATATTTTTAATAACCCACATATTTGGCTAAATGATTAATAAACAAATTTCTTTAAAAAACACACTAGGATTAAAAATTATGGGCACAGCGGAAAGTTGCACATAGATTAAATAATGGTAAGACAGAGATTTCTAAACCAGATTTTTCAGTTGCAAAACATTTTTAGGAGCTGATGTGGACTCCGACTCTGGTAGTTTTGAGAGGTGGAAAATTGATGGCGACAAGAGAGGGATTGTAGAAATCCTCGGATTGCACTCGAGTTATTGCATTTACTTGACAGAAGAATAAAATATAGAAATACAGCAAATGAAGCATGAAAAGGAAAATACAGACGTCTAAAAATGAGGTGGCAGGAAGTACAAAGTAGGGAAACAAAAGTGGCTAAACTGGGTAGCAACTCGCGTGATGAGACAATGATAGGCACCACCTACAGGAATATTAAAAACACCTTTGGAGGAAAGAGAAGCACCTATATGAATATCAAAAGCTCATATAGGAACTCGTTACTGTAACGAGAGAAGCAAAGGCCGAAATGTGCAAGGAATGTGTAGAAAGCCTACAGAAAGGGAGCGAATTAGGAGCCGGTATTACGAGAAGGGACGGGGCCTTTGATGAAGATGAGGTACGATACTGCGAGAAAAACGTGGCAGAGTACTCAACAGTTACGTCGACAGAAGGCCCCTGGAGTAAATGACATTCCCGTAGAATTACTGATACCCTTCGGAGAACAAACTGTGACAAAACTATTCCGCCTAGTATGAAGATATATGGAACAGGCAAAGTACTGTCAGACTTCAAAAATAATAAAATTATTACAGTTACAAAGAAGACATGTGCTACCAGGTGTGATTGTTACTGAATTAGAACCTCATTTAAACGGGTACAATACATCTCCGGCATTGTCGTCATTTACGGGCGTCCCGCTGCATTATGAGGTAAAAGAAGATTGCATTGTACTTCTAATTTTTTTTGTTTGAAAACTAATTTACAGATTAGTTGTTTAAGTTATTCTAAATATAGGTTAAAGAAGTACTAATTACTACCTTCAGAGATTTTGTTTATTTACGGTACATGGAGCCGGCTGCAGTGGCCGAGCGGTTCTAGGGTGCTTCAGTCGCTACGGCCGCAGGTTCGAATCCTGCGTCGGGCATGGATGTGTGTGATGTCCTTAGGTTAGTTACGTTTAATTTGCTCTAAGTTCTAGGGGACTGATGACCTCAGATGTTAAGTCCCATAGTACTCAGAGCCATTTGAACCATTTTGAACGGTACATGGACAAAAATATTCTATGAGTGAGGGTGATCTGAACATTCAGATGTTCAATTGAAACTGAAGGGACACTTAAGTTTGAAATACTTTGCCGTGATCACATGGGATAACCTCATTTCCCATCAGGTACACACTTAACGGGAACATTTATTTTTTTCCAGTACATTACAGCGATACTTAAAGACATTTATCTGCATGAGAGAAGCCACCGTATCTCGCTGGGTAGTTTTCAGGATTCTTCTCCACATCTCTCCGCCTCCGCCACACACCGTCAGGTGGCTTGCGGAGTATGGATGTAGATGTAGATCTCACTAGTTGTATGAACGATATCCACAGCTGTTGGTAGGTCGGACGACGGCCATTCTTCTTAGCGAAGAATCCTTTTGATGTCTGGCTGCGAAAGAAAGCCTTTCGAATCTAACCGTTAGTGGTAGCAGAAGTATCCCCCACCACTCACTGTCAGATATCCTGTGGCGTGCTGATGTAAATTCAGAGGAGGGCAGTCTCATTTTTAATCTTATCAGTGCACTTAACTTTCAACATCCATTCTTCCGAAGACCGATGTAGTAAAAGACTGAGTGTCTTGTGCGTTTTACATTGTGTTTTATACACTCCTGGAAATGGAAAAAAGAACACATTGACACCGGTGTGTCAGACCCACCATACTTGCTCCGGACACTGCGAGAGGGCTGTACAAGCAATGATCACACGCACGGCACAGCGGACACACCAGGAACCGCGGTGTTGACCGTCGAATGGCGCTAGCTGCGCAGCATTTGTGCACCGCCGCCGTCAGTGTCAGCTTGTTTGCCGTGGCATACGGAGCTCCATCGCAGGCTTTAACACTGGTAGCATGCCGCGACAGCGTGGACGTTAACCGTATGTGCAGTTGACGGACTTTGAGCGAGGGCGTATAGTGGGCATGCGGGAGGCCGGGTGGACGTACCGCCGAATTGCTCAACACGTGGGGCGTGAGGTCTTCACAGTACATCGATGGTGTCGCCAGTGGTCGGCGGAAAGGTGCACGTGCCCGTCGACCTGGGACCGGACCGCAGCGACGCACGGATGCACGCCAAGACCGTAGGATCCTACGCAGTGCCGTAGGGGACCGCACCGCCACTTCTCACCAAATTAGGGACACTGTTGCTCCTGGGGTATCGGCGAGGACCATTCGCAACCGTCTCCATGAAGCTGGGCTACGGTCCCGCACACCGTTAGGCCGTCTTCCGCTCACGCCCCAACATCGTGCAGCCCGCCTCCAGTGGTGTCGCGACAGGCGTGAATGGAGGGACGAATGGAGACGTGTCGTCTTCAGCGATGAGAGTCGCTTCTGCCTTGGTGCCAATGATGGTCGTATGCGTGTTTGCCGCCGTGCAGGTGAGCGCCACAATCAAGACTGCATACGACCGAGGCACACAGGGCCAACACCCGGCATCATGGTGTGGGGAGCGATCTCCTACACTGGCCGTACACCACTGGTGATCGTCGAGGGGACACTGAATAGTGCACGGTACATCCAAACCGTCATCGAACCCATCGTTCTACCATTCCTAGACCGGCAAGGGAACTTGCTGTTCCAACAGGACAATGCACGTCCGCATGTATCCCGTGCCACCCAACGTGCTCTAGAAGGTGTAAGTCAACTACCCTGGCCAGCAAGATCTCCTGATCTGTCCCCCTTTGAGCATGTTTGGGACTGGATGAAGCGTCGTCTCACGCGGTCTGCACGTCCAGCACGAACGCTGGTCCAACTGAGGCGCCAGGTGGAAATGGCATGGCAAGCCGTTCCACAGGACTACATCCAGCATCTCTACGATCGTCTCCATGGGAGAATAGCAGCCTGCATTGCTGCGAAAGGTGGATATACACTGTACTAGTGCCGACATTGTGCATGCTCTGTTGCCTGTGTCTATGTGCCTGTGGTTCTGTCAGTGTGATCATGTGATGTATCTGACCCCAGGAATGTGTCAATAAAGTTTCCCCTTCCTGGGACAATGAATTCACGGTGTTCTTATTTCAATTTCCAGGAGTGTAAATGTTTGTATTCAGCGGGTGTGGTGAGAAAATGCCATGTACTGCAGGGTGGGGCAAATAAAAGTGTCTCAGAGAACAGAGTTCCTGGGTACAAAGGAGCACATAGGAGGAAAGAAAATACAGTACTAACAGTAGAGGAGATGTTGAAGGTGACCACCATTCATCTCTTGGCACGTTTAGGCCCTGGTCAGCGAGTTCCTGAAGGTGGAGCTTGACTGCTGGAAGCGCTGTTGACTCTCCTTAAATGTTCTGCTGCAGTTCTTGAAGACTTTGAGGGTTGTTGCGATATATCGTAGTCTTGAGGACTCCCCACACAAAGTAACCGCACACTGGCAGATCAGGTGGTTTTTTTTGTGGTTTTAGGGCGCTCAACTAAAAGGGACAACAATGTAAAGGACATATCAACAGGCGGTCTGGATGGGTAGCTAGAGGGCCGACCAGACTGATCTGTGCTAACAAGTCAGTCAAGCGTGAAGATTGAGTAAATGGCGTCTGAGACCAAATGTTTCTAAAACCGAGGTAAGCCTGTTCCACCTCTCTAATCGCCTTTCATCAGCAAAGAAATGTGGTGCTACAGAAGAATGCTGAAGATTAGATGGGTAGCTCACATAACTAATGAGGAAGCATTGAATAGGATTGGGGAGAAGAGAAGTTTGTGGCAGAACTTGACCAGAAGACCAAGAGATGAATACAGTAAGCAGATTCAGAAAAATGTAGGTTGCAGTAGGTACTGGGAGATGAAGAAGCTTGCACAGGATAGAGTAGCATGGAGAGCTGCATCAAACCAGTCTCAGGACTGAAGACCACAACAACAACAACACCCTGGACAGAACTTTAACATACAAAAAACACCTTTCCATCTTGGCCAAGAAGATACAAACACGAGTGAACCTTGTGAGAAAGCTGGCAGGCAGTACATGGGGAGCAACCACATCAGTCCTCCGAGGAGCATCCCTTGCACTGGTATACTCTGCAGCAGAATACTGTGCACCAGTTTGGCTCCGAAGCGCCCACGTAGCGAAAGTAGACGTCCAACAGAACTCAGTTATGAGAGTAATTAGTGGTACAGTCCGGTCTACACCTGCTTGCTGGCTACCAGTGCTTTCAAACATCTGTCCACCAGACCTCCGTCGAAAGGCTGCTCTTTACAAGGTCAGCAAGGTTCTGAAAACAACTCGATCCCTCTTCATGACGATTTGCTATCACCGGCCAGGAAACGCCTCAAATCTAGAAGACCAGCATATGAAATGGGAGCACAAATGCTATCCACATAATTCGACCAGGACGCAGAGTGGAAACGTGGGTGGCAAGCTACAAGAACCCGAAACCACGAACTCTCAGACAATCCAAATGTTCCAGTTCCAGGCTTCCACCAACTAAGGGAGGTATGGGTGCAGTTAAACAGATATAGGATTGAAGAGGGTAGGTGCAAATACAACATGCGCAAGTGGGGCTTTTCAAGTGACAATGTGTGTGACTCTGGTGACACCAAAACAATGAGCCACATTGTGAATTGTGGTGTGCGTACTGTAAGACCTTCGGTACACACACCATCAGGTTATTTGACTTGTCGCTCTAACGAAGTAGGCAAGTGTCAGCAATATGTCTCGTGGTCTTATCGTGGCGTGTTTATCTTCTGCCGTTAGGTCAGACGATAGAAATGCCACTTGCACGCTTAGAGTAGCAGATTGACGGTGACCAACTTTAATCAGAACTTCATTAATTTTCACACACATTTATTAAAATAATAAAAAGCATAGAAATTACTTAACTTGATTCTGGATGCTGTTTACAATTGACAATTTGAAGTTCCTTTGGTCTTCGTACGTTAATCTTATTCTCACATATCTCTGATACTTGACAAAGTGTCTATACATTTATCTTCATGGCTATGTACAGGAATATGATAATCTTATTAGGCGCAGACTGAAAATTGAGTATAGACTGGTACAGACTAATGTAGACTGGTACAGACAGATGCAGATAAATGCAGACTGACTAATCGGAGGTCTGTACACACATTATAATACCTCGAGCGTTCAGGTATCACTGTGCGAGTGTGATCCGTGAGGAGAAAAGGTTCTACGTTAGCAGCAATCTCATTGGCTGCGTTACATATTAATACGCGGATCGGCGGAAGCAGAATTTGGTCTGTCTCTAAGACAGCGCCATCTCGTAGTGCAGAGACGGACTAGCGCTGCGCCTGCGCTGTTGTGCTTAGCGGGGCGCGCTCTAGTGGGAAAGTTGTGTACGCGCTGACTACGCGGAACTATGTACACAACATGAATGAATGTCAAATCAGACACTTCCCTGGTGGCGTTGAGAAGCTCCATCACGCATTCCACGAGGCACTCCGCTGGATCGAGTCCATCAACATACGAGTGTAGTCTGAGCCGTTTTGTAACTTGTGTAGTGTATATAATTTCACATGTTCATTTTTACATACAGGGTGTCCCAGCTATCTTGTCCACCCAAAATATCTCTGGAACAATACCAGCTATTGGAAAACTACTTTCACCGGTATCAATTTAGGGCTGGGGCCCATGAATGTACATATTTGGAAACATTCTAAAACGAAAGCATATGTGTTTTTTAACACAAATTTATGTTTTTTTAAATGGACCTCCTATATTTTTTCTTCAGCAATCCATAGCATGACAAAGCACATACACAATGGCGTTGATTGCATCGCAAGATTCCCATTACATCCCGAGATATTAAGACGCGAAGTTGACGCTTGAAACACCCCGACATGCGCTGCTAGCGCACGTCCTGAGGCTCAGGCGTGAACCCCATGCTGCCCGTAATCGCAGCAGACCGTATTATTCGTTTCGGACCTCTTGATAAGTATGGAGGTGTGATTACACATGTCAATCACATAGCGATTACGGGCAGCATGGGGTTCACGCCTGAGCCTCGGACGTGCGCTAGCAGCGCGTGTCGGGTGTTTCAAGCGTCAACTTCGCGTCTTAATATCTCGGGATGTAATGGGAATATTGCTATGCAATCAACGCCATTGTGTATGTGCTTTGTCATGCTATGGATTGCTGAAGGAAAAAATATAGGAGGTCCATTTAAAAAAAAAAACGTAAGTAAGTGTTAAAAACACATATGCTTTCGTTTTAGAATGTTTCCAAATATGTACATTCATGGGCCCCAGCCATACATTGATACCGGTGAAAGTCGTTTTCCAGTAGCTGTTATTGTTCCAGAGATATTTTGGGTGGACAAGATAGCTGGGGGCCGGCCGAAGTGGCCGCGCGGTTCTGGCGCTGCAGCCTGGAACCGCGAGACCGCTACGGTCGCAGGTTCGAATCCTGCCTCGGGCATGGATGTGTGTGATGTCCTTAGGTTAGTTAGGTTTAACTAGTTCTAAGTTCTAGGGGACTAATGACCACAGCAGTTGAGTCCCATAGTGCTCAGAGCCATTTGAACCATTTTTTTGAAAGATAGCTGGGACACCCTGTATATTTCTTTGTTTTTCTAAATGTGTATTACTGTAATTGATACATACGATGATAATAATAATAATAATAATAATAATAATAATAATAATAATAATGATAATGATAAACCGAGCGAGGTGGCGCAGTGGTTAGACACTGGACTCGCATTCGGGAGAACGACGGTTCAATCCCGCGTCCGGCCATCCTGATTTAGGTTTACCGTGATTTTCCTAAATCGCTCCAGGCAAATGCCGGGATGGTTCCTTTCAAAGGGCACGGCCGACTTCCTTCCTCATCCTTCCCTAATCCGATGAGACCGATGACCTCGCTGTCTGGTCTCCTTCCCCGAACCAACTAACCAACCAATAATGATAATAATAATAATAATAATAATTGCGTAAATGTGCTCCAGGGTGCGGCCAGGTGTATGGGCAGTTGCTCTATCCTGTTGGAAGTAACCGTACATATTTTCCTTCTCCATTAATGCTGCCATAAATCCACGTCCAATCGCACCCACTCGTCCGGGCCACTTTTATTTGCTCCACCCTGTACTTCGGGTGAAGAGGCTGTTGTCAACAGCTGCACTTTGTTGCCTGTTGTCGATGAGTGGGAAATTCGCTTCGATGATGATTTTGTCGACTGACGCTTGCCGCAGGTGACGATAACGGGCTTCGACCTGACGAGCTACCGGCAGTGCCTGGGCAAGTGGAACTCGGCGGTGCACGTGATGCACGGCCAGTGCCGCGAGGTGGGGCCGTCGCGCTGCCTCATGGTGCCGTACGAGCAGCTGGTGCTGCACCCGCGCCAGTGGATGGCGCGCGTGCTCAAGTTCCTCGACGTGCCCTGGAACGAGTCCGTGCTGCACCACGAGGAGCTCATCAACAAGCCGGGCGGCGTCTCCCTCTCCAAGTGAGTACCACGCGGCTGCGCCGAGCTACGAGGGCAGTTCAATAAGTAATGCAACACTTTTTTTTTCTCGGCCAATTTTGGTTGAAAAAACCGGAAATTTCTTGTGGAATATTTTCAAACATTCCCGCTTCGTCTCGTATAGTTTCATTGACTTCCGACAGGTGGCACCGCTGTACGGAGCTGTTAAAATGGCGTCTGTAACGGATGTGCGTTGCAAACAACGGGCAGTGATCGAGTTTCTTTTGGCGGAAAACCAGGGCATCTCAGATATTCGTAGGCGCTTGCAGAATGTCTACGGTGATCTGGCAGTGGACAAAAGCACGGTGAGTCGTTGGGCAAAGCGTGTGTCATCATCGCCGCAAGGTCAACCGAGACTGTCTGATCTCCCGCGTGCGGGCCGGCCGTGCACAGCTGTGACTCCTGCAATGGCGGAGCGTGCGAACACACACTCGTTCGAGATGATCGACGGATAACCATCAAACAACTCAGTGCTCAACTTGACATCTCTGTTGGTAGTGCTGTCACAATTGTTCACCAGTTGGGATATTCAAAGGTTTGTTCCCGCTGGGTCCCTCGTTGTCTAACCGAACACCATAAAGAGCAAAGGAGAACCATCTGTGCGGAATTGCTTGCTCGTCATGTGGCTGAGGGTGACAATTTCTTGTCAAAGATTGTTACAGGCGATGAAACATGGGTTCATCACTTCGAACCTGAAACAAAACGGCAATCAATGGAGTGGCGCCACACCCACTCCCCTACCAAGAAAAAGTTTAAAGCCATACCCTCAGCCGCTAAAGTCATGGTTACAGTCTTCTGGGACGCTGAAGGGGTTATTCTGTTCGATGTCCTTCCCCATGGTCAAACGATCAACTCTGAAGTGTATTGTGCTACTCTTCAGAAATTGAAGAAACGACTTCAGCGTGTTCGCAGGCACAAAAATCTGAACGAACTTCTCCTTCTTCATGACAACGCCAGACCTCACACTAGTCTTCGCACCCGAGAGGAGCTCACAAAACTTCAGTGCACTGTTCTTCCTCATGCATCCTACAGCCCCGATCTCGCACCGTCGGATTTCCATATGTTTGGCCCAATGAAGGACGCAATCCGTGGGAGGCACTACGCGCATGATGAAGAAGTTATTGATGCAGTACGATGTTGGCTCCGACATCGACCAGTGGAATGGTACCGTGCAGGCATACAGGCCCTCATTTCAAGATGGCGTAAGGCCGTAGCATTGAATGGAGATTACGTTGAAAAATAGTGTTGTGTAGCTAAAAGATTGGGGAATAACCTGGTGTATTTCAATGCTGAATAAAACAACCCCTGTTTCAGAAAAAAAATGTGTTGCATTACTTATTAAACTGCCCTCGTATTTCCCACCACTATCAGCCGTTTTCGGTGCCATTCGGTTCGCGTATTGAGTGAGGGCCTGTCTCTTTACTTCTGTCTCATCTCGTTCTCGTAATCCTAGGCGAGACTGCAACGGTGGCAGCCTAATAGCCGTACACTCTTCCCTTGAGTACAGGTTCTCTGAATTTTTCCAATAAAATTTCGACAGAATGATGCCCCTCTTCCTTTCCAGAATTACCATTTTGTTTCCCGAACATCCCTGCTACACTTGCGTATGGACAGTGCCGGTCTAGCTGTGGATCTCTGAATTTGTACCAAGGCTTTTGTTGTGGGTACTTGATGGCTAGTCCAATCTCAGGAACACTGTGGTTTACGCTCATGCTCATAAATTAAGGATAATTGCAGAATGTATGCCACACAGCGTGGCACTACACCTCTTCCTCTTTCTGAGCTCAACATCTCATTCGTTATGGAGGGATGCTGACTCAGTTTTTCGGGATAGCAAATGGGAAGTTGCGGTACAGAAAATGGCCCAGAGATCACCAGTGTGTGTGTGTGTGTATGTGTATGTGTGTGTGTGTGTGTGTGTGTGTGTGTAGTGAGTGAAGTGTTATGAAACAATGTGTGTATAGTGTGTGCAGTGACTGATAGTGAGACATGAGTGAACAATGTGGCACTACATTATTTCACAAGTTATTTATAAAAAAAGTATTCTATACCAGGAGTAAACCTAATGATTGTCTCTAACTAGAAGTCTATAAATATATGTATACGAGTTACTTTATTTTAATTTGATCTAAATTTGTAAATACTTTGACATCTCTTGTTGTTGTTGTTGTGGTCTTCAGTCCTGAGACTGGTTTGATGCAGCTCTCCATGCTACCCTATCCTGTGCAAGCTTCTTCATCTCCCAGTACCTACTGCAACCTACATCCTTCTGAATCTGCTTAGTGTATTCATCTCTTGGTCTCCTCCTACGATTTTTACCCTCCACGCTGCCCTCCAATACTAAATTGGTGATCCCTTGATGCCTCAGAACATGTCCTACCAAACGATCCCTTCTTCTGGTCAAGTTGTGCCACAAACTCCTCTTCTCCCCAATCCTATTCAGTACCTCCTCATTAGTTATGCGATCTACCCATCTAATCTTCAGCATTCTTCTGTAGCACCACATTTCGAAAGCTTCTATTCTCTTCTTGTCCAAACTATTTATCGTCCATGTTTCACTTCCATACAGGGCTACACTCCATACAAATACTTTTAGAAATGACTTCCTGACACTTAAATCTATACTCGATGTTAACAAATTTCTCTTCTTCAGAAACGCTTTCCTTGCCATTGCCGGTCTACATTTTATATCCTCTCTACTTCGACCATCATCACTTATTTTGCTCCCCATACTAAATGTAGTCGGCGAAGTTCGAAGTCGATTTTCTCGAGAATTTTTGAGAGTTTAATCGGATTGCTTTGAGAGTGTGATATTTGAGTTCTCAGTTTCACGTACCGTAAGTACAAAAAATTACAAAAATCTGATTCTCCTGTGACCTCCTTGTTAATGCCAATGGCGGGATGGTTCGTTCGCAGTAGGACGCGGCTGATTTCGTGCCCCCGTGCTTTTCCAGACCGATTTTGTTCTCCGTCTCCAATGGCCTCTTAGCGGGGCTGGATTTACGTATTGGCCACGCAGGTCCGCGCACCTAGGGCGCCGGGAGGAAAATGCCCTGCCGAATTACGCCTTGGTCACCGCTCGTAATTTCCGGACAACCGGAGAGAAAAGAATTCATATACAAGTTGCTATTACTTTGACTGGCAATTATCACAGAATGTGTTAGCTGTTATTCTTTGTTGGAAAAACATGGTCTCTGTAAGACGGCGAGTTGCACGAAAAAGCTAAATGGCTCACAAAACTGGAACGAAAACGAACTATTCAACGAAAAAAGCAAGATACCTTCCAAGCTTAAACATTCGGCTAACCAGTATGGAAAATGCTCATATAGTACACAAAACAGGCGAATGTGTCCTATGCAGAATTAGGGAGTAAAATAAAGGGAACTCACTTTTGACGTTATCTTATCTGGCCAAGACATTTAAATCAAAACATTTTGACATATTCGTGCTGTTTTACTTCTTAGTATTAGTACCCACGCAATATATTTCAACGTATCAAATAAAGGACATAATAGTGATGTCATGTGTAACATAAGACATCATGTCATCCTACATGGCATTTGTAGTGTCATGCAAAATGACACAACGCGTCATTAAAGTTTAGGATGCATTCATTCCACTTAGGGATACTTCGTATTATACACGCACGTCCGGTGTGGCATACTTCCTATTTCCCGGGTTCGATTCCCGGCGGGGCCAGGGATTTGCTCTGCCTCGTGATGACTGGGTGTTGTGTGCCGTCCTTAGGTTAGTTAGGTTTAAGTAGTTCTAAGTTCTAGGGGACTGATGACCATAGATGTTAAGTCCCATAGTGCTCAGAGCCATTTGAACTATACTTCCTATTGTAGATGTATCCCACTTTCGAGAAGCACATAAACTTGTGTCTGTTTGTTCTTACAGCCCTCGCCATGAATGTAAGAGGGGATGGGTCTAAGAGAGCTTACTGCGCTGGGAAAGGAGGGTTAAATCGTAAAAAAACGCGTACATGTGAAGATATTTTGATTTAAATGCCTTTGAAACTGGCAGATAAGTCGGAAAGCTAGCTGCTTTCTTTTACATCCCTAACTCTTCCCAGGACATAATCGCCTATTTATGTCCTACGATAGCCGGCCGGGGTGGCCGAGCGGTTCTAGGCGCTTCAGTCTGGAACCGCGCGACCGCTACGGTCGCAGGTTCGAATCCTGCTTTGGGCATGGATGTGTGTGATGTCCTTAGGTTAGTTAGGTTTAAGTAGTTCTAAGTTCTAGGGGACTGATGATCTCAGCAGTTAAGTCCCGTAGTGCTCAGAGCCATTTGAACCATTTTTTGTCCTACGGTAGAAGCATTTTTCATTCCGGTTCTCAACTTTTACTCTAATACAGACGTTAGATCGCCATAGCTTGGCAACCGATATAGATCTTTGGTGATTCACGCGGCGGTTGATTCGGCATAGGATGTTTTATTGTCTTCGAAACATGTTGCTTATAGCGTGGCAATGGATAAAGCTTTCACGAAACAACAGGATCACCATTAATTACTAATATTCGTGGAAATTTTTTACAACATTTGAACCTATTCTCACAACTCTGAAACATGTAAGAGGAGCGCGTGAAAAACTCACGAACGTAGTAAAATTTTTTCAAGTGATTAGAACTTATCTTAGACGAAAGGCCGATGTATCGGTGAACCAAGTTTGGGCCATCAGTCTCGCTCCAGTCCGGAGTTATTTAAAATCTGAACGATGCACATACGAATAGTGCCTTTATGTGAGGCTTAATTCCGGCACAATTAAAACCTATTGCAAAAGAATTCAAATCTTGCTTAACATACTGTAATATAGCTACAGTAAGACAGATGTTCGAATGGCTCTATAAACAACCGCGGTTCGGGCTACACCAAAAACTTTTTACCCTTTCTTCATAGCTGTAGTAGAAACCGATCACCAAGGTACGTACCCTCACAAAACAGCGATTTGGCGCGCGCCCTTTTCAGGCATACATGTTACAGGGCTCTCTCAATGTAAGGATAGGCGTCATATGTTTCTTTCAAATACGCGCGTTCTTGTTTACATTGTTTGTAATATGGGATGTTAATTCTGTGCAGCAACATAAAAATCTGTGACAACTGAAAACACGGAAAACAAACAGGTGGTGGTGTGGTGTAGTGTGTGATGTCGGGTGGGGGGAAGGGGGGGGGGGGTCTGCGATGCCCGAAAAGCGTCTGGCCAAAACCGCCACCGGTTTTTCCTATTTTTTTCTGGTACAGTTGTCCAATTTTTTTCTTTCTCAGCCGGCAACAACGCCGCTAATGCGAAACGTTAGGTGTTAATTTTTTTTAAATTTCCTGAGTGTAAACGCGAAATTTCCGTTGCTTCAAACCAGACAGCGTTGTTGCAGCAGTGTTTGAAAATGGCGTCTGCATGTGAAGTAATTTACAAGCAGTGTGTGGTAATTGAGTTTCTCACTACAGAGAAAGAAACTGTGGTAAACATTCACGAACGTTTGTGAGAAATTATGGAACATCAGCAGTCGGCAGCTGGCGAATGCATCAGAAGGCAGTTCAGCGGAACTCCACGATTTGCAAAGAGCTGGGAGACCATCCGCGACTCTCACACATGACATTTTGCTGCGTGCGTATGTTCTCATTCGCGATGAGCGACGAGTTACGATTCGACAGGTGCCGCTACTGTCAAGCAGCAAAGGTAGCGTTGATGCAGTTATCTGCGCTCTAGGATACTCATAATTTTGTGCGGGATGGGTTCCACGTTGTCTTACTGTGGAACACAAATCTAACAGAAAAAAAACATTTGTTCTGATTTGTCGACACGTTCTGATGCTGAGTGGGAAGCCATATCTGGCCCGTACTGTGACACGTGATGAAAAAATGCAGATCTAACAATAAAAATATTTGTCCTTAGTGTTTTTGCAACGTCCATGACAATTTTTACCTTCTCATCTCGGATAGTGACAGGTGATGAAACACGTATTGAGCGGAGAAAAAAATGGCTTCGGGATCACAACAAGGACTGCTACCAAAATGATAAAGAACTGGAAGGAGATGACGTGGAAATCTACGGTCGTACATAAAACATGATTCTTTCATCTGTCTAATTTTCACTGTGTGGAATTAATAATTATTGAAGGAAAGAAGATGTCGTGCGTTACTTCCTGGGCCATCTTCGTAAATGTACATCAGCACAATATAGCTCAGGTATACATTTGTTTGTGTTTCATCAGTGTGGTTCCGTGATATCTCATGGTCTTATAGTCATTCCTTATTAGAGAAAAAAAGAAAAACAGGTACTCATGCTCATAAATTAACGATAATTGCAGTTTGTGGTGCCACACAACGTGGCGCTACACAAAACTGGCGCTAATAGCGTAGGCACTTAGGGAAGACACACGACACAGATCTGTCAGTCCATGATATTGGTGATAAGTTAAGAAAACCGTCCCGAAACATATGTGCTACAAAACGCCACTGTTTCCTGCGCGTGTATCCCGACATCAGTATGGGATATAAACGCCATGCACACGTACACAGGCCGCACAACTGGTTGGCATACTCTGGATGAGGTGGTCGAGCAGCTGCTGGGGTATAGCCTCCCATTCTCACACCAGTGCCTGTCGGAGCTCCTGAAGTGTCCTAGGGGTTAGAAGACGTGCAGCAATACGTCGACAGAGAGCATCCCAGACGTGCTCGATGGGGTTTAGGTCTGGAGAACAGGCAGGCCACTCCATTCACCTGATATCTTCTCTTTCAAGGTAATCTTCCACGATGGCAGCTAGGTGGGGCCGTGCGTCATCACCCATCAGGAGGAAGGTGGGACCCATTGCACCCCTGAAAAGGTGGACATACTGGTGCAAAATGACGTCCCGGTACACCTGACCTATTAAAATTCCTCTGTCAAAGACATGCAGGGGTGTACGTGCACCAATCATGATCCCACGCCACACCATCAAACCACAACCTCCATACAGGTCCCTTTCAAGGACATTAAGGGGTTGGTATCTGGTTCTTGGTTCACGCCAGATGCAAACCCGGTGAGAATCACTGTTCAGACTATACCTGCACTCGTCCGTGACCATAACCTGGGACGACTGTTCCAGTGACCATGTACTGTGTTCTTGACACCAGGCTTTACGGGCTCTCCTGTGACCAGGGGTCAGTGGAATGCACCTTTCAGGCCTCCGTGCGAATAAACCATGTCTGTCCAGTCGCCTGTAGACTGTGAGTCTGGAGACAACTGTTCCATTGCCCGCGGTTAGGTCCCAAGCAAGGCTACCTGCAGTACTCCGTGGCCGTCTGCGGGCATTGATGGTGAGATATCGGTCTTCTTGTAGTGTTATACACTGTGGACGTCCCGTACTGTAGCGCCTGGACACATTTCCTCTCTGCTGGAATCGTTGCCACAATCTTGAGATCACATTTTGTGGCGCGAGGAGGGCTCGTGCTGCGACCTGTTGTGTTTGACCAGCCTCTAGTCGCCTTAGTATTCCACCCCTCATAACGTCATCTTTGAGCCATTTTCAACACACAGTCGCCATTAGCACGTCTGAAAACGTCTGGACACTTACTTGTTTCACAGTACTCTGACATGCACCAACACACCTTCGCGTATGTGGACCATGCATCAGCATTATCTTTAATTTTTGAGCATGAGTGTAGCCCACTCGAACTTCGGAAATAGTGCGGTACGAGGCTCTCGAGGTTGGTAAATTGAAGGGTGGCTGTCGAAATCCACAAGGGCTATTGTACACCGCCGGCGCCTGCTGGTCTCGGAAGTTTAAAGCAGACAACTGTTAGAGCGTAGTATTGCGAGATAGAACCGTATTTTGCCTCGTCGGATGCAACATCGGAATTTAGTAATGACAGAATACCTCCTCTACGACCATGTCCATATTCTACATTGTAAGCGGCAGACTACCGTAAGGTGTGTGGTGCACCGTACTTGTGATACTGTTATCACTTCGCCATTTCCTGTTCTGTTCGGGAATTGGGCAAGAGGAGAAAGTCGATCTGCAAGGCTCTGTGAGAGCTTCCCTCTGATTTTCCCATCGTGGTCATTTTCGAGATGTACGTGGGAGATGGTATTGTGTTGGCAGAAGAGCCAACACCGTATAGCTAGAGGAGGCCGAAATGCACGCGTTAAACTCACGCAGACTGGCGTGAGGTCTGGAACATTACAATGTAATGAATATAGCAAATAAAGTACGTAGTTGATATAATACTTAACTTTATTCCATAACTGGTGAACATCGGTCTGACGGTACAGGCTTTATAAGATAACCAGCAAAACATAAATGGCGCCTTGCTAGGTCGTAGCAAATGACGTAGCTGAAGGCTATGCTAACTATCGTCTCGGCAAATGAGAGCGTATTTGTCAGTGTAGCTTCGCTAGCAAAGTCGGCTGTACAACTGGGGCGAGTGCTAGGAAGTGTGTCTAGACCTGCCGTGTGGCGGCGCTCGGTCTGCAATCACTGACAGTGGCGACACGCGGGTCCGACGTATACTAGCGGACCGCGGCCGATTTAAAGGCTACCACCTAGCAAGTGTGGTGTCTGGCGGTGACACCACAGATAGTAATACGTTGCCTCGCTCCTCTTGCCAATTCACGACATCGCAGTGTTGACTGTAATCCTCTCACAGATGCTCAACGCCTCCCTTATAACGTCAGCCTCTGCAGTTTGATGATCATTTCCATGACCTCTCGCGATCGTTGTGAGGCAAAGTCTTCTTCTCTTTGGGATCCTGTCTGTCTCTCCCATTAAAACTGGCTGGGTAGGATCCCTGATAGACGTGCACGCTGAAAATTCGTCCATCCAAATTTGTAAGCTACCTTTTTGTTACCTGAATTATTTTTACTTGAGATTTCTTTTAATGTAGTATGGTGATGGTATGACGTGAATTCTATGTAGGCACTGAATTTCGGTGCAGCATTGTTCGTTACGAAGTGTGTCTTGTTGCTTTTGCCGGAGGAATTACGTTTAATATCCCACTTCTCAGCGTACCTTACGTTTTTTCTGCTTTTTTTTTGTCATCAGTCTACTGACTGGTTTGATGCGGCCCGCCACGAATTCCTTTCCTGTGCTAACTTCTTCATCTCAGAGTAGCACTTGCAACCTACGTCCTCAATTATTTGCTTGACGTATTCCAATCTCTGTCTTCCTCTACAGTTTTTGCCCTCTACAGGTCCCTCTAGTACCACGGAAGTCATTCCCTCATGTCTTAGCAGATGTCCTATCATCTTGTCCCTTCTCCTTATCAGTGTTTTCCACATATTCCTTTCCTCTCCGATTCTGCGTAGAACCTCCTCATTCCTTACCTTATCAGTCCACCTAATTTTCAACATTCGTCTATAGCACCACATCTCAAACGCTTCGATTCTCTTCTGTTCCGGTTTTCCCACAGTCCATGTTTCACTACCATACAATGCTGTACTCCTGACGTACATCCTCAGAAATTTCTTCCTCAAATTAAGGCCGGTATTTGATATCAGTAGACTTCTCTTGGCCAGAAATGCCTTTTTTGCCATAGCGAGTCTGCTTTTGATGTCCTCCTTGCTCCGTCCGTCATTGGTTATTTTACTGCCTAGGTAGCAGAATTCCTTAACTTCATTGACTTCGTGACCATCTATCCTCATGTTAAGTTCCTCGCCGTTCTCATTTCTACTACTTCTCATTACCTTCGTCTTTCTCCGATTTAAACCACACTGTGTACTCATTAGACTGTTCATTCCGTTCAGCAGATCATTTAATTCTTCTTCACTTTCACTCAGGACTGCAATGTCATCAGCGAATCGTATCATTGATATCCTTTCACCTTGTATTTTAAATCCATTCCTGAACCTTTCTTTTATTTCCATCATTGCTTCCTCGATGTACAGATTGAAGAGTAGGGGCGAAAGGCTACAGCCTTGTCTTACACCCTTCTTAATACGAACACTTCGTTCTTGATCGTCCACTCTTATTATTCCCTCTTGGTTGTTGTACATATTGTATATGACCCGTCTCTCCCTATAGCTTACCCCTACTTTTTTAGAATCTCGAACAGCTTGCACCATTTTATATTGTCGAACGCTTTTTCCAGGTCCACAAATCCTATGAAAGTGTCTTGATTTTTCTTTAGCCTTGCTTCCACTATTAGCCGTAACGTCAGAATTGCCTCTCTCGTCCCTTTACTTTTCCTAAAGCCAAACAGATCGTCACCTAGCGCATTCTCAATTTTCTTTTCCATTCTTCTGTATATTATTCTTGTAAGCAGCTTCGATGCATGAGCTGTTAAGCTGATTGTGCGATAATTCTCGCACTTGTCAGCTCTTGCCGTCTTCGGAATTGTGTGGATGATGCTTTTCCGAAAGTCCGATGGTATATGGCCAGACTCATATATTCTACACACCAACGTGAGTAGTCGTTTTGTTGCCACTTCCCCCAATGATTTTATAAATTCTGATGGAATGTTATCTAACCCTTCTGCCTTATTTGATCGTAAGTCCTCCAAAGCTCTTTTAAATTCCGATTCTAATACTGGATCCCCTATCTCTTCGAAATCGACTCCTGTTTCTTCTTCCATCACATCAGACAAATCTTCACCCTCATAGAGGCTTTCAATGTATTCTTTCCACCTATCTGCTCTCTCCTCTGCATTTAACAGTGGAATTCCCGTTGCCTCTTAATGTTACCACCGTTGCTTTTAATGTCACCAAAGGTTGTTTTGACTTTCCTGTATGCTGAGTCTGTCCATTCGACAATCATATCTTTTTCGATGTCTTCACATTTTTCTTGCAGCCATTTCGTCTTAGCTTCCCTGCACTTCCTATTTATTTGATTCCTCCGCGACTTGTACGAGGGCTGTTCAGAAAGTAAGCTCCGATTGATCGCGAAATGGGAACCACAGTGAAAATTAGAAATGTTTTATTTTTAACAGTTAGCTACACCATCCAGCTACTTCTCTACGTAGTTGCCGTTCTGACTAAGACATTTGTCGTAGCGTTGTACCAACTTTCCAATACCCTCATCATAAAAGACAGCCGCCAGTGCTTTCCGCCAATTCTCTACGCTGGCCTACAGCTCGTTTTCTGTGCCAAACTGTTCTCTTCATAGCCAGCGGTTCATGTGAGCAGAAATGAAACGCAGGGGGAGTCAATTTCGGGCTGTATTGTGGGTAGTCAAACATTTCCATTTGGAAACGATGCAGGAGCATCATCATTGCCCCTTCAGAATGCGGCTGAGAATATTGCCTTGTAGAAGAAACTGCACGACAGTTATGTAATGTTGGCTGTATAGCTTCAGGCGAAATTTCTCACCAGGTCCTCGTACTTGGCGGGAGACACTATTCTCTAGACAACTTTACGCGATCACTGTGAGCTCAGAAATGAGAGGAGTGACGTGATGCTATCTAGGGTCATACTAGAGACGCTGCCCAACACATCTGTGCAAAGCTTTATCGGATTATCATAGTCGTTTCCATTTCGCGATCAATCGGAGCTTACTTTCTGAACAGCCCTCGTATTTCTTTATTCCTGATTTTCCCGGAACATGTTCGTACTTCCTCCTTTCACCAATCAACTGAAGTATTTCTTCTGTTACCCATAGTTTCTTCGCAGCTACCTTCTTTGTACCTATGTTTTCCTTCCCAACTTCTGTGATGGCCCTTTTTAGAGATGTCCATTCCTCTTCAACTGTACTGCCTACTGCGCTATTCCTTATTGCTGTATCTATAGCGTTAGAGAACTTCAAACGTATCTCGTCATTCCTTAGTACTTCCGTATCCCACTTCTTTGCGTATTGATTCTTCCTGACTAATGTCTTGAACTTGAGCCTACTCTTCATCACTACTATATTGTGATCTGAGTCTATATATGCTCCAGGGTACGCCTTACAATCCAGTATCTGATTTCGGAATCTCTATCTGAACCTGATGTAATCTAATTGAAATCTTCCCGTATCTCCTGGCCTTTTCCAAGTATACCTCCTCCTCTTGTGTTTCTTGAACAGGGTATTCGCTATTACTAGCTGAAACTTGCTACAGAACTCAATTAGTCTTTCTCCTCTTTCATTCCTTGTCCCAAGCCCACATTCTCCTGTAACCTTTTCTTCTACTCCTTCCCCTACAACTGCATTCCAGTCGCCCATGACTATTAGATTTTCGTCCCCCTTTACATACTGCATTACCCTTTCAATATCCTCATACACTTTCTCTATCTGTTCATCTTCAGCTTGCGACGTCGGCATGTATACCTGAACTATCGTTGTCGGTGTTGGTCTGCTGTCGATTCTGATTAGAACAACCCGGTCACTGAACTGTTCACAGTAACACACCCTCTGCCTACCATCTGACCAGAAATCCTTGTCTTCCTTCCACTTCACTTCACTGACCCCTACTATATCTAGATTGAGCCTTTGCATTTCCCTTTTCAGATTTTCTAGTTTCCCTACCACGTTCAAGCTTCTGACATTCCACGCCCCGACTCGTAGAACGTTATCCTTTCGTTGATTATTCAATCTTTTTCTCATGGTAACCTCCCCCTTGGCAGTCCCCTCCCGGAGACCCGAATGGGGGACTATTCCGGAATATTTTGCCAATGGAGAGAGCATCATGACACTTCTTCAATTACAGGCCACATGTCCTGTGGATACACGTTACGTGTCTTTTTCTGCTAATACCACAATTTCTGCGTGCTTGTTTCTTTGTGATGAGGCAATGGATCAGTGTGATTTCTACGCACACTTTGTGTGTATTGACGGAAGACGAGTAAAGTAATATCGTGGAACGTATTACGAAAAGAACTCAGACTTAAGTGATTTCCCCAGTCACCAATTCGATTGTAGAAAGACGGAAATGGGAAGTGTTACCCCATGAGGTTCTTGAGCATGCTATCAGATTGGTAGTACACTGGTTCCATGCCTATGGAACATATTGTTCCATTCTTATGCGAGCTTAGTTTCACTATATTCAATACAGAAAACAGCCATTCTTGCAGACGACAAATGGTGTGAATATGTTGTATATCTAACGTTACTGCGATTTCTCAGATAGAAGTCACTACACAGCATACATAGAGGATGTGCACGTGTACCTTATTGATGCCTTTCGGAGTTTGAGAGGAAGACCTCATCATTGGCGTAAGCATGACACTGATTGGTCTCGCAGACAGTTGCGTGTAGTGCAGTGGCTCCAGAGTGAATGGAGGCGGGATGGGCTCAGAACGGGTCCTTCCAGAAGGACTGCACAGCGACAACATTGCAGGATTGTTAGACTGGATCTGGCGAACTCAGGAATGACAACAGCTGAAATCTGCGCGCAGATCTCAGGCAGAGTGACATCACGAACTGCCGAGAACATGTTACTGGGATCTGGATTGAGGTGTAGACTTGTCATGCATCGCTTAAGGCTGAAACCATACTGCAGACAAAGAGACTTGAATGGTCTAGTGTCAAACTCGCAGAATGAGTAGTATAACGTGGTGTTCAGCAACGAGTCTCAGATCTGTTTATAGCTGTGAAATCGACGCCAATGTACCGGTATACGATCAGCTGAAAGGGCGCAGAAAGCAGCCAAACTCGAGACGCATACCGGTCTAACTCCTCGGGCCCAAAAATTGGGGAGCTATTGATTGTCACAACTGGATTGATTTGGTGATTGTGGAAGGGAGGCGCTCGACACTAAGTGGGAAGAAAGGGAAAGTCTGATGTCGTACCCTCCATGGTAATTTCCAAGAATGATTGCCTATCGAAGTTGCGGGGTCCAAACGGCACATATCGAACGTGCGATTGTAAATCGATCATGCGACTCTCGTCGCGGGCGTTATGAGTATGTTTACGGTGGTCACTACAGCAACGACAAAAGAACAGTATTAAAAAATACTTGAAATTACGAAGGAGACGACTTACGTTACTCGTCGTCATGTGGAAGTCCATGTGATGTGTACGCTACAGGGACAATTTCCTTTTTGCCATAGCCTGAGTAAACTCTGGCAATATCACGCAAGAATAGCGGCAGAGTGTCACATGCGTTAACTTTTCCCTGGAATCGCAAGTTGTGGAAATAGAGATACTGAAACAAGTACAGTTCGTCTCTTTGTCCTGGACGCCCTTTTCTTTTAATGGAAGGTTTCACAGATTTCCACAGCCGCTCGATATTCTGCGTGTGCACACTGAGGTCATCCTAAGACACGAACTCTACAGAGGTGTTGACGAACTCGTGGTCGAATCTTTCAGCTTTCGGAGTCTTGTAGACTGAAACCCGTCTGTAATGACTTTAATACCAGGCATTCTGAAGTGCTTTATCAGACCCACTAAAATGGCCTTGTCTCGGGATAATACTCCCACAACGAAACACTTCCGGGACTCTCTTTCTATTCCACCGAATACCCAAATATGATCTATTTCACTATTTGAAGGTTGTCGTCTCTGGTTCTTCCTTCTAGCTTTATGAGATTCGCCCACTTCCACAACTTTACTCGCTCCACCAATTGGTACACTGTCGATTCTCACTACCACACAACAGACTTCTCTGCAAAACCCGAAATAGTCACACACGGTATTAGCAGATAACTCAGTTTCCGATGCTGTTGCTTGCAACGTGTAGTCTCGAATCCAGCAAGATAGAAGACTTACGCTGGTCTGGGTGGATAATTAGGAAGAGTCTAACCACGTATTCTTCCTGAAACTCCTTCATTTTTCGCACTTTCCTCAATGAAATTGAAATGGTATTTCACCATCGAAACTCCTCTTACGAAGTTTTACACACTTCGCACCACCATAATCCATACAGTCCCTCCTTTTGCCGTCCACTAGTGCTCCATATTTGCGACAAAAAGTCAAACAATTTTCCACGCTGGATAAGCATGGAATTAGATTTTTCCATGTGAGAGAATCCGCAGAAGAAACGTCAGGAACACCAGACATCACACTCACTATCGACGGAAATCGTCTGGGTTTCCCAAGGGCGGGGGAATGTAATTTAGAGCAACTAAAGGAACGACCGAAGACAGATAAAAATGACGATTTGGAAGGTAGGAGACGAGCTACTGGCAGAAGTAAAGCTGTGAGACCGGGCGTGAGTCGTGCTTCGGTAGCTCAGATGGTAGAGCACTTGCCCGCGAAAGGCAAAGGTCCCGAGTTCGAGTCTCGGTCGGGCACACAGTTTTAATCTGCCAGGAAGTTTCAGTGCCGGTCTAGCTGTGGGTCTCTGAATTTGTACCATGGCTTTTGTTGTGGGTACTTGATGACTAGTCCCGAGTTCGAGTCTCGGTCGGGCGCACAGTTTTAATCTGCCAGGAAGTTTCACGATCACAAATAATTGATCGTAACGCCCGCCACGAGACTCGCATGATCGATTTACAGTCGCACGTTCGATATGTATCGTTTGAACCCCGCGACTTCGATAGACAATCATTGTTGTAAATGACTCGCATGATCGATTTACAGTCGCACGTTCGGTATGTGTCGTTTGAACCCCGCGACTTCGATAGGCAATCATTGTTGTAAATTACCTCCTTCATAATCAGGTTACCATATGGCACATTCCAGTAGCGTAATACGAGGCTGCATACTTCACTACACAGCGCAAACGCCTTCAGGAATGTACGGATCCATAACAGTCTTGCCCCGTCTCCTGATTTTCCTATGCAACTTTCCAACCGTAGAGCATTGTGTGTGTGTGTGTGTGTGTGTGTGTGTGTGTGTGTGTGTGTGTGTGATGCGATGGGAATAGGTATGCCTTCACACAAGCCTCCAGGCATAAATCTTCATGAAACGACACTGCATGTGTTTCATGCATGGAATAAATTTCTTAAGATGAAATTGTTTGCATGCCATAACAAATACCGGTTGGTTGTAATTAAATTGCAGGTACTCATGGAGGTCTAGTGTGGTCCGTATTTATCTGATGGTAGCGAAACTTGATGAGATTTTTTAATGCGTCAATGCGGAACCGACTTATGCTGGAAAACAAGTTAGTTCCCGTTGTGGCGAGCAGGTGCAGATCTGACGCTGTATGCTACACTCTTGGAAATTGAAATAAGAACACCGTGAATTCATTGTCCCAGGAAGGGGAAACTTTGACACATTCCTGGGGTCAGATACATCACATGATCACACTGACAGAACCACAGGCACATAGACACAGGCAACAGAGCATGCACAATGTCGGCACTAGTACAGTGTATATCCACCTTTCGCAGCAATGCAGGCTGCTATTCTCCCATGGAGACGATCGTAGAGATGCTGGATGTAGTCCTGTGGAACGGCTTGCCATGCCATTTCCACCTGGCGCCTCAGTTGGACCAGCGTTCGTGCTGGACGTGCAGACCGCGTGAGACGACGCTTCATCCAGTCCCAAACATGCTCAATGGGGGACAGATCCGGAGATCTTGCTGGCCAGGCTAGTTGACTTACACCTTCTAGAGCACGTTGGGTGGCACGGGATACATGCGGACGTGCATTGTCCTGTTGGAACAGCAAGTTCCCTTGCCGGTCTAGGAATGGTAGAACGATGGGTTCGATGACGGTTTGGATGTACCGTGCACTATTCAGTGTCCCCTCGACGATCACCAGTGGTGTACAGCCAGTGTAGGAGATCGCTCCCCACACCATGATGCCGGGTGTTGGCCCTGTGTGCCTCGGTCGTATGCAGTCCTGATTGTGGCGCTCACCTGCACGGCGCCAAACACGCATACGACCAGCATTGGCACCAAGGCAGAAGCGACTCTCATCGCTGAAGACGACACGTCTCCATTCGTCCCTCCATTCACGCCTGTCGCGACACCACTGGAGGCGGGCTGCACGATGTTGGGGCGTGAGCGGAAGACGGCCTAACGGTGTGCGGGACCGTAGCCCAGCTTCATGGAGACAGTTGCGAATGGTCCTCGCCGATACCCCAGGAGCAACAGTGTCCCTAATTTGCTGGGAAGTGGCGGTGCGGTCCCCTACGGCACTGCGTAGGATCCTACGGTCTTGGCGTGCATCCGTGCGTCGCTGCGGTCCGGTCCCAGGTCGACGGGCACGTGCACCTTCCGCCGACCACTGGCGACAACATCGATGTACTGTGGAGACCTCACGCCCCACGTGTTGAGCAATTCGGCGGTACGTCCACCCGGCCTCCGCGTGCCCACTATACGCCCTCGTTCAAAGTCCGTCAACTGCACATACGGTTCACGTCCACGCTGTCGCGGCATGCTACCAGTGTTAAAGACTGCGATGGAGCTCCGTATGCCACGGCAAACTGGCTGACACTGACGGCGGCGGTGCACAAATGCTGCGCAGCTAGCGCCATTCGACGGCCAACACCGCGGTTCCTGGTGTGTCCGCTGTGCCGTGCGTGTGATCATTGCTTGTACAGCCGTCTCGCAGTGTCCGGAGCAAGTATGGTGGGTCTGACACACCGGTGTCAATGTGTTCTTTTTTCCATTTCCAGGAGTGTATTATGCCTGTCTCACTTGTTTCACATTTTCTAACCACGCTCCATTGCTAATCAATTACATATGCAATCATTTCTATACGTCTTTCTTGCATTCACAGCGCCAGATTTGCACCTGTTGGCCAAATTTTTTTCCCATCCTAAATGGATACTGCCATGCGATAACTACAGCCCACACTTCACCTCTCCCTATAAGGAGCTTCAGTTTAATTCTAACCAACCGGTATAAGGTTGCAGTCTTATCCGTGTGGGTCACACATCACACTAATGTTGAAGATACACATCAGCACTTGTTGTATGGTGAACATTCTAACAACCCTACCGCAACAAAGGTCAAAATTAAATAATGATTGTGGTGTTGCTCACGCTGCTAAATACTGCATTTTCGGGCAATAACATAGTTATTATGTGGCAGGTGTTATTAGAGCACAGTTAATAAAGTCATTTCATGTCATAATGAATAAACTAGGCACTCATCTTTTCGTGTTTCCCACGCTAGTCTCGTTGTAAAATCATGGCTCCTTCGTCGAAAATCTAGGTGGTGGTGATTCCAAGCTCGGACGCAAAGAGGCCTAGGTTTTATTCTGCTATATTCAAAAGTTTTATAGATGTGTTTCACAAACCATTCTTGAAGATTACACTTTTGCAGGACAATGGTGATGTAAAAAAAGTAATCAGCACTCCGAATTTAAGTTACACTTCCGTTTTATTGCTTTTGTTGCAATATCACGTAACACACAAAACATCACTTCACAATACAAAACATATTTGAAAACATCTTCCTCACTGTTAAAGTTCACATTTTATAAGCTCACTACAATGTACTTCTTTCCAACATGACGTCCAAGACTTGACTTTTCAGTCTCTAACTCTAACTAACTAATAATCGGTTACGCGCCCAAAAATGAGAGTTACAAGTACATCAAAGGTCATAGTGACAAAAGAAAGAATACACATAAAAATAATATCATTGCAACATAAACATATCGATGTATCAAAGTATCTCTAGATTAATGAAATCAAATGTAAATGTTGTCTCAGAAACATGTTAACTACTTTACAGAAACACAGTAGAATATTGCTGGTATCGAGAGGTTCAGGTGAGCTTCCGTAATTGTTACGTAATTCAAGTACCATTACAATATCTCCACAAATTTTGATAAATATCGGACTGGCGCTGCATGGTGTATCATTTTCCATTTCCGTAAGTGTATTTTGAGGGTACAAACTGTCCCAACGCTGCTTAGGTTGCCTCAAATGGATCGTAACGGATTCGCGAGTAATTACTTCCTTCACCCCTCTCCCTGGCCCCCTGGTGATTGACGTGTGACTGAAAACTCGGTGCGCTGTGCGGGCAGAATTTTTTTCCCTCCGCGGCCGCCGGCTGCATTCCACCTGTTGCAGGGCTGCCCTGCTGCAATGCTCCCGCGATGGCCACCGGGCACTGGCGCAGCCGCTCCTCTTTTGTTTCTTCTTTTCTCTCGGCTGACAGCTCCCCGCAGTGACAGACGTCGCGGCGCAGGCATCGCGTTTCGCGCAACCTGATTCTGCCAACCCTCCCTCCATGTATTTCGCAACCTGGCAGCGAACGTTGTCCACGTGGAACCATCTCTTAAATATGCATTTCCTTCTCGTAATAGCAGCCTTAGGTTCACAGCTGTTTCTCATTTGTGTACCCGTAAATAACTTTTCATGTAATACACATGTAGCAGAATTATTTCTTATTGCGTGAGGCACAGGTATTACAGTCAGCAGACATACAACTAAAGATAAAATAGCAAATAATTACTTAAAGTCGAGTGGTTTTCTGCACATCATCTACCCTCCAGTGACAAAAACTGTTGTGTCTTCAATTCTGCGCACCGAAATGTGCAACAGGTATCGTAAATCTAACGCATAGGCAGGAATTAAGTAGTAAGGCAGAACCTTAAGAACTATGTTTGTGGATATTGATGAGAATTTAAAGTGTAAAAACATTTAGAGCTTAGTAAACAATTAAAATGAACGATTGTTGCACTACATATTGCGGCAGGTCATGAGAAACAAAACAGCAAGTTAAGACTCTTCTATTTTAATTGACTAATAATATAGGAAATAAAATTCAGAATCCAACAAAGCAGAAAAGTATTAGGGTGTATGAATTTTTTCTGGTGGGACAAAAGCATCTGTAACAACTGAACGAAAAGAGCTGGTAGGCCGATGGTTGAATTTGTTCTATGCTCTGAATCAGAAATACGGACTTTAAATGCTGATCTGAAAAGAAGAATAACAACTGTGGAAATGCATTATTTACGAAGGAGTGCCAGAATATCAAGACTCGAAAAGAAAATTAATGATGAAGTGAGAGCGCGAATGAAGGTAGATGAAACACTGATAGAATGAAACAAAATCTCTAAACTGATATGGACATTTGTTGAGAATGCCAGATCTTCGATGACCAAAGATAATTTTTTAATGGAAACCACCTGGCAGACGTAAACGAGGAAGACCACAGCGTTCTTGGAATGACCACATCAGAGGAATAATGGAGCATCCCGGGACACATAAGGAGGAGACACCGAATAGAGGTGCTTGGCAGAAGATAACAGGAATACAACAAAATGTTGCTATTAATTGATCTCTGGATTAATTAATCCTGTAATAATAATGAAATTATATTCTGCATATAATTTTACACGAACGTGTATGTGGTGTTCATCCATGTTCCTCTTTTAGATAAAAACTGGTGTTGTGTTTTTACAACAGCATCACAGTGCATGTATTCTCACGTACATGTTGGTGCACACAATCTACCAGAGTTCAGAAGTACGTAGCAATGACTACCATTAATCAATACTGGAAGAAAACTTGTTCTTCATTACGCTTTATAAAAAATAACTCAAAACATAGTGAATAATGGTGCTGCCAAAATCTAGTGATACGAAGTAACTGACAGATAGCGAAGTTAAATTACGAAATAATTTTATTTAGAAACTTGCTGAGTATTTAATTCAAAAGTATTTTACTCCTACTTTGATTACCGAACTAAATATTCATTTCCTATATGTAAACTCATCTCCAAAAGGTCGCAATGCAATCATATTTGAATACAGATAAAATTAAGACCTTTAAATCCACTCGTTCCATGTTATTACGATATATTGTGACTGACACACGCGTCATGTGACTGACTATCTGACAAACTCGTGATCATCGAGTCAAATTCTTAACGAATTTGTAGCAAGAGAAGATGATAGTGTTGTATACAGTTTCCAAAAGACAGATTAAGAAAAAAATTGATATTTCGAATAGTTGCGCCTCGAATGTAGCAAAAGTGTAGCAAACATGTCAGTGTGTAAGTAATAAATAGTCACATACAATGAATTGACATTCCAAGTTAAAACTCATCTGAAATGAATCAAATTGATATACCTGGTGGTGAGGCGGAAGTAGTGTCCACGCGAAAAAGTATTTCTCTGGGACGTTATACAACATGTAAACTGAAGTAATAGTGATTATGACTACCATACGACGCGATAACCATTCCTATTGCTAAGCTGCTGGTAGCGCGGCAATGATTTTCGAAAGGTGGGCTGTCGAAAGCGATGGGGCATTGTGTGTAGGTTCCATTTCGAAGACTGACGTAGCTGTCGCTGGCTTAGGTGTTCAATCGCGAGACGAACCAGGAGATACTAGTTCATTGGTATTTCGAAAAGGTTCTTAAATCAGTTATCCTAGAGACCGATGCAGTCGCAGTTGTAGTTAGAATCTTCGCCATCCCGTCCATATACATTGCCTCATCCGAAGGTATCCCGGGCAGACCTGTTTGGTGGGAGAAAACCGGTTGTGACTCCTCGGCAAATCAAAACACGTCTGCTGTCACTTAGCAGACTACACGGGCGCTATTCCGCGAAGAGAGTGCTCTTCCATTGAGCGCCAGTCGTGTGTGCCTGCTGGTGCATCCGCTACTGTACACGGGTGGTTGGTTGCTGTACATGTACAGGATGGACCGCAAATAGTGCGGAAATGGAAAGTACTATTGATGTGCGATTTCACAGATTGGACTGTGTGGTGTCACCGCCAGACACCACACTTGCTAGGTGGTAGTTTTAAATCGGCCGCGGTCCGTTAGTACATGTCGGACCCGCGTGTCGCCACTGTCAGTAATTGCAGACCGAGCGCCACCACACGGCAGGTCTAGAGAGACGTACTAGGACGCGTCCCAGTTGTACGACGACTTTGCTAGCGACTACACTGACGAAGCCTTTCTCTCATTTGCCGAGAGACAGTTAGAATAGCCTTCAGCTAAGTCCATGGCTACGACCTAGCAAGGCGCCATTAACCATTTCAAGAGAGATTCACACTTGTATCATCAAGAATGCTGTATATAAATGATGGATTAAAGTTAAGTATTCCAGCAGCTACGTACTTTTCCTTATAGCATTTATTACGTATGCTGTTTCAGACTTAAGCAAGCCTGCGTGAATTAAACGCGTGCCTTTCGGTTACCCGTCACTGTGGACTGGCTGTCTTGTCAGTCCACTACAGACTGATAGTCATAGGCTCGTATTTTTAGCCAATTAATAGACTGTAATAATACTTAGAAAGTGTATTTTTGTAACAAACGAAAGATAGGTTAATTTAGAATGTCACTGGTGTTCGCTGCAGGACTATAGTGCGAGACGTTTACGAGCTATTGTGTTCTGCAAAGTTTCCACACGTACACGTGTTTGTGCCATTCGACCTGCGTAGTTGCTAGGTACGATGTTGTTATGCCTGCTTACAGTGTGCTTGCGCATTTCTTGAGTGCAGTGCGACTTGCTAGTCCGTACGTTGTGAGTGGACGGTGGGATTTACCAATCGGGAAAAAGCCGACAAGTTCATGGTGTATGGATAGTGTAGTTGTAGGATGCAGTTGGTTCTTGTACGGCCTATGCGGCAAGATACCCCACGTCTACAACCTGGGCAGTTATTTATCAATCTCTACAACCAGTTACTTGAAGGTGGTAGTGTAATATCTGGAGAACGTAACAGAAGGAAAGAAGTGACGACATAAGCGGGGGAAATTAATGTTATTGCTGCTGTTGCAGTTGATTCGCACGTTCGTTGCCACACAATCGGACGAGGAAGCGGCATGAGGCAGGCAAGTGCCTTACACATTCTCCATCGACATAGGTTCCATCCTTAACTCATCTCTCTCTATCAAGAGCTGCCCGCATCTCGTGGTCGTGCGGTAGCGTTCTCGCTTCCCACGCCCGGGTTCCCGGGTTCGATTCCCGGCGGGGTCAAGGATTTTCTCTGCCTCGTGATGGCTGGGTGTTGTGTGCTGTCCTTAGGTTAGTTAGGTTTAAGTAGTTCTAAGTTCTAGGGAACTGATGACCATAGATGTTAAGTCCCATAGTGCTCAGAGCCATTTGAACCATTTTTATCAAGAGTTACATGGAAATAATTATGATAAGCCTATTAATTTCTGTGCATGGGCATTAAGACAGATATATCTTGTCTTGTTTAGTGATGAAGCCACATTTACCAATCATGGCAAGGTAAAGCGCTTGTTCTGTTAACATTCCCTGTCGGTTTCATCAGGTGAAACGACAGTGTCCATGCAGTGTAAACGGGTGGTGTGGGATTGTGGACCACCAGCTCTTAGATCCATTTTTCATAGACGGAATACTGAACACGATCAAGTATCGCAGCCTCCTAAGAGACCATCTTTCACAGACACTGGAAGGAACCTCTGGTACCACCGTGATGGCTGTCCAGTCCATAGTGCAGGAAGTACTGAAGCATATCTTCAAGAATTCCTTCCAAATTGTTGGATTCGATGCAGAGGACCTGTACCACGGCGCCGGATATGACGCCTGTAGCCTTTTTTTTGTGTTCGGAAAGCTGAAAGACATTGTCTAGAAGAACATACCAACTACAGCCGAGATGACGTGCCAGCTCGGACATCTCCGCTCAAATGCTAGGACGTGTGTTGCAGTCGTTCCACAGTAGACAGGAAGCGTGTATTGCCGCTGCCGGTGATCATTTTGAGCACACCTTGTGACGGTCAACTATCTCGTTACTACGATGACGTTGGAAGCTGAAGAAGTCAATTAAAATTTGTGCTGCGGGCGGCACTTGAACCTTTTTTTTTTGTAACCATATATATTTATTTAAAAAAGACATTTTATTCTATTAATCTATTATATTCCTAGTGATGGTTAATATTACTGTCATTTTATATGTTTTCGTTTTTATATTTTCCTTTTTCGTTTTTCTCTTATTGTTTGTTCCTTAAACCCTTTTACATGGCCTTTTGTCGTCTTTTTTTTTTTGAGGGGGGTAGACATTGCAGGACAGGCATAACAGTTTATATTTGGCACCGATGCATTGATTTTGAGTTTATGTTTCTGTATGTGATGCACTTGTAATGCCACAGGCACGTTGTGTATTCTGGTTTGATCTCCTCCTCTAGTTACACTGTTAAGTGGAGCAGTATGAAGGAAACGTCACCATGATAGGTGGAGCAGAAGTGGAAGAAACTTTTCTTTTTACATATACTACAGAATATACCTAAATTGAAGAAGAGAGAAAATCATTTAAAAAATATCTAATAATAATAATAATAATAATAATGAGTAGTTGGCACTTTCCACTAAGCAGCACTTTGTGTCACTGATTTCACTAAGAAGAAACACTTTATACTACTATACTTCACTATTTGATGCGAGAAGAGAAAGCACTTTATCTTGTTGTCTTCTTGCTTACTAAACAAATATGCTGACCATTACACCACCGCACCATTATGATCAATAGAGCTGCCCGAACTACCCAGGTCAAATGCCCTCCCCAACACAAACTCCAATTCACTTCTCCCCTTATATTGTCACTATTACCAGGGCTCTCCTACATTGGGGTAGCACCCCAGCAGTGGACGCAGTGGGGAAGTGCTGTACTGCATGTGATCGTATAGATCTTAAATAATTTCTCCTGAGACATTTAAGTCTCTAATTTATCTACGATAACGTTTTCTTAATCTCATTTTGTTCGCTTTTGTTCGTTGCATCTGCTCGGGGCGGACGTCGTAAGAAATCCGTTTAGGTCCGTTGTTAATCGATTAACTCAGTTTTTTTTAATTACAGAGGGCAGCTAACCCTCTGACCGAACACGCTGAGCTACCGTGCCGGCGTTTTGGAAGCTGAAGAAGTGAATTAAAAATTGTGCTGCGACCGGGACTCGAACCCGGGTCTTCTTGCTTGCTAGGCAGATATGTTGACCATTACACCTCCGCAGCATTACTGGTCAGAACCCACGTAACTAGTGTATGCAGCCAACTAGTGTATGTCGTTCTTTAGTGGGTACTACTAGAGATATTGAAGTAGTGTCGGTGTGGGAACGTTTCAAAATACAATATCTCGTAAATGAGTCGCTCTGTAATCCTGCAGCAAACACCACTGACATTCTAATTTACACTACTTTTAGTCTGATAATTCCAATAGCCATTATTCCATTTAAAAAAGTGTATATATGCACAAAAAATAAACTTTCTAAGTGTTGTTACAATCTGGTGATCGGCTTACTGTGAGTGCCGCTGACTGAGACGCCCTCCTAAACACGCAGGACAGGATAGGTAATTTAATTTGTGGAAAGGGGCCAAAATAAGCGGCTGTCAGTTACACTCGAACATACAACCTTTTATTTGGGCAAATATTAAAAGAGAAAAAAAAGCTTTAGTCTTGGAACTTAATTAGTGGCTGAATGCGCCGTACAATCTCATACCTTAAGGGCAAGACCACTTTAATTTAAAAACGGCTGAAAGCCAATAACTTAAAGCTCAACCAAAATCAGAAATTTAAAAGGCAAAGCCTTATCTTAAAACAGTTCCTTAATTAGGCTGAAGGTCCAAAGAATCTGACATTTTAAGAGCAAAGCAACTTAAATTCAAAATCGGCCGAAGGCCCAATACTTAATACTCAATAACATTAATTTTAAGAAAAGTGCCAAAGGCTTTACGTAAAAAAATTCTCAAATTAGTCTGAAGGCCCAAACCGTCTGACGCCTTAAGGGCAAAACAACCTTAGTCTACAAATCGGCTAGAAGCGATACAAGTACAAACAACAAGAACAAATAAGAAAAGGCAGTACACCCAATGGCGCTCAGAAGTTTCCGAGGGTCGGCTGGAATTCAGAAACTAACGCTCGCTTAGGTGAGACAGGCAGTCGGCCCAACCATTGTCGATCCGACGACAACCCAACCGACAGACAGTCAACGGACCCACCAACAAGATAACCTCCGCTTCAGCCAACCAGCACACAACGGGGACTACATTGGAACAACGTATAAGGAGGTATTGGCGCCCACAACCAATTATACATTGAGATGTCAAACTACACACTGTGCTGGACAGCGACATGACGATGAAGAAAATACACTGCTTGAATTTACGTCAGCAGCGAGGGCAGGTAACCGGAACGTGAATGGCCACAAGGCAGAAGATTCCGCTGGTGCACTTCAATTCAAAATAACCAAGTACAGTTAAACTCCACCGGAGGGTGACTAAAATTTGTCAACTTGAAAACATACGTTGTTGCTCACGGGAAAATCACGACAGGCGGCAACGAACTTCAAACAGCACAATGTGAACAGTCATTGCTTACTGATAGATTAAGTCAAAACTCAACTTCCATGTCCAGAGTCGGTGAGCCACAAACCCCGCAGCAATGGGAACAGCAGCACACACTCTGACACCGCTTCCAGGCCTCCAGCTGGCCCGGCCAAACTACGCGCCGCTGGGATTACCTCGCTGCTCCACGCCAACCGACCGATTCCCGCACACAGCCCAGCCGGAAACTATGAGCGCCAGGCCAAAAATGGGTGAAAATCGATACACACCACTGCTGCCACCTGCGGAGAGATAGGATAAAAGCATAATCGCGATAACTTCGGGAGACGTGACACAGAATAGCAACCAAGGTTTAATCCAACGCAAAGCATGAGCCAGCCACGGCTCACTGACTATTACCAATTCATTCTGTGAAACTACACATCAATAGCACTTCCCATTTCCGGAATACAGGGTGTGGTAGATAAGTAATGAGACTCAGTCTAGAAAAACAAATTTATTGATCCAATTTGTACAAAACTTTAATATTCTTCAAAGTACTCGCCTTGGGCGTCGACACAACGTTGCCAGCGCGTTTTACAAGCTTCATAGGCCCCACTGTAGTCCGTTTGAGTTATCCCAGTTAGTGCCTTCGTGACAGCACGTTGGATGTTCGGAATATCGTCGAAACGATGACCCTTCAGGCATCTTTTGACCTTCGGAAATAGGAAGAAATCAGGAGGACCCAAGTCAGGGCTGTATGGTGGCTGTGGCAAAACTTCAACTCCAATTCGGGTCAAGTAGGAGGTCACGAGGAACGCTGTGTGCGCCGGAGCGTTGTCGTGGTGGAGACGCCAGCGTTGAGCAAGGTCCTGTCGCTTCCGTTTGACGGCTCTGTGCAATCGCTGAAGGACTTCTTTGTAGAATTCGGCATTGACAGTCTTCCCCTGAGGGACAAACTCTTTGTGAATTAACCCCCGCTTGTCGAAAAACACAATCAGCATTGTCTTGATGCGGGACTTTGAAATTCTTGCTTTCTTCGGCTGCGGGGATGCCGGTGTATGCCACTCTGAGCTCTGGGCTTTCGTCTCCGGGTCGTACTGGAATGTCCACGATTCGTCGCCTGTTCCTACGTTGTCTAAAAAGTGTGGATTATTTTCCAAATCATTCAACATCTCACGGCAAACGTCCACTCGTTGTTGCTTTTGTTCGGCGGTGAGCACTCGGGGAACCAATTTTGCGCAAACTTTCCTCATCATCAAATCTTGCGTAACAATTTGGTGAACCGTAAATTTATTCACGGAGACCTCATCGGCGATCATTTTGAGACTTAAACGACGGTCGGAGTCCAGGAGTTCTTTCACTTTGGCCACCGTTTCATCCACACGACTCGTTGAAGGGCGTCCAGATCGTTCCATGTCTTCAACGGATTCCCTCCCGTTTTTAAATTCATTAAACCACCGGAACACTTGAGCTCTTGATAGGGAGTCTTCTTTGTAGGCCTCCGTAATCATAGCAAAAGTTTCCGAAGCAGTTTTGCCCAACCGAAAGCAAAATTTGACTGCATACCGCTGTTCTATCGAGCGATCCATCTTCAGCGTTTTCACAAGTGTCACGGGCACACAAACAACGTAATACGCGAAGCTAGACCCTCACTGCACCAGAGCTCCGACGCGACTGCGAACCGGTTCTATTGTTAGCTCAGATCCCCCACCACGTGACGTACAGGTGGAGACCGCCCTGCGAGCGACTGGGGCGCCGCGCGGCGGCCAGTCTCATTACTTATCTACCACACCCTGTATTTGCAGTGCAAGTTTTAGGTGGTTCACCCTGTATCGCACCTCCGTGTCCACAGTTCGCTGTGATACCACAGTAAATTTCATAGTGCGTGTAACAACAAAGAGTGTTCTGTGATGCGCAACGTAGCCCGTAGCCGATTTTACGTGACTTGTGTGGTTATCGAACTCGTTGTTCCACAGTCTACGAATGTTTTAAAAATTTGTTACTCATGTCCCATTACCCTGTACCGTCACCCTCTCCCTTCTTCGGGTCGATGTTTTCCACGTATTCCTTTTGACGCCGACTCTGCGTAGAGTCTCCTCATTCCTTGTCAGTCGAATGGCCGGCACATGGAAGATGGGTGAGGTTGCGATGATGACAGACCCCTCGGCCAACGATTCATCGTGCCTTTCTTCACTGCTAGATCTTCGTAGACATTTTTCAAGCGGCAGTGAATACCTGCGATGCTCTGGTTTGCTTGAAACGTACCTCCGTTACAGACGCTATTTCGAAGGCTACGTTTAGCGCCGCCGCTTATCGTAACTTTGTGAAACTATAGGGCCTGGAGCAAGAAAGTTGCACGATTTTCCACAGCAAATTCCGCATTTTTTCAATCGAAATTGTCTTGAAGAAAGATGTGTTGCTTTACTTACTTAACGGCCGTCGTACATTGATTACCTTTCTTGCCTTGTAGCTGAAGCCTACTTTTTTGGAGAAAATTTTTTTGCGTTGACAAATTCTGTGGAAGTATCTTGATTCACACTACTGGCCATTAAAATTGCATCACCACGAAGATGACGTGCTACAGACGTGAAATTTAACCGACAAGAAGCCGATGCTGTGATATGCAAATGATGAGCTTTTCAGAGCATTCACACAAGGTTGAAGCCGGTGGCGACACCTACAACGTGCTGACATGAGGAAAGTTTCCAACCGATTTCTCATACACAAACAGCAGTTGACCGGCTTTGCCTGGTGAAACGTTGTTGTGGTGCCTCGTGTAAAGGAGGAGAAATGCGTACCATCACGTTTCCGACTTTGATAAAGGTCGGATTGTAGCCTATCGCGATTGCGGTTTGTCGTATCGCGACATTGCTGCTCGCGTTGGTCGATATCCAATGACTGTTAGCAGAATATGGAATCAGTGGGTTCAGGAGGGTAATACGGAACGCCGTGCTGGACCCAACGGCCTCGTACCACAAGCAGTCACGATGACAGGCATCTTATCCGCATCGCTCTAACGGATCGTGCAGGCACGTCTCGATCCCTGAGTCAACAGATGGGGACGTTAGCAAGGCAACAACCATCTGCACGAACAGTTCGACGACGTTTGCGGCAGCATGAACTATCAGCTCGGAGATCATGGCTGCGGTTACCCTTGACGCTGCATCACAGACAGGAGCGCCTGCGATGATGTACTCAATGACGAATATGGGTGCACGAATGGCAAAACGTCATTTTTTTCGGATGAATCCAGGTTCTGTTTACAGCATCATGATGGTCGCATCCGTGTTTGGCGACATCGCGGTGAACGCACATTGGAAGCGTGTATTCGTCATCGCCATACTGGCGTATCAACCGCCCATTGGTTACACGTCTCGGTCACCTCTTGTTCGCATTGACGGCACTTTGAACAGTGGACGTTACATTTCAGATGTGTTACGACCCGTGGCTCTACCCTTCATTCGATCCCTGCGAAACCCTACATTTCAGCAGGATAATGCACGACCGCATGTTGCAGGTCATGTGCGGGCCTTTCTAGATACAGAAAATGTTCGACTGCTGCCCTGGCCAGCACATTCTCCAAATCTCTCACCAACTGAAAACGTCTGGTCAGTGGTGGCCGAGCAACTGACTCGTCACAATACGGCAGTCAGTACTCAAGATGTACTGTGGTATCGTGTTGAAGCTGCTGTACCTGTACACGCCATCCAAGCTCTGTTTGACTCAATGCCCAGGCGTATCAAGGCCGTTATTACGGCCAGAGGTGGTTGTTCTGGATACTGATTTCTCAGGATCTATGCACCCAAATTGCGTGAAAATGTCAGTTCTAGTATGACATATTTGTGCAATGAATACCCGTTTATCATCTGCATTTATTCTTGGTGTAGCAATTTTAATGGCCAGTAGTGTAGTCCGTGGCCGTTTTTGCGTGAATTGTGCGGTTATCGAAGTCATTGTTGCACAGTCTACAAATGTTTTAAACATTTATTACTTATGTCCCATTACCCTACCCCATCAGCCTCTGCCTTTTTCTAGTCAGTGTTTTCCACGTATTCCATTTGACGCCGATTCTGAAAAGAGCCTCCTCATTCCTTGTCAATCGGCCGTCCGGCACATGGGAGATGGGTGAGGTTGCGATGATGACAGACTCCTCGGCCAACGACGCACCGTACTTTTTTTCACTGCTAGATCTTCGTAGGACACTGTTCAAGCGCCTGTGAATACCTGCGATGCTCTGGTTTTGGACCAAGCGAAGCTCAGTGACAGCTTTCTGCTTGGAACGTACCTCCGTTACAGACGCCATTTGTTAGGCTTCGTTTAGGGCTGCTGCTTATCGGAACTTCGTGAAACTGAAGTCCTGGAGCGGGAGTGTCGCCCGATTTCTCACAGCAAATTCCACATTTTTTCATTTGAAATTGTCTGAGAAAACCTGTGTTGCTTTACTTACTTGACGCCCGTCATATATTGATTACCTCTCTTCCCATGTAGCTCAAGCCTATTTTTTCGACAACTTTTCTTTTCGTTGAGAAATTCTATGAAAGAATCTTGATTTATCTAATGTCTTGCTTCTATTATGAAGTGCAACGTCAGATGACCTGTCTGATGTCTTTATCTCTTCGAAGACAAATTGATAGCTGAAACTTCCTGGCAGATTAAAACTGTGTGCCGGACCGAGACTCGAACTCGGGACCTTTGCCTTTCGCGAGCAAGTGCTCCACCAAAACTGTGAGGTCGGGGCGTGAGCCGTGCTTGGGTAGCTCAGTTGGTAGAGCACTTGCCTGTGAAAGGCAAAGGTCCCGAGTTCGAGCCGGCTGGGGTGCCCGAGCGGATCTAGGCGCTACAGTCTGGAACCGAATGACTGCTACGGTCGCAGGTTCGAATCCTTCCTCGGGTATGGATGTGTGTGATGTTCTTAGGTTAGTTAGGTTTAAGTGGTTCTACGTTCTAGGGGACTGATGACCTCAGAAGTTAAGTCCCGTAGTGTTCAGTGGCATTTGAACCAGTCCGAGTTCGAGTCTCGGTCCGGCGCGTAGCTTTCATCAGCCAGGAAGTTTCATATCAGCGCACACTCCGCTGCAGAGTGAAAATCTCATTCTGGAAATTGACAGTTACTTAAGAAATACTCAGTTTTCCTTTCGATACATGCCAGAATTTGAACTTAACGTAGGTGTTCCTTACAAGTGCTTCAGTGACTGCATCTGCTGACGTGTCCTGCCCATGTTTTTCACGTGTCTGTGCGTGCAGGGTGGAGCGGTCGTCTGACCAGGTGATCAAGCCGGTGAACCTGGAGGCGCTGACCAAGTGGGTGGGCCAGATCCCGGAGGACGTGGTGCGCGACATGGCGGAGATCGCGCCCATGCTGTCGGTGCTGGGCTACGACCCGTACGCCAACCCGCCCGCCTACGGCAGCCCCGACGCCGCCGTCGCCGACAACACGAACCGCATCCGCGCCGACGGCCGGCTCTGGGAGGACCGGGCGCGCTCGCTGCTCAGCCCGCAGCGCTCCTTCCACGCCCCCGCAGACGTGGACGACGCGGGGCCCGCCCCCGCCGCAGCCGCCTCCGAGCCGCCCCCGGCGCCCGCCGCCCCCGCGCCGGCGCCCGCGCGGGCTTCGTGATGAACGCCGGTCGCTCGGCACCGGACAGCCCGGCCTACCTCTCACAGATCTCTCAGCTCGTGTGCGTCAGTGGAAAGCTCTTCCAGAAGACCGAAATGAAGTTGTGTCGCCCCAGTTGTAGCCGTGTTCTATACGCCACCCATCACAAGTCTTCGGAAGTTCCCTCGAACGTGGACGAAACGCGGGGCTGTGCTCTGTGAATGAGACGAAGCTATCTGCTGTTTTTCTGCACGTGCCAAGAGGTGTGCGTACGGCAAGTCTTTGAGACTTCTCGTACCCGTGACACTTTGACAGTCGACATCTTTTCGTTTATTTGGATTTAGTTTCAAACGTAACGTTATAGTTGCAAGCATTAACTGGTTTGTTTCGTTTTGTTCATGACTAGAAATACTAGAAATAGTCTCTGTATAACATACATGTCACAATTTGTTTGTTTGACTGATTTAGTTGGTATCTGTGTAAGCTCGTTGAAGAAAGAAAGAAAGAAAGACTTTCTTTTGTGTTGCGCCAGGCGAAGAATAAATTTAGCTTTAACTGTGTTGAATACTGCATTTTTTTTTATTTGTAATGGACACGAAACTTCGTGTTCGATATGAGCAGAATCAAATGACAGTCTGGAGTTGTCTTTGTAAATAAATAAAAATTGTGTGTCTATGAATACCTGTTTCTACTCGTTTTCCAACAGAAGATAAGCCCATCTCAGAACAGAAAAATAGGATGTCAAAAATTTTGTGTCTTATTCCTCGGCAGTAACAAAGCAACTAAGTATGGCCGCGCGGGATTAGCCGAGCGGTCTGGGGCGCTGCAGTCATGGACTGTGCGGCTGGTCCCGGCGGAGGTTCGAGTCCTCCCTCGGGCATGGGTGTGTGTGCTTGTCCTTAGGATAATTTAGGTTAAGTAGTGTGTAAGCGTAGGGAATAATGACCTTAGCAGTTAAATATCATAAGATTTCATACGCATTTGAACATCTTTTTGAACTAAATATGATTTTTTTTTTCATTCAATTTTATTCGAAGACAAAACCGACTCGAGTCTCTACGTTTCTTGGAGATTTAGCTCAACATAACCTTCGTAAATGCTGTCGTACTGGTAAAGTGTTGGAACACCGATTTTAGTTTCAAGAAATCGATATCTTCATTCACGTTGTCATAAAAGAGACATTGACATTCTGAGGATGCACACAGAATGACGTTACGACACTATCTCCCGAGGAAACATATATGGTACTTTCTAAATGTTTACACTATCACCCACAAATTTCACTGGAGTCAGGGATCGGAGAGACGCTGCATGTCGCGTGCGTCGTGGAGAATCGCCCCGACAATAAAACTGAGTCTCTGTCAGTCCATAATGGCCAGGGAACATCGGCTGGTACGTACTTTTCAGGTCAATAAACTTTACCAACAGCCGTATACTTTAGGTTATCTTTATTTTACTTCGCCGGCCGCGGTGGTCTAGCGGTTCTGGCGCTGCAGTCCGGAACCGCGGGACTGCTACGGTCGCAGGTTCGAATCCTGCCTCGGGCATGGGTGTGTGTGATGTCCTTAGGTTAGTTAGGTTTAAGTAGTTCTAAGTTCTAGGGAACTTATGACCTAAGATGTTGAGTCCCATAGTGCTCAGAGCCATTTTTTTATTTTACTTCTAACGCAAGTTATTGTCTGTTCTACAAGATTATGGAATAGGCGGCAAACTTTTGCAAGCAATTAAAGGTCTTTACATGGATAGTCAGGCAGCAGTTAGAGTTGACGGTAAATTGAGTTCATGGTTCAGAGTAGTTTCAGGGGTAAGACAAGGCTGCAACCTGTCTCCACTGTTGTTCATGTTATTTATGGATCATATGTTGAAAACAATAGACTGGCTGGGTGAGATTAAGATATGTGAACACAAAATAAGCAGTCTTGCATAAGCGGATGACTTAGTTGTGATGGCAGATTCGATTGAAAGTTTGCAAAGTAATATTTCAGAGCTAGATCAGAAATGTAAGGACTATGGTATGAAGATTAGCATCTCCAAAACGAAAGTAATGTCAGTGGGAAAGAAATATAAACGGATTGAGTGCCAAATAGGAGGAACAAAGTTAGAACAGGTGGACGGTTTCAAGTACTTAGGATGCATATTCTCACAGGATGGCAACATAGTGAAAGAACTGGAAGCGAGGTGTAGCAAAGCTAATGCAGTGAGCGCTCAGCTACGATCTACTCTCTTCTGCAAGAAGGAAGTCAGTACCAAGACTAAGTTATCTGTGCACCGTTCAATCTTTCGACCAACTTTGTTGTATGGGAGCGAAAGCTGGGTGGATTCAGGTTACCTTATCAACACGGTTGAGGTTACGGATATGAAAGTAGCTAGGATGATTGCAGGTACTAGTAGATGGGAACAGTGGCAGGAGGGTGTCCACAATGAGGAAATCAAAGAAAAACTGGGAATGAACTCTATAGATGTAGCAGTCAGGGCGAACAGGCTTAGATGGTGGGGTCATGTTACACGCATGGGAGAAGCAAGGTTACCCAAGAGACTCATGGATTCAGCAGTAGAGGGTAGGAGGAGTCGGGGCAGACCGAGGAGAAGGTACCTGGATTCGGTTAAGAATGATTTTGAAGTAATAGGTTTAACATCAGAAGAGGCACCAATGTTAGCACTGAATAGGGGATCATGGAGGAACTGTATAAGGGGAGCTATGCTCCAGACTGAACGCTGAAAGGCATAATCAGTCTTAAATGATGATGATGATGATGATGATCTAACGCAACCAGTTTCGGCAAATCATTTTGCGATCTTCACGCCCCCATACGCTTTTTTCGAATCAACGAGATTATTCAGTTTTATGGCGCTTGACGATAAGCTCGTTGATTCGAAAAAAGCGTAGGGGGGCCTGAAGATGGCAAAATGAATTGCCGAAACCGGTTGAGTTCGAAATAAAATAAAATAACGTAAAGTATACGCCTGTTGGTAAAGTTTATTGAATTGAAAATGATAAAACTGTTTTCTCATAAAAACACCAAATCGTTTGAACAGTGTTTGCGATTTATAACGTTGTGAATGGCTATAAAGGGTCCATTTCCAGCACTTTGTAACGACATTTAGTGACAAAACTGGCGTCATTCATTACTTATGGGAACCGACAGTTCATTCAAGTTCTCAAACATTTTTGGTCACAGGTGAGTACTGACATGGTGGGGTAGCACTTGGGGTCGCATATCTACCGATGTTACCATTAGCTGGTAACCTATGTAAATTAATGAGCCCGCAGTACACTAGCTTTAATAAAGGCGCGATAGAGTGGGCGCTAGCCACCAAGTACAGACGGTTCAAAGTCGGCATCATTCAGAACACTTCGTGTCGACTGATCTGTGTTTGAGATTGCTGCCACCCTCATCGACCCCAAAGTTGTGAGGGTGTAATTACCTGCCGAAGCGTTATTACACAGAAGAGCAAAATAAACACATACACCTGCCTAATATCATGTAGGGTCCCAGCAAGCACGCAGAAGTGCTGCAACATGACATGGCATGGACTCGACTGATGTCTGAAAAAGTGGTGGAGCGAACTGACACCATGAATCCTGCAGGAACGTCCATAAATCCGTAAAAGTACGAGGGGGTGGAGATCTCTTCTGCACAGCACGTTGCATGGCAGGCAAGAGAGAAACGTGAAAATTAGATGGGAGAGCAGATGATTGGGTTATGACACACGTGGCTCAATATGTGATTGCAACCACTGGAACTTTTCACGACAAGCCTAGGTTCTATCGTTGAAAAGTGCCTCACTAGGATTCTCTAAAGATTCATTCCAGGCACAGCTCTCAATAGTCCCCCACAAGTTTTGAATTCCAACTGTAACACGAGTCTGCTGGAGCTCTAACTCGAAATTATTGCGTGTGACTGTGGATGACTGGAAAAAGACGAAAGAGGTTTCCTGTGAACAGTCTTATGATAATTCCACTCAGCTCGTCAAAGATTTTGTGAATGACGTGAACAAATCTGAATTTACATTTTTGGCAGTAGTATTTTATGACGTATTTTGTTTGACGCGCATACTCAAAATGGCTGAAATGGCTCTGAGCACTATGGGACTTAACATCTTAGGTCATCAGTCCGCTAGAACTTAGAACTACGTAAACCTAACTAACCTAAGGACATCACACACATCCATGCCCGAGGCAGGATTCGAACCTGCGACCTTAGCAGTCGCGCGGTTCCTGATTAAAGCGCCTAGAACCGCTCGGCCACCATGGCCGGCTATGAAGCGCGTACTGTTCGGTGTCATGAAGAACAGATCATTGGACATTAACAACTGCATATGTAAGGTAAAGATTGAGTGTGGTATGATAAGTACCAAGAGGTACGAACAGTATTTTACAGTTGCGTTGTCTTTCAAAAGGCCAGAAAAGTGGCAGATATGTGCCAGGAAGTGTTCTAATGTAATGAGCCTAGTATTACGAAATATTGGATCACATTTTGAAGAAAATGGATGAAACATTTTGGGAATGTGAAAAAAATCAAGTTTGTTTGCCTTATCGATACGACAAAATTTGAGGAATACCATACGTGTTTTTATTATAATGCACGGGAAAACTTGCAAAATTTCTTTGGGCCTGTATTCCCCAAGAAACAACGCTTTGAGAAACGAACTCTGTATTTTGTATGCCCATGAGAAGTACAAAAAGAGTTCCACCGGGAAAATGTTAAAAATACTTCATGAGGATAAGACTGTTTTTACAGATATCGTATATACCAGGGGTGGCCAACGTAAAACCCTTAATAGAGCATTCCATCAAGCGTCTTTCGAATCATGTCCAATTACAGCAGGAATAACTGACTGATTCAACTTTTCTTAGATTTTCGCCTATTCCTGATCCAAAAAGAAATCACTATGTTGGATTTATTTTGAAAAGAGCGCGCCATCTTGAAGGAAATATAGTTCGCCTTGGCGATATGCAACCAACAATTAGCAGAAGTACGGACTGCGCAACCGGATATGTTTGTTGCGACGTGCTGGCGAAACGAGTGCCAGACATAGTCAATACATTCCGTATTTAATTTTATTGTAAACGTGCAACTCTATCGGCCGTAAAGTTGTGGCCCTTCACGTACGTATGCGGTGCACATTTGATCGTGGTAAACCTATCATCACTTTAGGTAAGTAAAGCCAGACTTTATCTTTCTGCAATTAATCTATGATGCTAGTCTTTAATTTTAGTGCATGTATTTTATTTACTTATCGTGACCGGATACACCAATAGACATTAGCAACAGCTTCTGCCTCAGTACCTCCCATGTGGCAGTTGGGCGTCCTACTACAGAACCACATAGCCCATCAAAACACAGTCATCTTGCTTTGCGGTCTTAAAGAACGTCGGCCAACCAAAAAGTAGATTTTGCAGGGAATTGTTGAGAGCTACATTGAAATACATTAGGTAACTGATATTTGATTCTGAACATCACGTACCATATATACAAAAAATTACAAAACTCCGATTACTGTGTGGTCTCTTTGTCAGTTTCCAACTTGTGATAAAAAAATGTCTGATTCAGTTCAAGACATAAGCTTAGTATGACGTCAGTTAGTAAACAAATATGACTTAAGAAGAGGAAAGTTACAGAGGAGATGAGAACTTTTCAAGACAAGTGGACTGTAAACTATTATTTTGTGGAATATAAAACAAAACTCATATGTCTGATATGCAATGAATCTATCTCTGTTCCAAAAGAATATAACAGCAAACGGCATTACGAAACTAAACGCACATTTATGTTTGATAAGTGCAAGGAACAGTTTTGACAAGACCCGGTAAACGACTTAAAAGGAAATTTTGTGCCCACCAGCAGACAGTTTCAAGGACGAATTCAGTGTCAACATGCTATGTGAAAGCGAGTTATGAAGCAGCTCTGATTCCGCGTAAAAGGTCAAAGCCATATTCAGATGAAGAAATGGTTACGGAATGCTTAGAGACCGTCGTCGAAACTGTGCGCCCAGAAAGGAAAAAGGAGTTCTCAGAAATAAGCCTGTCTCGTTAAACTATTACTACACGTGTGGATGACACTGGAAGACAAATTGAAGATTATTTTAAAAATCGTGCTTCAGAGTTTATATTTTACTAACTTCGGATGAATGCACAAATATGTCGGATACCGCCAAAGTGGTGATTTATGACAGAGGTATTGATGCACATTTTAATGAAACAGGAGAATTAGCGGCATTGTACCCACTTCAGGATAACAAGAAGTCACGAGATTTGTTGGAAGCGGTTATATCGACATTAAGTCGCCTCTCGTTAAAATTTAAGAATCTATCGCGGCTAACAACGGATGGTGCTCCAGCAATGGCTGGAAAACACGAAGGTTTAGTTCAGTTAATTAATAACGAGGCCAGCAAAATTGGCAATACGGCGATACTAAACTTTCATTGCATTAGCTATCAAGAGAATTATTGTGCCAAGTCCCATGTCAAAAGAGTGAACTTTATTAAGTGGAAAGGACTGATCACCGTCAGTTCTAAGTATTTCTAAAATCTCTGGATTCAGAGCATGATAACATTTCGTATTATGCAGAAGTAAAGTGGCTAAACCGTGCGAAAATGTTGAAATGTGTGTCTGATTGCAAGAAATGCAGTCATTCTTTGAAAGCAAGTAAAAGAAACTCCCAGAGTTCTAAGATAAAGAATGCCTTTCTGACTTCGCGTTCTTGGCTGGCATAACCAGTCACCTAAGTGATGTTGACTCCAAGGACAAGATCAGCTGATTAATGTCATGCATGATCTTATTTTGACATTCCAAATTAAGCTTGGGGTTTGGGAACAACAGTTACGAACAAAACACTTCACACATTTTCCTACACTGTCAAAGCAAATAGACACCACAGGCAGCGATTAAATACGCTTTGTGATATCTGACTTGAAATATAAGTTCGAAAACCGAATCCAAGATTTTAAGAAAAATAGTCTGGCGTAGTAAATACAGAAAAAAAGCATTCTCCATAGACATGTGTTCACTACCGGGATATTTACAAACTGAATGCTGCGAAATGCAATATGATGCACAGTTAAAAGAGAAATTTAATCAGGTTGGTTTGGAAGAGTTCTGTAAAACATATTTGTACAAGAAGAAATATCAAGCGTTTCACAAACATGCTTTAAAAATTATTTCATTATTTGGAAATACTTATGTGTGTCAACTGATGAATTACATCCAGTCACAAATGAGACTATGAATTATTGATGTTCACCTGGAATACTCTTTGCATGTAGCAACAACTTCAGTCGACATCAACATTGGTACGGTATCAACTCTGCTAACTCCCTTGCACAACTACAGAAAACCTTGATAAGTGCACAGCAAAGAAGAACAGCTATGCTAAACACCCATATTTTGTTTTGAATAACAGTGTTCCGCTAAGTGAAATTCAGCATCACATAATTACAAAATAAAAGTATTCAAAACTGTATTACGAACTTTATTCCTTGACAATTACAACCAACTTTACAAAAATCACTTCTAAAAATATGACTCTGCCACGAAATCAGGTAACGAAGTGGTAAAGGAGTCTGAGTCCAGGTCATGTGAGCAGGTAACTTTGCTTAAACCAAGTGACCCAAACCAATAAAGGAAAAACCGTGCTAAATATCTGCCTTTATCAAACTCATGATGAATTAAGTCAACCGCTGGCCCCCTGACCCCTCCCTACCACCGTGACACCCTAACACCTTTCAACCTCCCAGGCCCATCAATGCCCTGACTGTGCCGGCACCCCCAACGCGCCAACCCCCGATGCCACGACCACGCCATTGCCCCCTCCTCCCCCGCCCCCCCCCCTCTTGCCATGACGCCCAGGCCATCCCGACTGCTCTGACCACCCTGAACCAACTGACATCCAGATGTCGCTCCCCCCCCCCCACAACATGACGCCCCAACCCCCTGATGACCTGACTACACCAATCCTTCCGACCCCCCTTGGCCCCCAGACCACACCAACCCCTCAATTGCCCCAAAACCCCGACTGCTCTGACCCACCGAGTCCCCCAACAACCCGATGCCCTGGCGCCCCTCTGACCCTGCAGACCCCTGTGACTCCCCCCCCCCCCCAAACCCACCAACCTCATAACCCCAACATAACGATAAAACAGATCTCGCACTAGACTAATTTGGGGTCGCTCTATAGAATGGAAACGTAAATTTTCGTCTTAAAAACAATTTTGTTTGAAACAGAAAACAAACCAGCGGTTTCCACTGACACTGGGCGTTGCACTAACGACATCATGAGCAGCATTTATTGCCTTGTTCGAGCTACACGTGACAAAAACCAGAAAACCTAACCAAACCTAACCTAACCTAACCTGCGAGAAACCAATGCAGTGACAACATTAACTGAACATCTTATCACTTCTCGAATCAGTCTTTACAAAATCATATTTCCAAAAAGCAACATGTTCTGCTTTACACCTTTCTGTTGTACTAATTACAGGGTGTTTCAAAAATGACCAGTATATTTGAAACGGCAATAAAAACGAAACGAGCAGCGATATAAATACACCGTTTGTTGCAATATGCTTGGGACAACAGTACATTTTCAGGCGGACAAACTTTCGAAATTACAGTAGTTACAATTTTCAACAACAGATGGCGCTGCAAGTGATGTGAAAGATATAGAAGACAACGTAGTCTGTGGGTGCGCCATTCTGTACGTCGTCTTTCTGCTGTAAGCGTGTGCTGTTCACAACGTGCAAGTGTGCTGTAGACAACGTGGTTTATTCCTTAGTACAGAGGATTTTTCTGGTGTTGGAATTCCACCGCCTAGAACACAGTGTTGTTGCAACAAGACGAAGTTTTCAACGGAGGTTTAATGTAACCAAAGGACCGAAAAGCGATACAATAAAGGATCTGTTTGAAAAATTTCAACGGACTGGGAACGTGACGGATGAACGTGCCAGAAAGGTGGGGCGACCGCGTACGGCAACCACAGAGGGCAACGCGCAGCTAGTGCAGCAGGTGATCCGACAGCGGCCTCGGGTTTCCGTTCGCCGTGTTGCAGCTGCGGTCCAAATGACGCCAACGTCCACGTATCGTCTCATGCGCCAGAGTTTACACCTCTATCCGTACAAAATTCAAACGCGGCAACCCCTCAGCGCCGCTACCATTGCTGCACGAGAGACATTCGCTAACGATATAGTGCACAGGATTGATGACGGCGATATGCATGTGGGAAGCATTTGGTTTACTGGCGAAACTTATTTTTACCTGGACGGCTTCGTCAATAAACAGAACTGGCGCATATGGAGAACCGAAAAGCCCCATGTTGCAGCTCCCATCGTCCCTGCATCCTCAAAAAGTACTGGTCTGGGCCGCCATTTCTTCCAAAGGAATCATTGGCGCATGTTTCAGATCCGAAACGATTACTGCATCACGCTGTCTAGACATTCTTCGTGAATTTGTGGCGGTACAAACTGCCTTAGACGACACTGCGAACACCTCGTGGTTTATGCAAGATGGTGCCCGGCCACATCGCACGGCCGACGTCTTTAATTTCCTGAATGAATATTTCGATGATCGTGTGATTGCTTTGGGCTATCCGAAACATACAGGAGGCGGCGTGGATTGGCCTTCCTATTCGCCAGACATGAACCCCTGTGACTTCTTTCTGTGGGGACACTTGAAAGACCAGGTGTACCGCCAGAATCCAGAAAGAATTGAACAGCTGAAGCAGTACATCTCATCTGCATGTGAAGCCATTCCGCCAGACACGTTGTCAAAGGTTTCGGGTAATTTCATTCAGAGACTACGCCATATTATTGCTACGCATGGTGGATATGTGGAAAATACCGTACTATAGAGTTTCCCAGACCGCAGCGCCATCTGTTGTTGAAAATTGTAACTACTGTAATTTCGAAAGTTTGTCTGCCTGAAAATGTACTGTTGTCCCAAGGATATTGCAACAAACGGTGTATTTCTATCGCTGCTCGTTTCGTTTTTATTGCCGTTTCAAATTTTACCGGTCATTTTTGAAATACCCTGTAGTTCCAGACTGCTAATTAGTGTGATGAACCCCCAGCTCTCTCACTTACTTCTCAGTGAATATTACACTGGCAACGGCAATACTACTGAGAATGGAAGGTCACTTTGCTAGTCCTCAGTACTTCTATGGGGTAACATATCGACTCAAAACTTCTGTTTCAAAAATATTTAGTGCACAGTTATGAAGTATGAAAAGAGAGCTCACATCACTTCGTTACATATCAAAAGCTAGAAACCTTACAAAAATAGCACACATAGCTTATGGGTGGTAAGGCCGCGTCTTACACAGACCACGTGACGGGATCGTGATGACAAGCCGTTCTGCGAGGTGTGTTCAATAAGTGATGCACCATTTTTTTTTCTCGGCCAATTTAGGTTGAAAAATGTGGAATTCGTTGCGGGAGGTCGTGGAATATTCCAACTTCAGTGCCTGTAGTTCGTTGAAGTTCCGATAGGCGGTGGTGCCATACGTAGCCTTCAAAATAGCGTCTGTAACAGACGTGCGTTCCGAGGAGAGAGCTGTCCCCGCGGAATACCAGTGCATCGCAGATATTCATAGGCGCTTGTTGTATATCTACGGAGACCTGGTAGTGAACAAAGGCACAGTGAATCGTTGAGCGAGAAGTCTGTCGTTGTTGCAGTAAGGTCGCACAAACGCGTCCAAAATCCCGCGTGCCGGCCGGTCGCACACATCTGTGACTCCTGCAGTGTTGGAACGTGCAGACACTCTCATTCGAGGTGATCGAGGGATCATAATCAAACAATGAAGGATGCACCCGAAGGGAAGCAGTACGTAGATGACGGGGTAGGTTATTGATGCAGCAAGACGCTGACTCCATTGCCGACCGGTAGGGCGGTACCATACAGGCATACATCTACATTTATACTCTGCAAGCCACCCAACGATGTGTGGCGGAGGGCACTTTACGTGCCACTGTCATTACCTCCCTTTCCTGTTCCAGTCTCGTATGGTTCGCGGGAAGAACGACTGCCGGAAAGCCACTCGAATCTCTCTAATTTTACATTCCTGATCTCGGGAGGTATAAGTAGGGGGGAAGCAATATATTCGAAACGTTTTCTAGAAACGCACCCTCTCGAAACTTGGACAGCAAGCTACTCCGCGATGTAGAGCCCCTCTCTTGCAGAGTCTGCCACTTGAGTTTGCTAAACATCTCCGTAACGCTATCACACTTACCAAATAACCCTGTGGCGAAACACGCCGCTCTTCTTTGGATCTTCTCTATCTCCTCTGTCAACCCAACCTGGTACGGATCCCACACTGATGAGCAATACTCAGTAAGGAGAGTACGGCTGTCGCATGGAACGGAGATTCTGATGGAAAATTGGGTTTTGTGGCTAAAAGATTTTGCGAATAATATGGTGTATCATCATCATCATCATCATCATCATTTAAGACTGATTATGCCTTTCAGCGTTCAGTTTGGAGCATAGCCCCCCTCATACAGTTCCTCCATGATCCCCTATTCAGTGCTAACATTGGTGCCTCTTCTGATGTTAAACCTATTACTTCAAAATCATTCTTAACCGAATCCAGGTACCTTCTCCTCGGTCTGCCCCGACTCCTCCTACCCTCTACTGCTGAATCCATGAGTCTCTTGGGTAACCTTCCTTCTCCCATGCGTGTAACATGACCCCACCATCTAAGCCTGTTCGCCCTGACTGCTACATCTATAGAGTTCATTCCCAGTTTTTCTTTGATTTCCTCATTGTGGACACCCTCCTGCCATTGTTCCCATCTACTAGTACCTGCAATCATCCTAGCTACTTTCATATCCGTAACCTCAACCTTGTTGATAAGGTAACCTGAATCCACCCAGCTTTCGCTCCCATACAACAAAGTTGGTCGAAAGATTGAACGGTGCACAGATAACTTAGTCTTGGTACTGACTTCCTTCTTGCAGAAGAGAGTAGATCGTAGCTGAGCGCTCACTACATTAGCTTTGCTACACCTCGCTTCCAGTTCTTTCACTATGTTGCCATCCTGTGAGAATATGCATCCTAAGTACTTGAAACCGTCCACCTGTTCTAACTTTGTTCCTCCTATTTGGCACTCAATCCGTTTATATTTCTTTCCCACTGACATTACTTTCGTTTTGGAGATGCTAATCTTCATACCATAGTCCTTACATTTCTGATCTAGCTCTGAAATATTACTTTGCAAACTTTCAATCGAATCTGCCATCACAACTAAGTCATCCGCATATGCAAGACTGCTTATTTTGTGTTCACATACCTTAATCTCACCCAGCCAGTCCACTGTTTTCAGCATATGATCCATAAATAATATGGTGTATTGGAATCCTAAATAAATACAACCTGCTTTCAAAAAGAATGAAATGTGTTGCGTTACTTATTGAATGTCCCTCGTATGTCGACAGGCAGGCTTCTGCTCACCAGGCTGAAAGCTGTCCAAAAGGATGCAAACAAAATGCGACTGTCCAAACAAGATCCATAACTGTGTCACATGATTAGGAAAGCAGATAGTAGCGTCTGGCAGTGCGAGAGGAAGAAGGAAAGCAACGAGAATAAGCAGAGGAGAGAGGGTTCGCTGGTACACATAACTTGCCTGGTTTTGCGACGCAGGCAAGCATCTTTCCGCAGAAAGGTACAGCAGATTAGTCCCGCTGTTCGGTCGCAGTCCAGGGCGTGGATAAAAAACGTCTAAAAGGCGAGCAAATTTTCTAGTGTAATGACTGGGGGGAGACACGGACTGCGGCAAGCACGTAATCTCGGTGCAGCGTTGCCCCGAATAATTGAACCGCTTTCGTCAGGGTTGTGGACCTCTTCCTCGAACAAGCGGGACGCTTGCGGCTGAGGGTTCAGCGACCGCCCGGCGGCGGAGGCTGCAGCCCGGCCTGGAACGCATCAATCAAGGGGTCTGGACGCGGTTGCTGGACGTGGACGTCTGCTGGAGGGGGGGGGGGGGCGGGTTGTCCGCAAATTACCGGCCGGCGTGGTATGCGTCCGCAGCGCTCGCGGTCGCCCGCCCGGTCCCGAACGGATGGCCGACGGAACTCCCTTGCACCGTCTCGTGCTGGGTTCATCTGGTTGTTGTTCATCGATTCACGGTTATATTGCAGCGCTGTTTCTTCAGTTCTGGTGAAATCTCCCCGTTCTTAAACACGTCGTGAGATTAAATTAACTGTATCCAAAATTTTCAGTTTATCCGATGATTTGCAATAAGCTGTGAACGAGGCATATTTGCAACAAGCGCAAAAATGCTCCTGTCGGAACACAAAAAGGCAAATACGTTCCTCTTCAAAAGACCGACACGAAAGTGGGGAACCAGTTGCCTCAGAGTTCATTCCGCATACCTCACCAAAACTTTTGACATGCGGACGTATTCGCTCACTTTTAACATAGAACATTCTATATACGACTACTTTCACGCACTTTCTTTTCTTTGCAGTGTATCCTTCATACCCAAGCACCTCACTCACACTGCCACTGTCTATATAGGATGATCCATTGATAGTGACCGGGCCAAATATCTCACGAAATAAGTATCATTTTTAACTGTATCCAAAATTTTCAGTTTATCCGATGATTTGCATGAAGCTGTGAACGAGGCATATTTGCAACAAGCGCAAAAATGCTCCTGTCGGAACACAAAAAGGCAAATACGTTCCTCTTCAAAAGACCGACACGAAAGTGGGGAACCAGTTGCCCCAGAGTTCATTCCGCATACCTCACCAAAACTTTTGACATGCGAACTTTCTAAATACGACTACTTTCACGCACTTTCTTTTCTTTGCAGTGTATCCTTCATACTCAAGCACCTCACTCACACTGCCACTGTCTATATAGGATGATCCATTGATAGTGACCGGGCCAAATATCTCACGAAATAAGTATCAAACGAAAAAACTGGGACCGATGACCGTAGCAGTCTGGTCCCTTTAATCCCACAAACCAACCAACCAACGAAAAAACTACGAAGAACGAAACTCGTCTAGCTGGAAGGGGGAAACCAGATGGCGGTATGGTTAGCCCGCTAGACGGTGCTGCCATAGGTCAAACGGATATCAACTACGTTTTTTTATTTAAAATAGGGACTCCCATTTTTTATTACATATTCGTGTAGTACGTAAAGAAATATGAATGTTTTAGTTGGACCACTTTTTCTGCTTTGACGGTATTTGCTTCGTGATACATTACCCGTGTTAAAATGGACCGTTTACCAATTGCGGAAAAAGTCGATATCGTGTTGATGTATAGCTATTGTGATAAAAATGCCCGACGGGCGTGTGCTATGTATGCTGCCGGGATCCTGGACGACATCATCCAAGTGTCCGGACCGTTCGCCGGATACTTACGTTATTTAAGGAAACAGGATCTGTTCAGCCACATGTGAAACGTCAGCCACGACCTGCAACAAATGATGATGCCCAAGTAGGTGTTTTAGCTGCTGTCGCGGCTAATCCGCACTTCAGTAGCAGACAAATTGCGCGAGAATCGGGAATCGGGAATCTCAAAAACGCCGGTGTTGAGAATGTTATATCAACATCGATTGTACCTGTACCATATTTCTATGCATCAGGAATTGCATGGCGACGACTTTGAACGTCGTGTACAGTGCTGCCACTGGGCACAACAGAGATAACGGGACAATGACAGATTTTTTGCAAGCGTTCTAGTTAGCAGCAAGAGTCATTCACTAACAGCGGTAACGTAAACCGGCATAATATGCACTATTGGGCAACGGAAAATTCACGATGGCTGCGACCTTGGCAAATTAATGTATGGTGCGGCATTATGGGAGGAAGGATAATTGGCCCCCAATTTATCGATGGCAATCTAAATGGTGCAATGTATGCTGATTTCCTACGTAATGTTCTACCGATGTTGCTACAAGATGTTTCACTGCATGACAGAATGGCGATGTACTTCCAACATGATGGATGTCCGGCACATAGCTCACGTGCTGTTGAAGCGGTATTGAATAGCATATTTCATGACAGGTGGATTGGTCGTCGAAGCACCATACCATGGCCCGCACGTTCACCGGATCTGACATCTCCGGATTTCGTTCTGTGGGGAAAGTTTAAGGATGGTTTAAATGGCTCTGAGCACTATGGGACTTAACTTCTGTGGACATCAGTCCCCTAGAACTTAGAACTACTTAAACCTAACTAACCTAAGGACATCACACACATCCGTGCCCGAGGCAGGATTCGAACCTGCGACCGTAGCGGTCACGCGGCTCCAGACTGTAGCGCCTAGAACCGCACGGCCACTCCGGCCGGCTAGGTTGAAGGATATTTGCCATCGTGATCCACCGACATCGCCTGACAACATGCGTCAGCGCATTGTCAATGCATGTGCGAACATTACGGAAGGCGAACTACACGCTGTTCTGACGAGTGTCGTTACACGTATTGCCAAATGCATTGAGGTTGACGGACATCATTTTGAGCATTTATTGCATTAATGTGGCATTTACAGTAATCAGGCTGTAACAGCATGCCTTCTCAAAAATGATAAGTTCACAAAGGTTCATGTATCACATTGGAACAACCGAAATTTTTTAATTTAAAAAACCTATCTGTTACCAACTGTTCGTCTAAAATTGTGAGCCATATAATTGTGACTATTACAGCGCCATCTATCACAAAGCGAAAAAATTGGTTCAACTAAAACATTCATATTTCTTTACGTACTACACGAATATGTAATAAAAATGGGGGTTCCTATTTTAAAAAAACGCAGTTGATATCCGTTTGACCTATGGCAGCGCCATCTAGCGGGCCAACCATAGAGCCATCTGGTTTCCCCCTTCCAGCTAGACGAGTTTCGTTCTTTGTAGTTTTCTCGTTTGACGCTTATTTCGTGAGATGTTTGGCCCGGTCACGATAATCGGATCACCCTGTATACATGGTGATTCACGAAGATAAGCAACTATTTTATCATGTTCTTCCACAAGTAAAACGAAAGGAAAAAGTTCACATAAACATAGGTCCGCAAATGTTTAATTACGGAGTTACTACTAATAAAAGATTTTGCCTGAAGTTTAGCAACTTCGGTTGTATGAAGCCGTCGGAAAACTGTGTGAGCTTAAAGTAAAGCACGATTTCCGTTTATTTTGTTGTTATTGATCTGGTGAATCTAATAATACATGTCCCAGACTTGTATCTGCAGTAGTTTTCTAGAACATCTAGTGAAACAAAGCAGAAATTTCGTAAAATTTTTAATTTACTAACTACTTGGCCCAGTCTATTTTTTAAATTCCATAAAATAGCACAAAGTTTGCAACAGTAGTTGTAGAGAATTTAATTATGGAAAAAATGATGCTAATATCGTTATTGAAACTAGATGAATGTGTCAGGTAATCTGCTTTTATTAATACCTTAGCACACGTGAATTCGTGTTAAACCGGAAAAAACAAAGCTCAGTGATAAGGAAGTTGTACTGTGTACATACAATTTCACAATACATGCACAATAAATGTTCAGAAAGTCTGCAGCGATTTCAATGCATTTAGCAGTTAAGAACAACCCAGTGAAACTGAAACGAGCAACAAAATCTGTTCATACATGTGCTGCAGCTAAATGCATTGAACTCGGTGGATACATCTTGGAACATATATTGTGCATGTATTGTAAAATTCTATGTACACAGTACAACTTCCTTCACACTGAGCTTTGTTTTTTCGGTTTAACACGAATTCACGTTTGCTATGCTACTAATAAAAGTAGATTATGACACATTCATATAGTTTCAGTTAACGTTACTACCACCACTTTCCCAAAATTAAATTCTCTACAAGTTCTGTTGGAAACTTTGTGCAATTTTCTGGAATTTAAAAAACAAATTGGGCCAAGTAGTTAATACACTCCTGGAAATTGAAATAAGAACACCGTGAATTCATTGTCCCAGGAAGGGGAAACTTTATTGACACATTCCTGGGGTCAGATACATCACATGATCACACTGACAGAACCACAGGCACATAGACACACGCAACAGAGCATGCACAATGTCGGCACTAGTACAGTGTATATCCACCTTTCGCAGCAATGCAGGCTGCTATTCTCCCATGGAGACGATCGTAGAGATGCTGGATGTAGTCCTGTGGAACGGCTTGCCATGCCATTTCCACCTGGCGCCTCAGTTGGACCAGCGTTCGTGCTGGACGTGCAGACCGCGTGAGACGACGCTTCATCCAGTCCCCAACATGCTCAATGGGGGACAGATCCGGAGATCTTGCTGGCCGGGGTAGTTGACTTACACCTTCTAGAGCACGTTGGGTGGCACGGGATACATGCGGACGTGCATTGTCCTGTTGGAACAGCAAGTTCCCTTGCCGGTCTAGGAATGGTAGAACGATGGGTTCGATGACGGTTTGGATGTACCGTGCACTATTCAGTGTCCCCTCGACGATCACCAGTGGTGTACGGCCAGTGTAGGAGATCGCTCCCCACACCATGATGCCGGGTGTTGGCCCTGTGTGCCTCGGTCGTATGCAGTCCTGATTGTGGCGCTCACCTGCACGGCGCCAAACACGCATACGACCATCATTGGCACCAAGGCAGAAGCGACTCTCATCGCTGAAGACGACACGTCTCCATTCGTCCCTCCATTCACGCCTGTCGCGACACCACTGGAGGCGGTCTGCACGATGTTGGGGCGTGAGCGGAAGACGGCCTAACGATGTGCGGGACCGTAGCCCAGCTTCATGGAGACGATTGCGAATGGTCCTCGCCGATACCCCAGGAGCAACAGTGTCCCTAATTTGCTGGGAAGTGGCGGTGCGGTCCCCTACGGCACTGCGTAGGATCCTACGGTCTTGGCGTGCATCCGTGCGTCGCTGCGGTCCGGTCCCAGGTCGACGGGCACGTGCACCTTCCGCCGACCACTGGTGACAACATCGATGTACTGTGGAGACCTCACGCCCCACGTGTTGAGCAATTCGGCGGTACGTCCACCCGGCCTCCCGCATGCCCACTATACGCCCTCGCTCAAAGTCCGTCAACTGCACATACGGTTCACGTCCACGCTGTCGCGGCATGCTACCAGTGTTTAAGACTGCGATGGAGCTCCGTATGCCACGGCAAACTGGCTGACACTGACGGCGGCGGTGCACAAATGCTGCGGAGCTAGCGCCATTCGACGGCCAACACCGCGGTTCCTGGTGTGTCCGCTGTGCCGTGCGTGTGATCATTGCTTGTACAGCCCTCTCGCAGTGTCCGGAGCAAGTATGGTGGGTCTGACACACCGGTGTCAATGTGTTCTTTTTTCCATTTCCAGGAGTGTAGATTACGAAATTATTTCTTTGCTTCTCTGGATGTTCTGGAAAACTACTGCACATACACGTCTGGGACATGTATTATTAGATGCACCAGATGAATAACAACAAAATGAATGGAAATCGTGCTTTACTTTAACCTCGTACAGTTTTTCGATGGCTTCATATTAGCAAAGTTGCTAAATTTCAGGCAAAATCTTGTATTAGCCGTAACTCCGTGACTAAAAATTTGCGGTCCTATATTTATATGAACTTTTTTCTTTACTTTTACATATAGAATAACATATTAAAATATTTGGGTATCTTCGTGAATCACCCTGTGTCTCTCTCTGTCTCCCACTGCCTCCTTTTTCTCTCATTGATTTACAGTTTATCCCTCTGTCACTGTCAGCCCTCTCAGTTACACAGTCTCGTTTTGCCTTTCTTTTCCACCGCCACTTTCTCCAACATAGAATGGTGGGTTAAAAGTCCTGGCCAGTGATGTTCAACTTGTTTGTAGAGCTCCGTCCCTCAATTTTTAGTAACGGTTTCCTTATATAATCATTTTTGTTTTCCGTCTGTCTGTCGGACTATTAACAACCCTTTTTCTCAGGAACAAGTAGACGTATCAATTTCAAATTTATGTCATATGTTCAGGTCTATGGTCCCTAAGGCGGTATAAAAATATTAACCGTCTAATCAGTGCAATCAAAAGAATCGGCTATTTATGTCACATATCTCTTTACTCGAAAAATCAATCATCAAAACCTACAGAGCACTTTCCGTTGACCTAGAATCATGAAATTGGGCTCGATTATATTTTTGTTGTTCAAACTTGATATTAAAACGTTAAATCAAAACAGCTTCAGCCGTCTATATTTCCAATCTTGGTGCACAGCGAATAGGTAAAATAATGTGAACACCGGTAATTACTTGGGAATGGTTTATTAATAAGGGGTTCGACCCCCACTTGCCCGTACTACAGTTGCGATTCTTCTTCTTCGAATACTGGTATATAATGATTCCAGTGGAATGTTATGTTACTCTTCGATCAGAACCTCTTCTAACTCCTGTAGTGACGAGGGAGGCGGAAATCTGCTCCGCAGTCTGCGCTCCAATACCGCCCACAAGGGTTCCCTAACGTTCAAATCTGGGGACTGTGCTGGCCAGGGAAGACGCTGCGGTTCAGTTGCATGCTCCTCATACCACGATTTTACTGTCCTGACTGTGTGAATGGGTGCATTATTGTGTTGAAATATGGCATCGTTGTAGGGGAACATCATTTGAATCATTGGGTTCACCTGAGCCCCTAAAATGTTCACATAATCGTTGGATGTAACACGGCCTTTGACAGTAATGATGGAACCAGCAGAATACCACAACATGGCTGCCCACGCCATCAAACGTCCCCCTCCATGCTTGACCGCTGGAACCAGCAATCAGAATTGTTGGCTTCTTTCGGTGTTCTCCAGACGAAAACCCGGCTCGATGTTGGTAGGAACGAAAACGTTGACTCGTCGAACCATATGACGTGTTTCCACTGATCGGCCTCCGAGGATTTATGCTCCTGGCACCATGTTTTATGCTTCTTTGAATTGTTGTCTTCACTAATGGTTTCGGTATAGCAGCTCGTCCATGAATATTCACTTTATGGAGTTCTCGGTCTCCACCCCTTGAACCATGGACCTTGCCGTTGGTGGGGAGGCTTGTGTGCCTCAGCGATACAGATAGCTGTACCGTAAGTGCAACCACAACGGAGGGGTATCTGTTGAGAGGCCAGCCAAACGTGTGGTTCCTGAAGAGGGGCAGCAGCCTTTTCAGTAGTTTCAAGGGCAACATTCTGGATAATTGACTGATCTGGCCTTGTAACAATAACCAAAACGGCCTTGCTGTTGTGGTACTGCGAACGGCTGAAAGCAAGGGGAAACTACGGCCGTAATTTTTCCCGAGGGTATGCAGCTCTACTGTATGATTAAATGATGATGGCGTCCTCTTGGGTAAAATATTCCGGAGGTAAAATAGTCCCCCATTCGGATCTCCGGGTGTGGACTACTCAAGAGGATGTCGTCATCAGGAGAAAGAAAACTGGCGTTTTACGGATCGGAGCGTGGAATGTCAGATCCCTTAATCGGGCAGGTAGGTTAGAAAATTTAAAAAGGGAAATGGATAGGTTAAAGTTAGATATAGTGGGAATTAGTGAAGTTCGGTGGCAGGAGGAACAAGACTTCTGGTCAGGTGACTACAGGGTTATAAACACAAAATCAAATAGGGGTAATGCAGGAGTAGGTTTAATAATGAATACGAAAATAGGAATGCATTATTGTGGTCTAGATAGATACGAAGCCCACACCTACTACAGTAGTACAAGTTAATATGCCAACTAGCTCTGCAGATGACCAAGAAATTGAAGAAATGTATGATGAAATAAAAGAAATTATTCAGATAGTGAAGGGTGACGAAAATTTAATAGTCATGGGTGACTAGAATTCGGTAGTAGGAAAAGGGAGAGAAGGAAACGTAGTAGGTGAATATGGATTGGGGATAAAAGAAGAAAGAGGAAACCGCCTGGTACAATTTTGCACAGAGCACAACTTAATCATAGCTAACACTTAGTTTAAGAATCATGAAAGAAGGTTGTATACATGGAAGAACCCTGGAGATACTAAAAGGTATCAGATAGATTATGTAATGGTAAGACAGAGATTAAGGAACCAGGTTTTAAATTCTAAGACATTTCCAGGGGCAGATGTGGACTCTGACCACAATCTATTGGTTATGACCTGTAGATTAAAACTGAAGAAACGGCAAAAAGGTGGGAACTTAAGGAGTTGGGACCTGGATATACTGAAAGAACCAGAGGTTGTACAGAGTTTCAGGGAGAGCATAAGGGAACAATTGATAGGAATGGGGGAAAGAAATACAGTAGAAGAAGAATGGGTAGCTTTGAGGGATGAAGGCAGCAGAGGATCAAGTAGGTAAAAAGACGAGGGCTAGTAGTAATCCTTGGGTAACAGAAGAAATATTGAATTTAATTAATGAAAGGAGAAAATATAAAAATGCAGTAAATGAAGCAGGCAAAAACGAATACAAACGTCTCAAAATGAGATCGACAGGAAGTGCAAAATGGCTAAGCAGGGATGGCTAGAGGAAAAATGGAAGGATGTAGAGGCTTATCTCACTAGGGGTAAGATAGATACTGCCTACAGGAAAATTAAAGAGACCTTTGGAGATAAGAGAACCACTTGTATGAACATCAAGAGCTCAGATGGAAACCCAGTTCTAAGCAAAGAAGTGAAAGCAGAAAGGTGGAAGGAGTATATAGAGGGTCTATACAAGGGCGATGTACTTGAGGACAATATTATGGAAATGGAAGAGGATGTAGATGAAGATGAAATGGGAGATACGATACTGCGTGAAGAGTTTGACAGACCACTGAAAGACCTGAGTCGAAACAAGGCCCGGGAGTAGACAACATACCATTGGAACTACTGACGGCCTTGGGAGAGCCAGTCCTGACAAAACTCTACCATCTGGTGAGCAAGATGTATGAAACAGGCGAAATACCCTTAGACTTCAAGAAGAATATAATAATTCCAATCCCAAAGAAAGCAGGTGTTGACAGATGTGAAAATTACCGAACAATCCGTTTAATAAGCCACAGCTGCAAAATACTAACACGAATTCTTTACAGACGAATGGAAAAATTAGTAGAAGCCGACCTCGGGGAAGATCAGTTTGGATTCCGTAGAAATATTGGAACACGTGAGGCAATACTGACATTACGACTTATCTTAGAAGAAAGATTAAGGAAAGGCAAACCTACGTTTCTAGCATTTGTAGACTTAGAGAAAGCTTTCGACAATGTTGACTGGAATACTCTCTTTCAAATTCTAAAGGTGGCAGGGGTAAAATACAGGGAGCGAAAGGCTATTTATAATTTGTACAGAAACCAGATGGCAGTTATAAGAGTCGAGGGACATGAAAGGGAAGCAGTTGTTGGGAAGGGAGTAAGACAGGGTTGTAGCCTCTCCCCGATGTTATTCAATCTGTATATTGAGCAAGCAGTAAAGGAAACAAAAGAAAAATTCGGAGTAGGTATTAAAATCCACGGAGAAGAAATAAAAACTTTGAGGTTCGCCGATGACATTGTAATTCTATCAGAGACAGCAAAGGACTTGGAAGAGCAGTTGAATGGAATGGATAGCGTCTTGAAAGGAGGATATAAGATGAACATCAACAAAAGCAAAACGAAGATAATGGAATGTAGTCGAATTAAGTCGGGTGATGCTGAGGGAATTAGATTAGGAAATGAGATACTTAAAGTAGTAAAGGAGTTTTGCTATTTGGGGAGCAAAATAACTGATGATGGTCGAAGTAGAGAGGATATAAAATGTAGACTGGCAATGGCAAGGAAAGCGTTTCTGAAGAAGAGAAATTTGTTACATTGAGTATAGATTTAAATGTTAGGAAGTCGTTTCTGAAAGTGTTTGTATGGAGTGTAGCCATGTATGGAAGTGAAACATGGACGATAAATAGTTTGGATAAGAAGAGAATAGAAGCTTTCGAAATGTGGTGCTACAGAAGAATGCTGAAGATTAGATGGGTAAATCACATAACTAATGAGGAAGTATTGAGTAGGATTGGGGAGAAGAGGGGTTTGTGGCACAACGTGACTAGAAGAAGGGATCGGTTGGTAGGACATGTTCTGAGGCATCAAGGGATCGCCAATTTAGTATTGGAGGGCAGCGTGGAGGGTAAAAATCGTAGAGGGAGACCAAGAGGTGAATACACTAAGCAGATTCAGAAGGATGTAGGTTGCAGTAGGTACTGGGAGATGAAGAAGCTTGCACAGGATAGAGTAGCACGGAGAGCTGCATCAAACCAGTCTCAGGACTGAAGACCACAACACGAGTTCTCGGCCTACAGTGCCGATAGACACGGTGTCTCGAAGATGGCTATTGAGGTCTGCAGTCACTTTAGCCGCCGTACTTTTGTGTTGTTTTGACACAATTCGTGTTAGCGTATGACAATCTCTGTCATTTAGTTTTGATTTGCGTCCACTATTACGCTTACACGATAATATTTTTCCGCATTTTATGTAGGCTGTGATGACTGTTGAAAGAGTTGCTCTTGAAATATTCAGAAACGTGGTTGTCTTGGTGATTGACGCTCCAGTTAATGGGGCCCCCACAATCTGCCCTCTTTGGAACGCTGTTAGGTCTTTCATTGCACGCCGACCTCGGCCTCTGACCTCAGATACGAAGTGTGCACTACTCATAAACAACCTGCAGAACACGCACAGTCCGGCACAACACGTGCCTTATCTGCGTTGTTGACCGTCATACAGAAACATACATACCATTACTACCACTGTTCACATTATTTTGCCTATCCCCTGTATTTTTGCAGCCAGTTTCGACGTTACAGTATCCTATCTTCAGAAACCCTGACTGGTGTATGGGAAGAATCCCCCCCTCTTGTCTCAAAATGATGACAGAAGGGATCTCGGTGTTGGAAGGAAGACTACTGGCACCAGTGACTGTATGCTGACCGCTATTTCGATTCCACGCCAGGTGGTGTTCTTGCTACACGTCGGTCAGTGGCGTAGTGTAACACTGAAACTGGCGACAAAAATGAAGCATAATTGGAAATAAGACAGCTTGAAGGTGTTTCTGATTTGACATTTTGCATTGAGCAGGGAGATCGCGCAACCATCCTCTATAAAGATGAGACTTACAGAGACTTGTCATTAAAATATTTCGAAAGGTTTGTCACCCCTGGGACCGATATCTTACCAGTATCACTGTCAATAACAGGCAAAACTCGTCATTTACCCAGATTCACGGAATGCGTAAACCGTTTCTATACATACACTCCTGGAAATTGAAATAAGAACACCGTGAATTCATTGTCCCAGGAAGGGGAAACTTTATTGACACATTCCTGGGGTCAGATACATCACATGATCACACTGACAGAACCACAGGCACATAGACACAGGCAACAGAGCATGCACAATGTCGGCACTAGTACAGTGTATATCCACCTTTCGCAGCAATGCAGGCTGCTATTCTCCCATGGAGACGATCGTAGAGATGCTGGATGTAGTCCTGTGGAACGGCTTGCCGTGCCATTTCCACCTGGCGCCTCAGTTGGACCAGCGTTCGTGCTGGACGTGCAGACCGCGTGAGACGACGCTTCATCCAGTCCCAAACATGCTCAATGGGGGACAGATCCGGAGATCTTGCTGGCCAGGGTAGTTGACTTACACCTTCTAGAGCACGTTGGGTGGCACGGGATACATGCAGACGTGCATTGTCCTGTTGGAATGGTAGAACGATGGGTTCGATGACGGTTTGGATGTACCGTGCACTATTCAGTGTCCCCTCGACGATCACCAGTGGTGTACGGCCAGTGTAGAAGATCGCTCCCCACACCATGATGCCGGGTGTTGGCCCTGTGTGTCTCGGTCGTATCAGTCCTGATTGTGGCGCTCACCTGCACGGCGCCAAACACGCATACGACCATCATTGGCACCAAGGCAGAAGCGACTCTCATCGCTGAAGACGACACGTCTCCATTCGTCCCTCCAATCACGCCTGTCGCGATACCACTGGAGGCGGGCTGCACGATGTTGGGGCGTGAGCGGAAGACGGCCTAACGGTGTGCGGGACCGTAGCCCAGCTTCATGGAGACGGTTGCGAATGGTCCTCGCCGATACCCCAGGAGCAACAGTGTCCCTAATTTGCTGGGAAGTGGCGGTGCGGTCCCCTACGGCACTGCGTAGGATCCTACGGTCTTGGCGTGCATCCGTGCGTCGCTGCGGTCCGGTCCCAGGTCGACGGGCACGTGCACCTTCCGCCGACCACTGGCGACAACATCGATGTACTGTGGAGACCTCACGCCCCACGTGTTGAGCAATTCGGCGGTACGTCCACCCGGCCTCCCGCATGCCCACTATACGCCCTCGCTCAAAGTCCGTCAACTGCACATACGGTTCACGTCCACGCTGTCGCGGCATGCTACCAGTGTTAAAGACTGCGATGGAGCTCCGTATGCCACGGCAAACTGGCTGACACTGACGGCGGCGGTGCACAAATGCTGCGCAGCTAGCGCCGTTCGACGGCCAACACCGCGGTTCCTCGTGTGTCCGCTGTGCCGTGCGTGTGATCATTGCTTGTACAGCCCTCTCGCAGTGTCCGGAGCAAGTATGGTGGGTCTGACACACCGGTGTCAATGTGTTCTTTTTTCCATTTCCAGGAGTGTAGTTAAGTCTGCAGGGAACCGTCAATGCGCGGATCCTTCTCACACCTGGCCAGTTTTTCTCCCTATACCTATATCTTCAAAATTTCGGTCGAAAATGCGCCCACTTCTATACCTATGTGTTAAAGTTCTCTGGTCTTGGAGGGTCCAGACCACCCAAGCCTATGTATGGTCTCCACTCTTCAGTATTATTAATTTCCACAGTCTCACCTCTATTTTGCTCCCAATGTTTCTACCTCCACCCATCTCCCTCCCTCAGTCTCTCGCTGACCATCAATATCTCCTCTCTTGTTCGATCGCACTGCTACTGTCTTCATCCATCTCTCTCTTTCACTGCCACTTTCTCTCTCCCACCAACAATGTTTCCTCTCTCTTTCTCTTCCACTGGAACTCTTTCGTCTCTCTTACAGCGTCACTGTCTCTCTGCCTCTCTCTTTCAGTACAAACAAGCGCGGAAATGTTCGCATGTCAAAATTTTTGGTGAGGAAGGTGGAATGAGGATTCCTCACTTTTCTGTCAGAATCTTTTAAAGAACATATTCGCCTTTTTTGTGCTCTGATAAGAGCATTTTTCAGCTGGTTCCCTTCTCTTCCCGCCTGCAGCAGGATGTGCTGTTTATACAGGATGGTCAGAAACACTCAGAAGGTTGTTAACATCAAATTCGGCAGGCCGTACATTTAGTCATTTCTGAGTTAATTAGCACTGCGCGCGAAAATCCAAGCGACTCGTCTGGCACAGTTAGTGTCAGCTGTTCTCATAGCGTAAATGACAGCCTTTGTCTATGCTGCGATCCTGACTGCCGTCCCATGTTCAAGTTTTGCATCGCTCTCTTGTTCCCTTTTAGGAAACAAACCGAATAACACATTTAGCGACACCGTCTCTAACAGGCCGCTTCAATTTGCGCTCGTAGAAGCCCTGATTGGCTGACTTCATTGCTAATTACCTCGGAAACAGCGCAACATATCAATTTCCCTTTTAACAGTTATTTCTCACCACGACCTACGTTGCAACACACATACAAGCTTTTCAGACTGTTTCTAACCACCTTGTATAAAACGAAATCTATACGTCAGTAAAGTTTTGTCATTTTGTTTATATACTTCGGCACATTTCTATAATATGACACACATAAACATTAAATAATTACGCAAAATGTAGGTTGAGACAAAATCGTTTCCTTTACATTTTTTGCTGGATTCTTGGCTTCTGGATTCGTGGCCTCGCAGTTCATCGAAAACGCCCAGATTATGATTCCTATCTTAAAAGCGTAAAAATGTTGTCAGAAATATTTTAGTGAATTTACAATCTTTCCAGATTTACAAAATTTTTGGCAGTCATTTTAAGTTCCTTTCAGCTATCTTAATACCCGTTTCAGCCCATTTTTTGTCACCTCCGTACCACTGTGGGTATATTCATGAAGTGCCCATTATACAGAAACAACGAATCATGAACTTTTATTAGTGAAAATATACTGAGTGAAAACATAGCTTGGAGACCTTGGAACCATTGTGATGACCACAGAACCCTTCATACGTGTTCACTACGTCAGTTAAAACTGTATTTAAGTCTCATACAGGTTATTACGTGCTTAAGTACGGTAATTTTGAACCTTACGATCTCGGTAACGGATAATGATGTAAAAAAAAACCAGTTTCAGTTTTGTCTGATATCTTAAGAACGTATGGGAAAAATGTCAAAGATATGCCACGACAGAAACTATAGAAGTGTCCATCCTTACAACTAATACTTTTGGTATCCAAAAATCATGATTTTTCAGGTGTTTTTCAGAAGCCACCCATGAACAATGGGTGGTTTTATAAGTTCCACGCTACACCACATCTACGACAAAAGAACCAAACGATCTGCCACATTTGCTTGGGCTGGAGGAAGTATAATGTTTAAAATTTGACTGTGCACTGTAGGATAGCTCCAGTGTGCCCGTTCTTCAGAAAGGTATATAAACGGTCACAAGGCTAAGCCTATTCAAATCACTTGGAACCTTACCTCTGCGATCAACGGAACCAGAGATATGACCGCTTGAAAAATCGTATTGTCTTGCGTAGCTTTTAGGAATTCTACATTCATTATATAAAGAGTGGAAATGGAAATCGTTCTGAATGCCAAATCTAACATTTGTCAGGAGAATGAAACACAAAATATATCTCTGTTTGTGCAGAACTGAGTTGCATAAAAGGAAAAAAAGGAAATTGAGAAGTTGTTCTGGTACCATGGAATTATGCTGCTCACCGCATTGCTCCAAAAAACATTTAGACAAATTAGAAAATAAATACTTTATTAACAACGTTCTAAGTATCATACAAGGAAACTGCCTGCCTGCCAGTTTTTACAAACTGATTCTTGAAAAGAAGAAAACAGCATCCTGCCACTTTTAATAAGGCTTTTTATATATAGCGCCACTACCGGCTTCAAACAGGTTCATATTCAGACGGCTATTTGCTTTTATAAAGCATTTTTTTTGTCTACATTAGTTACTTTCAGCTTTTCCCAACAACTAACGTGAACAACACAACAAATGTAATATAAACGTGAAAGGTCGACTGAAGATGAACCAGACCGTTTGAAACCGGTAATGGAGCTATTTTTATAAACACCGTTATTAAAAGTGGCTGGTACTGTTTTCATCTTTGCAAGAATCAATTTTTATTTTGTACAGAGCAATGGTCACAGAAATGTCAGTTTTCGACAAAATACAAGGAAGAAAGTCTTTGTACCAAGTGACATTAACCCTATAACGATACAGAATGGTTTTCTACTTCTGAATTGCTCTCCTAAACAACATCCGACATGCGCAAGCCTGTTGCATCTTCAACTGTTGCTACTAGTACTTTAGGTATTTGGGCTATGTGCGACTCTGTTTAAAAATATAAGCTCGATGTAGTCATAGGATCGAATCCCGTACATCAGCTTTCATGCACCGCAGCTAATTCACTGCCAATAATAACCGGTAGATGTGTCCTCCAGTCAAATGGTCTAAGAAGCATTGGCTAGAATTTGCGACTTAATAAAATACACAGAAATACAAAATAATATTTGAATGAATAATTTAATAATAAGGGTTCTATTCTAACGTTTTTAATTGATGCACAGAACAGAGAATTATGTTCAATAATGTTTATTCAAGAAACGAAATGACAAATAAACGAGAAGTGGTCCTACGATATTCACTGAAAATGCAGACAGAAAATACCCTTATCAAATGGAGCACAGTTACGTTGAGAGCGTTAAGAGAATGGTAGCAAAATCCCCAAGCAAAATAGTCATCAAAGGTAAGAGGAAACTAAGATCATTTCATGATTACAGTACATGAAATATTCACAAGCTCAAAACAGTTGAGAGTTCAGCATGATGACTCAGAATTAACACATCCAATACAAAGAATAGTAACTCATACTCTATCGCTCCTCAGTTTCGTAATACAAGCGGAAAAATTAGAGTAGTAATCTGGAGCACATTCATACTTCTCGATATATACATCCCTTCAGAAGCTAAAGTATGGTAGCGGCCGCTCACCATGCAGAACAATCAACCACATGATCGAATATAGTACATAATCATAGAGAGGTGTGCCTACTAGAAGCACAAACGCAAAAGTGTCCAGAATAGTTCCCTTGAGCTCTTCACTAGAAAAATTCCAGTCTTCACTTGACTCCTACAGTGTTCCACCGTTGTCTGCTTTTCCATAGGCTGAAGGCTATCCACAACAAAAATACCAAAAATACATCGATAAATCGTTCTTCCGTTCTACAGCCATCATTTGACTCAACTTGACCATTTCCCGGATTAAACTAATATGTTACAACAATCTTTAAATAAAGGATTGTTGTAAACATTCGGTCACACTCAGACCATTCACAATAAACAGAGGTTTGTCTGTAAATAAATAAGTCGGCATTTTTGCGCAAGTGCACTCACAGCAATTGACAACAGATTGGCGTCAAATATTGTTTAAATAATTATTTAGATTTGCTTGTTAGAAGCATCTTTTGGAACTCTTTTACAAAGGTGATGTCAGCTAACACCTGTGATTGGCCACTACTTAAATTCCCATGATTTTGTATTATTAATTGTAATTAATATGTAAATAAAGTTACTTGCAAAGCAGAAATCTGTGATTAAATACATACACAAGTATGACAAAATGTGAGGTATTCATGCTGTATTCATTTGCTGTGTAACTGTGGAGGATACAATGTTCTCACAAACATTTGCACAATGAAGAGATATAAAAATCGTAACAAATCAAGAAATAAGATACATAGCTTTCAGAGATGATAGTTATAGTGCAATGATATCATCTGAGATACTGTATGTTGAAATGGCATGAAGTATTTAAAAGCTGTTAATTGAGAAATTCGTTGTGCAAATGTTTATTCACTTTGAAATATTAACTTCTCTAGCTTTAAAGATTCCCCCCTCCCCCCATGAACCATGGACCTTGCCGTTGGTGGGGAGGCTTGCGAGCTTCAACGACACAGATAGCCGTACCGTAGGTGCAACCACAACGGAGCGGTATCTGTTGAGAGGCCAGACAAACGTGTGGTTCCTGAAGAGGGGCAGCAGCCTTTTCAGTAGTTGCAGGGGCAACAGTCTGGATGATTGACTGATCTGGTCCTGTAACACTAACCAAAACGGCCTTGCTGTTGTGGTACTGCGAACGGCTGAAAGCAAGGGGAAACTACAGCCGTAATTTTTCCCGAGGGCATGCAGCTTTACTGTATGATTAAATGATGATGGCGTCCTCTTGGGTAAAATATTCCGGAGGTAAAATAGTCCCCCATTCGGATCTCCGGGCGGGGAATATTCAGGAGGACGTCGTTATCAGTAGAAAGAAAACTGGCGTTCTACGGATCGGAGCGTGGAATGTCAGTAATCGTGCAGGTAGGTTAGAAAATTTAAAAAGGGAAATTGATAGGTTAAAGTTAGATATAGTGGGAATTAGTGAAGTTCGGTGGCAGGAGGAACAAGACTTTTGGTCGAATGAATACAGGGTCATAAATACAAAATCAAATAGGGGTAATGCAGGAGTAGGCTTAATAATGAAAAAAAAAAATGGGAGTGCGGGTAAGCTACTACAAACAGCGTAGTGAACGCATTATTGTGGCCAAGATAGGCACGAAGCCCACGCCTACTACACTAGTACAAGTTTATATGCCAACTAGCTCTGCAGATGATGAAGAAATTGATGAAATGTATGATGAGATAAAAGAAATTTTTCAGGTAGTGAAGGGAGACGAAAATTTAATAGTCATGGGTGACTGGAATTCGACAGTAGGAAAAGGAAATGAAGGAAACGTAGTAGTTGAATATGGATTGGGGCTACGAAATGAAAGAGGAAGCCGCCTGGTAGAATTTTGCATAGAGCGTAAGTTAATCGTAGCTAACACTTGGTTCTAAAATCATAAAAGAAGGTTGTATACATGGAAGAATCCTAGAGATACTAGAAGGTATCAGATAGATTATATAATGGTAAGACAGAGATTTAGGAATCAGGTTTCAAATTCTAAGACATTTCCAGGGGCAGATGTGGACTCTGACCACAATCTATTGTGTACTGTAGATTAAAACTGAAGAAACTGCAAAAAGGTGGGACTTTAAGGAGATGAGACCTGGATAAACTGAAAGAACCAGAGGTTGTACAGAGTTTCAGGGAGAGCATAAGGGAACAATTGACAGGAATGGGGGAAAGAAATACAGTAGAAGAAGAATGGGTAACTTTGAGGAGTGAAATAGTGAAGGCAGCAGAGGATCAAGTAGGTAAAAAAAAGGGCTAGTAGAAATCGTAGGGTAACAGAAGAGATTCTGAATTTAATTGATGAAAGGAGAAAATACAAAAATGCAGTAAGCGAAGCAGGCAAAAAATACAAACGACTCAAAAATGAGATCGACAGGAAGTGCAAAATGGCTAAGTAGGGACGGCTGGAGGAAAAATGTAAGGATGTAGAGGCTTATCTCACCAGGGGTCAGACAGATACTGCCTACAGGAAAATTAAAGAGACCTTTGGAGAAAAGAGAACGACTTGCATGAATATCAAGAGCTCAGATGGAAACCCAGTTCGAAGCAAAGAAGGGAAAGCAGAAAGGTGGAAGGAGTATATAGAGGGTCTATACAACGGCGATGTTCTTGAGGACAATATTATGGAAAAGGAAGAGGATGTAGATGAAGATGAAATGGGACATATGATACTGCGTGAAGAGTTTGACAGAGCACTGAAAGACCTAAGTCGAAACAAGGCCCGGGAGTAGATAACATTCCATTAGAACTACTGACAGCCTTGGGAGAGCCAGTCCTGACAGAACTCTACCATCTGGTGAGCAAGATGTATGAGACAGGCGAAATTCCCTCAGGCTTCAAGAAGGATATAATAATTCCAATCCCAAAGAAAGTAGGTGTTGAGAGATGTGAAAATTGCCGAACTATCAGTTTAATAAGTCACGGCTGCAAAATACTAACGCGAATTCTGTACAGACGAATGGAAAGACTAGTTGAAGCCGACCTTGGGGAAGATCAGTTTGGAGTCCATGGAAATGTTGGACACATGAGGCAGTACTGACCCTACGACTTATCTTAGAAGTAAGATTAAGAAAAGGCAAACCTACATTTCTAGCATTTGTACACTTAGAGAAAGCTTTCGACAATGTTGACTGGAATACTCTCTTTCAAATTCTAATGTTGGCAAGGGTAAAATACAGGGAGCGAAACGCTATTTACAGATGGCAGTTATAAGAGTCGAGGGACATGAAAGGGAAGCAGTTGTTGGGAAGGCAGTGAGACAGGGTTGTAGCCTCTCCCCGATGCTATTCAATCTGTATATTGAGCAAGCAGTAAAGGAAACAAAAGAAAAGTTCGGAGTAGGTATTAAAATCCATGGAGAAGAAATAAAAACTTTGAGGTTCGCCGATGAAATTGTAATTCTGTCATGGACAGCAAAAGACTTGGAAGAGCAGTTGAACGGAATGGATAGTGTCTTGAAAGGAGGGTATAAGATGAACATCAACAAAAGCGAAACGAGCGTAATGGAATGTAGTCGAATAAAGTCGGGTGATGCTGAGGGAATTAGGTTAGGAAATGAGACACTTATAATAATAAAGGAGTTTTGCTATTTGGGGAGCAAAATAACTGATGATGGTCGAAGTAGTGAGGATATAAAATGTAGACTGGCAACGGCAAGGAAAGCGTTTCTGAAGAAGATAAATTTGTTAACATCGATTATAGATTTAAGTGTCAGAAAGTCGTTTCTGAAAGTATTTGTATGGAGTGTAGCCAAGTATGGAAGTGAAACATGGACGATAAATAGTTTGGACAAGAAGAGAATAGAAGCTTTCGAAATGTGGTGCTACAGAAGAATGCTGAAGATTAGATGGGTAGATCACATAAGTAGTTAGGAGGTGTTAAATAGAATTGGAAAGAAGAGGAATTTGTAGCACAACCTGACTAGAAGAAGGGATCGGTTGGCAGGACATGTTCTGAGGCATCAAGGAATCACCAATTTAGTACTGGAGGGCAGCGTGGAGGATAAAAATCGTAGAGGGAGACCAAGAGATGAATACACTAAGCAGATTCAGAAGGATGTAGGCTGCAGTACGTACTGGGAGATGAGGAAGCTTGCACAGGATAGAGTAGCATGGAGAGCTGCATAAAACCAGTCTCAGGACTGAAGACCACAACAACAACAACAACAACAACAACAGTTTTAAAGATATTTAAAGGATTGTTGTGTAATTAGATGTACCTCATGTTTTCTGATATTGCAGATGTATTCAGATTTGCTGTAATACTTGACTGTAAACTATTAAGAACTGTAAGAATTTTGTCTGACTCTTCGCTGTGATCAGTGCATCTGCTGCACAAACGCCGTGCGAGCAACAGCCGTCCAAATTCCCAGCTTTGGGAGCAACACATTTCTGGCAACGCCGCTCGTCTTTGTACCTGGACTTGCCAGTCAGTACTGGTCGGCTATCTGGACCTGCTGTGGCCCTCCCTGGACCCTGGGCCCACTAGTCTTCAGCCGTACAACTTCACCTCCTGTCATGCTACCTCCAGGTAGCCCAGTCGCTCATCTACATACCCATAACTTTACATACCTCCACTTAATGTGACACATTAACTCGCTGATTTGGCACATTAATTGGCACCAAGTTTGACATCCTTACATAACACAACAGGTATGAACAGTCGCGACAATAAATATTTTGACAAACATATTTTCGTAAAAAAAACGAAGTATTCAAAGGAAAATCTTTATAATTGTTATAATTGCGCTAATATTACAAAACACGTAACATTCTGTTCAAAACCGGCAATATCACAAGTAGTTTTACGAAATTACTGTAGTTTGACAAAAGTTATGATACCTTCTTTGTATCTATGCTTTTCTTTCCAACTTATGTGATTGCCCCTTTTAGAGATGTCCTTTCAATTGTACTGCCTACTGAGCTATTCCTTATTACTGTATCTATAGTCTTCAAGCGTATGTCTTTATTCCCTAGTACTTCCATGTCCCATTTCTTTGCTTATTGACTCTTGCTGACTAATCCCTTAAACTTCAGCCTACTCTTCCATACTACTACGTTGTGGTCTGAATCTATATCTGCTGCTGGCTACATGATTTCGGAATCTCTGTCGGTCCTGGATGCAATCTAACTGAAATATTCCCATATCTCTCAGTCTTTTCCAAGTATACCTTCTCCTCTTGTGAATCTTGTCTTCGCCATTGCTAGTTGAAATTTATTACAGAACTCAATTATTCTCTCTCCTCTCTGATTCCTAGCACTACGCTTATACTCTGCCATAACCTTTTCTTCCGCAGTTCCCCATGGTTATTAGATTTTCATCTTCCTTTACATACTAAATTACCCATTCAATATCTTCACATACTTTCTCTATCTCTTCAACTGCAGCTTGCGACATCGGCTCGATACCTGAACCACCGTTGTAGGCGTTGATCGATATCGATTCCGATGAGAACAAACCTTTTAGTGAAATGTTCAGTGCAACACACTCTCTGCCCTTCCTTCCTTCCTACTGATACCTAATTCTACTCCTGTCATATCATTTTCTGTTCCTGTTGATATTATTCTACACTCATCTGACGAGAACTCTTTGTCTTCTTTTCATTTCACTTCACTGACCCCCACTAGATCTAGAATGAGTTTATGCATTTCCTTTTTCAGATTACATAGGTTTCATACGACGTTCATGCGTCTAACATTTCACGCCTCGACTTGTAGAGAGTTATCCTTTCGCTGGTTATTCAATATTTTTCTCATGATCGCCTTCGTCTTAGCAGTCCTCTCCTGGAAATCCGAAAGAGGGACTATTCCAGAATCGTTTGCAAATGGAGAGATCATCATGACACTTTTTCAATCACAGGTCACATGTTCTATGGATATACATTATATGCGTTTAATGCAGTTATTTCCATTGTCTTGTGCATCCTCATGCCGTTGATCATTGCTGATTCTTCTGCCTTTAGGGACAGTTTCCAACTCCAAGGACAAAAGAATGTCCTGAATCTATGTCTGCTCCTCCGCCCCGTTCGAATGAAGATGATTTCCTATGCGGGAAGTCTTCAGCCACTAATATTGATTTTTATTCCTAATTTATGCAGCGCCAGTGTACGAAACTGGGACTGAGGACGTTTTGATTACTGATCAAAATTGCTACACCTAGACCATGGTTTAAACTGTTTTCTCTTGCTGACTTGCTCTTCTAAATAGCGTCCCTTACTAGCAAACCAGTTGTCACTCTAACTGTGATTTCTCGCAATTTAGGTACTTATGCAATGCCCAGCTCTGTTTAAAAAGCCTCATTTAGTCATAGGATGGAGCCGTACACATTTGCTGTCATGAGCCACAGTTAATTCGCTGAAAATTGCTGTGTTGCTGCTGAATGCCTCCGTTAACCCAAATTATCCTGAACGTGCAACTCTGCAATCAAATAGATTGCGCATTGGCCAGAATTGCTGTTTAAATAAGATACACGGAAATACAAAATAAATAATTTAAGACTGAGGGTTTTAGTCTAACATCTGTAATTGCTGTAGATGGCAGAAAATTATGTGAAATAATGTTTCTTCCAGAGACGACGTCTCATATAAATGGGAAGAGGTCCTTTGATATTCAGTTAAAATACAGTCAGAAAATACTCTTATCAAATGCAGCACAGTTATGTTGAGAGTGTTACAAGTGTGGTAGCAATACCCCCAAACTAAATAGTCCTCAAAGATACACGAAAACTAAGACCATTTCGTGATCACAGTCTATGAAATATTCACCAGCTTAAAGCAGTTCAAAGTTCAACATGAAGACTCACAAATTAACATGCCTGATACAAAGAGTAGTAACTCATACTCTGTGTTTCCTCAGTTCCGTAATACGAGTGGAAAAAGGTAGAGTCCTAGTCTGGAGAACATTGAGAGCTCCCAAAATATAAATCCCTTCAGAAGTTAGAACATGGTAGCGGCCTTTCATCTTCTAGATCGATCAACTACACGATCCAATACCACTCATTACCGCAGGCATGTCTGCCTTCTTGAAGCACAAATGTCAAAGTGTTCAGAATCGCACCCTTGACTTCTTCACTCGAAGAGTTTCAGTCTCGACTTGATTCCCATGATGTTCCGTCATTGTCTGCTTTTCCATTGGCTGAAGCCCCTCTTCCCCAAAGTATATCGTTTTTACATTCTAGAGCCAACATTTGACTCAACTTTACCATTTTCCAGACTAAACTAATATATTACAACAGTTTAAATAAAGGAATGTTACAAGCACTTGGTCACACTTTGACCATTCACAATAAACATAAATAGAGGTTTGTCTGTGAATAAATAAGTGGTACTCTTCCACAAGTGCATCCACAACAAATGATAACAAATTGGCAAAATATTGTTTGACAACTATTTAGGCCTGCTTATCAGAAGCATCTTTTGGCACTCTTTTACAAAGGTGGAATCGGCTAACAAATGCGATTGGCTACTTCTTAAATTGTCATGATTTTGGATTATCAGTTTAATTAGTATTTAAATAAAGCTACTGGCAAGATGGGAAACTGTCATTAAAAACATACGCAATGGCAAAATGTGAGGTACTCATCCTGTATTCATTTGCTGTGTAACCGTGGATGGTACAATGTACTCACAAATATTTTCATGATGAGGAAATATAAAAACTAATAAACAAGTAATAAAATAGATGTAGATACTTTTCAGAGGTGATAATTACAGTGCAATGCTATCATCTGAGATATCGTATATTGATATCACATGAAGTGTTTAAAAGATGTTGATTCAAAGGTTATAACGTTGTTGCTATAATTTGCAATGAAAGCGGTGCTGATAGACAATAAAAGCGGGTTAAAAACTGTGAGCTGTCTGGGGAAGTTAACCTTGCATTACTGAGAGACTGTTTCACCAGGTATCCAGTCTAGCTTACCAAATTCCCAATCAGACTAACATTAATTATAATCTTTTAATAGTCATACGACAACCGGTGATATATATATATATATATATATATATATATATATATATATATATATATAAAGAGAATTTAAATAAAAAGAAATAACTCAGTTTATATTTGGAAATTTATTTTAACATTGATCATTGAAATTTCAGCATATTAAATCTGAGTCATAAATAAACTGGTACCTTATTTAGGATTGTGGAGAATGTGAGTTTGTAATCTTATGGAACTTATCAAATATGGAGCCAAGATTGGGAGACTGTATACAACACTGCATTCATAAAATAACACACGAAGAATGTTGAAACATATGCAAGAGCAAATTAACCACAACCAACCGATTCAATTTTTACCCAAAGAAGTTACGTTCGTAGCACAATCCTGTCCGTCATGTAATTACCACACACTGGTATACTAAATTCATACTAACTCTCTGTGAAAACTTCCCGAAAAGAATAGCTGAGGGCTACTTTGATGATTACACCACATGCTTCACGTGGTCAACTTGGTTTACACAAAGCGTGTAACTCCACAATAATTTTGATAATTAAAATAAATTAGATCGAAAAGCAATTTACAAAAGAAAAACCTCGAACTGGTTACTAACGTCTTACTATTAACCTGATGGGTCAAACGATTATATAAGCACGTGGTTATAGTCTCACAAAGTACACCCCACGTGGGTTGAACATAAAGAAAAGTTGCTATATTGAAAAATATTGTCAAGACGAGATGTTATAATCTCATGCACACTTGCATTTAAGATTGATGATCTTAGTTAGAGTTACTGATCAACACGTGGTTCCACTTTACTCACAAAGTAGTGACAAAGCAACTACTGGAAAATATTCTGAACTTCACACTCGAAATACACTGCGTTGCAATTTAAGATAACATTAGATATTTTAGAGCTAAACCTGAAATATAGGTGATTAAATTTTCAGTTAGGCTGAACTTAAGAAATCCATTGTCCTACGGACTTAGCAGACACGCGCTTAGCCGGAGATCTTACCACTTCAGACGCTCGCCATGGACAGACTGCCCTGGTCCCTTCCTGAGAGGTGGCTCACAAATACAAACGGAAGTGGCCAGAGGGGCACCTTCCTATACCAACATAACAAGGGATGGACAGGACCATACTAAGGATAGAAGCCTCTTTGCTTTTAGAAAGGGTAGCTACCTGTTCCGACGTTGGTCCTACTGTTCTCTGGCAGACAGGCTTGTCTGCTACCCTCAAGCATGCAAATAGAAATACATTTGCTCATTCATCCTGTCACACAAAAGGGAAGGGGGATGACAGTATCTTATCATATACAGTATATAAAAGAGAGCGGATGTAGGTTCCGTATGAGACTGTGTGACATGAATTACATATAAACTGTGTTTTAAAGTGTAGTAGTGTGGCAGATCGTTCTTGTTTATGTGTAAAAGTAACACGTTCCACTACTCAGTCTCCTCGCAGATAGTCAGAAACGCCACAGTAAATTTAGACGAGGAATTTATGCCGTAAATGACAACAGATTTAAGAAATTAACATGAAAGGAATCCAGCAGAGACCTTTCAAGGTTCATTGTGAAAATGTTAGTCAAATAAAAAAGAAATGGTGTGGTGGCCCTCAAATACGTAACCACAGACGCAGAGTTGAAATATTAAAAGTTTTGGCTGTTCTCGTTGTCTAGGGGCTCGGATACGTAGTTGCCGCATTACAGGCCAAATACTGCTGAGTCTACAGTATTTTTTTTTTTTTTTTTTTTTGGTCATCAGTCTACTGACTGGTTTGATGCGGCCCGCCACGAATTCCTTTCCTGTGCTAACCTCTTCATCTCAGAGTAGCACTTGCAACCTACGTCCTCAATTATTTGCTTGACGTATTCCAATCTCTGTCTTCCTCTACAGTTTTTGCCCTCTACAGCTCCCTCTAGTACCATGGAAGTCATTCCCTCATGTCTTAGCAGATGTCCTATCATCCTGTCCCTTCTCCTTATCAGTGTTTTCCACATATTCCTTTCCTCTCCGATTCTGCGTAGAACCTCCTCATTCCTTACCTTATCAGTCCACTTAATTTTCAACATTCGTCTATAGCACCACATCTCAAATGCTTCGATTCTCTTCTGTTCCGGTTTTCCCACAGTCCATGTTTCACTACCATACAATGCTGTACTCCAGACGTACATCCTCAGAAATTTCTTCCTCAAATTAAGGCCGGTATTTGATATTAGTAGACTTCTCTAGGCCAGAAATGCCTTTTTTGCCATAGCGAGTCTGCTTTTGATGTCCTCCTTGCTCCGTCCGTCATTGGTTATTTTACTGCCTAGGTAGCAGAATTCCTTAACTTCATTGACTTCGTGACCATCAATCCTGATGTTAAGTTTCTCGCTGTTCTCATTTTTACTACTTCTCATTACCTTCGTGTTTCTCCGATTTACTCTCAAACCATACTGTGTACTCATTAGACTGTTCATTCCGTTCAGCAGATCATTTAATTGTTCTTCACTTTCACTCAGGATAGCAATGTCATCAGTGAATCGTATCATTGATATCCTTTCACCCTGTATTTTAATTCCACTCCTGAACCTTTCTTTTATTTCCATCATTGCTTCCTCGATGTACAGATTGAAGATTAGGGGCGAAAGGCTACAGCCTTGTCTTACCCCTTCTTAATACGAGCACTTCGTTCTTGATCGTCCACTCTTATTATTCCCTCTTGGTATATGAATATGCACATGAATCGAATGGTCGAAGGTACATATCACTCGGCAAACGAGAATTTTGAATGATGTATAGAAATTTATAAAAGAAAGATTGCAATTAAATAAATTCTGCAGGTGCTATTTTAACGACTTTAAATGATGGGTTGGATAGCAGAAGTACCTTTAAGAATGCCTTTTATTACTGTAAAACACTTATTGGTGTCGATGGTCCAGCAATTAAATAAAATATAAGTTGAATAACAGGGAAACAATAGATTCCTACTTCACATAATTATTTATGAACAATAACATAGCTCACGTCTAAACGCGTAATACGTCTACACTGCAGAAGACACGGAAATCTCACTAGTGCACAAGTCGGCACTACGAAATATTTCTATCTCCCGTGACCACTCGCAAACTGCTCCACTCTCTTAAGTCTTTCCCGCAACTGTGCGTCCCTCACGCCGAACTGTCCAGGAATCTGTCGTGACCTCTCCCATACTGTGCAGAACTCCCCTGTCTTCTCTCAAAACGATGCTTTTCCCACATTTCCATACAGTCTCTCCATGTGTCCTTTTTTGGAACGATCGCTGTGATTGGCTAGAGCGCTCCTACCCTGTCTCCATGCCGATGCACACTCACAAACATAATGAAATACATTCGAATGAAATTAAATAAATATTCCTACAGATGGACCATAAACACGCTCTAACACACATTATTAAATACATAAACAAATTAAATAAACACATTTCAAAGGAATAGAGCAGGCGTAAACCACTAGCCTAATGTCTCTGCCCTTTCTAAAACACAGTAAATAATTGACCAATTTCTTCATGAATATATCGGATATAAACAAAGACGTAGATGAATAAATATATTTATAAGCATGGTGCTACAGTTTTTTCGTGTAACTGTGGAATACTTATGGCCTGACGCGATCGGTAGTAATCGTCCACTTTGACCTGCAATAACTCATGTACTATTCAAGTTACATGCCTGTAATTTGTACCAATTTAGGTTTACACTAATAGCTTTCTAAAGACACGTAGATCGACAAAATCGGATGAACCGTTTAGATTTTGGAATTTCGTTGCTGGGTGTTACTAGTACAATTTATCATTAGATACTAAACATTAAACTAATGAAGATATTGAAGATCTGATTACACCATCAGAATCATCGTGCAAATAATGGCAATTAACATGTTTATTTTTGAGGTATCATGATTCGTCTGGCTCCTATTAATTTCTATACGAACTGTGAAATGTCTGCTATTAAGGTTTCACAAAGACCGCCATCTTTGGCACTCCCGGCATGCCTCCTTCATCGACACAGCATCACCATGGAATTCCCAGCGACGCGGTCGGCTGGACCGCGTGGTCTGGCCGTTGTGCGGCGTCATGCGGTTGCCAACGAGCCTTGGCTTGCCGAGCGACCCGTGCCGCGGCCGCCAACTCTGAACTTACGAGGTGCATTCAAGTTCTAAGGCCACCGATTTTTTTTCTAATTAACTACTCACCCGAAATCGATGAAACTGGCGTTACTTCTCGACGTAATCGCCCTGCAGACGTAAACATTTTTTACAACGCTGACGCCATGATTCCATGGCAGCGGCGATGGCTTCTTTAGGAGACTGTTTTGACCACTGGAAAATCGCTGAGGCAATAGCAGCACGGCTGGTGAATGTGCGGCCACGGAGAGTGTCTTTCATCGTTGGAAAAAAGCCAAAAGTGACTAGGAGCCAGGTCAGGTGAGTAGGGAGCATGAGGAATCACTTCAAAGTTGTTATCACGAAGAAACTGTTGCTTAACGTTAGCTCGATGTGCGGGTGCGTTGTCTTGGTGAAACAGCACACGCGCATCCCTTCCCAGACGTTTTTGTTGCAGTGCAGGAAGGAATTTGTTCTTCAAAACATTTTCGTAGGATGCACCTGTTACTGTAGTGCCCTTTGGAACGCAATGGGTAAGGATTACGCCCTCGCTGTCCCAGAACATGGACACCATCATTTTTTCAGCACTGGCAGTTACCCGGAATTTTTTTGGTGGCGGTGAAGCCATGTGCTTCCGTTGAGCTGACTGGCGCTTTGTTTCTGGATTGAAAAATGGCATCCACATCTCATCCATTGTCACAACCGACGAAAAGAAAGTCCCATTCATGCTGTCGTTGCGCGTCAACATTGCTTGGCAACATGCCACACGGGCAGCCGTGTGGTCGTCCGTCAGCATTCGTGGCACCCACCTGGATGACACTTTTCGCATTTTCAGGTCGTCATGCAGGATTGTGTGCACAGAACCCACAGAAATGCCAACTCTGGAGGCGATCTGTTCAACAGTCATTCGGCGATCCCCCAAAACAATTCTCTCCACTTTCTCGATCGTGTCGTCAGACCGGCTTGTGCGAGCCCGAGGTTGTTTCGGTTTGTTGTCACACAATGTTCTGCCTTCATTAAACTGTCACACCCACAAATGCACTTTCGACACATCCATAACTCCATCACCACACGTCTCCTTCAACTGTCGATGAATTTCAATTGGTTTCACACCACGCAAATTCAGAAAACAAATGATTGCACACTGTTCAAGTAAGGAAAACGTCGCCATTTTAAGTATTTAAAACTGTTCTCATTCTCGCCGCTGGCGGTAAAATTCCATCTGCCGTACGGTGCTGCCATCTCTGGGACTTATTGACAATGAACGCGGCCTCATTTTAAAACAATGCACATGTTTCTATCCAGTCTGGAGAAAAACAAATCGGAGGCCTTAGAACTTGAATGCACCTCGTAAAATATTTTCAGGACGCCACAACTCACCCGTTACCTCACAAGTCACAGTGCAATGTTAACTTCTGTAGTTTTAAAAATACTGAAAAAATAATGTATCACTGGTTGAGTCTCATTTTTATGAGATCGTAGATGTATTGAGATTTGCTTTAATATTTGTCAGTAAATTATTATAGATTCTCAAAGAGCTGTAAGAAACCGTGTTTAAACTCGTCTGACACGCCGCCATGACTGATGCACCACCTGCACAAAGGCCATGCGAGCAACAACCGTCCAAACTTCCAGATTCAGCGTTTACCCATCTCTGGCGACACTGCTTGCCTTTGTGTACCTGGACTCGCCTGCACCGGTCGCCTAGCGAGACACACCTGCTGCAACACGTCATGAGCACTGGGCCCTTCTGGCGTCCAGTCGTAGAACAGTTTCACCTCCCACCACTCCACCTCCAGGCAGCCAAATCGCTGACCGACATATGTCTAACGTTACAAACTCTAAAAGGGGGCAATATTACATTCTTACTAAACCATCGTTCTACTTTTCCATATTTTATTTCAAGGAAGTCATATTTTGTAGTTTATGTTCTATTCGTAGTTAATTTTAAATTATAAGGTCTCCAACGGATTGTCACATACAAAATGTTTTTTTTTTTTTTTTTACACACTATAGCCTGTGACTGACAATCCCAGATTGGTGGGAACTGGGAATTGGTACCAGCTGCAGTCGCAAATTATATGAGCATTCAGTAATCTAAGGCTAATACTGAGGCACTGCGTGTTATTTGTAATAATGCAGGTACATCAATACAGAACTAGGTTTTTGAATAGTAGATCTGCAGTCAACAAAAGCCACTTCTCATATCTTTTAAATTTTGGAACTCAAGAGAAAATCACATCTAGGGACAAAGACTTTCTCCCATGTTTTGGCACATGAACCAGGTATCTGGACATGCAACAGAATACCGAGAACAAAGCAGCACTGAAAACGTGTTTTGTGAAAAAATGGCACACTCAATATTTTCCATTTCCACCCTTCATGTATACTTAACTGGTGTTATCAATTGTCGATAAATTGTTGAAGTTTCTATCTGATCACTGCAAACCGCCTGAGCATTTGATGTAGGTATATTCTGTCATCTAACTTTTATTACTGGGATGGTAATTTCTTTGAAGTAGGAAGTCGAACCCACTGTATAGCAGACTCATACATTTCATTTATGAAACATCTTCAGTTTACATTTCTTCCAAAAATTCATATTACAACTTCCACTTCCATAATTTAACTGATAATTATACACTGCCGAATTACTACTACATTAGCAACTTCCCCTATGTGACTCTCCAAAAATAACTGCTGCAAGTCTTCACACAATCGCATTTATATGCATATATACATCTCGTTATGAAAATGTTGACAACCTAAGGCTTTATTAGAATTTACGTTATTTGTTAAGTCCAGTGAAGAAAATGTTCTTGTGACAGAAAAGACATATGGCCACCCTCTGCTACTAATACTGTCAAATCCAGACCCTGTGGAGGTACGGGATAAACTATGAAAAAAGGAAGCAAGTATGAAGAAAGGTTAGTACAAGTAATTTCACATATGACGTCAAGTTGAGCAGAGAACACAGATATATTTTAATCAAGCTTTGAGTGTCAAATACGGTGTTATGAGAACTTTTAATAATTGTTACAGTATACAAATGGGTGCCAAAGTACTTATTTATTTTAATTACTATCTCATACAATGACTTCAGTGCTCAAGTTACATCATTTGGTACATCCTACTGTTTTGTCAACTAGGTCAAATATTGGCATCTTCGGAACTGTTCATGATGTCAATAATTAGTCACGAAATTACTCAATGTTTTTCTCGAACATTCTATTCATTAACTTTATAAAACCCCATTACCGAAATGAACTATCATCTTTCAGGATTATAAATTAGTGCTTTAAAGAAATAAAAACTATCATAACTTTGTAAATGAATTAGCATTACTAACTTGTCATTTACACGACATTTACTTATTCCAAATTGTGTTAGATAAAGAATAATAACTGTGAATGAACAACCACAGTCCTAAATGTAAGATACCGTAATAAGAGGTGCATTGTACCAAGTGATACACTAAATGTAGTGTCTCGTGCTGATTAATGTATCAGATGTATTACCTCAGTATGTCAGTCTCCATCTGCTGCACCACACTGGTAAGTCTTTAATGTGGCTACTCTTTGTCTGCTAGTAACGAAAATACGGTCCTGCAGAATATCAGTACATTCAAGCGATCAGACGAGTGGTATACAAACCAAGGCCTGCAGGCCGCATGTGGTCCGAAGCAAGTGTCAGTTAGTGCCACACAAGAAATGGGCACCTATCACACGATCGCTGAAAAAATCAATTTATAAACGTTACGAGAAATAGAATATTTTTGATTTGAAACTCCCGCAAGACGATGCTGTTCTCTCACTGGTCCATCTCGAAATTTTTCCCTCCTTTAGTGTATTGTGTACGGCACAAAAATATTTGTCTCCTTCGAATGCGATCCAATTTGGCTAAAAGGCTGGGCCACCCGTGGATTAGTCGGAAGACTACGTAGCAAATAGAATGCGATGTCATCTGCTTATTACATGAAATAATTTTGCAAAGAAAAACATTTCAGTCGTGCTGAAGACTCTGGTGATTGCTTGCCTGCTTTGAAAATAATTTACTGACCGGTACAGTCACAGTAATTTAAACAAAATTAGCGGCTCCACCTATATACACCATATAAAATGCAACAATAATAAGACAGTAGTCTGTAAATCCCTATTCCAAAGTATCTTTCAAGGTACCTAGAGTCGTTTGAAAGCAGTTTCAAAGGCGTTGAATGCTACTGCTCCTAAAGTAGAAGACAAATCGGGGAAAAACAGCAACAGACCGCATAAAACAGCAACGGAAATTTGCGACATGGTCCTCACTCACTGGGACAATTTCCCTTCCAGACCATTGCATTATTGTCGGAAAGTCCGAAAGGAAATGTTTTGACAACCTTGAAAGTAGTGTTGCAAAATTATTCACGTGAACAGTGACCATTTTCTCCATGAAACGAATACGGTACTCCAGATGAATTATGAAACTTATCATAATTTCTTTCGGGAGAATAGTCCGTATTCGTTTCGAAACCCAAGAACTGATACCTGTGATTTCTGCCGGGAGTTTGAAGTCATACTGAGTGTCAATGCAAATGATCTTCGTAAAGACGTATATGAGGAACACAAACTAAAGGTTGCGGAGTACAATAACTCAAGGACAAGTATCTGAGATGGGCCAGACTCGACAACCCAGACACCTTAGTTCTCGCGTTTGATTATGCACAGAACCCGCCTCTGCTTAAACTGTGCGTTACTGCGCGATTCTATAAGAGGCTACTGTGGCTCTAGCTATGTACTGTTTTCTCGAAGGTCCAGAAATAAATGGTTCAAATGGCTCTGAGCACTATGCGACTTAACTTCTGAGGTCATCAGTGACCTAGAACTTAGAACTAATTAAACCTAACTAACCTAAGGACATCACACACATCCATGCCCGAGGCAGGATTCGAACCTGCGACCGTAGCGGTCGCTTTATAAAGGCACATTTGCATGCCGAGCGTGAGTTTCCTCGGAAACGCGAAATATTAATTAAATAAATAATCAGTGACAAATAAATAAAGCCTATGGCACACAACTGCAGCGCTGTGTCGCTGATAAAACAAAAGCACAATTACGTTACTCTTATGTTTGATTAAAAAAGGGGGAGCTCTGGTAGAAGTGGTGCGAGAAGCACGTATTTTATTCTATTGTCTGGCACACCGCCATATTTCATGTTATTGAAGAATACTGCGAGTTGCAACCAGACTAGGCACTCGATTCTGTAAAGAATTTATATTTATAAAAGTAAGTAGGATTATGAACTGTAGGCTTATTCATTGAATATATCTGATTTAACTAACTGTGTAACTTTTTTATGTTTAGTAGACAATCACCTCTGTACGACGTATTGGCATGGCTGGCAAATTATTGAAATATTGAGATTTAGATTATGAGTCCGCACCTACCGCAGCAGTCTTTGGAAACGATTTATTTACGAAGTCCGATTATTTCAGTTTTATTTCACGGTCAACTATGAGTAACATTGCCTTTATGAGAAAGCCATTGTCAAGCGTCTGATACCGAATAATTAAACGTCCACGTTCCAGATAAGCAAATATTTATTACAATCACAATCACCATCATACAGATAGAAAAATTAATATTTAAATAATATATTTTATTTATTTTATTTATTTTATGTTGGCGACTGCGTGTCGGACTTGTTATTTTGTCATTTGTTACATTGTTCTCTTTGTTTCATGTGAAAAATCAACTTTCTGGACCTGGACGTGAATGTATGAGAGATAACAAAAAATCTGAAGATATTTTCCAATTCTAAAATTTTGCGGGAAGACGCAATGAAACTTCCAGCAAAATAAGGTAAGACGCAGCATCTTTGCATTAGCAGGCTTGACCAGACGTATAATTCAGTGTATTAGCTTTTCAGCAGATTCTGTAGTGTTTATTTCGTGCATAACAGTTTTCAGTGATAAATTTCATTCTCAGTACTTTTCCTTAAACAATAACGTATGCAACAATACCAATACACGAGTGTAAAATATGGCCGACTTCTGTACGATACGTAGTAACATGGACAGCAGCCATTACCAATAATCTCAAATTCAGTTTATATTTTTAAATTAACAGACAGCCATTGTTGCTACGAGCGATTCATGCTCAACTGCATTTTATTTTAAAATCAGTGTTAAATATTTTCTTGAAACATATATCACGTGTGGCAGGGTAATAACTAGAAATCAATACGCAAAAATGGAACAGCAAAGACGTACTATTCAGATGCAATCCGACTCGGACGAGAGACAAATGTTAGAAAATGACTTTACGACAGCAACCGGTAGTGACGATTTATCAAACATTGACGCAAGTGTTGACGGAAATTTTGGCAATAGGCCGTCCACTACAAAAATTTCAAAGTCTCAGTCAGAGCCCATGTTGATGCATGACGTCACGTCTAATGACGCGACGGGGGCACAGACCTTGCAAACAGTAAACATTGCCGACATGTTACAAATGCTAATGAAACAAAACGCCGAAAACATGGCAACCTTACAGACACAAAATGACGCAATTAAATCTGACCTCATAGCACTCAAGACAGGTAATGACACTTTATGTAAACGTGTGGAACTTATAGAGGCCACACTGACCAAACAGATGACTGAACTCAGTACTAAATTTTCCCAGCTTAATACGAGACAAGAAAAGACTACAACTGACGTAGCACTTTTACAGACACAAGTAAAAAAACCTTAATGTCACGTGTGAAGTTCTTACTGAACAAATTCAAACATATCCTTCAGTACATGACAACCTTGAAAAACGAATTACTGACGTACAGAATAAATTTGACAATGTTGAACAACACCTGACTGACATCTTACAATCTGATGCCACAGCTCATTTTCAAAATATTAATAAAGAATTTCATGATTGGGTAGTGAACAAAGACAAACATTTTGATAGATGCTTACGTGAAAATTTACCAACAATTGTGCACGACTCCGTAGCGCAATACATTACTAATAACAAACAGCTGATCAGTGACGCAGTACAATCCGTCACTGCACCCATGAGACAATTCACCGATCGACCACAGTCTGAATGTAACGAAAATATCAGTCAAAATGCACAGTTCAGGAACCAATATACATTCGAGTATGACACACACATACCGCACACGACAAACACACAAGAACAAAACACACCACGACTACAACACATACCACGATGTGCAAACACAAACACAAGCTATTATCATGGTAAACCACAGCAACATTATCGTAATTACTCGCCAGCTGAACATACCAGTAATTACAGTGGAATAAATCCATATCACAATACGAAGGAAGAAGAAAGCTTAATGAAACACAGGCAATTTCAGATTTTTATCCCAGAAAAACGAACCATTCATCCGGTGATTTTTCTTAAATCTTTTAGTAACGCATTTCCACGCACTTGGAGTGACCGGAAAAAGATTTCATATATTGTCGGTTACATCCAAGGCGATGCAGCTCTCTGGGCATACAGTCAAGCTGACGTATGTACCACGTACAGTGAGTTTGAGCGTGCTTTTCTGAACAAATTCTGGTCGCAATCCGTCCAGGAGCGACTCAGAAGACAAATTTTAGAACCTGAAACTTTTAACAGTAAAAATGGCAACTTACGCAGATATTTTGAAAAATACTTGAACATGGGACACTTTTTAGACGAACCAGTCGCAACGCGTGATATACTCCGTGCGTTGAAGGCCAAATTGCCTTTCAACATTAAAGAAAAACTCCTACATATCCCGGATGACGATTCAGATTATTTTTTAACAGCCTTAGATTCGGTTGACATGTTACTTGAAGATCAGCGCTTCGCGCGGCAAAACAGCAGCCACAATGTTTACACTAGTGGTATGCAAAACATGCAGGCTTGCCAACTCAATTCTGGCGCGCCCACAGTTGGATACGCGGTACAGCAAAAACAGCAAACTCACATGCCGTTTCAATACGAAAATCAAAATCAATACGCGTATTCCAATACAAACAATAGTTACAACAGTAATAACACTTCATGCGGCAATCCATACAAAAGGCACCGCGGTAATAACTACAACGGTAACAACGGATACAAAGGCAACAACAAAAACACAAACAGAAATAGAAATAATAATAACTACGAGCCAAGACAGCATCAAGGTTGGACTCGTAACGATCAGTATTTCCATTCAAACTCTGCTTTACCACAGCAGCCACCAGGACAAAATTGGAGCATACCTTACGACCGACAGGTAAGTTATAATGCGCAACAGCAACAACAACCGCAAAAGTTTGGAGATCATAATAGGCAATATCCGAATGTGAATATAATAGAAATGACACCTGATGCACAACCTCAATCTGTGTCAGTACCTAGTACAAATGCTAATCCGACAAACTAGAAACAGTCACTTCTATGCCCCAGGTCGTGGCTGAAGAATTCTTGCGGGGCGACTGCAATGTTAATCAGTTATTTGACACCACACTTGAACAACAGAATAATGATATGCCGAATAATTCTAAACAAAAATTACCTGTTTTATTTATAAGATACAACTACAATAACAATATATCAGATGAACTTTTACAAGACAGTACACAATGTCGTTCAAACACAAATGAAATTGTTTTAGCATCTACTACTGGTGTAGTAGGTGGGATTCCAACTACTCTTATCCTAGATACAGGTGCAGCTGTGAGCGTTTTGTCTTTTAATTTCTATAAAAAGATGTGTGAATTGGAACCTGTGCCTGAGTTTCCTGCCCAAAACTGTAAAATAACTACTGCACTAGGTAATAAGTCATGTAGGGTTACGAAGCAAGTTTTTGTAAACATTAAAATAGGTAATGGAACCGTACAATGGCCATTCCTGGTTGTACAAAACCTTGTGACAAATTGCATATTAGGAATAGATATTATGAGCGAGAAGGACTCTATTATAGACTTCTCCAAAGGTAAATGTATTTTAAATGATAAAGGCAGTGTAATTATTATTGATTTGGACAGGAGAACTCTAAAGCATGACAAACACTGTACAGGGTACAAGGTTCAGTTAGTACTTGACAATGACATTCAAGATATGCAAACACACTCATCTGACACAGAGCTATTGGACTTGAAAACATTGCTTGATCATAAGATAAGTGAAGCTACAGCTCTCAGTGTACATGAACGTATAAAACTACAGGAAGTGTTATCCAAATATTTACAAGTTTTTACCAAACGATTAGGTGTTATCAACACGTATGTGTACAAGATTGAAGTTAAGCCTCACAAAATCTTCTACCACAAGACATATAACGTACCGTTATCTCAACGACCTGCTGTGTGGCAAGAATTAAAACAAATGTTAGACTGGAAGGTCATTGAACCATCCACCTCACCTTATTGTAGTCCTCTACTTGTTGTCAAAAAATCAAATGGAAGCATTAGGTTAGTGTTAGACGCACGAGCAATTAATGAAATAATTTTACCGGTTCACACAAAACCCGAAAATTTAGAAGAGCAATTACAGAAATTTCTAGATGCAAAATATTTTTCCACAATAGATCTCGCTAATTCGTTTTGGCAGGTGGGTATCACTCCTGATTCACGGAAATATACTGCATTTATGTTCGGGGGGCGAACCTATCAGTTTTGTGTTCTACCTTTCGGACTGAATGTCAGCTCTGGGGTATTCATTACAGCCCTGGATACCGTGCTTGGCGACGATTTAGTTGAGACAGTCACACACTATGTAAATGATATACTGATAGCTACACAGTCTTGGAAGGAACACGTTGGCACACTTCAAAGAATTTTAGAAAAATACGCACACCGAGATCTTAGAGCATTTCATGCTGAATAATGTCAAAGTCATACCCATCAAAATATTGCTAAGCAACTCGAAAAACTCTGTTGTTACAACACAGATAATAAGTAGTGTAGAAATTTTCATTTCAGCGGTTCCAGAGTCGCAGTTGAAGGCAGAAGAACTCTTCTTTCAGCGCGCGCCACCACCTGGAAGACGGAATATCAAAATAAAATTTATGATTACGTAGCAGTGAATGATATATTAATTTTTCACGGAACATTTGTTATTGTAGGTACCACTGACTTGGTATGACATCTGACGAACCGACAGACGTCATCTGTGAAGCGATCTTTTACTTTGAGAAATAGATTAGACGCACATCTCTCAACACGAAAAGCATCTATCAGTAGTCAAGGCCACACAGACACTCTACACACACGCACAAAACGCGAGGAATCGAACATTTTTTCTCTCTTACTATTTTGAATATTTATTGAGTAGTGAAAACGCCTGGTCTTGCCTACTGATGTAATGAATGTTGTGTCTAACCTATCTTAATTTCAGATGACATCACGTGACACAATGTAATAACCTATAGCTATGTAATGATGATGCAAACATGTTTATGTGCAACTGTATTATGTTTATGCTAAGAAAATATGTGACGTGTGTATGTATAATTACTTATTTTTTTAACTGATGTATCATGTAACTGTTACTATGTAAAAAAAATTTTGAACAAAACGAGCGCCAAAAAGACATTGCATAGTGAACCTCTGTTCATGGACATTAACGAACATTACTAACTCTGCAACTACGCAGAAACCTATGTAAAAAAAAAACGGTTAATGCCATTCATTATGCAGCGTATCTATGTAAACGCGATGAATGATTTCTTTGATTAATAACTACGAACATTTAGGTGAGCTATATTCAGCAAAAAAAAAAAACTGAAAATGTGAAGTGCATAATTCGTGCATCGTCTAGTGACATTACTACAGTACCTAACTTCAAGATGTTAACTGGATTAAATGGACACAAAGTGCCTGTCCAGAAAGCAACACGACGGGTGGAAGAATTTTGGTTGGAACTTCAGGGAATGAAATGTTCCCGAAATGTGACGGACACTCTTACCTGGACTGTCCAAGGATCGACGCCAGCTATGTGCCGTCCGAGGTTCTGCAACCAAGCTTCCACGGAATATAAAAAAAAAAAAAACGAACTGCACGTGGACCAATTACTCGACGGGTCACGTCTGATCTGTAATGAGCAATGCCTTTAGTCACAACGAACTGCATCACAACGACTATAATGGAAATGGGAAATGGACACGCTTATGTATTAATCACGTTGTTATACAACGATGTTACTGTGAAAAAAAAAAACTTTACCACGACGATACTAACCTGTAAAAAAATTATTGTGCAGCAGATGAATATGAACTGTAATAACGACACGATGTGTATAGGTCAACGCACCTGAAACATACGGACATTTTTCTTTGAAGTATTTCAAAACAATACTATGTAACTAAGAACATTCAACAATCTAAGTTGTATTGTGTGATAACAAATATTGTAAATTTAAAACTAAGTTACCTGTCATAGAATGTAGTCTTCATATGTAATCTTGGTTGAATATTTTCTTTGTGCAACGACTGAGAAACACGCGCACACGAACAATATGAACTGCAATACTGTGCCGCGTGATCTAACTGTACGATATAACGGCAGTGCCGGAGTCACACAGACGCTTCTGCGCATGCGCGCACTCTATCTGCCAACATAAGAACTTTTACGGCGCACCCGCGTCATTCAAATTTTGTATATAATGTGTATAATGTAAGTCGTGTAAATAGTTGTAGATAACTTAGATTTTCTTGTGCCTTTAGGTGAATTGCTCGCCTGCAGGTGTGTCCTTTCGCCTCGCAATTCAGGGGGCAATATAAAGGCACATTTGCATGCCGAGCGTGAGTTTCCTCGGAAACGCGAAATATTAATTAAATAAATAATCAGTGACAAATAAATAAAGCCTATGGCACACAACTGCAGCGCTGTGTCGCTGATAAAACAAAAGCACAATTACGTTACTCTTATGTTTGATTAAAAAAGGGAGAGCTCTGGTAGAAGTGGTGCGAGAAGCACGTATTTTATTCTATTGTCTGGCACACCGCCATATTTCATGTTATTGAAGAATACTGCGAGTTGCAACCAGACTAGGCACTCGATTCTGTAAAGAATTTATATTTATAAAAGTAAGTAGGATTATGAACTGTAGGCTTATTCATTGAATATATCTGATTTAACTAACTGTGTAACTTTTTTATGTTTAGTAGACAATCACCTCTGTACGACGTATTGGCATGGCTGGCAAATTATTGAAATATTGAGATTTAGATTATGAGTCCGCACCTACCGCAGCAGTCTTTGGATACGATTTATTTACGAAGTCCGATTATTTCAGTTTTATTTCACGGTCAACTATGAGTAACATTGCCTTTATGAGAAAGCCATTGTCAAGCGTCTGATACCGAATAATTAAACGTCCACGTTCCAGATAAGCAAATATTTATTACAATCACAATCACCATCATACAGATAGAATAATTAATATTTAAATAATATATTTTATTTATTTTATTTATTTTATAGCTCGGTTTCCTGACTGTAGCGCCTAGAACCGCACGGCCACTCCGGCCGGCCCAGAAATAAAGATTCAACTTTGTTCCTTTTTATATGCCATCATTAGTAAGAAACTCCGGGAACCAACCAGTATTGAGACTATTATACTTCTATGGCATAATAAAAATATGAGGGTGGTACGATTTTGTACTTGGCTTTCAGAATTAAACAACGTAACCATACAACACGTATTTCCAATTCGGGGACACTCATACAGTCAATGCGACCGTAACTTCAGCCTATGTGGAAAAAATGCTAAGGAATATTGAAAACATTGAGAATGCGCGCCAATACATTTCAGTGCCTTAGAGCTGCATAGAGAATCCAGCGACCTTTAAGGAGGTGAAAGGAGTGGACGTTATTGAGAGCTGGGCTTCAGCTTTATCACCATACTATGTCAGAAAACCCAAAGGAACGACACTATTTGGATTACAAAAATACGTCATTTCACATAACAGCGGAAACACGTTTTCCGTCTCGTCTGCTTATACAGCAACATTCAGTCCTTACAAAGTAAAGAAATACCAATGCGGAAGACTGACATAGTGATGGCGAAGACGTCTCGTCCTGGGATGACGTATACAGAGAAGAGCGATATCTTCGCACTAATCAAGTTACTTCGAGACGGCAATGCAGAAATGCTGAAGACTGTTATCCATCTGTGACAGACAATGACTGCTCAGGATGAGAAACAGACACATGATGGGTGGTCAGCACCCGTAGACTGTTGCAGACATCTTTGAGGACGTGTCTTATGTAAGACTGTGATTGAATAAATGCATTTCTTTCAATTTGTGGATTATTATGTTAATACTAAAGTTTTAAAGAGGATTATTATCTGCTGTAGTCGTTGGTATATATAATACCTTCAGGAACAGCTTTACAGTGTACTCTTACTTTCGAGACTAATTATGTTTGTCGAATAAAAATATATTTTGTTGCTTTACGATTAGAGTACGCTACTTATATATTTAACGACTGTTTCATAGTCAAATATGAAAAATTTCGTTTTCTTGTACTTGTTATACAGTGATCTGTGGAGAAACAACCGTAGCGTGGTACTGTGCTATCAGTTCAGATCAGTATGTAAGTCATACATAGTACACTATCGCTTCATTTGTTCTGAAAGACTACGTCTTTTGGCGCTGCAGTCCGGAACCGCGGGACTACTACGGTCGCAGGTTCGAATCCTGCCTCGGGCATGGGTGTGTGTGATGTCCTTAGGTTTAAGTAGTTCTAAGTTCTAGAGGACTTATGACCTAAGATGTTGAGTCCCATAGTGCTCAGAGCCATTTGAACCATTTTGAACTACGACTTTTCTACTTGACTGAAATTTCGTCCATGTACGAGGGATTAAAATGACTGAAAACGCGATGTCAAATATTTGACGCTCTGTATTTCGACATCCATATATATTGCAGCTGAGTCGTTGTTCAAGAGAACGCCTCAGTTATACTGTTGGTTCTGTTCAGCAGTTCATGTAAATCTTTCTCGCTTTCTCCTTCAATGTTCCTATCTACAGGATGACAATTATTGAAATATATGAAAAAACGTAAATTAGTTACATACTACGGACTACACACTCTTTATTTAACATGTAATCGTCACTACAGATATTCGGGTTTAGGTTATGACATGCCGATACGACTGCCATCCTTGGCGATGACGCAGCGCACGCGAATAGCGAAATATTCCATGACACGCCGAAGTGTCGGAACATGACCTCCTGAATGGCTATTTTCAGCGCGGCAATGGTACTAAGTTTATTGCTGTACACCTTGTTTTTAATATAGCCCCACAAAAAGGAGTCGCATATACACTCCTGGAAATGGAAAAAAGAACACATTGACACCGGTGTGTCAGACCCACCATACTTGCTCCGGACACTGCGAGAGGGCTGTACAAGCAATGATCACACGCACGGCACAGCGGACACACCAGGAACCGCGGTGTTGGCCGTCGAATGGCGCTAGCTGCGCAGCATTTGTGCACCGCCGCCGTCAGTGTCAGCCAGTTTGCCGTGGCATACGGAGCTCCATCGCAGTCTTTAACACTGGTAGTATGCCGCGACAGCGTGGACGTGAACCGTATGTGCAGTTGACGGACTTTGAGCGAGGGCGTATAGTGGGCATGCGGGAGGCCGGGTGGACGTACCGCCGAATTGCTCAACACGTGGGGCGTGAGGTCTCCACAGTACATCGATGTTGTCGCCAGTGGTCGGCGGAAGGTGCACGTGCCCGTCGACCTGGGACCGGACCGCAGCGACGCACGGATTCACGCCAAGACCGTAGGATCCTACGCAGTGCCGTAGGGGACCGCACCGCCACTTCCCAGCAAATTAGGGACACTGTTGCTCCAGGGGTATCGGCGAGGACCATTCGCAACCGTCTCCATGAAGCTGGGCTACGGTCCCGCACACCGTTAGGCCGTTCCGCTCACGCCCCAACATCGTGCAGCCCGCCTCCAGTGGTGTCGCGACAGGCGTGAATGGAGGGACGAATGGAGACGTGTCGTCTTCAGCGATGAGAGTCGCTTCTGCCTTGGTGCCAATGATGGTCGTATGCGTGTTTGGCGCCGTGCAGGTGAGCGCCACAATCAGGACTGCATACGACCGAGGCACACAGGGCCAACACCCGGCATCATGGTGTGGGGAGCGATCTCCTACACTGGCCGTACACCACTGGTGATCGTCGAGGGGACACTGAATAGTGCACGGTACATCCAAACCGTCATCGAACCCATCGTTCTACCATTCCTAGACCGGCAAGGGAACTTGCTGTTCCAACAGGACAATGCACGTCCGCATGTATCCCGTGCCACCCAACGTGCTCTAGAAGGTGTAAGTCAACTACCCTGGCCAGCAAGATCTCCGGGTCTGTCCCCCATTGAGCATGTTTGGGACTGGATGAAGCGTCGTCTCACGCGGTCTGCACGTCCAGCACGAACGCGTCGTTTAATGGAAATTTACTGTGTACTTGTGAAATTAACTATTTCTTGAGAGAACGCAGAAGTTAAAGGTGATGTAGTGATTTTATTAACAGTGAACAGCAAGTTTACACCGAAATACGACGCTTTCTGTACGTTGTCCGAAGAGTATTGTATCTCTGGAATTACGTAGTATTAGGTGTTGAATTAACACGGTAGCGACGCCTTGACGGCGCTATATCAATTAATAAATCAACATCCTCGCAAAACTAAGATGTTGCATCGGATTGAGTGACGGGCTTTATAATTCAAGATATCCTATTATCAGCGTTTGAACACTCATTCGCAAACCGGGCATAAGAACTACAGTTATCAAGTTCGCGTAAGCTTATCAGCCTATCGCGAATACTCGGAGCATATTTCGTTAATTGTTTCAGATAAAGGGAGCTGTTGCGGTAGCGAGTGGTGCAGTCGCTGTGGGTTCGAAGTAAAGAAGTCCGACAGACTTCGAACACCAGTGCTTCAATTTTAAACAAGGGCTGCTTACACATCGCGGCGTGCTTTTACATCGATACGCTGATATAAGTCTAAGGGAGATAGTGTCTGAAACTAAAACAACCTAGCGAGGAGTTTGTTTTTAAAGAGTTACAGATCGGAGTCGTCGCGTTCGACGGACGCAGTTCCATGTCAACCAGACTGGGACAACCATCACCATCGAGCCGACACAAATAAAACGCCACAACCAATGTGTTATTCTGATCTCCTACAAATGTCCGCAATACAGAACGGGAAAGTCTCCGAAGTCCACTTTCTGGCGTCGAAGCTCAACACGTTGTCGCCTAGTCGTGGTCTCACCGTCCTTTCCACGTACAGGGTGTTTCAAAAATGACCGGTATATTTGAAACGGCAATACAAACTAAACGAGCAGCGATAGAAATTCACCGTTTGTTGCAATATGCTTGGGACAACAGTACATTTTCAGGCGGACAAACTTTCGAAATTACAGTAGTTACAATTTTCATCAACAGATGGCGCTGCAAGTGATGTGAAAGATATAGAAGACAATGCAGTCTGTGGGTGCGCCATTCTGTACGTCGTCTTTCTGCTGTAAGCGTGTGCTGTTCACAACGTGCAAGTGTGCTGTGGACAACATGGTTTATTCCTTAGAACAGAGGATTTTTCTGGTGTTGGAATTCCACCGCCTAGAACACAGTGTTGTTGCAACAAGACGAAGTATTCAATGGAGGTTTAATGTAACCAAAGGACCGAAAAGCGATACAATAAAGGATCTGTTTGAAAAATTTCAATGGACTGGGAACGTGACGGATGAACGTGCTGGAAAGGTATGGCGACCGCGTATGGCAACCACAGAGGGCAACACGCAGCTAGTGCAGCAGGTGATCCGACAGCGGCCTCGGGTTTCCGTTCGCCGTGTTGCAGCTGCGGTCCAAATGACGCCGACGTCCACGTATCGTCTCACGCGCCAGAGTTTACACCTCTATCCGTACAAAATTCAAACGCGGCAACCCCTCAGCGCCGCTACCATTGCTGCACGAGAGACATTCGCTAACGATATAGTGCACAGGATTGATGACGGCGATATGCATGTGGGCAGCATTTGGTTTACTGACGAAGCTTATTTTTACCTGGACGGCTTCGTCAATAAACAGAACTGGCGCATATGGGGAACCGAAAAGCCCCATGTTGCAGTCCCCTCGTCCCTGCATCCTCAAAAAGTACTGGTCTGGGCCGCCATTTCTTCCAAAGGAATCATTGGCCCATTTTTCAGATCCGAAACGATTACTGCATCACGCTATCTGGACATTCTTCGTGAATTTGTGGCGGTACAAACTGCCTTAGACGACACTGCGAACACCTCGTGGTTTATGCAAGCTGGTGCCCGGCCACATCGCACGGCCGACGTCTTTAATTTCCTGAATGAATATTTCGATGATCGTGTGATTGCTTTGGGCTATCCGAAACATACAGGAGGTGGCGTGGATTGGCCTACCTATTCGCCAGACATGAACCCCTGTGACTTCTTTCTGTGGGGACACTTGAAAGACCAGGTGTACCGCCAGAATCCAGAAACAATTGAACAGCTGAAGCAGTACATCTCATCTGCATGTGAAGCCATTCCGCAAGACACGTTGTCAAAGGTTTCGCGTAATTTCATTCAGAGACTACGCCATATTATTGCTACGTATGGTGGATATGTGGAAAATATCGTACTATAAAGTTTCCCAGACCGCAGCGCCATCTGTGGTTGAAAATTGTAACTACTGTAATTTCGAAAGTTTGTCTGCCTGAAAATGTACTGTTGTCCCAAGCATATTGCAACAAACGGCGTATTTCTATCGCTGCTAGTTTAGTTTGTATTGCCGTTTCAAATATACCGGTCATTTTTGAAACAACCTGTATGTTTACGACAGCAGCTCGCTGGGAGACGACAAGCTTCGCCGTTCCCGGGTCGCTTGTTACCAGATGCCGGGCAATGTTATCTGCCCTTTCTCAAAGCAGCTTTTCTCAGTGGAGTTCCCCATTAGCCGACACATATCGTCGCTAGAACGATTTCCACTCCCCCTCTGTTCCCTTTTTGTACTTTCCTTCTTTACGAGCCCACGACACCACCTGGCTGTGTTCAGTCTTGTGGTGAGCAGTGGACACAATAGTTCGCTTCATCAGTGCCTACGAAGTGATTGAAATGAACTGAAATGAACTGATACATTGTATGATGTCAATGAAGACGCAGTAACGTGAAATGATATCAGTGACAACCCCACAGAAATGCCAGATCTGCAAAGCAAGTGATAAATATGCCGCGAAAATTCGAAATTTGTTCGAGACTCAAAGATCCATTCATATGACTGTAATGACTGAATCATGAGAGGTAGCCAAAAAAAGGAAAATAATCTAAGTATCAATATTACGTACACGCAATGTAACTCAGATAGATACGTACAGTGCAAGCCGCTTTTATCAGTCTATTAAGAGGTCATACGTATTGAGAAAACGCTGATTTCACGCTCAATGATTGCGAATTGCAGGTGAAAATAGACGCAGCCACGGCCGATCTCAAGCAAGCAGCCCAAATGCTCTATGCAGAGATCCTCAGACGTCAAGCAAGACTGAATCCAGCGAGCAGGAAAGTTGCACCGAGCGGCAGAGTTCCGCATCGAGCAGATTCGGTGACTGCAAAATGGTTCAAATGGCTCTGAGCACTGTGGGACTTAACATCTGAGCTCATCAGGCCCCTAGAACTTGAACAACTTAAACCTAACTAACCTAAGGACATCACACACATCCATGCCCTAGGCAGGATTCGAACCTGCGACGGTAGCAGCCGCGTGATTCCGGACTGAAGCACCTAGAACCGCTCGGCCACCACGGCCGGCCGGTGACTGCAGCAAATCCTATGTAAATGAGCATTATCTTTAGTTAAGATTGTACACAAAGAAGGATTTGCAAAGCTTGTCGGTACGTACTCCTAGACTAGCGTTATTGGTTTCCATTGTATATTTCTACACATGTATCTGTGCCTTTAAGTCACTTCCATCGTGATGAGTACTTGAACCTGAGGGTTTATCTAGGACTATAGAATGTGACTGAAATGCCTGGGCTAGCAGGACAGAGCGGATTAGGTTCTGGAAAGGGGCCAAAATGAGTTGCTGTCAGTTGCACTCAACATACAAACTTTATTTATCAACACACAATATTACAACACGATGGCAAAACACTCAAAACTTTAATAGACCTCCTTTGATTAACTTTAGATCGACTGAAGGCCACATTCAGAATCCAAGACACAAGGCTTAAGCAAAATTGAAATACTAGGTTCTTCTGGAGGTTTCAACCAAGAATATTTTCTAAATCTTCAATCTAATCGGCTGAAGGCCTTATCAGTTTAATTTTAATGGAACTAGGCTGGACGTTGCATATTAAGCAATAAGAGGAGTTTCAATCCAAAGGCAGAAGGCCTTATCTTAAAACATTTAATACAAATTGGGCTGAAGACCCCATTCCAAAGAATAACAATCTTATGCCTTAAGGGCAAGATAAGAAGATTAATTTAAAAGATATTAAAACTCGGCTGAAGGCCGCTCACCAACAAATAATTTAACGACTTAAGCCCTAGAAGAAGAATTTCAATTTTAAAGGGCAGAAGGCCATATCTTAAAACATTTCATATCGATTAAAAAATAACAATCTGATGCGTTAAGGGCAAGACAACAACATTAATATAAGAGAAATTGATACTCAGCTGACAGCTACACATCAACCAAATAACTAAAATCAAAAATGGCTCTGAGCACTATGGGACTTAACATCTATGGTCATCAGTCCCCTAGAACTTAGAACTACTTAAACCTAACTAACCTAAGGACAGCACACAACACCCAGCCATCACGAGGCAGAGAAAATCCCTGACCACGCCGGGAATCGAACCCGGGAACCCGGGCGTGGGAAGCGAGAACGCTACCGCACGACCACGAGATGTGGGCTTCCAACTAAAATCCAAACAGGGAAATTACTGCATAACACACAAGGAATGACACTCGCAAGGGAATGGTCAGACTTGTCATGTCGAAACCTGTGTTGCTTTTTTTACCACTGTGAGTTAACATTGCAAGAAGTCTGTAAGCAGAATTTTAGCTGCTGACATGACCTGGAAGTCTGTAAACAATTTTATGAAGTAAGACATTATTGTCGCATGGTTTCCACGCTTATAACTGCCTCTTGTACAACCCTGACCTCTCTCGCTACGTTATACCAACGCCATCTAGGGACAAGGTGGCGTTAGCTACGCGCCGCTCTCTTGCCACAGCGGTGAGAGAGCTGATTCCCCCAGTGAAAGCGATCGTATGATAATTAAACATTCGTTGACAAATATGTCTGATATGTTATCTACGACATTCTTTCCAAATAGCTATGAAATAGACACAAACAAATATACGGTTTAGAACACGTCCAAATTTTATTTCTTGTAATTACCGCAAAAATGCGAAACATTGATACATTGTTCAAAACATAGGTTTTTTGTGCACCAAGAACATACAAGTAAAGACGACATATGACAGCCCTGCGAATCACTGACGTTGTTAGATGTCCGTAGACAAAACTGGGCTGGTGTTAGGAATGAATCAGGCCTAATATCAGCATATTTCGAGGAGTGCCACGCATATTTAATCAAATTCTGAAATCGTGGGGAGGAAAATTGATAATGTACTACTGATTGCAGCTTGAGAATATTGTCACGGAGATAGACAGGAAATTGCAGTGATCAGCACACAATAATTTTCTCTGTTAGTTTTCTGTAAAATGCCTTCCACTGGCGGAAAAATTCTGTCTCTACAGGTTGAATTACGTTGGTCGTGCCGGGTGGAATCTGAAGCATCTCTACTTCTTTGTCAGGGTGGGCTCGAAATACAGCTTTTAATGAATCAGACCTTTTATGACCTGACCACGAATCTAGAAGGAGAAGAGATTTGTTCCCGCAGAACGGAAGAAAAGCATGACGTATGAAAAGTGTAACATTTTCGTTTGCCATTTTTCCAGACTTCGATGCGTCTACTACAAGACTGTTTGCGTAGAACATTGTTCTTTTGACAAGTGGTCCAAAACGCCCAGTTGGTTCTTGAAGACACACATAAATTTAAGGCAGCAATGAACCATCCAGACTAATTATGGTGCGGTGCGGTAGCGTTCTCGCTTCCCACGCCCGGGATCCCGGGTTCGATTCCCGGCGGGGTCAGGGATTTTCTCTGCCTCGTGATGGCTGGGTGTTGTGTGCTGTCCTTAGGTTAGTTAGGTTTAAGTAGTTCTAAGTTCTAGGGGACTGATGACCATAGATGTTGAGTCCCATAGTGCTCAGAGCCACTAATTATGGGCATTATAGTGTATGAATGGGTGAGTGCAGTTGTGGACTGTGCAATCGCCTTAATATGTTTTTCCCGTTTGAATGACAGTGTTCTTTTCGCACGCATTTCCTTTTGAAAACCTGACTGATCTGCATTGTACACGTATGATTCACCAAAACTAGCGATCTTATTTTTTGCATTCGTAAGAAAAGCTTCTATCATTTCGATTTGTGTCACTTCATTTTCTGACCTGTTTCTCGATACAAATTTTGTTATTTTTCTTGCCACAATTTTATGTGATCTTTTGAAGCGACTAATCCAACTTTGAGAAGCTGTAAATTCTTTAGCGCCTATCGCGTTGGCAAATGTATTGCTCACACCAAATGACTGTTGTCTGGCATCGGTAAATAACTCAAAAAGTCGTGCATTTATCTCCGTCGCAATTTCCAGTCGACTATTACGTCGTCGAGCGACTTGCTTTTTCCATCTATAAAATTCACGTTCAGAACGGACAAAGCGATACTTATTTTGAACAGTACTGACACGTAGGCGTTTCTTATCACTTTCGTTCAACCAATACGTCACCGCTTTTTCTTTGTCTGATAAGGTAATTGTAGTTGCTGGTGTTACTTTCGGAGATAATTGATGATGGTACGCGGCACTATCGCTCGAAGAGTCTTCACGAGTGCAACTTTCGTCGGTGTCTTCGCCGTCTGTAGAGTCACAGTCTGCAATATCGAGTGTTCCAGTTGTTTCTAGCCACATGTCTGCGCCATTTACATGCTCGTCTAGAAGTTTAACAACCATGTCGCACAACACATAGTCTTCACGCGTGTTTTCTGTTGATTGCTTCATTTGGCGTCTGTGGTATATCTCAATGGCAAGCAGAAAAACATTTACAGGGTTCGCCATCACCTGTGAGGGGAGATTGAATGTTCACCGTAAAGTGGCTTGCGGAGTATAGATGAACATGTACAGAACATCTTTCGCATCTCTAACCAGTTTCAGGACGGTATGTTTCGAAATACGTACCAGAAATTAAAAGGACGTGCATGCCACAGAAACGAATATTCGTCCCCCCTTTCCACCAAAACCTTGCAGCGATATTCCACTTTAGTGAACGCCGCGGTAAGACGGCCGCACTTCCCGACCATGCGCACAACGCTCGCGACTCGCCATTTCCAGGGGTGGCCAGCCGTCACTGCAAGCGCCAAGCAGGAAACACAACCATGTTTGTGATTTTTTTTTTAGGGACTTCCAGTTCATGTCAGCAGCTACAATTTTGCAAACGGACCTTTTGCACAGTTAAATAACAGTGCTAAAAAAATCAATACATGTTTCGGCATGAAAAGTCTGACCACTCCCTTGTCAGAGATTTCCAAGGGTCGCTCCGGAATTCTAACATCCATTTAGGTGAGACAGGCAGCCTGTCCAATCACTTCTTAATCTGGAGGCAACCCAACCGACAGACAGCCGACCAACCAATCAACCAAATCAATTCGACTTCACGCAACCAGCAAAACGACCACAAAATTTCCACGACACACGGCATATTGGCGCCCACAACGACCAAGAACACCCCAGCTGTCGGACTACACGCCACGCTGGACAGCAACAACACCACGAGGAAAATACACTGCCTAAAATTACGTCCTCGACCAGGACAGGCAACCAGAACGTCAACGGCCACAAGGCAGAAGATACCGCTGGTGTACTTCCATAACAGGGAATAAATTAAGTTAAATTTCACAGGAAGACGGCTGGAATCTTAGCCGACTTGAATACACACACGTTGTTACTCGCCGGAATGTCCTAAAAGCGACAACCAGGATCAAACGAAGAAATGTAAACAGTTGAGGCTCGATAGTAAGTTAAGTGAGCACCTTCGACCATAGATACTAGTAGACTGGCCTTGCTGTGCAGAAGCTATAGGGCTGGTGTGGCTCCAACATAAACCACGTGACTGTTGGCAAAACGTGGCGGGATTTCAAATCAGCGGTCTGCTATCCTATGTTTGTATCGTATTTTACCCACATTTCTCAGTTGACTGCCAAACGCTTCCAACAAAAATTACTTTTTTATTTGCGAAAAATTATGTCAGAACTACATTTGACCTGGATTTGTTCACAGTACCATTTATAAAATCTAACAAATACAGCGAACGCCCCTCTCGTGGCCAGCGGGACGAAATTACTATAAACTATCAATTAAAGTAAAATGTCGTTACAATTCTTTTAAACGGTAAGAGTGGGCTCGTGTCAAAACTTCTAACATTGGATTCGCCGCGTTTTGAGCTCTAGTCACTTATAAAAGAAAATGGGATATGGGAATTACGTCAACTATAGGTGCCAAAATTGTCGACTTTAGGAGCAGGTCTATTTTAGAGTATCAATTTTAGATGCACTCTAAAGGTTTAGTTCCTATTATTTTTACAAAAGTTTAAACTATCAGTTAAAAAAATGATATTTTAGATGAAAGGTGAGACTTTGAAGTTTCAGAAAATAATTTTGAAGCCTACATTTATTTAATAGTATCAGAAGGTAGAAAAAAATTCTCTTCATGTGTCGACTATAGGTGCTCTTACGTTATTATAATCTCACTTGTATATACAAAAAGGCGCGTATGTGCAGATGGCTTAAAGTTTTTCCATTTCAGGGCCTGTATCCAAAGCTGCCTTCGGTTTTCATCCTTAGGGAACCTATGAGTAGGAACGAGAAACAGTTATACTTACTTCTGTAACCGAATTATCACAGATACTTTCCAAAATGGAATATGAGTCTGACTTTACAGGCATCACTTTCAACACTTTAATTTACGTGATACTCTATTTCAAGTGTAAAAAACATATAAAAGTCACTTCAGCAGATTTCCATAAACGCATCTGTACCATCATAGGAACACTTACACGTGAAATCTAATGCCATTTGCCCCGACAAAACGCTGAGTACAGCCGTAAGCGCAACACGAAACAACCATGTTTTGCCAACATTCACGTGACTTTGGCCCTGAGATGTTGGAGACACGAAAATGACGTCAGGGCCAGTCTATTATATTTATGGTCGAAGGAGAGCACTCAACTTCCAGGTCCAAGGTCGGTGCACTCGGAAGCAGCACCTCGCTCCCCAACAGCGCGTGCACGCCGCCAGCGGCTCCAGCCCGACCCCGCATGACAGGGGCTTGCTTGCTGCTCCACGCCAACCGACTGACTGGACCGCTGGTTCGTCCTCGACTGCTGTTCCGTCACGACTGCACTGCTGGTGCGTCTCCCACTCACCAGTACACGACACACGACGACGCGAAAAAACTACCAGTCGCTCCGGAGATGGTACGACAGTGCGCTTATCGACACGCGCTGCTGCTGCCACTCACGGGCAAGTAAGGCAGGAAGTTAGTGACGCCAGTAAATGGAATAAGGAAACAAGACGGCACTACCGTAATAAAAGATGACAAACAATGGGATGAACACGAGCCGTGCAAGGCTCAGTGGCTCCTACATAAACATTACTGTGTATCGTCAGATTGTAAGTAGGCTGTTTATGTTTTCTTATCGGCAACGTTACGTAGCGCTCGGTATGAAAATCACTGGCTGTGCTGTGTGTAGTCTGTAGCTAGTTTGCATTGTTGTCTGCCATTGTAGTGTTGGGCAGCGGCAGCTGGATGTGAACAGCGCGTAGCGTTGCGCAGTTGGTGGTGAGCCGCCAGCAGTGGTGGATGTGGGGAGAGAAATGGCGCAGTTCTGAAATTTGTAAAAATGGATGTCATCAATTGCTATATATATTATGATTATTAAGGTAAATACATTGTTTGTTCTCTATTAAAATCTTTCATTTGCTAACTATGCCTATCAGTAGTTAGTGCCTTCTGTAGTTTGAATCTTTTATTTAGCTGGCAGTGGTGGCGCTCGCTGTATTGCAGTAGTTCGAGTAACGAAGATTTTTGTGAGGTAAGTGATTTGTGAAAGGTATAGGTTAATGTTAGTCAGGGCCATTGTTTTGCAGGAATTATTGAAAGTCAGATTGCGTTGCGCTAAAAATATTGTGTGTCAGTTTAAACATAGTCATGTATAATTGTTCGAAAGGGGACGTTTCATAGGCCACAGCCCAAAACAATTTGTAAAATTATTTGTGGGGAGCATGGGGGCTATGTAAGTAGGCTGTTTATGTTTTCTTATCGGCAACGTTACGTAGCGCTCGGTATGAAAATCACTGGCTGTGCTGTGTGCAGTCTGTAGCTAGTTTGCATTGTTGTCTGCCATTGTAGTGTTGGGCAGCGGCAGCTGGATGTGAACAGCGCGTAGCGTTGCGCAGTTGGTGGTGAGCCGCCAGCAGTGGTGGATGTGGGGAGAGAAATGGCGCAGTTTTGAAATTTGTAAAAATGGATGTCATGAACTGCTATATATATTATGATTATTAAGGTAAATACATTGTTTGTTCTCTATTAAAATCTTTCATTTGCTTACTATGCCTATCAGTAGTTAGTGCCTTCTGTAGTTTGAATCTTTTATTTAGCTGGCAGTGGTGGCGCTCGCTGTATTGCAGTAGTTCGAGTAACGAAGATTTTTGTGAGGTAAGTGATTTGTGAAAGGTATAGGTTAATGTTAGTCAGGGCCATTGTTTTGCAGGGATTATTGAAAGTCAGATTGCGTTGCGCTAAAAATATTGTGTGTCAGTTTAAACATAGTCATGTATAATTGTTCAAAAGGGGACGTTTCATAGGCCACTGCCCAAAACAATTTGTAAAATTTTTTGTGGGGAGCATGGGGGCTATGTAAGTAGGCTGTTTATGTTTTCTTATCGGCAACGTTACGTAGCGCTGGGTATGAAAATCACTGGCTGTGCTGTGTGCAGTCTGTAGCTAGTTTGCATTGTTGTCTGCCATTGTAGTGTTGGGCAGCGGCAGCTGGATGTGAACAGCGCGTAGCGTTGCGCAGTTGGTGGTGAGCCGCCAGCAGTGGTGGATGTGGGGAGAGAAATGGCGCAGTTCTGAAATTTGTAAAAATGGATGTCATCAATTGCTATATATATTATGATTATTAAGGTAAATACATTGTTTGTTCTCTATTAAACTATTTCATTTGCTAACTACGCCTATCAGTAGTTAGTGCCTTCTGTAGTTTGAATCTTTTATTTAGCTGGCAGTGGTGGCGCTCGCTGTATTGCAGTAGTTCGAGTAACGAAGATTTTTGTGAGGTAAGTGATTTGTGAAAGGTATAGGTTAATGTTAGTCAGGGCCATTGTTTTGCAGGAATTATTGAAAGTCAGATTGCGTTGCGCTAAAAATATTGTGTGTCAGTTTAAACATAGTCATGTATAATTGTTCAAAAGGGGACGTTTCATAGGCCACTGCCCAAAACAATTTGTAAAATTTTTTGTGGGGAGCATGGGGGCTATGTAAGTAGGCTATTTATGTTTTCTTATCAGCAACGTTACGTAGCGCTGGGTATGAAAATCACTGGCTGTGCTGTGTGCAGTCTGTAGCTAGTTTGCATTGTTGTCTGCCATTGTAGTGTTGGGCAGCGGCAGCTGGATGTGAACAGCGCGTAGCGTTGCACAGTTGGTGGTGCGCCGCCAGCAGTGGTGGATGTGGGGAGAGAAATGGCGCAGTTTTGAAATTTGTAAAAATGGATGTCATGAACTGCTATATATATTATGATTATTAAGGTAAATACATTGTTTGTTCTCTATTAAAATATTTCATTTGCTAACTACGCCTATCAGTAGTTAGTGCCTTCTGTAGTTTGAATCTTTTATTTAGCTGGCAGTGGTGGCGCTCGCTGTATTGCAGTAGTTCGAGTAACGAAGATTTTTGTGAGGTAAGTGATTTGTGAAAGGTATAGGTTAATGTTAGTCAGGGCCATTGTTTTGCAGGAATTATTGAAAGTCAGATTGCGTTGCGCTAAAAATATTGTGTGTCAGTTTAAACATAGTCATGTATAATTGTTCAAAAGGGGACGTTTCATAGGCCACTGCCCAAAACAATTTGTAAAATTATTTGTGGGGAGCATGGGGGCTATGTAAGTAGGCTGTTTATGTTTTCTTATCGGCAACGTTACGTAGCGCTCGGTATGAAAATCACTGGCTGTGCTGTGTGCAGTCTGTAGCTAGTTTGCATTGTTGTCTGCCATTGTAGTGTTGGGCAGCGGCAGCTGGATGTGAACAGCGCGTAGCGTTGCGCAGTTGGAGGTGAGCCGCCAGCAGTGGTGGATGTGGGGAGAGAAATGGCGCAGTTTTGAAATTTGTAAAAATGGATGTCATGAACTGCTATATATATTATGATTATTAAGGTAAATACATTGTTTGTTCTCTATTAAAATCTTTCATTTGCTAACTATGCCTATCAGTAGTTAGTGCCTTCTGTAGTTTGAATCTTTTATTTAGCTGGCAGTGGTGGCGCTCGCTGTATTGCAGTAGTTCGAGTAACGAAGATTTTTGTGAGGTAAGTGATTTGTGAAAGGTATAGGTTAATGTTAGTCAGGGCCATTGTTTTGCAGGAATTATTGAAAGTCAGATTGCGTTGCGCTAAAAATATTGTGTGTCAGTTTAAACATAGTCATGTATAATTGTTCAAAAGGGGACGTTTCATAGGCCACTGCCCAAAACAATTTGTAAAATTATTTGTGGGGAGCATGGGGGCTATGTAAGTAGGCTGTTTATGTTTTCTTATCGGCAACGTTACGTAGCGCTGGGTATGAAAATCACTTTCTGTGCTGTGTGCAGTCTGTAGCTAGTTTGCATTGTTGTCTGCCATTGTAGTGTTGGGCAGCGGCAGCTGGATGTGAACAGCGCGTAGCGTTGCGCAGTTGGAGGTGAGCCGCCAGCAGTGGTGGATGTGGGGAGAGAAATGGCGCAGTTTTGAAATTTGTAAAAATGGATGTCATGAACTGCTATATATATTATGATTATTAAGGTAAATACATTGTTTGTTCTCTATTAAAATCTTTCATTTGCTAACTATGCCTATCAGTAGTTAGTGCCTTCTGTAGTTTGAATCTTTTATTTAGCTGGCAGTGGTGGCGCTCGCTGTATTGCAGTAGTTCGAGTAACGAAGATTTTTGTGAGGTAAGTGATTTGTGAAAGGTATAGGTTAATGTTAGTCAGGGCCATTGTTTTGCAGGAATTATTGAAAGTCAGATTGCGTTGCGCTAAAAATATTGTGTGTCAGTTTAAACATAGTCATGTATAATTGTTCAAAAGGGGACGTTTCATAGGCGACTTTCAAAACAATTTGTAAAATTTTTTGTGGGGAGCATGGGGGCTATGTAAGTAGGCTGTTTATGTTTTCTTATCGGCAACGTTACGTAGCGCTCGGTATGAAAATCACTGGCTGTGCTGTGTGCAGTCTGTAGCTAGTTTGCATTGTTGTCTGCCATTGTAGTGTTGGGCAGCGGCAGCTGGATGTGAACAGCGCGTAGCGTTGCGCAGTTGGTGGTGAGCCGCCAGCAGTGGTGGATGTGGGGAGAGAAATGGCGCAGTTTTGAAATTTGTAAAAATGGATGTCATGAACTGCTATATATATGATGATTATTAAGGTAAATACATTGTTTGTTCTCTATTAAAATCTTTCATTTGCTAACTATGCCTATCAGTAGTTAGTGCCTTCTGTAGTTTGAATCTTTTATTTAGCTGGCAGTGGTGGCGCTCGCTGTATTGCAGTAGTTCGAGTAACGAAGATTTTTGTGAGGTAAGTGATTTGTGAAAGGTATAGGTTAATGTTAGTCAGGGCCATTGTTTTGCAGGAATTATTGAAAGTCAGATTGCGTTGCGCTAAAAATATTGTGTGTCAGTTTAAACATAGTCATGTATAATTGTTCAAAAGGGGACGTTTCATAGGCGACTGTCCAAAACAATTTGTAAAATTTTTTGTGGGGAGCATGGGGCTATGTAAGTAGGCTGTTTATGTTTTCTTATCGGCAACGTTACGTAGCGCTCGGTATGAAAATCACTGGCTGTGCTGTGTGCAGTCTGTGGCTAGTTTGCATTGTTGTCTGCCATTGTAGTGTTGGGCAGCGGCAGCTGGATGTGAACAGAGCGTAGCGTTGCGCAGTTGGTGGTGAGCCGCCAGCAGTGGTGGATGTGGGGAGAGAAATGGCGCAGTTTTGAAATTTGTAAAAATGGATGTCATGAACTGCTATATATATTATGATTATTAAGGTAAATACATTGTTTGTTCTCTATTAAAATCTTTCATTTGCTAACTATGCCTATCAGTAGTTAGTGCCTTCTGTAGTTTGAATCTTTTATTTAGCTGGCAGTGGTGGCGCTCGCTGTATTGCACTAGTTCGAGTAACGAAGATTTTTGTGAGGTAAGTGATTTGTGAAAGGTATAGGTTAATGTTAGTCAGGGCCATTGTTTTGCAGGAATTATTGAAAGTCAGATTGCGTTGCGCTAAAAATATTGTGTGTCAGTTTAAACATAGTCATGTATAATTGTTCAAAAGGGGACGTTTCATAGGCCACTGCCCAAAAAAATTTGTAAAATTTTTTGTGGGGAGCATGGGGGCTATGTAAGTAGGCTGTTTATGTTTTCTTATCGGCAACGTTACGTAGCGCTCGGTATGAAAATCACTGGCTGTGCTGTGTGCAGTCTGTAGCTAGTTTGCATTGTTGTCTGCCATTGTAGTGTTGGGCAGCGGCAGCTGGATGTGAACAGCGCGTAGCGTTGCGCAGTTGGTGGTGAGCCGCCAGCAGTGGTGGATGTGGGGAGAGAAATGGCGCAGTTTTGAAATTTGTAAAAATGGATGTCATCAACTGCTATATATATTATGATTATTAAGGTAAATACATTGTTTGTTCTCTATTAAAATCTTTCATTTGCTAACTATGCCTATCAGTAGTTAGTGCCTTCTGTAGTTTGAATCTTTTATTTAGCTGGCAGTGGTGGCGCTCGCTGTATTGCAGTAGTTCGAGTAATGATAATTTTTGTGAGGTAAGTGATTTGTGAAAGGTATAGGTTAATGTTAGTCAGGGCCATTGTTTTGTAGGGATTATTGAAAGTCAGATTGCGTTGCGCTAAAAATATTGTGTGTCAGTTTAAACATAGTCATGTATAATTGTTCAAAAGAGGACGTTTCATAATCTTAACAAAATTAAACATTCGATTGACCTTTTGTTCTGGTAATTTACACTGAGGTGACAGAAGTCATGGGATACGTTTGCAGATGGCGGTGGCATCGCTTACACAAGCTATAAAAGAACAGTGTGTTGGCGGGCTTGTCATTTGCACTCAGGTGAATCATGTGTGATCTCCAGCAAATCAGATACAGTAATTAATGCAAGGGCTAGGCCGCGAGTTACGACATTATTCATTATTTGCCAAGTGATTAACGTTTATTAAACTTTTCTTTAGAGCAGCAACAGTAAAACACGATGAAATAATATTTTAGATATCAGCAGTTCTTAAAACAGTGAATGGAATGCTTTGAATTCAAAGGAGCACAATGGCTTAACCTATCTAACAACTGTAGCATAATGATGCCAGGCTATAACACTGTTGTGTCTAGACAAGACAGCCTAGACACAATGAGAGGAAGCCGAAAGGCACGCTCTTAAACTCACGCAGGCTGGCGTGAGGTCTGAAACAGGATACGTAATGAATGCTATAAAGAAAAGTACGTAGCTTCCGGAATACTTAACTTTAATCCACATTTGTAGAACATCGCTCTTGATGATACATTAATAGAATCTCAATATCAATTGAATACGGCGCCTTGCTAGGTCGTAGCAAATGTAGCTGAAGGCTATGCTAACTATCGTCTCGGCAAATGAGAGCGTAATTCTCAGTGAACCATGGCTAGCAACTTCGGCTGTACAACTGGGACAAGTGCTAGTACGTCTCTCTAGACCTGCCGTGTGGCGGCGCTCGGTCTGCAATTACTGACAGTGGCGACACGCGGGTCCGTCGTATTCTAGCGGACCGCGGCCGATTTAAAAGCTACCACCTAGCAAGTGTGGTGTCTGGCGGGGACACCACAAACACAATGGTTTTAAATTACAGACTCAAGATTTAACACGCTCTTTTAAGACACTTGACAAATTTAAAGCAAAGTTTTCGAAAGTCAAATGTAATGACGACTTGCACAAATTTAGTAACGCGTAAAAATGTATCAACAATTTAAATGTCTCAAGCAAACAGAACGATTTAACACGGTCCTTTGAGAGAGGTGAAAAATTCAAACAATACAAGGGCCGGCTGACTACGGAAAGGCCACAATGAAAAAATACGCGAACTCTGAAAAGATTTAGGTCGACGCGAACCAACGAAGAAAAAACTAAGTAGCAGTCGTCATGCCGTAGGTCTGCTTCACAAAACGTAACGGCGTGGGCGAATCCCAAATGCTGGCCAGTAATATCTTGCTGGCAGTGGGCTCACTCTTGCCAGCCGAGCGAACTGCACGCATAGACTGCAGAAACAGTAGGAGACTCATCAGGCAACAGCAAGGCGCTCATAAAATAAGCGACGTGCTTCCAGAAGATTCCTCGAAACACCAACAGGTGAATTAGTACGATAGCAAACATTCAGCAAATAGCTGCCGGAACAAGCAATCCAGAATAAGGTACAACAACAGCCCGAAAACGACGATTAACAAACTAAGAATTTCAAGAATAACACAATTTAAGCTCTGACGAAAACCAAGAAAAAGTATATTAATGTAACTAAGCTACAAAAGTGGTTTAAGTAGATTTTAAACAACTTCCCTTCGGGGTTGAAATACTGGTTCTACATAGCTGCCGGAACAAGCAATCCAGAATAAGGTACAACAACAGCCCGCAAACGACGATTAACAAACTAAGAATTTCAAGAATAACACAATTTAAACACTGACGAAAACCAAGAAAAAGTATATTAATCTAACCAAGCTACAAAAGTAGTTTAAGTAGATTTTAAACAACTTCCCTTCGGGGTTGAAATACTGGTTCTATTAATAATATAACTGTCAGAGACCAGTACAGATCAAACCAGACTCCACGAATCAGGTAAGGAATCTCGCCTTACAACACCTAAGGGTGCCAACACAGAAAATTACACAGCTCTCCACCAGCACACCCGGTATACTAACACGAGATGCGACAAAAAAGTAATAAGACTGACGTGAAAAAAATGTTGCTTACCGTTTTAGTCAAGTTTAGTGTTTTCTCCGTCAAAGTAGTTCCCTTCTGATTGCACACACTTTTTCCAGCGGTTCTACCATTGATGGTAACATTTCTGGAACTCATCTTCTGTAATATCCTCCAAGACCCTCGTCACAGCTTTTTGGACATTGTGTTGTTTGAAAATGGTGTCCCTTGACCGCCGTTTTGACTCTTGGGAATAGAAAAAAGTCGCACGGAGCGATATTTGGCGAATAAGGTGGCTGTGGTAGTACTGAAATTTGTTTTGAAGTTAAAAATTGCTGTACTGACAGAGCAGTATGGGATGGCGCACTATCGTGATGCAGAATCCAGTTATCAGCAGTGTTGGCACGGACACGAAGAACTCTTTTACGAAGTCTTTCTAAAATTTCTTTATAGTAATATTGTTTAACTATTTGTCCAGGAGGCACCCACTCTTTATGAACAATTCCCTTGGAATCAAAGAAGCACACAAGCATGCATTTTACTTTTGACTTTGACATGCGAGCTTTTTTTGGTCTGGGTGATCCCTTTGAGCACCATTGCGAACTTTGGCGTTTTGTCTCTGGATCGTACTGAAAAAACCAACTTTCATCGCCAATGATAACACGGCTCAACAATTCTGTATTGATTTCCGTTTGCTCTAACACGTCGGCTGCCACATTTTTCCGTGTTTCTCGCTGTTGTGGTGTGAGATTTTTGGGGACTATTTTTGCAGAAATCTTTCTCATACCAAGGTCTTCAGTTATTACTAGACGAACCGTTTCTCGATTGATGTTCAGTTCTTCTGCAATTATTTTCACGGATAATCTTCGATCAGATCGTGCGAGTTCACGCTCCCTGTCCAAGTTGACATCCGTCCGTGAGGTTGATGGTCGTCAACTGCGGTCTTCATCTTCAACATTCGTTCTACCTTCACTAAACATTTTATGCCAATGAAAATATTGATCTCTCGACATAACCTCCTCCCCAAAAGCCTTCTGAAGCTTACCGTAAGTTGTCGTCGCGTTTTCATCCAATTTAACGCAAAAAGAAGTGGCAATTTTATGCGGTTCCATTTCCGTGACGAGAGACACAAACATTTGTTAACTAATTACAGCACAACTCACGACTGAGCAGTTGCATCGATGTGCCGCTTGCTCTAGAAGCAGCTTGTAGAGCAAGGTCAAAGATATTGTGCCTACGCAAGCCTGCAGGGTTGCCGCATATTGCAAAGAAAATCAGTCTCATTACTTTATTGTCGCACCTCGTAGACCTGGCCAGATCAGAATTTAAAACATAATTAAAAGAGCACATTAATCAGAAATGTTCATAACAACACCAGTTGCACATGCGACCGCTGGCACATTCCCACCGCTTGCACAGATGGTAACAATAATACACTCCTGGAAATGGAAAAAAGAGCACATTGACACCGGTGTGTCAGACCCACCATACTTGCTCCGGATACTGCGAGAGGGCTGTACAAGCAATGATCACACGCACGGCACAGCGGACACACCAGGAACCGCGGTGTTGGCCGTCGAATGGCGCTAGCTGCGCAGCATTTGTGCACCGCCGCCGTCAGTGTCAGCCAGTTTGCCGTGGCATACGGAGCTCCATCGCAGTCTTTAACACTGGTAGCCTGCCGCGACAGCGTGGACGTGAACCGTATGTGCAGTTGACGGACTTTGAGCGAGGGCGTATAGTGGGCATGCGGGAGGCCGGGTGGACGTACCGCCGAATTGCTCAACACGTGGGGCGTGAGGTCTCCACAGTACATCGATGTTGTCGCCAGTGGTCGGCGGAAGGTGCACGTGCCCGTCGACCTGGGACCGGACCGAAGCGACGCACGGATGCTCCAAGACCGTAGGATCCTACGCAGTGCCGTAGGGGACCGCACCGCCACTTCCCAGCAAATTAATGACACTGTTGCTCCTGGGGTATCGGCGAGGACCATTCGCAACCGTCTCCATGAAGCTGGGCTACGGTCCCGCACACCGTTAGGCCGTCTTCCGCCCACGCCCCAACATCGTGCAGCCCGCCTCCAGTGGTGTCGCGACAGGCGTGAATGGAGGGACGAATGGAGACGTGTCGTCTTCAGCGATGAGAGTCGCTTCTGCCTTGGTGCCAATGATGGTCGTATGCGTGTTTGGCGCCGTGCAGGTGAGCGCCACAATCAGGACTGCATACGACCGAGGCACACAGGGCCAACACCCGGCATCATGGTGTGGGGAGCGATCTCCTACACTGGCCGTACACCACTGGTGATCGTCGAGGGGACACTGAATAGTGCACGGTACATCCAAACCGTCATCGAACCCATCGTTCTACCATTCCTAGACCGGCAAGGGAACTTGCTGTTCCAACAGGACAATGCACGTCCGCATGTATCCCGTGCCACCCAACGTGCTCTAGAAGGTGTAAGTCAACTACCCTGGCCAGCAAGATCTCCGGATCTGTCCCCCATTGAGCATGTTTGGGACTGGATGAAGCGTCGTCTCACGCGGTCTGCACGTCCAGCACGAACGCTGGTCCAACTGAGGCGCCAGGTGGAAAAGGCATGGCAAGCCGTTCCACAGGACTACATCCAGCATCTCTACGATCGTCTCCATGGGAGAATAGCAGCCTGCATTGCTGCGAAAGGTGGATATACACTGTACTAGTGCCGACATTGTGCATGCTCTGTTGCCTGTGTCTATGTGCCTGTGGTTCTGTCAGTGTGAGCATGTGATGTATCTGACCCCAGGAATGTGTCAATAAAGTTTCCCCTTCCTGGGACAATGAATTCACGGTGTTCTTATTTCAATTTCCAGGAGTGTATGTTAGGCATCGTTTGAAAGGAGAAACGCTATTAACATCAAACAACAAAAAGCTATCACCGCAATCACCACACCTGGTGATCACAACTAACTTACGTTTCAGGAAAGCAACACAGGGCACCCAAAGATCGCTGAGGTGGACAGGCTCAAACAGTTTCTATAAGCGATACTAACGGCGAAACCAAACTTCCTGGAAAAGACAAATTCACAACTCAGGAGAGAACCACACAGGGCAAGGCAGTAACAACAGAGCCCGCTAACGCCTCCAAACTAGATAAAACAGCGTGGCTTTGCAACAGGGAGGAGGTGCCCTCGCAGAGCACCAGAATCAGTTAATGACAACCGAAGTCGCTCTCTTTACAAAGGTTCCCACAGAGCAAATCGGCCAACACAACTCTTTGTGCTCGGTGACTGTCCGTTCCATACTCGCGCGCCTCATAAGCCTTCGAAATCGGAAGACGCGGCGAAGACGCGGCGCTAGAACACCATTCGGTGACCATGGGGAAAACGAACCGGAGATTCGATCTACAGACCGCTATCGATACGAGCCGACACGGCTTATTGTGGCCGCACAATGGGAATTAACAGACTCTGAATGCGGAATGTTAGATAGAGCGAGATGCATGCGGCATTCCATTTCGTAAATCATTAGGAAATTCAATCTTCAATAAAATTCTTCAGGGTATCAGACCGAAGGTACACAAAACCGACTTCCCCTTAAGGCCCATAGTAAACAGTATAAATTCGCCGACCTACTACCTAGCGAAAGAACTGACACCTAGGCTCCGACACCTAGTGCATCAAACCGAGTCCTACGTTAAGGATTCCACTCACTTCGTGTCTCTCCTAAAGGAAATGCGTGTTACGGACCAAGATCTGATGGTTAGTTTCGACGTCAAATCCATATTCACGAATGTCCCAGTGTCAGATACTGTGAACATCCTAGAAGAACGCGTGGCACCTGATATATGTGAGCTTGTGCGCCACTGTCTTACGACCACCTATTTTAAGTGGAGAGGTCAATTTTATGAACAAATCGACGGTGTAGTTATGGGCTCGCCCCTATCGCCTATCGCAGCAGAAATCTTCATGGAGGCATTTGAGGAAACAGCCCTCCAGTCCGCACCATTACGTCCAAATTGTTGGCTTCACTATGTCGATGATACTTTCGTCATTTGGCCCCACGGAGGAGTTACAGAACTTCCACAAGCACCTTAACCAACAGCATAGGAAAATTCAGTTTACAATGAAAACGGAGAAGAATGGGGTGCTGCCTTTTCTCGACGTGGAAGTTTATCGAAAACCTGATGGTAAACTTGGCCACAAAGTGTACAGGAAACCAACCAGTACGGACAGGTACCTTCACGCCTCCTCCCACCATCACCCCACGCAGAAGAAGTCCGCCCTGCACACGCTAACGAAGAGAGCGTACAGGATAAGCGACGAACAACATCTGAAGACAGAACTTGAACGCCTCAGGTCCATCTTCGGAACTAATGGCTATGGGAAGCAGACGATTGACAGCACCATGTCGACAAGGGAGAAGACTAATAGGGAAGAGGAGAAGGAGGCACAGAGCATTGCTGTGTTACCATATGTACAAGGGGTCACCGAACGTATTGGCAAAATTCTACGAAAAGCCGACATCAAACCAATTTTCCGAAGCAGAAACAAAATATCAGACATGCTCGGTTCTACCAAGGATGCAGTTGACAAACTACATACAGCTGGCGTGTATGAAATTGGTTGTGCGTGTGGATTAGTCTACATAGGTGAGACGGGACGTCCGATTAGCACAAGGCTCTCGGAACATGAAAGATACATCCGCCTGAAGCAACACACTAAGTCAGCAGTGGCGGAACACCGAGACGAGTGCGGGAAACCAATATTTTTTCAAGAAGCCCGCGTCCTGGCGAAACAGCCTCTCACTTTCAAAAGAAAGATTAGAGAGGCGATAGAAATAGCCAAAAGACCCGCCAACATGAATAGAGAGGACGGGTACAAGCTTCCGAGGTCTTGGCTGCCTGCAATAGCAGGGCTACGGAGCGGCGGCAGAGCCGCGGCGGCCCATGCAGACACGCGGAGAGCCGCAGTAGTGGTCGCGAGCACACAAAGCAATGGCACGCCGCAGCCGGCTTCTGGACAGCATGTAAACAGTGTGACGTCACAGCCATCACCTGTTCGCTATTCGTCCGTCTCCTCCAATGGGATGGATTAATATAAAGACCAATAGAAAACAGCTATTTCAGCCAATGACAGATAATAAAGGAAACACCAATAAAGCATACCTTTCACCCCTCCTCCTCCTCCTTTTACAGCCAATCAAGTAACGACACGGTTTTCTCGTGCAGCTATTTAAGGAACCAAGTGAGTTTCATTTAGCCATCCAATCCAAATCCCACAACCGCCTCTGCCTCCTCAAACTCCTCTCTGGCCGGACATGGGGGTTGCATCCCTCTACCATCCTCCACACCTACAAATCCTTAATCCGTCCCATCCCCTGTTATGCCAGTCCTGCCTGGATATCTGCCCCCCCCCCCAAATTCTATCAGTCCCTCCAGATCCTTGAGCGTCATGCACTCCGCCTCGCCTTCCGTATCCGCCTCCCGACCCCCACGCGGATCCTCTATGATCTCATTCCTTTCCCCCATCTGCTCCTCTTCCTCGAACATATCCGCATCCTCTACACCTCCCGCCGTCTTGAACCCCCTCACCCCCTGGTTGCTCCTCTCCTCTCCCATCCTCGCCCCCTGCCACGTCTTCACCGTTGTGTCCCCCCTACCCTCCATCTCTACACCCTCCATCTCCTTTCCCAAGGTGGCTTCCGTCAACTCCCCCTCCCGGATGATGCCCTCTCTCCCTCCATTTATCCTTCCTATCAGCTCTGATCCTCCCTCCCCCTCCTTTCCTCTGTCCTTTCCCTGGGCTCCCTCTTCCCCCCCCCTTCCGTCCTGTTTCCTCCCCACTACACCTCTCCCTACCTCCCTTCTCCCCCCCAGTCCTTTTGTATTCCCCTCCTCTGCCTACCCCCCTCCCTGTCGCGTCTGCCCCCCACCCCTCTTATGGGTCCTCATCCTCCATCAGCTCCTTTCCCGGTTCCCCCCCCCCCTTCGCTTTTACTCTCCTTTCCCCCCTTTTTGTTTTCCCATCTCCTGTCCAGTTTCCCCCCACCTGCTCTCGACTGTGGTGTCACCTTTGCCGACTTTTTCGTGCTGTGTTCTAGTGACTATTCAGTGTTGTTTGTCTTTCACGTGTTGCGAACAGAAACCATGCTGTCGCTGGGTGTGAATTTTATATCCTTTGCGAACAGAATCCAGACTGTCGCCGTGTTTTTTTTTAATTGTCTATTGTTTTCCCTGTCTGCTCCGTATGTATTTTTATTCGCTTCATCATCCCTCTGTTGCTTGTTTTAATTTCCCCGTTTTCTTTTCACCTTGTTACTCACTAAGTCCCCGATTTTATCGCCTGTTTTTTATTATTATTTATTCTCCTGCTCTTTGTCAGAAAATCTGTAGGCTGCAGTGCGGCGTCCTAAGCTGCTGCCAGCCCGCCCCCTTCGGGGGGAATTGAAATTCAATAAAGGAAAAAAAAAAATTTCATTTAGCAGTTTAACGTAAGGCCCTGATGAAGGCTAGCTGCAACGCTGGCCGAAACGTTGGCGCATTTTAAATTATGACGATGCGGTCTGATACCCTGAAGAATTTTATTGAAGATGACAACGGCCGCGGAAGCCTACGCTTATAGGAAATTCAATATTCGGAGATTCGCAGTATCAAGGGTGTACCGAGAATACCGAATTTCAGGCATTATCTCTCACCGCGGATAGGACAGCGGCCGACGGCCTTCACTTAACCACCGAGAAAAGCGGTGACTGCGTAGTGTTGTCAGTGCTAGCACCCAAGTGACACAGAGTGAAATAGCCGCAGAAATCGATGCGGGACGTACGGTGAAGGTATGCGTCAGAACAGTGTGGCGAAGTTTGGCGTTGATGGGCCATGGCGGCGGACGTGCGACGCGAGTGCCCTTGCTGATGGCACGACATCGCCTGCAACGCCTCTCCCGGGCCCGTGGCCATGTAGGTTGGACCAAAGGCAGCTGAAAAACCGTGGCCTGGTCAGGCGAGTCCAGATTTCAGTTGGTAAGAGCTGATGGTAGGGTCCGAGTGTGGCGCAGACAGCTCGAAACTATGGATTCAGGTTGTCAACAAGACATCGCGCAAGCTAGTGCTGGCTCGATATCGTTGTGGACTCAACAGATCATTGACTATTTGCAGCCATTCACGGGTTTTACGGTACCATGCAACGATGGGCTTTTTAGGGATGGTAATACTCCATGTCACCGATCACAGTTGTTCGCGACTGGTTTGAAGAACATTCCGGACAATTTCAGCGAATTATTTGGCCACCGTCATCGCCCAACATGGATCCCATTGAACATTTATGAGACATAATCGAGAGGTGGATTCCGTAGAAATACTGGAACGCGTGAGGCAATACTGACCTTACGACTTATCTTAGAAGAAAGAATAAGGAAAGGCAAACCATCGTTTCTAGCATTTGTAGACTTAGAGAAAGCTTTTGACAATGTTGACTGGAATACTCTCTTTCAAATTCTAAAGGTGGCAGGGGTAAAATACAGGGAGCGAAAGGCTATCTACAATTTGTACAGAAACCAGATGGCAGTTATAAGAGCCGAGGGACATGAAAGGGAAGCAGTGGTTGGGAAGGGAGTAAGACAGGGTTGTAGCCTCTCCCCGATGTTATTCAATCTGTATATTGAGCAAGCAGTAAAGGAAACAAAAGAAAAGAAGAAATAAAAACTTTGAGGTTCGCCGATGACATTGTAATTCTGTCAGAGACAGCAAAGGACTTGGAAGATCAGTTGAACGGAATGGACCGTGTCTTGAGAGAAGGATATAAGATGAACATCAACAAAAGCAAAACGAGGATAATGGAATGTAGTCGGATTAAGTCGGGTGATGTTGAGGGTATTAGATTAGGAAATGAGACACTTAAAGTAGTAAAGGAGTTTTGCTATTTGGTCGAAGTAGAGAGGATATAAAATGTAGACTGGCAATGGCAAGGAAAGCGTTTCTGAAGAAGAGAAATTTGTTAACATCGAGTATAGATTTAAGTGTCAGGAAGTCATTTCTGAAAGTATTTGTATGGAGTGTAGCCATGTATGGAAGTGAAACATGGACGATAGATAGTTTGGACAAGAAGAGAATAGAAGCTTTCTAAATGTGGTGCTACAGAAGAATGCTGAAGATTAGATGGGTAGATCACATAACTAACGAGGAAGTATGGAATAGGATTGGGGAGAAGAGAAGTTTGTGGCACAACTTGACCAGAAGGAGGGATCGGTTGTTAGGACATGTTCTGAGGCATCAAGGGATCACCAATTTAGTATTGGAGGGCAGCGCGGAGGGTAAAAATCGTAGGGGGAGACCAAGAGATGAATAAACTAAGCAGATTCAGAAGGATGTAGGTTGCAGTAGGTACTGGGAGATGACGAAGCTTGCACAGGATAGAGTAGCATGGAGAGCTGCATCAAACCAGTCTCTGGACTGAAGACCACAACAACAACAACAATCGAGAGGTCAATTTGTGCACAAAACCGTACACCGGCAACATTTTCGTAATTGTGGACGTCTTTAGAGGTAGCATGGCTCAATATTTTGGCAGGGGTGACTTCCAACGACCTGTTGAGTACGTGCCACGACGAGCTGCTTAACTTTGCGGAACACAAAGAGGTCTGACACGATACCAGTGGGTATTCCATGACTTTCGTCCCTTAGTGTAGTGGAGAACCTAGTAAGGCTCATTTAAGTTTTACACTTACTGAAGCTATAAACTAGTGTCTATGCTCTTCTGCATGTTCATTGCGACCACGTGAAGATGCTGTAAAATACGGGCCAGTAAGCCAACCCATAGGCTCATCCAGTATCCATCCGCCTGCTTCGTCTGACAACCGAATCATTCTGTACTGTGTCCGACCACAGAGACCTGAAAAGTCTCTGCCTGACACCGTCGCCGGTGCACTCCTGTACATAGCCGCTCGTGTACCAAAAATCGGATAATCTTAACTCCCGCCTCACCTGTGGTCTGAGCCTCTAAGTACGTAGCGACCGACGTCGGCTTACGACATGATTTAACTGTATTTCATTCAGTTCATACAAGATGATTTAAGTGTACTTCATTCAATTCATATACAGGATGAAGCAGAACTCCATCGGCAAAATTTCGGAGATTGTTAGGGATCTGTGCTAACACAAACGGACACAATATAATGAAAAATCTATCTATTCACATGTCAAGAGAGCAATTGAATTTATTGCGAACAAACGGGTAGAAATTCTAGCATTAGACACATAAATAGAATGCCTCTTAACAATAACTGTAGTTATCATACTGCTGCATAAAACGTTATGGATACGAACCACAGACCAACTAATGTAAACACCGACCTAGAAATTGCTACATTCAGCTACAGCCCTCCGCAGAAACTTACAATAGACAATAATTATCATACACAAAAAGTCATGTAGGAGAGAAAGACGTAATAAATGAATACACAGCACTCTATAACACAACTTTGGTCTAAAGGAACCCGCAGAAGGTAAAAAGCACCACCTCAGAGCTGGCTGTTATTACTCAATTGTAAATTCTCGGCCAGAGTAGATGAATCAAAATGGTGGCACGGGTAGATATTCAATACACTGTGACACAACGTTTGTTAGGAAGTGTAGTTTACATAGAGACATAACAAAGTGGAACCAACAAACCGTAAGTAGATACAGGTTACACACACAGCCCCCCCCCCTTTCACTAATTTACAAATCCAAAAACATATAATAACAGATCCCTACAACATTTCAGAAAACTATTGTATTAACCTAGAATGAGTTAAATAACTGATAACAAATCGGTGTTGGCAACAGAATGCAGAATAGTGACTGTACTAAGATATAACATTAGCTAAAAGGGAAAAAACAGCAGTTTCATTAGAGGCCTAAGGTTTCGGTAAATGCATGTAATTTATTATTGAAAAATCCTGATTAATTGAAAAAGATCATCTGCACTGCAAATTACAGAGAGCCACATAAACGTCAATATGTGATCGTAAGGAATACACAGGGGGTTTCAAAAAAGACTGTTACAAGCTTCGGTGATAGGTTCCTTACGCCAAAACACGAAAAAAAGTGTAGAAGACATGGGAGCTAAAATGGACATCTTAAGAGTTATGGGCAATTCATCATCTTCGGAAACGTGAAACACATTTCTTCTGCTGCAGACTCTTTCCTTTCTATGTTTTATGAGGAGGTAGTATGGACCAAAAGAGCAAAAGATGTCCTGTTAACATGGGTTCTAATATGCAAGGACATTTGCTCAATAGAAGAGATGCGTTAATCGGTATCGAAGAAGAACAAATGCTGCTAGCTCTTCAGGTATGTATTTTAGAGTCCATGTTTACTTGGCTAGGCATTTTTTTTCTTATTTTGGTGTAAAGAACCTGTCGCCAAAGTTTCCAAAAGTATTTTTGAAACATACCTTACATTTTTAACAGTAATGGTGTGAACGTGAATATTATAATCCTAAAACCGTACATACCATCATGCAAAATTTTTTCGCGTAATTTGACAGAAAATAAATGCTCCTCCTGATGGTGGTGAAACTTAACCGAAAAGTATTGCGGTGTTAAAGAAGACTTTCTGTTTGCTCAAGGCGGAACCATATTTCCATAATAAAGTATTTCAAAGAAAACATCGAGAAAAAGTGAGTTTCTATCACAAAATGAATAACTCGATGCAAATTTGCGAATAATGACTAAAGTAGGCATCACTGTTATCAACAGTAAGTAACATGAGGGAATCGAAGAATTTTTTTCCAAAAATTTGCACACCTCACACCACTGACGTTTGAACTAATGTACAGATTGTAACACTTATGTCGATTAGGAGTAGGTTTGTTTTATGTAACTATGTATCTAAAATTCATGATGTTTGTATTCTGTATTGTTTAAACTCCTTGGTGTATGGCAAGAAAATTAGAGTTTAGTAATGTATATGTAAAAAGCAAAAGAGTATGTTGAAATTTTAAATTATTATAATGTTGTTGTTGTTGTGGTCTTCAGTCCTGAGACTGGTTTGATGCAGCTCTCCATGCTACTCTATCCTGTGCAAGCTTCTTCATCTCCCAGTACCTACTGCAACCTACATCCTTCTGAATCTGCTTAGTGTATTCATCTCTTGGTCTCCCCCTACGATTTTTACCCTCCACGCTGCCCTCCAATACTAAATTGGTGATCCCTTGATGCCTCAGAACATGTCCTACCAACCGATCCCTTCTTCTGGTCAAGTTGTGCCACAAACTTCTCTTCTCCCCAATCCTATTCAATACTTCCTCATTAGTTATGTGATCTACCCATCTAATCTTCAGCATTCTTCTGTAGCACCACATTTCGAAAGCTTCTATTGTCTTCTTGTCCAAACTATTTATCGTCCATGTTTCACTTCCATACTTTCAGAAATGACTTCTTGACACTTAAATCTATACTCGATGTTAACAAATTTCTCTTCTTCAGAAACGCTTTCCTTGCCATTGCCAGTCTACATTTTATATCCTCTCTACTTCGACCATCACAGTTATTTTGCTCCCCAAATAGCAAAACTCCTTTACTACTTTAAGTGTCTCATTTCCTAATCTAATTCCCTCAGCATCACCCGACTTAATTCGACTACATCCCATTATCCTCGTTTTGCTTTTGTTGATGTTCATCTTATATCCTCCTTTCAAGACGCTATCCATTCCGTTCAACTGCTCTTCCATGTCCTTTGCTGTCTCTGACAGAATTACAATGTCATCGGCGAACCTCAGAGTTTTTATTTCTTCTCCATGGATTTTAATACCTACTCCGAATTTTTCTTTTGTTTCCTTTACTGCTTGCTCAATATACAGATTGAATGACATCGGGGAGAGGCTACAACCCTGTCTTACTCCCTTCCCAACAACTGCTTCCCTTTCATGTCCCTCGACTCTTATAACTGCCATCTGGTTTCTATACAAATTGTAAATAGCCTTTCGCTCCCTGTATTTTACCCCTGCCACCTTCAGAATTTGAAAGAGAGTATTCCAGTCAACATTGTCAAAAGCTTTCTCTAAGTCTACAATCCTCACCTAAGTGCTACTAAAACCGGGTATCCTGATTTAAATGAACGATTCTTGCATTCATGTTTTTAAAACTGATTTTTTGTCTAAAGTAAAAGCAGTAGTAAAAGTTAGAGTAACATTTGGATGCTTCGATAATGAACTACTCCAAGTGATTATAAAATACAGTTTTGTAGGATTACAGTGCAAGATTGTGTAAATATTATTGCAAATAATACCTGATTTACAGGTAATTAAAGTTCAAGTACATATGAATCTTTAATGAACGGATTTACGATAGTATGGTTAAGAGAAAAATTACGCACAATTTTTTAAAAAAAGGTGTATTTTTGGTACGAAAGGTTCCTTTTTTGAAGTTAATTGAGTCCAGTGTTGTATTTTATTGTACTGAAAAGTAATTCAAGTGAATGATTAGCTTTTAGCGTTAGTCTTTACTATTGAAATAATCAAAGATTTTTTACCAGTGAAACTACATATGGGTCCCCATCATCTTCTCCACCTACTAAGAAAAAATTGAACTATTACTGTTACTAAGGAAAACTGCTATATGTAGAGGAATTTAAACAGTGTATTTATGATGCTACTCTGTTTATTTGTGTTTTTCATGTCAGTCAAGACAGAAGCCCCTCAAGTCAAAATTTAGTTCTGCACTTTATGCAGTGACATTTCCGTATTTGATTACGCACTGCTCTAGAATGTCGCTGTCATTAGTTTGAACTTGGTGCAAATTTGCTCCCCATAATTTACTGGTGTGTGTGTTATTGGTAACTGATGCTACACACTGCACTGTGCCAGTTCGTATCCTGCTTTCTATTCATAGGGAAATATCAACGAAAGTAACTTCAATAACCAATATCCAACTCTCTCAAATATATATTTCCAAATTAATGTGCCTAATTGGGCTGGCGACCGTTCATTTTTTTTCATTCATTTATGGTTCACTTTCGTTAACTACCAACGTTGAAGCCCGTTTGATTTTTCTGTTAATTTCACCAAAATCGAAATTATAATGTCATTAGACACACGCGCGGTCAGACTTCAAAATCCTCTCAGAGGGTAACATTAGCGTGTTTCACGGCACGTTAGTTATATCTGTGGCTTTTTTCGTGACAGGACTAAAGGTTCGGTTGTTAGGGAAGAGTGTTATAAGAGTATTATAAGATATTTTTAGTGCAATACGGATGAGGACAACACCCAGTCCTCGAGAAAGTCTCCGATCCGGTCTGGAATCGAACGCGGAGAACCGCAAGGTCTAGAGGCAGAAAACTAACCGCTATGCTGTGAGCTGCGGACACAGAACGGAATAATCCTCTAGTTTACACAACACTGTTATATAAAAATATATAGCACTTGGGTTTCACTTCCATGCTTCAGATGAACTTATAATAAAGGAACCTAAGGTGCAAACTGAACGTTGCACAGCAGAGAAATATTTCCTTAGCTCCAAAAAAGTACTTCGTTTGCAATGTGTTTGCAGATACTACTGCTGCCAACGGCAGCTATAGGCACATAATAAGGAATTATGCATACGAAATTAGCAACAGTTGCTCACTGCATATTAAATCAGCAACATTTGCTCACGTCACTGAATATGTAAGTAAGCAATGCAAAAATATTTATGCCAAACTCAAGCGAATTAATTTCAGATTTTGACGCGTATGCATTTTCCAGAGCCGAATAATGACATTAATTTACAGCACATTTCACTCCTCTCAATTCATCATTGTCCAACATTTTCTTCCGCCTATGATCATTTGAATTATCTACTTAGTGTTTTGTGTTAAACTGAATAAGTTAACAGTAGTCTTTTCAGACGAGTTGGGTTTCTGTGTGCGGCATCACCGTGGACATACAAAGGGGTGCTGAAAAGTTCCTGGCTTTGCCCTAGAAAGAATAAAGCTAGAGTTTTGAAACTGCCGATTTATTGAATATTTCCTCCTCTGAGACTGATACTATTGGTACATCCTTGTTGCAGCTTTTCCTCCCCGTACAAATTAAAGTCATGTGGCTGGTCGCGAAACGACCTCTCCGCAAGCTCTTTTTCATTTTCGATGTCCTGGAAACAGTTACCGCTGAGGTGCTTCTTCAAGTTCGGAAATTGGTAATAGTCCGAAGGGGCCAAGTCTGGGGAGTAAGGAGGTTGGTTCACTAGCTGGAAGCAGAGGGGCGTCAATTTTGCAGGCCAAGGCGTTGGATGCGTGCGCAGGTTATCATGTAACAAAAGAATTCTTTTCTCCTCGGCGTTTGTTCTTAATTGCGTCCTTCAACTGGTTCAGCAGGTTCACGTAATATTGTCCGGTTATAGTAGGGCCCTAAGATAAATACTTTAGGCCGGCCGGAATGGTCGTGCGGTTCTAGGCGCTACGGTGTGGAACCGAACGACCGCTACGGTCGCAGGTTCGAATCCTGCCTCGGGCAGAGATGTGTGTGATGTCCTTAGGTTAGTTAGGTTTAAGTAGTTCTAAGTTCTAGGGGACTGATGACCTCAGTAGTTAAGTCGCATAGTGCTCAGAGCCATTTGAACTTTACCAACACAATGCAATCTTTGTCCCCCAAAACAGAAACCATCACTTTTTTGGCCAGTTTCTGGGTACGGCCGTAGGGATCGGTTGTGGTGCCACTCTTTTGGGTGTTCGTTGGTTTCAGACTCAAAACTGTGAAACCAACTGTCATTCTCATTCATTAATCTCGCAGAAAAGGTCTCTGGAGCTTCAAATTGGCGCAAAATGCTTTCGATGTGTCAACGCGTTCTTTCCGCTGATCACAGTTCAAACATTTCAGTACCCAATTTATTCAAAGCTTGCGCATGTCTAGGATTGTGGTGATAATGGAACCAACACGCTCCTGGGAGATGTCCAGTATGTGGGCTATCTTTCTGGGGGATATTCATCGGTTCTGAAGAATCAGCTCATGGACAGCACAGTATGTTACAGTGCCCGCTGCAGTGTGAAAGCGACGACTGCAGAGTACGTCTTCAAGAGTGAAATGGACAGTCTTGACACGAGATATCCAAATTCTCACATTGCTGTATGAAGCACACTTCTCTTCTCCCACTTTTTGTGACATCTCAGTGTGAATGTCCTTTGCAGACTTTCCCTGAAAAAACAAAAAAAAAAAAAAACATTATGGCCCGTAAAAGCAATGACGAGAAACTTGCTTGTGGCTCTGCCATCTCGGTTTCACCAGCAACAGAACAAACTGTAGGAATAGTGAATACCTGATATTTGAACAGTTACGTACTAAGATTTCAAACTTCCAAATGCGTCCCCATTTGGATGTGATATGGGAGGCCAAATCAAATGGCTCTGAGCACTGTAGGACTTAACAGCTATGGTCATCAGTCCCCTAGAACTTAGAACTACTTAAACCTAACTAACCTAAGGACATCACACAACACCCAGTCATCACGAGGCAGAGAAAATCCCTGACCCCGCCGGGAATCGAACCCGGGCGTGGGAGGCGAGAACGCTACCGCACGACCACGAGCTGCGGCCGAGGCCAATTCATTTGCTCGAATTGTCTAGAATGCTCTTCAAACAAATCTCCGAACGATTTTGGTCCGGTGACATGGCACATTGTCATCCATAACAATTCCGTCGTTGTGTGGCAACATGAAGTACATTAATCGCTACAAATGGTGTCCAAGTACCCGAACATAACCATATCCGATCAATGACTGGTTCAGTTGGACCAGAGACCCGAGTGACATATAAACACAGCCCACATCGTTCTGGAGCCACAACCAGTTCGCACAGCGTCTTGTTGACAACGGCAGTCCATGGCTTCGTGGGGTTTGCGTCACGCTCGAACCCCACCAGAAGCCCTTATTAAATGAAATCGGGATTCATCCGATCACGTCACTGTTTTAGACTCGTCTACAGTCTACAACTACATCTACATCCATACTCCGCAAGCCACCTGACGGTGTGTGGCGGAGGGTATCTTGAGTACCTCTATCGGTTCTCCCTTCTATTCCAGTCTCGTATTGTTCGTGGAAAGAAGGATTGTCGGTATGCCTCTGTGTGGGCTCTAATCTCTCTGATTTTATCCTCGTGGTCTCTTCGCGAGATATACGTAGGAGGGAGCATTATACTGCTTGACTCTTCGGTGAAGGTATGTTCTCGAAACTTTGACAAAAGCCCGTACCGAGCTACTGAGCGTCTCTCCTACAGAGTCTTCCACTGGAGTTTATCTATCATCTCCGTAATGCTTTCGCGATTACTAAATGATCCTGTAACGAAGTGCACTGGTCTCCGTTGGATCTTCTCCATATCTTCTATCAACCCTATCTGGTACAGATTCCACACTGCTGAGCAGTATTCAAGCAGTGGGCGAACAAGCGTACTGTAACCTACTTCCTTTGTTTTCGGATTGCATTTCCTTAGGATTCTTCCAATGAATCTCAGTCTGGCATCTGCTTTACCGACGATCAACATTATTTGATCATTCCATTTTAAATCACTCCTAATGCGTACTCCCAGATAATTTATGGTATTAACTGCTTCCAGTTGCTGACCTGCTATTTTGCAGATAAATGATAAAGGATCTATCTTTCTGTGTATTCGCAGCACATTACACTTGTCTACATTGAGATTCAATTGCCAACGAATATGGTCACGATCCCAGGGGAGGTGCCGGAGGCGATGGCGTACCATTAGCAGAGGCACTCGCCTCAGTCGTCAGCTGCCATATTCCATAACGCCAAATTTCGCCGCACTATCCTAACGGATATGTTCGCCGTACGTTCCACACTGATTTCTGCGGTTACTTCACGCTGTGTTGCTTGTGTGTTAGCACTGACAACTCTATGCAAACGCCGCTGCTGTCGGTCGTTAAGTGAAGGCGGTTTGACACTGTGCTGTCCGTGGTGCCTGAAATGCGGTGTTCTCTGGGTACTCTTGTCACTGTGGACCTAGTAATATTGAGTTCCCTAACGATTTCCGGACTGGAATGCGCCATGCTCCAACTACCGTTCCGCGTTCGAAGTCTGTTACTCCCATCGTGCGGCCATAAAACACGTCAGAAAGCTTTTCATATGAATCACGTGAGTAGAAATGACAGCATCGCCCATGCACCACCCTCTTACACCTTGTGTACACGATACTGCCGCCATCTGTACATGTGCATGTTGCTGTCCAGTGATTTCCGTCACCTGCGTGTAAGGCAACAGAGCCAGGCCAGGAACCTCTTCATCATCCCCCTCGCATTCGTACGTGGGGGCCCTGAACTGAGCGAACGTTGCCAGATAACATTTGATACGTATCGTTATCTCGATAACCACCTGGCGTGATGGCATGGAGTGACTTTCGGTACACAGCACGCTCTCTGGTTCACGCATCCAGGCACTACATTTCTGAAGTGTTAACGCCAATGGTTGTGTCCTCTCTTCGAAGTCTCCGTGGTATACTCTTTCAACGAGATAACACAAGACCAATGCTGTACAATCGCAATAAAGTCATGAGATGTTCAATTGACTCTTTTATTGGCGCATGTTATTCGTTTCGGGATTACACCCATCTTGAGACACAACAACTTGGAACTCCTTCCTATCCAACCAGGCGCACACCCTTCACAACTTAAGGGGCTCCGGAAAGGCTCAAAATCATTAAAAGTTCAATTTTTACTTTTTTGCGTTTTCTGAATGTGCAGACTATTACCTTTTAATAGATATATAATTTATTCAATTCCGAAGACTACAACTATTTTTAAATTTTTTTTGAAATATGTTCTACATGGGCGTGACCCACTGTGGCGCTGTTAAACTGCTGTCAAATGGTGTTATTATTAACGTCCGTGTTCATCAGGTACATTTTAGTGATGTGAGATAAAGTATGTGTTGTGGCTAACCTGTGATGGTTCAATATATATATCGCTGGTGTGATTGTCGATTGTTTCATGTTTATTTACTCTGTCGTTATCTCGAAAATATTCGTAATTAATTCCCCAAGACTGTATTTGTTGGAATAGAAACACTTCACTTTGGTGTGTATGATGCTGTTGCGACTTTCAGTGATGGCAACATTGTAAGGTGCAAGGTATTTAGAACTATGGAAATGAAGATAGGTTCTAACATGGTACGAGCGATGCTTGCTTTAGACAAGGAACGCCTTCGGGCTGCAGACAGGGCTGTAAAGAGTCTAGAAATACAAGCAAGAGTAAACAGGAGGAGGAACAAGAGGAAGCTGGAGGAGGAGTTTGCAGAGGATGAAGATAGTCCATCCTATGGACCTGGAATGCACTAAAACGTTAATCCAATCTTTGTCGCTCGATTCCCAAAACTTTTATTTTCTCATACTAATTACATGTTTTGTAAGGATCTTCCAAACATATTTGTTTCAAACTTTCAGTAAATGTTGCACAGTACCTTCTGCATAATTTAACACAGCCTTTTTCCAAAAAACTGTATATTTTTGAATATATAAATAAAAAACTGCAAAAAAATGTTGTGAATTTTCATTACAATTGGAAAAAAATCATCTTTAATAACTGAACTAAAATTTTGTAAAATCCCTGTGTTAAGTTGTAGCCCATATTCCAATAAATATAATCTGTAAAAAGTTCAACTTCCTACCTCAAATACTTTGTGAGGAAAGATGTAATTTATAAGCGTTATTTTGATATTGCAAGTAAAGGACCTTTTTTTTTTTTATAAATGGACTTGTAGTCCGGGGTGATATGTTACAATACAGTATCACCGATCTATTGCGGTCTAACTGTGTTGGTGAGCCAGTAAATTTCCACTGTGCAGTTTAGTAGTCCCGTACCGTGGATGCAAGTATAGTGCGTTCCAGAGCCCCTTAAAGAAGTGTCCAATAACATTATAACTGCGAGACAAGCAGTCTTGAAGCAGAGCTGGTTAGGAATAGCTTGGCTAGGAAGGAGTTGAAGTTTGTGATGTCTGAAGATGGGTGTAATCCCGAAACGCGCAACATGGTCTAATAAAAGAGTCAATTGAACATCTCAAGACTTTATTGCGATTTTACAGCGTTGGTTGCCAATTATTAACATAAAAATGATCGCAGGCTTCAGACGGGATTTTATGTCCTGTGTATCATAACACAAGACCGAATGTTGTCCGTGGTGTGCTGACTCACCTCAATACAGAGGTTGTTCAACTGTTCACCTGTTGATAACATCCAGTCACGGGGAGCCGAGATACTGGGACGCCGCCAGTCGTCAGCCACTACGACTGATGATCTCTGTCATCGAGAGCTCAATCCATCTGGATGTCCTATCCGCTTCGAGCCATTTTGCTGCTGTTGCTATTCTGTGCGCAAAATTTCGCACCGTTTATACTCGCAAATGCCAAGGCCTTGCCGCAGTAGTAACACCAGTTCCCGTCAGATCACCGAAGTTCAGTTGAGCCGCGCACGGCTCGAGTTTATCCCTTTTATTTGTTTGTCACCTTCTATTACGGTAGTGCCGCCTCGTTTTCTTATTCCATTTACTGGCGTTACTAACTTCCAGACTTACTTGCCCGTGAGTGGCAGCAGCAGCAGCGCGTATCGATAAGTGCACTGTCGTACCATCTCTGGAGCGACCGTTTACGGGTCGTCGCGTTTCTGGCAGTCACTTCGGGAAGCACCAGCAGTGCAGGCGGGACGCAGCAGCAGTGAAGTCGGGGGATGGAGCGCCGGTAAGGGGCCGAAAGGCAGTGCTCGCCGACCGCTGGCGACACACATGAACTGTCCGACGGAGGGAGACTGGAGCGGGACGACCGTTGGTTGGCCGTTCGGTTGGTCGTCTCATCGGCCGACGTATACTTGGTCCTTTCACCGTTTCTGGGCCTGGGAAGTCGGTCGGTTGGCGTGGAGCATCGGGGAGGTCTCCGCGGCGCGTAGTTTGGCCGGATCCACTTGCAGCCTCTATGCCAGGGGCGGCCAAACGTTGCACGCGGCTCATGAGCGCACAGCGCTGCACGTGTGCTGCTCGCGTGCAGGCGTCGACCGGGGCTGTGGAGACAGCCGGCAGGTTGCGGCAGTGTGGTGCTAGGCTAAGCTGCGGACATTGATGCGAAGCGAGCACTATGTAGTGAACGATGTATTTCAAGAAACGGAGAAGTGGAGATTTGCTATCTTTAAAAAAGTAATGGGAGAATCATTTTTTCTTTGTGCAAAAACGTGAAAATTCGAAATGTATAATATGTGGCAGTATTCTCGCTGGTCAACGGGAATTTAGTATTGAAGGCCATTATAATAAATTTCACAAGGACGAGTAGAATTTATTGTCGGATTCTGAGCGGATGGGGAATTGACTGAGCTTAAGAAGGGCAATCTGACGATACCAGATGAATCTGTCGTAGTTGGCCGGCCGAAGTGGCCGAGCGGTTCTAGGCACTACAGTCTGGAACCGCGCGACCGCTATGGTCGCAGGTTCGAATCCTGCCTCAGGCATGGATGTGTGTGATGTCCTTAGGTTAGTTAGGTTTAAGTAGTTCTAAGTTCTAGGGGACTGATGACCACAGCAGTTAAGTCCCATAGTGCTCAGAGACATTTGAATTTGTCGTAGTTGCTGTTGTCACGAGAGATCTGCGACTTTTTCTCGTCATGTCTCTCATCTAACTGATTTAACTTTTTATGGAGCACTATTTTCAAGTTTTCAGGACGACAACAATAATAGCCCAGCGGTATGTGCAAGTTGTAAGACTGCGCTTAATATAGCCAGAACTGGAAAACTATTTGCTGAATTAATAAGTCTCGGTTAAGAGCAAACATCAATGATGAAAATTTACGTAACTGTTTGTGTTTGTCTGTATGTAGAAATTTTGTTCCAGATATTAAACGTATTGTAAACTCCACCTGTGATAATAAAATAAAACTTATCGCAGGTAATAAGTACTCTTTCAAACCATAATTTCTTTCAAGCACTCCTACTAACCTTATTGATTCACTCAATAAAGCAAGCTAGGAAACCAAACGCACTACAGAGGAAGGAGCGGACAGAAGGTATGGTGGGGATGGGAGATAAGCGGGTGGCCAGCTTGCCCCTGTGTGCACGCGGAACACCTGTTAACTGCACGCAGAACACCTGTTAACTGCACGCGTGCAAGTGCACCGCACATGTGCAGGATTCCTGCCCGCCCCTGCTCTATGCGGTGTCGGGGTGTGTGGTGCTGTTCCCATTGCTACGAGGTTCGTGGCTCACCGGTCCTGCACATGAAAGTTGACTTTTGACTTAAGCTACCAGCAAGTCACGGCTGTTCACATTGTGTCGTTTGGAGTTCGCTGTCGGCTGTTGGCATATTGCCGCGAGCAACAACGTGTATTTTGAAGTTGGTAAATTTTAGCCACTCTCCGCTGGAGTTTAACTGTACTTGGTTATTTGATTTGCAGTGCACCAGCGGAATCTTTTGTCTTGTGGCCGTTAATTTTCCGACCTGCCCTGGCTATTGACGTAAATTCAGGTAGTGTATTTTCCTCATCGTGTTGTCGCTCTCCAGCACGGTGTGTAGTTTGACAGCTCAATGTATAATTGGTTGTGGGCGCCAATACCTTCTACTTTGTTCCATTGAACTCCCTGTTGTGTGCTGGTTGGCTGAAGCGGAGGTTATCTTGTCGGTGAGTCAGTTGACTGTCTGTCGGTTGGGTTGTCGTCTGATCGACAATGGTTGGACCGACTGCCTGTTTTCACCTAAGCGAGAACAGGCCGACCCTCGGAACTTCTGAGCGCCCTTGGCTGTACTGCCTTTTCTTCTTTCTTCTTGTTGTTTGTACTTGTATCGCTTCTAGCCGATTTTTAGATTAAGGTTGTTTTGCCCTTAAGGCTTCAGATGGTTTGAGTCTTCAGCCTAATTTAAGAACTGTTTTGCGCAAAGCCTTTGGCATTTTTCAAATTATTGAGTCTTAAGTCTTGGACCTTCAGCCGATTTTGAAATTAAGTTGTTTGCTCTTAAAGTGTCAGATTCTTTGCGCGTAATCAAGGAAATGTTTTAAGATAAGGCTTTGTCTTTTATATTTATGATTTTGGTTGAGCTTTAAGTTATTGGTTTTCAGCCGTTTTTAAATTGAAGTGGTCTTGCCCTTAAGGGATGAGATTGTACGCCGTATTCAGCCGCTAATTAAGTTCCAAAACTAAAGTTGTGTTTTTTTTAACAACTTTTTCTCTGCTCTTGTAATGTTTGATCAAATAAAAGGTTGTATGTTCGAGTGTAACTGACAGCCACTTATTTTGGCCCCTTTCCACAACTTAAACTACCTGTCCTGTCCTGCTGGTTTAACAGGGCGCATCATCAGTACTGTCAGGCTTGGTGACCGTGTGGGTCCGCCGAGCACTGTTGGCACGCGGGAAGCACCCAGCCCTTCTGCAGCCAACTGCGGAACTACACTCCTGGAAATTGAAATAAGAACACCGTGAATTCATTGTCCCAGGAAGGGGAAACTTTATTGACACATTCCTGGGGTCAGATACATCACATGATCACACTGACAGAACCACAGGCACATAGATACAGGCAACAGAGCATGCACAATGTCGGCACTAGTACAGTGTATATCCACCTTTCGCAGGAATGCAGGCTGCTATTCTCCCATGGAGACGATCGTAGAGATGCTGGATGTAGTCCTGTGGAACGGCTTGCCATGCCATTTCCACCTGGCGCCTCAGTTGGACCAGCGTTCGTGCTGGACGTGCAGACCGCGTGAGACGACGCTTCATCCAGTCCCAAACATGCTCAATGGGGGACAGATCCGGAGATCTTGCTGGCCAGGGTAGTTGACTTACACCTTCTAGAGCACGTTGGGTGGCACGGGATACATGCGGACGTGCATTGTCCTGTTGGAACAGCAAGTTCCCTTGCCGGTCTAGGAATGGTAGAACGATGGGTTCGATGACGGTTTGGATGTACCGTGCACTATTCAGTGTCCCCTCGACGATCACCAGTGGTGTACGGCCAGTGTAGGAGATCGCTCCCCACACCATGATGCCGGGTGTTGGCCCTGTGTGCCTCGGTCGTATGCAGTCCTGATTGTGGCGCTCACCTGCACGGCGCCAAACACGCATACGACCATCATTGGCACTAAGGCAGAAGCGACTCTCATCGATGAAGATGACACGTCTCCATTCGTCCCTCCATTCACGCCTGTCGCGACACCACTGGAGGCGGGCTGTACGATGTTGGGGCGTGAGCGGAAGACGGCCTAACCGTGTGCGGGACCGTAGCCCAGCTTCATGGAGACGGTTGCGAATGGTCCTCGCCGATATCCCGGGAACAACAGTGTCCCTAATTTGCTGGGAAGTGGCGGTGCGGTCCCCTACGGCACTGCGTAGGATCCTACGGTCTTGGCGTGCATCCGTGCGTCGCTGCGGTCCGGTCCCAGGTCGACGGGCACGTGCACCTTCCGCCGACCACTGGCGACAACATCGATGTACTGTGGAGACCTCACGCCCCACGTGTTGAGCAATTCGGCGGTACGTCCACCCGGCCTCCCGCATGCCCACTATACGCCCTCGCTCAAAGTCCGTCAACTGCACATACGGTTCACGTCCACGCTGTCGCGGCATGCTACCAGTGTTAAAGACTGCGATGGAGCTCCGTATGCCACGGCAAACTGGCTGACACTGACGGCGGCGGTGCACAAACGCTGCGCAGCTAGCGCCATTCGACGGCCAACACCGCGGTTCTTGGTGTGTCCGCTGTGCCGTGCGTGTGATCATTGCTTGTACAGCGCTCTCGCAGTGTCCGGAGCAAGTATGGTGGGTCTGACACACCGGTGTCAATGTGTTCTTTTTTCCATTTCCAGGAGTGTACTTGCCTGAGAAGTCACGTAGACTGACAATGGCCGGGAGGGCTGTATACTGACCACACGGCCATCCATACCCGCGGCCAGTGACGCCTATCGGCTGATGATGACACGGTGGTCTGTCTGTACCACTGGGCCTACCGAGGAGTGTTCGGACGAAGTGTACTCGCATTTAACTATATGTCGTTCCTACTACGCTTATTCGCAATACGTAAAATTTCTTTATTTTCTATGGTTCTCGGTGCTCCAAATTTAATTGCCGGCCGTCTAGGTCTGTTTCAGGTAAGTGAGACATGCACTTTAAATCTGCAAAGCATTAGAAAACTGACAGTTGCTCAAATAACAGTGTAGTGTTTCATGTCATGAATTAGCAGGAGAGGCAGGAACACAAACAAGATCAGAGAAGAGACTGAAATAGAAATCGTAATTACGACTGGGGCAAATGCATAATGGCGGTGGGCGAGACGTTTAGCCAAGCATTCAGGTGTAAGCCATTAGGAAACATAAAGGAGCAGCATGTGCTTGGTTGAATATAACGTCTTCAAGTGACAACTGCCATCCGTGTAACTCGCTAGAAAACACTGAGACACCGGTAGAGACGTTCGGGGTAACTTTTTACCAGTCAGAGTATCTTTGTACCACTACTATTTCTGTTTCAAATTGCTGTTGTTTATCACTTCTATCACTTCTGTAACTCTTAGCGATTTGAATCAAAAGTAGCATGTGGTACGAAGATAAACTGACTGGTAAAAACTTATCCTCATTGACTTTAGTCATTTTCTTCTGGGGGTGGCGGGACATTGTACTGCGTAACACAGCCAGTTGGTTGCGAATGATATTAATTGTAGCTTACATTGATAGCAAAGATCTCAGGCCATCCAGTAAGACCACAGTCTGTATCAAGATAGATTTAACATACCGGACATTTATATACGTGGTACTCTAATCCTTTGAACAGTGTAAATCAAAGCCGGCCTGTGTGGCCGAGCTGTTCTAGGCGCTTCAGTCTGGAACCGCGCGACCGCTACGGTCGCAGGTTCGAATCCTACCTCGGGCATGGATCTGTGTGCTGTCCTTACGTTAGTTAGGTTTAAGTAGTTGTAAGCTCTAGGGGACTGATGACCTCAGATGTTAAGTCCCATAGTGCTCAGAGCCATTTGAACCATTTGTAAATCAAAAGTCTTCTGCGGCTCTCCACATCGACGAGGCGAGGTTTTTTTAAGTAAGTATCCTTTTTGAAATTAAAAAAAAGACGTGCTAAGATATCTCAATAATTTTATTTTTACATGAAGGCCTGTATCTTAATCTACTTTTCTACATAATTTCCGTCAATATTGAGGCACTTGTCACAATGTTGTGCCAGTTTTTTAATACCCTCCTCATAGAAGTCTGCCGCCTGACTTGTTAACCACTGCATCACCACTGTTTTGACTTCGTCATCGTCTTGAAGACGCTGACCGCCCAGATGTTTCTTCAAGTGCAGAAACAGATGGTAGCCACTGGGAGCAAGATCGGAGCTGTACGGAGGATGATCTAGAGTTTCCCATCGAAAAGATGTGATGAGATCTTTGGTCTGATTCGCCACATGCGGACGGGCATTGTCTTGCAGCAAAACGATGCCCTTGCTCAATTCCATGGACTGTTGCATTGATTCTGGTGTGACGTAGGCCACCCATGTTTCATCGCCCGTAGCAGTTTGGCTTAAGAAATCATCACCGTCGTTGTGGTACCGCTCAAGGAAAGTCAATGCACTGTCTAAACATTTGGTTTTGTACACACCCGTTAACATTTTCGGTACCCAACGTGCGCTCAGTTTTCAGTGATTCAAGTGCTCGGTCACAATGCCATACAAAACACTACGAGAAACATTAGGAAAGTCATCCCGCAAGGAGGAAATCGTAAAGCGTCTGTTTTCTCTCACCTTATTGTCCACTTCCTACACCAAACTTTCATTAACGACCAAAGGACGCCCACTCCGTTGTTCGTCATTCACATTTGTGTGGCCGTCTTTAAATGTTCTCACCCACTTTCTTACCATTCCATCACTCATAATGTTTTCTCCGTAAACTGCACAGATCTCACGATGAATATCGATCGGTTTTAGGCCTTTAGCACAAAGAAATCTTATAACAGCCCGTACTTCACAGTCGGCGGGACTCACGATTATCGGAAGTGTCTTAAACACTCAGTACACAACGTAAACAAGGAAGAATCAGACTGTAATGGCGTCAGTGCGTAGATTAAGGTACAGGCTTTCACCTAAAAATAAAATTAATGAGGTATCTTAGCACGTCTTTTTTAAATTTCGAAACGGTCATTACCTCCTACTTCTATAGGGTGAATCAGAACTTCACCAATATAACTTCAGAGATGACGGTGTGGACGAAAACAAGACAAAAATGTTGAGTAAACGTTGGCTCAAAAATACACTTCTTAAGAGCTATGAGCACTTGTTCGTGCTCGCTACTATGAAACACATCTCTTCTCCTGAACAATTGCTCATAGTTCCTGAAGTATGTATTTTGTAGCCCGTATTTACTGGAGAATTTTTTCTTGTTCACTGTACCACTTCTGAAAGTTTGTCGGTGGAATTCTGGTTCACCCTTCATACCGTGAAGTGCATGGCTGAGTGTACTTCCATTTGTACTGGTTATTAGGGCTTCTTCCCGTTTGGTTCGCGAAATGAGCACTGCAAGAAAGCTTAATCTCCTCTGTGTGCTTATCTTGCCTTCGAGATAACCCTCAGAAGCCATAACTGAGGGGGTTGTCGTACCGAGGTATATTCCTGAATGAAAGCCGGTGCTTGAAAATTTTTAAGTAGACTTTTGCAGGGTAGTTTGCGTCTATCTTCCATCGTCTGTGATTTCAGTTCCTTCAACATCTCCGTGACGTTCTCTCAAGAGTCAAACGATCCTATGACATTTCGTGTCGTCCTTCTGTGTATATGTTCAATATCCATTTTTGTCCTATTTGCTGTGGATCCTCTACACTTGAGCAACATCCTAGGCTACGTTGCATGGGTATTTTGTAAGTAATATCCTTTGCAGACCGATTCCATTTTTTCAATAGTCCGTCAGTGAAGAGAATCTTTCATCTGCCAAACATACTAGTGAGCCCATAAGAGCATTCCATTACATGTTCCATCAAATTGTTACCGCATCGCATTTCTACGATCTGAACCATTCCAATTGTGTCTTATTTATATTGCAGTAGTAGGATACTGCATTTTTTGTCCGCAAGCCCATTAATATGGAACATGAAGAGCCAGGGTCCCAACACAGCTGTCTGGGACACACCCGAAGCTACTTCTACATCTGACGATGATTCTCCATCCACGATAACACGCTCCGTCCTCCCTACCAAGAAATCCTCAATCCAGGCACAAACTTCACCCCATACCCATGCAATTGTACTTCAGGTACGAAACGTGGGTGTGGTACTGAGTCAAATGCATATCGGAATTCAGTAAACACTGCACCCACGTGACTTCCTTGAACCACGTCGTGCAGTAGCGTTCTCGCTTCCCACGCCCGGGTTCCCGGGTTCGATTTCCGGTGGGGTCAGGGATTTTCTCTGCCTCGTGATGGCTGTGTGTTGTGTGCTGTCCTTAGGTTAGTTAGGTTTAAGTAGTTCTAAGTTCTAGGGGACTGATGACCGTAGCAGTTAAGTCCCATAGTGCTCAGAGCCATTTGAACCTTGAACCACGGCTTTCAGGTTGTCATGTAAGTGAAACACGAATGGGTTTCACTTGATCGATATTTCCAGAATCGATGCTGGTTGGCAAATGGGACGTCATTTTGTTCAAGATACATAATTACGTGTGAGCTCAGAGTATATTTTAAAATAATATACGAGATAGATGTCAAGCTTATGACGGTAGGCTTGTGGATCACTTCTGCTGCCATTATTATAGACGGATGTGACCTGTGTTTTCACCCGACTACTGGGCAAGGTTTCCATTTTTTTCTTTTCTCCGTGTGATCCGCTGTGTATTATGGTTAAGAGGAAACCTAAATCAGCCGAAAATTCGATACAGCGTCTGACGATGATTCCATCGGGCACTGGAACGTCGTTCAGTTTTACAGATCTCAGCTTTTTTCGACGTCACTGACGATAATATCTATTCGTTTTGTGTACACTTATGCTCATAAATTAACGATCATGCTGATACATGGTGAAGAAAGGCTCTGTTGGGCGGTTTGCGGCCTTTAATCACCTCGGGGTATGACCATGCGGTGTATCTGATCAGCAGTCATCGCACGGTGGCGGAGGCAGTAGTCCACATACGCAGAGGTATATAGGTGCATGTCAGAGTACGGTGCAGCGAGTAAGTGTGCAGACGTTTTCAGACGTGCTTATGGTGAATGTGTGTTGAAAATGGCTCAAAGAAGGGATGTTGATGACGTTGTGAGGGGTAGAATACTAGGGCGACTGGAGGCTGGTCAAACACAGCAGGTCGTAGCACGTGTCCAGCCGCTACAGTGCGGGACGTCCACAGTGTACAGCACCACAAGAAGACCGATATCTCACCATTAGTGCCCGCAGACGGACACGGAGTACTGCAGTTAGCCATGCTCGGGACCTTACCGCAGCCATTGGAACAGTCTACAGACGACTAAAGAGATATGGTTTATTCGCCCGGTGTCCTGCAACGTGCATTCCACTGACCCCTGGTCACGGGAGAGACCGTAAAGCCTGGTGTCAAGAACACAGTACATGGTATACAAATTCTTCCAATCCATATGTGGTATACCGCAAACCTGTGCTTAACGGTATTGGTTAAAAACAGTCTTGGTTGCAATTTTAGTTTTTTTTAACAAAAAATAAAAAACTAAAATTGCAACCAAGACAGTTGTTAACCAATACAGTACATGGTCATTGGAACAGTGGTCACAATATTTGTTCATGGATGAGTCCAGGTACAGTCTAAACAGTGATTCTCGCCAGATTTTCATCTAACGTGAACCAGGAACCAGATACCAACCCCTTAATGTCCTTGAAATGGACCTGTATGGAGGTGGTGGTTTGATGGTGTGGGGTGGGATTATGATTGGTGCACGTACACACTTGCATGTCTTTCACGGAGGAACTGTAACAGGTGAGGTGTATTGGGACGTCATTTTGCTCCAGTATGTCCGCCTTTTCAGGGGTGCAGTGGGTCCCACATTCCTCCCGATGGATGATAACGCTTGGCCCCACCGAGCTGCCATCGTGGAGGACTACCTTGAAACAGAAGATATCAGGCGAATGGAGTGGCCTGCCTGTTCTCCAGACCTAAACCCCATCGAGCACGTCTGGGATGCTCTCGGTCGACGTATCTCTGCACTTCTTCAAACCACTAGGACATTTCAGGAGCTCCGACAGTCACTGTTGCAAGAATGAGAGGCTATTCCCCTGCAGCTGCTTGACCACCTGATCCAGAGTACTTCAACCAGTTGTATGGCCTGTGTGCGTGTGCATGGTGATCATATTCCATATTGATGTCGGGGTACATGCGCAGGAAACAGTGGCGTTTTGTAGCACATGTATTTAGGGATGGTTTTCTCAACTTATCACCAATACCGTGGACTTACAGATGTGTGTAGTGTGTGTTCCCTATGTGCCTATGCTATTGGCGCCAGTTTTGTGTAGTGCAACGTTGTGTGGCACCACATTCTGCAATTATCCTTAATTTATGAGCATGAGTGTATGTTGTTGTGTGAGAATTAAGTTGGAGCAATCCTTATAGATTTTCCTGTGTAAAGGAACATTTATAAACGGGGAGCACCTCGGTGTATAATTCTGTCAGAGGTCTATGATTCCAATCGTTCGTACCTCGCTTTCTTTTTTAAATGTCTTCTAAAATTCACATTATGTGCATGTCTCTGCCACAATTTTGTAAGTTTTAGAGTAATCTTTTTCATGGAAGTATGTTTCGTCTTTACAATTAAATGAAAGACAGGTTATTTCGTGCCATAGGCGGTGCGCATCTTTATTTTTGGAGCAGCTTCACTGACTTGTAATACGTGTTTCTTTTTATACAGGATGTATCAAAAAGGATGGCGCAAACTTACACGGCTGAAAGTACACTATAATAGAAGCACACATGCCAAGTAAACATGGGCTCTAAAGCGCATTCCTTAAGAGCTATGAGATATTCTTGATTTTCAGTATTGCGAAACAAATCTCTTCTACTGCAACTTATTTCCCTCCATATTTTGGGAAGTGGTAGTACGGATCAAAACATGAAAAAAAGTCCAGTAAACATATGCTCTAAAATACATACCTTAAAAGTTATGAGCACACGTTCATTTGGAGTTTTGTGTACCAAAGTACCGAAGATGAACAGGTGCTCACAGCTGTTAAGGTATGCGTTTTATAGTCCATGTTTACCGGACATTTGTGCTTCTATTATCGTGTAGTTTCAGCCGTGTAAGTTTGCACCATCCTTTTTGATACACCCTGTTTACTAACTATTGCCACCAAGAATAACTCCGAAATTATGACAGGAGTTGAAAAGTTTATGGGTCAAAAGTTGCATGGGACAACGGGAAAAGTAATATGAGTTGCAGAGACAATTCCCAAATCGCTGGATTGGTCGCGGAGGAGATGTGTCTTTCGCCAGACTAGACGCCTATCGATTTTTTGTTGTGGGGATTCGTAAAAGACATTTTTTATAAAGACGTTCCAACTACACCTGAAGATATGCGAGAGAGAATTGTCAGAGCGTGTGTTTCGATAAGTGCCGCAGTGATAAGGAATACCACTCAATCCATGATAAGAAGATTGCAGTACTGCGTTGATACCAGTGGTAATTACCTCGAACACCTGTAATTGGACGTTCATGCCACCTTTGTGACCTTCACTGACCTTAAAAAAAATGGTTCAAATGGCTCTGAGCACGATGGGACTTAACATCTGAGGTCATCAGTCCCCTAGAACTTACAACTACTTAAGCCTAACGAACCTAAGCGCATCACACACATCCATACCCGAGGCAGGATTCGAATCTGCGACTATAGCGGTCGCGCGGTTCCAGAACCGCTAGGCTACGGCCGGCGACCTTCAAAGTCCTTACTACACTCCTGGTGTTGGTTTCAGAGTCATAAATGTGAAACCAACTTTCATTCTCATTCAGTAATCTCGCAGAAAAGGTCTCTGGAGCTTCAAATTGGCGCAAAATGCTTTCGACGTGTCAACGCGTTCTTTCCGCTGATCACAGTTCAAACATTTCAGTACCCAATTTATTGAAAGCTTGCGCATGTCTAGGATTGTGGTGATAATGGAACCAACACGCTCCTGGGAGATGTCCAGTATGTGGGCTATCTTTCTGGGGGATATTCATCGGTTCTGAAGAATCAGCTCATGGACAGTACAGTATGTTACAGTGTCCGTTGCAGTTTGAAAGCGACCACTGCAGAGTACGTCTTCAAGAGTGAAATGGACAGTCTTGACACGAGATATCCAAATTCTCACATTGCTGCATGAAGCACACTTCTCTCCCACTTTTTGTGACATCTCAGTGTGAATGTCCTTTGCAGACTTTCCCTGAAAAAACAAAAAAGAAACATTATGGCCCGTAAAAGCAATGACAAGAAACTTGCTTGTGACTCTGCCATCTCGACTTCACCAGCAACAGAACAAACTGTAGGAATTGTGAATACCTGATATTTGAACAGTTACGTACTAAGATTTCAAACTTCCAAATGCGTCCCCATTTGAATGTGATTCATGCAGAGCGATATGGGAGGCCAAACCAGATGGCTCTGAGCACTATGGGACTTAACAGCTATGGTCATCAGTCCCCTAGAACTTAGAACTACTTAAACCTAACTAACCTAAGGGCATCACACAACACCCAGGCATCACGAGGCAGAGAAAATCCCTGACCCCGCCGGGAATCGAACCCGGGAACCCGGGCGTGGGAAGCGAGAACGCTACCGCACGACCACGAGCTGCGGCCGAGGCCAGATCATTTGCTCGAATTGTCTAGAATGCTCTTCAAACAAATCGCGAACGATTTTGGTCCGGTGACATGGCACACTGTCGTCCGTAACAATTCCGTCGTTGTGTGGCAACATGAAGTACATTAATCGCTGCAAATGGTGTCCAAGTACCCGAACATAACCATATCCGATCAATGATTGGTTCAGTTGGACCAGAGACCCGAGTGACATATAAACACAGCCCACATCGTTCTGGAGCCACAACCAGTTCGCACAGCGTCTTGTTGACAACGGCAGTCCATGGCTTCGTGGGGTTTGCGTCACGCTCGAACCCCACCAGAAGCACTTATTAAATGAAATCGGGATTCATCCGATCACGTCACTGTTTTAGACTCGTCTACAGTCTACATCTACATCTACATCCATACTCCGCAAGCCACCTGACGGTGTGTGGCGGAGGGTACCTTGAGTACCTCTATCGGTTCTCCCTTCTATTCCAGTCTCGTATTGTTCGTGGAAAGAAGGATTGTCGGTATGCCTCTGTGTGGGCTCTAATCTCTCTGATTTTATCCTCGTGGTCTCTTCGCGAGATATACGTAGGAGGGAGCAATATACTGCTCGACTCTTCGGTGAAGGTATGTTCTCGAAACTTTGAAAAAAGCCCGTACCGAGCTACTGAGCGTCTCTCCTGCAGAGTCTTCCACTGGAGTTTATCTATCATCTCCGTAACGCTTTCACGATTACTAAATGATCCTGTAACGAAGCGCGCTGCTCTCCGTTGGATCTTCTCTATATCTTCTACCAACCCTATCTGGTACGGATCCCACACTGCTGAGCAGTATTCAAGCAGTGGGTGAACAAGCGTACTGTAACCTACTTCCTTTGTTTTCGGATTGCATTTCCTTAGGATTCTTCCAATGAATCTCAGTCTGGCATCTGCTTTACCGACGATCAACATTATGTGATCATTCCATTTTAAATCACTCCTAATGCGTACTCCCAGATAATTTATGGTATTAACTGCTTCCAGTTGCTCACCTGCTATTTTGTAGCTAAATGATAAAGGATCTATCTTTCTGTGTATTCGCAGCACATTACACTTGTCTACATTGAGATTCAATTGCCATTCCCTGCACCATGCGTCAATTCGCTGCAGATCCTCCTGCATTTCAGTACAATTTTCCATTGTTACAACCTCTCGATACACCACAGCATCATCTGCAAAAAGCCTCAGTGAACTTCCGATGTCATCCACAAGGTCATTTATGTATATTGTGAATAGCAACGCTCCTACGACACTCCCCTGCGGCACACCTGAAATCACTCTTACTTCGGAAGACTTCTCTCCATTGAGAATGACATGCTGCGTCCTGTTATCTAGGAACTCCTCTTGTTGACAACGGCAGTCCATGGCTTCGCGGGGTTTGCGCCACGCTAGAACCCCACCAGAAGCCGTTATTAAATGAAATCTGGATTCATCCGATCACGTCACTGTTTTAGACTCGTCTACAGTCCAACCAATATGGTCACGATCCCAGGGGAGGTGCCCCAGGCGATGGCGTACCATTAGCAGAGGCACTCGCCTCGGTCGTCAGCTGCCATATTCCATAACGCCAAATTTCGCCGCACTATCCTAACGGATATGTTCGCCGTACGTTCCACACTGATTTCTGCGGTTATTTCACGCTGTGTTGCTTGTGTGTTAGCACTGACAACTCTATGCAAACGCCGGTGCTGTCGGTCGTTAAGTGAAGGCGGTTGGACACTGTGTTGTCCGTGATGATGATGATGTTTGGTTTGTGGGGCGCTCAACTGCGTGGTTATCAGCGCCCGTACAATTACCCAATCTTTGCTCAGTCCAATTTCGCCACTTTCCTGGATGATGATGAAATGATGAGGACAACACAAACACCCAGTCATCTCGAGGCAGGTGAAAATCCCTGACCCCGCCGGGAATCGAACCCGGGACCCCGTGCTCGGGAAGCGAGAACGCTACCGCGAGACCACGAGCGGCGGACGACGTGTTGTCCGTGGTGCCTGAAATGCGGTGTTCTCTGGGTACTCTTGTCACTGTGGATCTAGTCATATTGAGTTCCCTAACGATTTCCGGACTGGAATGCGCCATGCTCCAACTACCGTTCCGCGTTCGAAGTCTGTTACTCCCATTGTGCTGCCATAAAACACGTCGGAAAGCTTTTCATACGAATCACGTGAGTAGAAATGACAGCATCGCCCATGCACCACCCTCTTATACCTTGTGTACCCGGTACTGCCGCCATCTGTACATGTGCATGTTGCTATCCAGTGATTTCCGTCACCCGAGTGTAAGGCAACAGAGCCAGGCCAGGAACGTCTTCAGCATCCTCCTCGCATTCGTACGTGGGCGCCCTGAACTGAGCGAAAACGTTGCCAGATAAGATTTGATACGTATCGTTATCTCGATAACCACCTGGCGTGATGGCACGGAGTGACTTTCGGTACACAGCACGCTCTCTGGTTCACGCATGCAGGCATTACATTTCTGAAGTGTTAACGCCAATGGTTGTGTCCCCTCTCTTCGAAGTCTCCGTGATATACTCTTTCAACGAGATAACACAAGACCAATGCTGTACAATCGCAATAAAGGTCATGAGATGTTCAATTGACTCTTTTATTAGCGCATGTTATTCGTTTCGGGATTACACCCATCTTGAGCCATCACAAACTTGGAACTCCTTCCTATCCAACCAGGCGCACACCCTTCACAACTTAAGGGGCTCCGGAAAGGCTCAAAATCATGAAAAGTTCAATTTTTACTTTTTTGCGTTTTCTGAATCTGCAGACTATTACCTTTTAATAGATATATAATTTATTCAATTCCGAAGACTACAACTATTTTTAAATTTTTTAAAAAATGTGTTCTACATGGGCGTGACCCACTGTGGCGCTGTTAAACTGCTGTCAAATGGTGTTATTATTTACGTCCGTGTTCATCAGGTACATTTTAGTGATGTGAGATAAAGTATGTGTTGTGGCTAACCTATGATGGTTCAATATATATATCGCTGGTGTGATTGTCGATTGTTTCATGTTTATTTACTCTGTCGTTATCTCGAAAATATTCGTAATTAATTCTGTTTCTTGAGTCTCTGTTTTGTTGAAGTATAATAATGAGTAAAAGTAAAGTTGCTGTTGCAACTTTCAATGATGGCAACATTGTAAGGTGCAAGGTATTTAGAAATATGGGAATGAAGATAGGTTCTAACATGGTACGAGCGATGCATGCTTTAGACAAGGAACGCCTTCGGGCTGCAGACAGGGCTGTAAAGAGTCTAGAAATAAAAGCAAGAGTAAACAGGAGGAGGAACAAGAGGAAGCTGGAGGAGGAGTTTGCAGAGGATGAAGATAATCCATCCTATGGACCTGGAATGCACTAAAAAGTTAATCCAATCTTTGTCGCTCGATTCCCAAAACTTTTATTTTCTCATACTAATTACATGTTTTCTAAGGATCTTCCAAACATATTTGTTTCAAACTTTCAGTAAATGTTACACAGTACCTTCTGCATAATTTAACACAGCCTTTTTCCAAAAAAACTGTATATTTTTGAATATATAAATAAAAAGTTGCAAAAAAATGTTGTGAATTTTCATTACAATTGAAAAAAAATTATCTTTAATAACTGAACTAAAATTTTGTAAAATGGCTGTGTTAAGTTGTAGCCCATATTCCAATAAATAATCTGTAAAAAGTTCAACTTCCTACCTCAAATACTTTGTGAGGAAAGATGTAATTAATAAGCGTCATTTTAACATTGCAAATATAGGGCGTTCCGGAGCCCCTTAAAGAAAGTGTCCAATAACATTATAACTGCGAGACAAGCAGTCTTGAAGCAGAGCTGGTTAGGAATAGCTTGGCCAGGAAGGAGTTGAAGTTTGTGATGTCTGAAGATGGGTGTAATCCCGAAACGAGCAACATGTTCTAATAAAAGAGTCAATTGAACATCTCAAGACTTTATTGCGATTTTACAGCGTTGGTTGCCAATTATTAACATAACAATGATCGCAGGGCTCAGACGGGATTTTATGTCCTGTATACCATAACACAAGACCGAATGTTGTCCGTGGTGTGCTGACTCACCTTAATACAGAGGTAGTTCAACTGTTCACCTGCTGATAACATCCAGTCATGGGGTGCCGAGATACCGAGACGCCGCCAGTCGTCAGCCACTACGACTGATGATGTCTGTCATCGACAGCTCAATCCATCTGGATGTCCAATCCGCTTCGAGCCATTTTGCTGCTGTTGCTATTCTGTGCGCAAAATTTCGCACCGTTTATACTCGCAAATGCCAAGGCCTTGCCGCAGTAGTAACACCAGTTCCCGTTAGATCACCGAAGTTCAGTTGAGCCGTGCACGGCTCGCGTTTATCCCTCTTATTTGTTTGTCAGCTTCTATTACTTTACTGCCGCCTCGTTTTCTTATTCCATTTACTGGCGTTACTAACTTCCAGACTTACTTGCCCGTGAGCGGCAGCAGCAGCAGAGCGTATCGATAAGTGCACTGCCGTACCATCTCTGGAGCGACCGTTTACGGGTCGTCGTGCGTCTGGCAGTCAGTTAGGGGAAGCACCAGCAGTGCAGGCGGGACGCAGCAGCAGTGAAGTCGGGGGATGGAGCGCCGGTAAGGGGCCGAAAGGCAGTGCTCGCCGACCGCTGGCGACACACATGAACTGTCCGACGGAGGGAGACTGGAGCGGGACGACCGTTGGTTGGCCGTTCGGTTGGTCGTCTCATCGGCCGACGTATACTTGGTCCTTTCACCGTTTCTGGGCCTGGGAAGTCGGTCGGTTGGCGTGGAGCATCGGGGAGGTCTCCGCGGCGCGTAGTTTCGCCGGATCCACTTGCAGCCTCTATGCGGTGTCAGGGTGTGTGGTGCTGTTCCCATTGCTACGAGGTTCGTGGCTCATCGGTCCTGGACATGAAAGTTGGGGAGGTCTCCGCGGCGCGTAGTTTGGCCGGATCCACTTGCTGCCTCTATGTGGTGTCGGGGTGTGTGGTGCTGTTCCCATTGCTACGAGGTTCGTGGCTCACCGGCCCTGCACATGAAAGTTGACTTTTGACTTAATCTACCAGCAAGTCACAACTGTTCACATTGTGTCGTTTGGAGTTCGCTGTCGGCTGTTGGGATATCGCCGCGAGCAACAACGTGTATTTTGAAGTTGGCAAATTTTAGCCACCCTCCGCTGGAGTTTAACTGTACTTGGTTATTTGATTTGCAGTGCACCAGCGGAATCTTTTGTCTTGTGGCCGTTAATTTTCCGACCTGCCCTGGCTATTGACGTAAATTCAGGTAGTGTATTTTCCTCATCGTGTTGTCGCTGTCCAGCATGGTGTGTAGTTTGACAGCTCAATGTATAATTGGTTGTGGGCGCCAATACCTTCTACTTTGTTCCATTGAACTCCCTGTTGTGTGCTGGTTGGCTGAAGCGGAAGTTATCTTGTCGGTGAGTCAGTTGACTGTCTGTCGGTTGGGTTGTCGTCTGATCGACAATGGTTGGACCGACTGCCTGTTTTCACCTAAGCGAGAACAGGCCGACCCTCGGAACTTCTTCTTTGTTCTTGTTGTTTGTACTTGTATCGCTTCTAGCCGGTTTTTAGATTAAGGTTGTTTTGCCCTTAAGGCTTCAGATGGTTTGAGTCTTCAGCCTAATTTGAGAACTGTTTTACGCAAAGCCTTTGGCATTTTTAAAATTATTGAGTCTTAAGTGTTGGACCATCAGCCGATTTTGAAATTAAGTTGTTTGCTCTTAAAGTGTCAGATTCTTTGGGCCTAATTAAGGAAATGTTTTAAGGTAAGGCTTTGTCTTTTATATTTATGAGTTTGGTTGAGCTTTAAGTTATTGGCTTTCAGCCGTTTTTAAATTGAAGTGGTCTTGCCCTTAAGGGATGAGATTGTACGCCGTATTCAGCCGCTAATTAAGTTCCAAAACTAAAGTTGTGTTTTTTTTAACAATTTTTCTCTGCTCTTGTAATGTTTGATCAAATAAAAGGTTGCATGTTCGAGTGTAACTGACAGCCGCTTATTATGGCCCCTTTCCACAACTTAAACTACCTGTCCTGTCCTGCTGGTTTAACAGGGCGCATCATCAGTACTGTCAGGCTTGGTGACCGTGTGGGTCCGGCGAGCGCTGTTGGCACGCGGGAAGCGCCCAGCCCTCCTGCAGCCACTTGCGGAACTACACTCCTGGAAATGGAAAAAAGAACACATTGACACCGGTGTGTCAGACCCACCATACTTGCTCCGGACACTGCGAGAGGGCTGTACAAGCAATGATCACACGCACGGCACAGCGGACACACCAGGAACCGCGCTGTTGGCCGTCGAATGGCGCTAGCTGCGCAGCATTTGTGCACCGCCGCCGTCAGTGTCAGCCAGTTTACCGTGGCATACGGAGCTACATCGCAGTCTTTAACACTGGTAGCATGCCGCGACAGCGTGGACGTGAACCGTATGTGCAGTTGACGGACTTTGAGCGAGGGCGTATAGTGGGCATGCGGGAGGCCGGGTGGACGTACCGCCGAATTGCTCAACACGTGGGGCGTGAGGTCTCCACAGTACATCGATGTTGTCGCCAGTGGTCGGCGGAAGGTGCACGTGCCCGTTGACCTGGGACCGGACCGCAGCGACGCACGGATGCACGCCAAGACCGTAGGATCCTACGCAGTGCCGTAGGGGACCGCACCGCCACTTCCCAGCAAATTAGGGACACTGTTGCTCCTGGGGTATCGGCGAGGACCATTCGCAACCGTCTCCATGAAGCTGGGCTACGGTCCCGCACACCGTTAGGCCGTCTTCCGCTCACGCCCCAACATCGTGCAGCCCGCCTCCAGTGGTGTCGCGACAGGCGTGAATGGAGGGACGAATGGAGACGTGTCTTCTTCAGCGATGAGAGTATGCGTGTTTGGCGCCGTGCAGGTGAGCGCCACAATCAGGACTGCATACGACCGAGGCACACAGGGCCAACACCCGGCATCATGGTGTGGGGAGCGATCTCCTACACTGGCCGTACACCACTGGTGATCGTCGAGGGGACACTGAATAGTGCACGGTACATCCAAACCGTCGTCGAACCCATCGTTCTACCATTCCTAGACCGGCAAGGGAACTTGCTGTTCCAACAGGACAATGCACGTCCGCATGTATCCCGTGCCATCCAACGTGCTCTAGAAGGTGTAAGTCAACTACCCTGGCCAGCAAGATCTCCGGATCTGTCCCCCATTGAGCATGTTTGGGACTGGATGAAGCGTCGTCTCACGCGGTCTGCACGTCCAGCACGAACGCTGGTCCAACTGAGGCGCCAGGTGGAAATGGCATGGCAAGCCGTTCCACAGGACTACATCCAGCATCTCTACGATCGTGTCCATGGGCGAATAGCAGCCTGCATTGCTGCGAAAGGTGGATATACACTGTACTAGTGCCGACATTGTGCATGCTCTGTTGCCTGTGTCTATGTGCCTGTGGTTCTGTCAGTGTGATCATGTGATGTATCTGACCCCAGGAATGTGTCAATAAAGTTTCCCCTTCCTGGGATAATGAATTCACGGTGTTCTTATTTCAATTTCCAGGAGTGTACTTGCCTGAGAAGTCACGTAGACTGACAATGGCCGGGAGGGCTGTATACTGACCACACGGCCATCCATATCCGCGGCCAGTGACGCCTATCGGCTGATGATGACACGGTGGTCTGTCTGTACCATTGGGCCTACCGAGGAGTGTTCGGACGAAGTGTACTCGCATTTAACTACATGTTGTTCCTACTACGCTTATTCGCAATACGTAAAATTTCGTTATTTTCTATGGTTCTCGGTGCTCCAAATTTAATTGCCGGCCGTCTAGGTCTGTTTCACGTAAGTGCGACATGGACTTTAAATCTGCAAAGCATTAGAAAACTGACAGTTGCTCAAATAACAGTGTAGTGTTTCATGTCATGAATTAGCAGGAGAGGCAGGAACACAAACAAGATCAGAGAAGAGACTGAAATAGAAATCGTAATTACGACTGGGGCAAATGCATAATGGCGGTGGGCGAGACGTTTAGCCAAGCATTCAGGTGTAAGCCATTAGGAAACATAAAGGAGCAGCATGTGCTTGGTTGAATACAGCGTCTACAAGTGACAACTGCCATCCGTGTAACTCGCTAGAAAACACTGAGATACCGGTAGAGACGTTCGGGGTAACTTTTTACCAGTCAGAATATCTTTGTACCACTACCATTTCTGTTTCAAATTGCTGGTGTTTATCACTTCTATCACTTCTGTAACTCTTAGCGATATGAATCAAAAGTAGTATGTGGTACGAAGATAAGCTGACTGGTAAAAACTTATCCTCATTGACTTTAGTCATTTTCTTCTGGGGGTGGCGGGACATTGTACTGCGTAACACAGCCAGTTGGTTGCGAATGATATTAATTGTAGCTTACATTGATAGCAAAGATCTCAGGCCATCCAGTAAGACCACAGATAGATTTAAGATACCGGACGTTGATGTACGTGGTATTCTAATCCTTTGGACAGTGTAAATCAAAGCCGGCCTGTGTGGCCGAGCGGTTCTAGGCGCTTCAGTCTGGAACCGCGCGACCGCTACGGTCGCAGGTTCGAATCCTGCCTCGGGCATGGATCTGTGTGCTGTCCTTACGTTAGTTAGGTGTAAGTAGTTGTAAGCTCTAGGGGACTGATGACCTCAGATGTTAAGTCCCATAGTGCTCAGAACCATTTGAACCGTTTGTAAATCAAAAGTCTTCTGCGGCTCTCCACATCTACGAGGCGAGGTTTTTTTAAGTAAGTATCCTTCTTGAAATTAAAAAAAGACGTGCTAAGATATCTCAATAATTTTATTTTTACATGAAAGCCTGTATCTTAATCTACTTTTCTACATAATTTCCGTCAATGTTGAGACACTTGTCATAATGTTGTGCCAGTTTTTGAATCCCTCCTCATAGAAGTCTGCCGCCTGACTTGTTAACCACCGCATCACCACTGTTTCGACTTCGTCATCGTCTTGAAGACGCTGACCGCCCAGGTGTTTTTTCAAGTGCAGAAACAGATGGTAGCCACTGGGAGCAAGATCGGAGCTGTACGGAGGATGATCTAGAGTTTCCCATCGAAAAGATGTGATGAGATCTTTGGTCTGATTCGCCACATGCGGACGGGCATTGTCTTGCAGCAAAACGATGCCCTTTCTCAATTCCATGGACTGTTGCTTTGATTCTGGTGTCACGTAGGCCACCCATGTTTCATCTCCCGTAACAATTTGGCTTAAGAAATCATCACCGTCGTTGTAGTACCGCTCAAGGAAAGTCAATGCACTGTCTAAACGTTTGGTTTTGTACACACCCGTTAACATTTTCGGTACCCAACGTGCGCTCAATTCTCAGTGATTCAAGTGCTCGGTCACAATGCCATACAAAACACTACGAGAAACATTAGGAAAGTCATCCCGCAAGGAGGAAATCGTAAATCGTCTGTTTTCTCTCACCTTATTGTCCACTTCCTACACCAAACTTTCATTAACGACCGAAGGACGCCCACTCCGTTGTTCGTCATTCACATTTGTGTGGCCGTCTTTAAATGCTCTCACCCACTTTCTTACCATTCCATCACTCATAATGTTTTCTCCGTAAACTGCACAGATCTCACGATGAATATCGATCGGTTTTAGGCCTTTAGCACAAAGAAATCTTATAACAGCCCGTACTTCACAGTCGGCGGGACTCACGATTATCGGAAGCGTCTTAAACACTCAGTACACAACGTAAACCAGGAAGAATCAGACTGTACTGGCGTCAGTGCGTAGATGAAGGTACAAACTTTCACGTAAAAATAAAATTAATGAGGTATCTTAGCACGTCTTTTTTTAATTTCGAAACGGTCCTTACGTCCTACTTCTATAGGGTGAATCAGAACTCCACCAATATAACTTCAGAGATGACGGTGTGGACGAAAACAAGACAAAAATGTTTAGTAAACGTTGGCTCAAAAATACACTTCTTAAGAGCTATGAGCACTTGTTCGTGCTCGCTACTATGAAACACATCTCTTCTCCTGAACAATTGCTCATAGTTGCTGAAGTATGTATTTTGTAGCCCGTATTTACTGGAGAATTTTTTCTTGTTCACTGTACCACTTCTGAAAGTTTGTCGGTGGAATTCTGGTTCACCCTTCATACCGTGAAGTGCATGGCTGAGTGTACTTCCATTTGTACTGGTTATTAGGGCTTCTTCCCGTTTGGTTCGCGAAATGAGCGCTGCAAAAAAGCTTAATCTCCTCTGTGTGCATATCTTGCCTTCAAGATAACCCTCAGAAGCGATAACGGAGAGGGTTGTCGTACCGAGGTATATTCCTGAATGAAAGCCGGTGCTTGAAAATTTTTAACTAGACTTTTGCAGGGTAGTTTGCGTCTATCTTCCATCGTCTGTGATTTCAGTTCCTTCAACATCTCTGTGACGTTCTCTCAAGAGTCAAACGATCCTATGACATTTCGTGTCGTCCTTCTGTGTATATGTTCAATATCCATTTTTGTCCTATTTGCTGTGGATTCTCTGCACTTGAGCAATATCCTAGGCTACGTTGCATGGGTATTTTGTAAGTAATATCCTTTGCAGACCGATTCCATTTTTTCAATAGTCCGTCAGTGAAGAGAATCTTTCATCTGCCAAACATACGAGTGAGCTCATAAGAGCATTCCATTACATGTTCCATCAAATTGTTACCGCATCGCATTTCTACGATCTGAACCATTCCAATTGTGTCTTATTTATATTGCAGTAGTAGGATACTGCATTTTTTTTCCGCAAGCCCATTAATATGCAACATGAAGAGCCAGGGTCCCAACACACCTCTCTGGGACACACCCGAAGCTACTTCTACATCTGACGATGATTCTCCATCCACGATAACACGCTCCGTCCTCCCTACCAAGAAATCCTCAATCCAGTCACAAACTGCACCCCATACCCGTGCAATTGTACTTTAGGTACGAAACGCGGGTGTGGTACTAAGTCAAATGCATATCGGAATTCAGTAAACACTGCACCCACGTGACTTCCTTGAACCACGTCGTGCGGTAGCGTTCTCGCTTCCCACGCCCGGGTTCCCGGGTTCGATTCCCGGCGGGGTCAGGGATTTTCTCTGCCTCGTGATGGCTGGGTGTTGTGTGCTGTTCTTAGGTTAGTTAGGTTTAAGTAGTTCTAAGTTCTAGGGGACTGATAACCGTAGCAGTTAAGTCCCATAGTGCTCAGAGCCATTTGAACTTTGAACCACGGCTTTCAGGTTGTCATGTAAGTGAAACACGAATGGGTTTCACTTGATCGATATTTCCAGAATCGATGCTGGTTGGCAAATGGGACGTCATTTTGTTCAAGATACATAATTACGTGTGAGCTCAGAGTATATTTTAAAATAATATACGAGATAGATGTCAGACATAAGACGGTAGGCTTGTGGATCACTTCTGCTGTCATTATTATGGACGGATGTGACCTGTGTTTTCACCCGACTACTGGGCAAGGTTTCCATTTTTTTCTTTTCTCCGTGTGATCCGCTGTGTATTATGGTTAAGAGGAAACCTAAACCAGCCGAAAATTCGATACAGCGTCTGACGATGATTCCATCGGGCACTGGAACGTCGTTCAGTTTTACAGATCTCAGCTTTTTTCGACGTCACTGACGATAATATCTATTCGTTTCATGTACACTCATGCTCATAAATTAACGATCATGCTGATACATGGTGAAGAAAGGCTCTGTTGGGCGGTTTGCGGCCTTTAATCACCTCGGGGTATGACCATGCGGTGCATTTGACCAGCAGACATCGCACGGTGGCGCAGGCAGTGGTCCACATACGCAGAGGTATATTGGTGCATGTCAGACTACGGTGCAGCGAGTAAGTGTGCAGATGTTTTCAGACGTGCTTATGGTGAATGTGTGTTGAAAATGGCTCAAAGAAGGCATGTTGATGACGTTATGAGGGGTAGAATACTAGGGCGACTGGAGGCTGGTCAAACACAGCAGGTCGTAGCACGTGTCCAGCCGCTACAGTATGGGACGTCCACAGTGTACAGCACCACAAGAAGACCGATATCTCACCATTAGTGCCCGCAGACGGACATGGAGTTCTGCAATTAGCCATTCTCGGGACCTTACCGCAGCCATTGGAACGGTTATCTCCAGACACAGTCTACAGACGACTAAACAGATATGGTTTATTCGCCCGGTGACCTGCAAGGTGCATTCCACTGACCCCTGGTCACGGGAGAGACCGTAAAGCCTGGTGTCAAGAACACAGTACATGGTATAGAAATTCTTCCAATCCATATGTGGTATACCGCAAACCTGTGCTTAACGGTAATGGTTAAAAACAGTCTTGGTTGCAATTTTTGTTTTTTTTTAACAAAAAATAAAGAAAACTAAAATTGCAACCAAAACTGTTGTTAACCAATACAGTACATGGTCATTGGAACAGTGGTCACAGGTTATGTTCACGGATGAGCCCAGGTACAGTCTGAACAGTGATTCTCGCCAGATTTTCATCTAACGTGAACCAGGAACCAGATACCAACCCCTTAATGTCCTTGAAAGGGACCTGTATGGAGGTCGTGGTTTGATGGTGTGGGGTGGGATTATGATTGGTGCACGTACACACTTGCATGTCTTTCACAGAGGAACTGTAACAGGTGAAGTGTATTGGGACGTCATTTTGCACCAGTATGATGTCCACCTTTTCAGGGGTGCAGTGGGTCCCACATTCCTCCCGATGGATGATAACGCTTGACCCCACCGAGCTGCCATCGTGGAGGACTACCTCGAAACAGAAGATATCAGGCGAATGGAGTGGCCTGCCTGTTCTCCAGACCTAAACCCCATCGAGCACGTCTGGGATGCTCTCGGTCGACGTATCGCTGCACTTCTTCAAACCACTAGGACACTTCAGGAGCTCCGACAGTCACTGTTGCAAGAATGAGAGGCTACACCCCTGCAGCTGCTTGACCACCTGATCCAGAGTACTTCAACCAGTTGTATGGCCTGTGTGCGTGTGCATGGTGATCATATTCCATATTGATGTCGGGGTACATGCGCAGGAAACAGTGGCGTTTTGTAGCACATGTGTTTCGGGATGGTTTTCTCAACTTATCACCAATACCGTGGACTTACAGATGTATGTAGTGTGTGTTCCCTATGTGCCTATGCTATTGGCGCCAGTTTCGTGTAGTGCAACGTTGTGTGGCACCACATTCTGCAATTATCCTTAATTTATGAGCATGAGTGTATGTTGTTGTGTGAGAATTAAGTTGGAGCAATCCTTATAGATTTTCCTGTGTAAAGGAACATTAATACACGGGGAGCACCTCGGTGTATAATTCTGTCAGAGGTCTATGATTCTAATCGTTCGTACCTCGCTTTCTTTTTTAAATGTCTTCTAAAATTCACATTATGAGCATGTCTCTACCACAATTTTGTAAGTTTTAGAGTAATCTTTTTCATGGAAGTATGTTTCGTCTTTACAATTAAATGAAAGACAGGTTATTTCGTGCCATAGGCGTTGCGCATCTTTTATTTTTGGAGCAGCTTCACTGACCTCTACTACGTGTTTCTTTTTATACAGGATGTATCAAAAAGGATGGCGCAAACTTACACGGCTGAAAGTACACTATAATAGAAGCACAAATGCCAAGTAAACATGGGCTCTAAAGCGCATACCTTAAGAGCTATGAGATATTCTTGATTTTCAGTATTGTGAAACAAATCTCTTCTACTGCAACTTCTTTCCCTCCATATTTTGGGAAGTGGTAGTACGGATCAAAACAAGAAAAAAAGTCCAGTAAACATATGCTCTAAAATGCATACCTTAAAAGTTATGAGCACACGTTCATTTGGAGTTTTGTGTACCAAAGTACGGAAGATGAACAGGTGCTCACAGCTGTTAAGGTATGCGTTTTATAGTCCATGTTTACCGGACATTTGTGCTTCTATTATCGTGTAGTTTCAGCCGTGTAAGTTTGCACCATCCTTTTTGATACACCCTGTTTACTAACTATTGCCACCAAGAATAACTCCGAAATTATGACAGGAGTTGAAAAGTTTATGGGTCAAAAGTTGCATGGGACAACGGGAAAAGTAATATGAGTTGCAGAGACGATTCCCAAATCGCCTTTCGCCAGACTTGACACCTCTCGGTTTCTTGTTGTGGGGATTCGTAAAAGACATTTTTTATAAAGACGTTCCAACTACACCTGAAGATATGCGAGAGAGAATTTTCAGAGCGTGTGTTTCGATAAGTGCCGCAGTGATAAGGAATACCACTCAATCCATGATAAGAAGATTGCAGTACTGCATTGATACCAGTGGTCATTACCTCGAACACCTGTAATTGGACGTTCATGCCACCTTTGTGACCTTCACTGACCTTAAAAAAAATGGTTCAAATGGCTCTGAGCACGATGGGACTTAACATCTGAGGTCATCAGTCCCCTAGAACTTACAACTACTTAAGCCTAACGAACCTAAGCACATCACACACATCAATACCCGAGGCAGGATTCGAATCTGCGACCATAGCGGTCGCGCGGTTCCAGGCTGAAGCGCATAGAACCGCTAGGCTACGGCCAGCGACCTTCAAAGACCTTACTGTTACACATCATTGGATTCGTCTCGATAGCCTCTATCAGAAAATGAGTACCAAACTATAGCATACCATAAAAAAATTAACAAAGTTGCCTTCCATATCTTTGACGCGATCCCACCTAGCAACAAAAAACCAACGTCATACAGGGGGTTTCAAAAATGACCGGTATATTTGAAACGGCAATAAAAACTAAACGAGCAGCGATAGAAATACACCGTTTGTTGCAATATGCTTGGGACAACAGTACATTTTCAGGCAGACAAACTTTCGAAATTACAGTAGTTACAATTTTCAACAACAGATGGCGCTGCGGTCTGGGAAACTCTATAGTACGATATTTTCCACATATCCACCATGCGTAGCAATAATATGGCGTAGTCTCTGAATGAAATTACCCGAAACCTTTGACAACGTGTCTGGCGGAATGGCTTCACATGCAGATGAGATGTACTGCTTCAGCTGTTCAATTGTTTCTGGATTCTGGCGGTACACCTGGTCTTTCAAGTGTCCCCACAGAAAGAAGTCACAGGGGTTCATGTCTGGCGAATAGGGAGGCCAATCCACGCCGCCTCCTGTATGTTTCGGATAGCCCAAAGCAATCACACGATCATCGAAATATTCATTCAGGAAATTAAAGACGTCGGCCGTGCGATGTGGCCGGGCACCATCTTGCATAAACCACGAGGTGTTCGCAGTGTCGTCTAAGGCAGTTTGTACCGCCACAAATTCACGAAGAATGTCCAGATAGCGTGATGCAGTAATCGTTTCGGATCTGAAAAATGGGCCAATGATTCCTTTGGAAGAAATGGCGGCCCAGACCAGTACTTTTTGAGGATGCAGGGACGATGGGACTGCAACATGGGGCTTTTCGGTTCCCCATATGCGCCAGTTCTGTTTATTGACGAAGCCGTCCAGGTAAAAATAAGCTTCGTCAGTAAACCAAATGCTGCCCACATGCATATCGCCGTCATCAATCCTGTGCACTATATCGTTAGCGAATGTCTCTCGTGCAGCAATGGTAGCGGCGCTGAGGGGTTGCCGCGTTTGAATTTTGTACGGATAGAGGTGTAAACTCTGGCGCACGAGACGATACGTGGACGTTGGCGTCATTTAGACCGCAGCTGCAACACGGCGAACGGAAACCCGAGGCCACTGTCGGATCACCTGCTGCACTAGCTGCGCGTTGCCCTCTGTGGTTGCCGTACGCGGTCGCCCTACCTTTCCAGCACGTTCATCCGTCACGCTCCCAGTCCGTTGAAATTTTTCAAACAGATCCTTTATTGTATCGCTTTTCGGTCCTTTGGTTACATTAAACCTCCGTTGAAAACTTCGTCTTGTTGCAACAACACTGTGTTCTAGGCGGTGGAATTCCAACACCACAAAAATCCTCTGTTCTAAGGAATAAACCATGTTGTCTACAGCACACTTGCACGTTGTGAACAGCACACGCTTACAGCAGAAAGACGACGTACAGAATGGCGCACCCACAGACTGCGTTGTCTTCTATATCTTTCACATCACTTGCAGCGCCATCTGTTGTTGAAAATTGTAACTACTGTAATTTCGAAAGTTTGTCCGCCTAAAAATTTAGTGTTGTCCCAAGCATATTGCAACAAACGGTGTATTTCTATCGCTGCTCGTTTAGTTTTTATTGCCGTTTCAAATATACCGGTAATTTTTGAAACACCTTGTATTATGACCCCTGTTGTCCCATGCAACATTTGTCCCACAAGCTTTTCAGCTACTATCATACTTTCGGAGTTATTCTAGGTGGTAATAGTTAGTGACTCACCCTGTATAGAGGATGAATTAAATGAAAGATGAACCGCAGGTATTTTGGAACTGGAATGTGCTACTGTAGTGCTGTTTTCACAAAATGGATTGGAGGTCATGGACTCGTATTGTTAGCCAATAAACAGATTGTAATAGCACTTAGAAACTGTAGCTTTTGTGCAGGTATTCACTTTTTTTAAGAGGAACGTTGTCTATCAGCACTAACAAACTAAAAGTACCATAAATTAGAACTTCAGCTGCGTTTGTTGCAGGATTCTAACGCAAGTCGCTTACGAGCTATCGTATTTTTAAAAGTTCCCACACCGCCACTTGTACAATGCCTTTGGTAGCAGACAAGTTTTAAATGGAACAAAAAATGGTTCAAATGGCTCTGAGCACTATGGGACTTAACTTCTAAGGTCATCAGTGCCCTAGAACTTAGAACTCCTTAAACCTAACTAACTTAAGGACATCACACACATCCATGCCCGAGGCAGGATTCGAACCGTAGCGGTCGCGCGGTTCCAGACTGTAGCGCCTAGAACCGCTCGGCCACCTCGGCCGGCTAAATGAAACAATGCCTATTGATATTAATAAAGTAAAAATAGGTAAATTAGAACGTCAGTGGTGTTTGATGCAGGATTCTAGCGCGACTCGTTTACAAGATTCCGTATTTTGAAAAGTTTCCACACCGACACTTGTTTGTGCTGTTCAACCCGCGTAGTTACTAGGTACGATGACGTTATGTTTTCTTACAGTGTGCTTGTGATTTCTTTGTGTGCACTGCGATTTGCTAGGCAGTCGGTGTGTGACTAGTCCAAGGAGTAGGTCGTGGGCAGACGATGGGATTTACCAATGCTCGTGGTGTATGGAGGGTGTAGGATGAAGAGAGTTCGTTCTTGTATGGTGTATGCGATGGCGTATCCCAATATACAGGGTGATTCTAAAGTCACTATATATTTTGTACTTAAACAAATTTTGTTAATCAATATGTAACGGTACTGCAACTTATGTTACAATAGGACATAATACATTTCAAAGTGACCACCTTGCATGTCTAGGCAAACCCACAGCGCTCCACTGTAGACCGAAAAACCTGCCCAAGCACATCTGGTGTAATCTCAGCAGCTGCGGCCCGAATTCGCTGTGTTAAGTGTTCAGTGCTGCGGATCTTCACCTGGTGTGCCTTAGACTTGATAAACCCTCATGCAAAAGTGTCTAAGGGTGTCAAGTTAGGATATCGGGGTGCCCATATCCGCGGAGAAGCACGACCAATCCATTTGCCGGGAAATGCTTGATTCAGATAATCCCGAACAATGAGGGCAAAATGCGGTGGTGCACCATCCTGTTGAAAAACAACAGTAGCCATAATGCCATCAGATATCAGCTGGGGCTCCAAAAAACTGTTCCAACATATCTACACTCCTGGAAATTGAAATAAGAACACCGTGAATTCATTGTCCCAGGAAGGGGAAACTTTATTGACACATTCCTGGGGTCAGATACATCACATGATCACACTGACAGAACCACAGGCACATAGACACAGGCAACAGAGCATGCACAATGTCGGCACTAGTACAGTGTATATCCACCTTTCGCAGCAATGCAGGCTGCTATTCTCCCATGGAGACGATCGTAGAGATGCTGGATGTAGTCCTGTGAAACGGCTTGCCATGCCATTTCCACCTGGCGCCTCAGTTAGACCAGCGTTCGTGCTGGACGTGCAGACCGCGTGAGACGGCGCTTCATCCAGTCCCAAACATGCTCAATGGGGGACGGATCCGGAGATCTTGCTGGCCAGGGTAGTTGACTTACACCTTCTAGAGCACGTTGGGTGGCACGAGATACATGCGGACGTGCATTGTCCTGTTGGAACAGCAAGTTCCCTTGCCGGTCTAGGAATGGTAGAACGATGGGTTCGATGACGGTTTGGATGTACCGTGCACTATTCAGTGTCCCCTCGACGATCACCAGTGGTGTACGGCCAGTGTAGGAGATCGCTCCTCACACCATGATGCCGGGTGTTGGGCCTGTGTGCCTCGGTCGTATGCAGTCCTGATTGTGGCGCTCACCTGCACGGCGCCAAACACGCATACGACCATCATTGGCACCAAGGCAGAAGCGACTCTCATCGCTGAAGACGACACGTCTCCATTCGTCCCTCCATTCACGCCTGTCGCGACACCACTGGAGGCGGGCTGCACGATGTTGGGGCGTGAGCGGAAGACGGCCTAACGGTGTGCGGGACCGTAGCCCAGCTTCATGGAGACGGTTGCGAATGGTCCTCGCCGATACCCCAGGAGCAACAGTGTCCCTAATTTGCTGGGAAGTGGCGGTGCGGTCCCCTACGGCACTGCGTAGGATCCTAAGGTCTTGGCGTGCATCCGTGCATCGCTGCGGTCCGGTCCCAGGTCGACGGGCACGTGCACCTTCCGCCGACCACTGGCGACAACATTGATGTACTGTGGAGACCTCACGCCCCACGTGTTGAGCAATTCGGCGGTACGTCCACCCGGCCTCCCGCATGCCCACTATACGCCCTCGCTCAAAGTCCGTCAACTGCACATACGGTTCACGTCCACGCTGTCGCGGCATGCTACCAGTGTTAAAGACTGCGATGGAGCTCCGTATGCCACGGCAAACTGGCTGACACTGACGGCGGCGGTGCACAAATGCTGCGCAGCTAGCGCCATTCGACGGCCAACACCGCGGTTCCTGGTGTATCCGCTGTGCCGTGCGTGTGATCATTGCTTGTACAGCCCTCTCGCAGTGTCCGGATCAAGTATGGTGGGTCTGACACACCGGTGTCAATGTGTTCTTTTTTCCATTTCCAGGAGTGTAGGTATGTGGTTCCAGTAACGGTTTGTTCTACGAAGAAGAAGGGCGCGTACAGTGCTGACCTCGTTATCCCTAACCACACGTTCACTTCTGCTGTGTCCCGTTGCCACTCCTGCAGCACACTTGGTTGTTAGTCTGCCCAGATCCTGCAGTTGTGTCTTCTCACATGTCCACAGGTATGAAATGTAGCTTCGTCACTGAACAAGACATCTGGCATCAAATTATCATTTTCCACAGCTTGTAACAGGTCATGGCACATATCTTGTCTGGCTGCGTAGTCCTGTGCTTCAAGCTTATGTATAACATGGATAGGGCACGCACGTTTGTGCAGCTTGTAACGGAGAACTCTCCTACTAAGTCTCCTGGTAGATGCGGAAGGGCTACGTGTGATCGCATCCTGTACACTTTGCACGGTGTCTGGCGTTACGGCCGGCCTCCCTGGACGTTCTTCATCTGCAACACTACCAGTATGCTGGAATTGTAGTGGACTGACCCGACAGCCAATCCACTAGGACGGGTAGCCGAAAGGCACGCGTTTAAGCTCTCGCAGGCTGGCATGAGGGCTGGAGTTATAGGCTGGAGTTATAGGAGTTGAGTCTAGTAAAAAAAGGAGGTAACTGGTAGAATACTTAACTTTAATCCACAATTGGTGAACATCGGTCTGACGGTACAGGCATCACAATATACATAGCAAAGGATATGGCGCCTTGCTAGGTCGTAGCAAATGACGTAGCTGAAGGCTATGCTAACTATCGTCTCGGCAAATGAGAGCGTATTTGTCAGTGTAGCTTCGCTAGCAAAGTCGGCTGTACAACTGGGACGAGTGCTAGGACGTCTCTCTAGACCTGCCGTGTGGCGCCGCTCGGTCTGCAATCACTGACAGTGGCGACACGCGGGTCCGACGTATACTAGCGGACCGCGGCCGATTTAAAGGCTACCACCTAGCAAGTGTGGTGTCTGGCGGTGACACCACAGGAATTTATTGACTAGGGTCTTGATAGCAAGTCTGGCGGGGCCTGCTTTCCGGAATCGACGGGCAAAGTCCGTCCTTCAACTATTCATGCGTCATTCCACGAAGACCAGCAGAAACAATAGCGATTCGTTCTTCTTTGGCTAGCATTCTGTCGTAGTACCTGCAAGAAACAAACATTCCGGTACTATATCACCGAAATGTGCAGTGAATTACTATATCACTGAAATGTGTAGTGACTTACTATATCACTGAAATGTATTGTGACTTTACAATCACCCTGTACATCAACCATCTCGGCAATTATTTATCAACCTGTTCAACCATTTACGTGAAAGTGGTAGTGCAACACCTACACAACGTAACAGAAGAAAATAAGTGACGACAGAAGAGGGAGAAGCGAAAGTTCTAGTTGCTGATGAGCAGCACCTTAGCTCCCGCACAGTTGCAGGAAGTAGATAAGCCATATAAGTGCCCTCGCATTCTCCATCGACATAGGTTCCATCCCTGTCACATCTCTCTCTCCATGAAGAGCTGCATGGAAATCATCATGAGAATCATGTCAATTTCTGTTCGTGGGTATTAAGACAGAATACTCCAGATGTATCATATATCTCATTTGGTGACGAAGTCACATTTACTAATCATGGACAGGTAAACCACCGAAACATGCACTATTGGTCTGTTGACAATCCCCCTTGGCTTCGTCTGGTGGAACACCAGCGCCCATGGAGTGTAAATGTCTGGTGTCGGATGGTGAACCATCATCTCAGAGGCCCGTCTTTCATAGACGGAACACTGAAAGCTCACAAGTATCACAGCCTCCTAACAGATCATCGGATGCTAGAAGACGTTCCTTTGCAGACTAGAAGGTACCCGTGGTACCAACACGATGGCTGTCTAGCCCATAGTGGACGAAATACTATAACACGTCTTCACGAATTGTTTCCAAATCGTTGGATTGGTCGGTGAGGGTTTGTACCTCGGCCGGCTCGTTTCCAGGATTTGAATCCTGCCGACTTTTCTCTGTGGAAAAAGCTAAAAGACGTGGTCTACAAAGACATGCCAACTACATCCTATGATAAGCAACGACGTATTACTGCAGCCTGCTCGGATACCTTCGCTGAAATGCTAGCATGTGTGCAGCAGTTGTTCCATACTAGACTGAAAGATTGTATTGCCGCTCGCGGATGCTATTTTAAAAGCAACTTGTGGTGTTCAATTGTCTCGTTACTGGTGAGAATCCACATAGCTAGTGTATGCACTTACGTTGTTCTTTGATGTGTGGTACCATAGGTATTATATAAGTGTCGGTGTGGGAACCTTTCAAATTACGATATCCTGCAAATGACTTGCACTAGAATCCGGGAACAAACACAACTTATATTCTAATTACATTACTTTTAGTCTGTTGATGTCAACTGGCATTGCTCAATTTTTAAAAAAGTAGACTTTCTAAGTATTATCGCAATCCGTTGATTGGCTAACAATACGAGCCTCTGACTACCAATACATTCTGTGAACATCAATAGCACTTCCCATTTCCGCACTATTTGTGGTGCAAGTTGGACGTGGTTCGCCCTGTATAATATATCCATTATGTAGTGCTTAGAAATATGTCACTATATCATGGTTCAAATGGCACTGAGCACTATGGGACTTAACTTCGGCTGTCATCAGTCCCCTAGAACTTAGAACTACTTAAACCTAACTAACCTAAGGACATCACACACATCCATGCCCGAGGCAGGATTCGAACCTGGGACCGTGGTGGTTCCGCGGTTCCAGACTGTAGCGTCTAGAGCCGCTCGGCCACCTCGGCCGGCCACTATATCATGTTTTCGCATGGTATTCCTGTGGTTTTCAGGCTGAAAATAACTTTTACAGCACAAGTTTCGAGAGGTTAAGTTATCGTTTAGTGTTACATACGATTTCCAACGTTGCTAGTCCATATTTGTGGTTCTGGAGACGTCTGGTTATGTTTTACATTTCTGTTTGTTATTGTTTCAGTGTCTAACATGATCACTGAATTATTAATTATATTGATGTCGTCATTAATTACTTTCTTTTTCAGTGCACGGGCCAAATGAAAGTGTTCCTTTAATGTCAGGATTTTTTTTTATATTTTGGTTGTTCACTCTGATAATTTGCATATTCTGTTCCATGATGGATGGCTTATGCCCATGTTTTATCAGGTGTTCAGTGGAGGTAGAATGGGTATTTACAAATTTCCAGTTTCTTATATGTTCTTTATACCTGGTTTTCAAATGCCTGATAGTCTGGACATTCTAACAAGTATTGGTATTTATCTGGTTTGTCCATTGTTGTTTGTAAATGTGACGTGAGTGTGTTTTTTGTTCTGTAAGCAATGTGTAATCCTTGTTTCTTTAGTATATTTGCTACTTCGTGTGTAAGGCAAAAAACAAACGGCCTGTCATTTAGGTACAAAGAGGGAACATACCTTCACGGATTTTTAAGCAACTAAGGCACGACGGAAAACGGAAAATTTAGTGGTAATTTTTTTCTTTAAATGTATTCCCGAAATCAGTTCCCGTTTGGCAGAGGGGGCCACAAAACGAACGTGTAGATTCGCTGCGCGTCGGCTGTAATTGGAAATATTTGATTCGCTGGTATAATAATTAACGCATTGCCTAAATATGAAAAACAATTAATTTCCTCATTAATTTCAATTTTACTCATCCCCCCCAGCAGTTATGCATAAAGGCCACATCATGAATAGGTATACCCAAACACCACGATATCAGATCAGTTTTGCCGAGATAATATCGAAAATTTGTAAATCAAATTCTTTTTTGAAAGTCATAAACAAACCGGAAAATATTGTTTTTCCGACGAACGTCCTGAAGAGCAGTATCGAGCACCGATATTTTTCTACTGTCACCTACCAAAAGTCATTTCAGGGCAAAATTACGTTCTTGCCGCTGATGTATCCGAGAAAACTCATTATCAAATCATATCTATTTGCCAGTTGTTCAGAGTAGGCTGCTATATTTTTCGAACGACAGAACGATGAAGGAAAAGATACACGAGACATCCTTACTGATGTTAACATGCGACAATATTTGGAATCAAATCCTCGAAAAAAAAAAAAAATTCTCGAACCTCGCCTTTAACGACGTAATAAAGTAAACTTTTTATGCTGTCCTGATGGCACCGATTTCTAAATCGTAAACACTGGAGGTGCATATGGACTAGGTGAACGGGTTGCTTCGTTTGGTCCTTGCACATACGTAGAGTTACTTAAAGATGAAATTCCGACTAATTTTTCCCAAAGGACGACCTAATTTATGTTCGACACATTTTACTGAAGTTGTTATATTTGCAACTACATGTACGTAACTTTTGTAAGTACAAGAAATGAGTTTCTCATGTAACGACTTATCATCCGGAGAATTCGTCAAGCGTCGTAGGCCATGGTTCGTCAATGAAATGCTCGCGTAGTGCCGCAATCATTTCCGATCGTTGTTGAAGTATGAGAACTTTTATTTCGAATAAGAAACTTTGTAACGTTCTTTTGAAAATGTAAGGTTCTTTATAAAATCTATGTGTTTGTTCGCCAATGAATATGCTATGCGTAATGCTTGTCTCGTGCAAATTTACTGTGTGATGTGTTGTTGAGCAAATGACTCAAGGGGGGGACGTTGATGAAATTGACCAAAAATGTCAATTTTCGATTTATTTTTTATTTGTTAGTACAACTAATCGACAACAAGTTCCCAAAGTTTCAATGTTGAAGTTGTATCCGAAGTGCCTGAAAATTAATTAAAATTGTGACTTGGCCTCCCTGCCACCCCATGCTTTGAAGCAGCACTTCAATACCAGGTCAGTGAACAACTCTTCTCTGCATTACTTTCAACCAAACGTGTGCGGGACGCATCTAGAAGGCCGTTATAAATACTCTTTGGATTTATAGATCATCTTTGGCCGATCCTGCGCTTCTCAAACAATGGGTTCATGTCAAAACCCAAAATCCGAATGAGTCTCTAAATTCACTCATATGGAAACGATGCCCTAAAAACACATTTGCATCTGCTACAGTTGTCAGAATTGCAACTTATGATGCAGTTATTGTATTGAATGATGGGAAAGTTTGGAGGATGAATGTATTAGAAAGAATGGGCTTCGAGATAGGAAATTTTACTCAAGACATCCTGAGAAAAAATAGATTTGTAGCGCGTCTCTGCAGCTGAAAAGTCAGTTGAAGACCTGGTAAAGAAAAAAAGATAGACAACAAGAAACCAGAAGAGAAGCCTTGAAGGGAAACACGATCCAGAGTACAAATGTGGTGCCTTCTGAAGAAGTGACATAAGGAACAAAGTTAGGTTGAACTTTAAATTGCGTTTCCTGAAAAGTTTGTTTTTTAAAGTTTATGTACCTTTTCCACAGATACTATGATTCTAGAATTATGAAATTTTGTACACATATTTCTGTAAACCTAAGAGCATATTTTGAAATTCTGAGTGCAAGCTGAGATGTGGGGCAAAGTGCTTGGAATTTTGCATGAATTTAAAATTGTACTTGTGGAATTATAATAAAAAATTATGAAAATTCTCCTATTTGGCCTATTCCAAAAACCTCATGAGAGGATCTTACAACAGAGATGAAACAGAGAAATTTTTGTGTTGAAATCTCTTCAATAATTTCGGAAAAAAAGGAACATACATTATTTTTTGAAAATAAAATTTGAAATTTCACTCAGAAAAAAGTTGAATAGATATCGCCAAAGGATTTTTTATGTAAATGTGTTACTTTCATGTAAAGCTTGGTACAAAATGTATCTGGTGCATTTTTGAAATAGTGTGTGTTTTTCATCAACGCCCCTCCCCGCCCCCCCGCCCTTAATCTGCAAAACCAATACGCAGTTTTCATAACGAAATCATCCCTTAGAAATTTACCCAGTCTCGTGAACACTAACACTGAGTTCTATGACCCTGTGTAATAAACTGATAAAATTCCCTATGCAAATAAACAATGAAATAAATTTTCCTTAGCTCTAGAGTAGCAACGAATGTAATCTTTGTATTCTGTTCTCTCCACAGTAGGCATAGAAAATATTCAATCTTGGCACAGCGAAGTGCAATGCCGGCCGTAACATAGCTTCATACAAATAATCTTATTGGATTGGCACATAAATGAATATGCTTGCAAATGTCCAGTGAAAGTGCTGGATATTGGCTCAGAGCTGTGCAGTTCTGCCCACATTGAAGCTGTTACAAACATTAACACATTTCTGATTCTGGCACATTAATAATTTTCTGACTCTGATTGAAAAATGATTTCTTTTAAAACAAACATTCACTGTGGGTTCAAATAAACACGACATGGTATGGGATGAGCTACTGATAATGGTATATCCTAAGACCAAATGCTTCAGCTTGAAAATTGTATTCAAGATAAAGTTTCTCCTTCACAAAATCTGATAGAAACATTTTACATTAACTTGAAAATCAGTGAACTTCTCAAGTGTTCTATAATTCTCATATACTGTAGTAATTAAAAAGACTTGTTACTGTCGTAATTAAAAACACTTGGATTATTACATGACAAAAGGTCTGACGTCGTTTGACAAAATAGATTCCAAAATTTAAACTTCTCAGTATCAGGATTACAACACACACGAAATATTACAAATCGGGTATACCTAACTGACCTGTACATTAAATCTGATTGAAAATTTTTGGTTCCGGCTTTGAAGGGTCAACACTGTAAAAATTAGCGAAATCCACATTGGATTGCTGCATACTTAAAACTAAACATACAAGATTTCATTACCTTACAAAAATGTTCCAGTTGCTTTGCCTACGAGTTACAGTAGTCATTCACTACTCTTCTCTAATTACCATGGACAACGGTCAATATCGTTAGCGATCAGTATCACTTCAATTGTTGACAATCTTATAGCCTTAGAAATTAATGATACACACTTTACACTTTTGCTGCGACCTTACATTTACGGGCTCTGTGTCTGCACAAACAATACCATTCATCACTCCATTTCATGAAAATTGTATTATGCTGCGTCCATAGACCAACAACTAAATTCTCACAGCTGGTCACTAGGTTTAAGTCTTACTTGCTACTTACGAGGGCAGTTCAATAAGTAATGCAACACATTTTTTTCTGAAACAGGGGTTGTTTTATTCAGCATTGAAATACACCAGGTTATTCCCCAATCTTTTAGCTACACAACACTATTTTTCAACGTAATCTCCATTCAATGCTACGGCTTTACGCCACCTTGAAATGAGGGCCTGTATGCCTGCACGGCACCATTCCACTGGTCGATGTCGGAGCCAACGTCGTACTGCATCAATAACTTCTTCATCATCTGCGTAGTGCCTCCCACGGATTGCGTCCTTCATTGGGCCAAACATATGGAAATCCGACGGTGCGAGATCGGGGCTGTAGGGTGCATGAGGAAGAACAGTCCACTGAAGTTTTGTGAGCTCCTCTCGGGTGCGTAGACTTGTGTGAGGTCTTGCGTTGTCATGAAGAAGGAGAAGTTCGTTCAGATTTTTGTGCCTACGAACACGCTGAAGTCGTTTCTTCAATTTCTGAAGAGTAGTACAATACACTTCAGAGTTGATCGTTTGACCATGGGGAAGGACATCGAACAGAATAACCCCTTCAGCGTCCCAGAAGACTGTAACCATGACTTTACCGGCTGAGGGTATGGCTTTAAACTTTTTCTTGGTAGGGGAGTGGGTGTGGCGCCACTCCATTGATTGCCGTTTTGTTTCAGGTTCGAAGCGATGAACCCATGTTTCATCGCCTGTAACAATCTTTGACAAGAAATTGTCACCCTCAGCCACAGGACGAGCAAGCAATTCCGCACAGATGGTTCTCCTTTGCTCTTTATGGTGTTCGGTTAGACAACGAGGGACCCAGCGGGAACAAACCTTTGAATATCCCAACAGGTGAACAATTGTGACAGCACTACCAACAGAGATGTCAAGTTGTGCACTGAGTTGTTTGATGGTGATCCGTCGATCATCTCGAACGAGTGTGTTCGCACGCTCCGCCATTGCAGTAGTCACAGCTGTGCACGGCCGCCCCGCACGCGGGAGATCAGACAGTCTTGCTTGACCTTGCGGCGATGATGACACACGCTTTGCCCAACGACTCACCGTGCTTTTGTCCACTGCCAGATCACCGTAGACATTCTGCAAGCGCCTATGAATATCTGAGATGCCCTGGTTTTCCGCCAAAAGAAACTCGATCACTGCCCGTTGTTTGCAACGCACATCCGTTACAGACGCCATTTTAACAGCTCCGTACAGCGCTGCCACCTGTCGGAAGACAATGAAACTATACGAGACAAAACGGGAATGTTTGAAAATATTCCACAAGAAATTTCCGGTTTTTTCAACCAAAATTGGCCGAGAAAAAAAATGTGTTGCATTAGTTATTGAACTGCCCTCGTATAACAGCGAGCAACGGCAACTCCTACTGCGCTCTGCGCGCCACTACTTACAATATTCTGTCACTCAAAAAAATTGGCTCTGAGCACTATGGGACTTAACATCTGTGGTCATCAGTCCCCTAGAACTCAGAACTACTTAAACCTAACTAACCTAAGGACATCACAAACCTCCATGCCCGAGGCAGGATTCGAACCTGCGACCGTAGCAGTCACGCGGTTCCAGACTGAAGCGTCTAGAACCGCACAGCCTCTGTCACTCATGTAACATCTTTGGTTTAGTGGTGTCAAAAATACAATCTCTTCTACGTACGACAATCGTTTCAGGTCATTTTTCATGCATTATTACATAATCTGGCTCCGCGTACAAGAGGGCCCTTCACAGATTGTATACTTTCTGTTTCACAAGGATGAATCACACTGAAGCGCCAAAGGAACTGATGTAGGCATACGTATACAAATACAAAGATATGTAAACAGGCAGGATACGGTGCTGCGGTCGGCAACGGCTGTGTAAGACAAAAAAAAAAAAATGGTTCAAATGGCTCTGAGCACTATGGGACTTACCTGCTGTGGTCATCAGTCCCCTAGAACTTAGAACTACATAAACCTAACTAACCTAAGGACATCACACACATCCATGCCCAAGGCAGGATTCTAACCTGCGACCGTAGCGGTCACGCGGTTCCAGACTGTAGCGCTTAGAACCGCACGGCCATTCCGGCTGGCTGTATAAGACAACAAGTGTAAGACAACAAGTGTCTGGGACAGTCGTTAGGTCGCTTACTGCTGCAAAAATGGCAGGTTATCCCGGATTAAATAAGTTTGAACGTGGTGTTACAGTCGGCGCACGAGCGATGGGACACAGCATCTCCGAGGTAGCGATGAAGTGGGGATTTTCCTGTACAACCATTTCACGAGTGTACCGTGAATATCAGGAACCCGGTAAAACTTCAAATCTCCGGCATCGCTGCAGCCGGAAAAAGATCCTGTAAGAACGGGACCAACGACGACTGAAGAGAATCGTTTCGTGACATAAGGGCAACCATTCCGCAAATTGCCGCACATTACAGTGCTGCGCCATCAACAGGTGTCAACGTGCGAACCATTCAACGAAACATCATCGATATGTGCTTTCGAAGCCGAAGGACCACTCGTGTACCCATGATGACTGCACGACACATAGCTTTCGCCTCGCCTGTACCCGTCGACGACATTGGGCTGTTGATGGAAACACGTTGCCTGGTCGGACGAGTCTCGTTTCAAATTGTATCGAGCGAATGAACGTGTACCGGTATGGATACAACCTCATGAATCCATGAACGCTGCATCTCAGCAGGGTACTCTTCAAGCGGGTGGAGTCTCTGTAATGGTGTGGGGTGTGTGCAGTCGGAGTGACATGGGACCCCTGATACGTCTAGATAGGTGACACGTACGTAAGCGTCATGTCTGATCACCTGAATCCATTCATGTACATTGCGCATTCCGATGGACTTGGGCAATTCCAGCAGGACAATGCGACACCCATCACGTCCGGAATTGTTACAAAGTGGCTCCAGGAACACTATTCTGAGTTTAAACACTTCCGCTGGCCACCAGATTCCCCAGAAATGAAAATTATTGAGCATATCTGGGATGCCTTGCAACGTGCTGTACAGAAGATATCTCCACCCCCTCGTACTCTTACAGCTTTATGGACAGTTCTGCAGCGTTCATGGTGTAGGTTCCCTCCGGCACTACTTCAGACATTATTCGGCTGCATGCCACGTCTTGTTGTTGCACTTCTGCGTGCTCTCGGCCGCCCTACCCGATATTAGGCAGGTATACCCAGTTTCTTTGACTCTTCAGTGTAGTTCAGTTATGACTGAGGTATTATAGACATATGGCTAGATTTACGTCGAGGCGGGTAGAAGTTAATGTTAACCACAGTCTAACATATGCAGTCGCGATACTAACTGCTGTTAAAAGTGCAACTGTCTGACAGCGGGAACAACCCTAGCGCCCTTGGCGGCGAGAAAGCAACTGTAAGATCAATGTTTATTTTTATTTTTCTACTTAATTAGCAAAATAGGCATTATGTTTTTGCGCTCTATCGACAGACGTGAATCATTGTGAAATAAATATTTAAAAGAAAAAAACAGCCGAATCTCACTAATTCAGGGCCATAAGCTACATCTTATTCACGAAGAAGTACCCCATGATGCGTATAACTGCAGCTTATGCAGTTGAAATCAAGAGAATATAAACACATATTTCATGCATGAGGAACATATATCTCTGTTGTTGTCCGTTCTTATTATGACGGGTACTTTCTTTGAGACGTAACCATTTTGTATGGAGTCTCAAGATTCGCACATTTTTACATTTCACTCGTCTTTTCCAACGCACGAATATTTTTGTGAATGTAACTGCTTTTGGACCAAAAGCGTGTATGTTGAAGATTTTTGCCTTTTGTAACTCATATTAGCAACAGTACTGATACAGGTTTCTTCTGTGTTGAAAAAGAGTTTTGTTTCTGACGTTTATCATCACGTCTGTGTAGTTTTCTCTTCCTCTACAGCTGTGATGACTCATTTGTTACGTTAAATAATGTAGGTATTGCATTCCATACAAGTTTTCTACGCTCCATATTCACTGATTTGACTGGAAGTCCAGTGGAGAAAACTTCACTTTGTTGAGCAGATATACGACGTCTTTCTGCAAAAGGTCAGGTCTTCCGTTGTTTACTAGCCATTTTCGTTCTTAAACGAAAACGAGAGTCTTCATCAAATATCTGTAAGTTACAAGAGAATCGTAAATAAACTTTTCCGCAATCTACCGTTAAATACTTCCCAGGGTTCTTAAGTACCTAAGAAAAGACAAATGTGGTGTTGTTTTACAGTAATTGTCGATCTTTATGGCTTTATATACGCTACCCATTGTAAAAACTATGTTGCAGACCAGCAGAAATGATACCTACTATTCGCACTCATCTGATATCGTATTCGGAACTGTAGCTTGCTGGCCGCTTGGGCATTGCTGTCGCATAATATAACAAAAAGGAGGAGTAGTGACGCGACTGTATGTGTTAGACTGTGATGTTAACTGCAAGTTGCAGATGCACTTTTATGTGCATCCAAATAAAATCTGAGAATTACCTTTTTAGATGACGAAGAGTCTTTTTATCAACTCATACATTTTATTGTCGCAAGCTGAGGACAAGAGGAAGTAGTTACAGTATATTTTATACAGAAAATGGTGGTTTTTAGCAGAGTTTAAGCATGTTTTACATGAGGGAAGAATTTTATTTACGGTGATTTTTTGGAACATTTTTACTTTGTCACTCTATGAAGAAAGCGTAATTTATCTGACGTCAGCTCAGATTCGAGAAGTTATTCACTGTCTTGACGCCTCCTATTCTCCTAACAACGTTTCGTCTCTCATGTTGGTAAGAAAAGGACAACCTGCAATACCAATATTTAAAATAATGTCTGCACCAGTGAGAAGAAGCGAACTTGGACAGAAGTTAATAACTTAACTTTTTTCCGATGGAGATGATTTTTTTAATGTGGTTACAAAACACGGTTGATTTAATATCAGAATTCACATTTGGTGCTTAAACGAACATAACACCATTTGGAAGTTATACATGTTATGGAGGGTATGTGAGAATGCATACATCGCCTCCATCAGAGTGATAACACGTGAAAAACACAAAAGACAGCGCTTGTATCCGCAATTTTCGAAATAGCTACACTAAAGCCACATGGAATGAACCGTTTGCATCACTAATGAAACGTACTACGTGAGGGTTCGAAAATTAGCCTGTGCAAAGCCTTAGTGGAAGTGGTTCGCCTCCCTTTCTTCTTATTTGTTAGCAAGAGAGCATGTCGTGTATGAGGTAGTTACATGTGCTTGTGCCACGTAGTATTGCTGTGGTATCCGACGCCAAATGTGGCAGCGTATTGACACCAAATGTGGTAGGTGGGTGCCAGGAGGTGGCGTATTAAAACTCAGCCGAGCTTTTCAAACGATTTATTTGTTTCCACTACAATGCTCCGTTCACCTTGGCCTGCGTAACAGGACCCGCAGTGCTGAGGAAGTATCCCAGCGGCTTGTGCAACACAACGCTGTGTCGGGCCAGCCTTGTGCGCCAGCGGAGGGCGCTGTCGTCAGGACGCCGCAGTTGACTCAGCGGTCTGCGTCACTGCTGACTCAGAGCCACTCTGTGAACTGCAAGCAGCCAGCTGCGTCCTTCTCCTCGCCGGTGTGGCTGACAATGCGGTGACCGACAAGCGCCCACTATCCAGCGTCCTCATCTGTGGCCCTCGCCTCAGAAGTCTACGGCATGTGTCGGGAGCCGAGACGACTGCCCGTGGTTAGAGATGGGCAAAACTGTTCTTTTCAGAGATCGGATCAGAACTGTTCACTCCCTGAAATGAAATAGCTCTTTTTCATGACTCACCACTCATTCACAATAGAAAATAAATGGAAGGCACATTGCCCTTTAAACTTGGTTTATTCCAGTACTATAACTGTATTTTGATCTTATTTGATCCTATTTTGAAGTAACACAGATAATGAGTATTGTTTATTAAAATTTCCAGGATATGACAAAGTTTTTGATTATTGATTTATTTTGCACTATCGTGGTTTTTTGGGTGATCGGAAAATGTTGTAACTTGAGATTTACATTAACAATATATTTGGCTACAATGTATTAAAATTTCATTAACCTGGTACAAATACATCGCAAGCCATATATTTTTAAAGTGAACGTTTCCTTACGAAGACGTCTAAAATCGCAAAATCCGTACCAGAATAAGAAAAAAAATATATAAATTTGACTGTAAGACTAAAGTGCTGCATATAGCCTTACACAGAATAAAACAAGGAAAATATTGGTGTATCACATTTTGCGATACGTTTATCGGTTCGCTCGTAATTAAAGCGTAAATTCGAGTGTCCAAAATAAAAATCCTATAGTAAGAGGAGTCGTCAGGAACCTAATCTGATCAGTTTAAACAAATAAAAATAAAATAAAAACAAATGATGTATACATAACATAATAATGTAATATACATAGCGGTATTACTACGAAGAACAATATCCAGTAGAGACGAACTCCGATGCAGAAGCGCTGAGTCGAGTAGGTCGAGCCGCGAGCTGTATTACTGCGTGAGCTAAGACCGCAGAGACCAGAGTGACACCTGAGTTGCTTTGCTCAACGCTCTGGCTAGAGTCGAGAACGGTGGGGTGAGCGTTGAGCGGGTGAGTTCCGAGGGTGGGGGGAGCGGTGAACGGCCACCAGTCACCCGCTCCGAGACAAATCGTCCGTTCTCTTGCGAGCAGGTTGTTGCAAGTAGTTCTTATGTTCTCCGCTAGGAGGCTCTCTGTCCTGTTGCTCACATCAACTGCCCAGAGGGCAGGACATGCGACTGAAACGATCGCCGACAGAGTGCGATGCTAAGTTAAGCTGCGCCAGACACTGCACGCGGCAGAGGGTGCACAGAGACGGCACGGCATATGTGAAACACAAAATCCAATGGGGCACTGCACAATGCAGGCAGCCAAGGTAGAAGCAGGGCAGAGGCCAGCGCCGGCTGTGTTGTGTGGCATGCACTGTGCTCTGACCAGCAGAGGCGCCGCTGATATGCTCCGTCTCTCTCTCTCTCTCTCTCTCTCTCTCTCTCTCTCCCTCTCTCTCTCTCTCTCTGCCGTGGGAAACGTTTGGAGCTACCGTTCTTTTTTTCTGAATCACTGATTGTTCACTCCTTTGAAAGATTCAACTCTATGAATCAGTTCAGGAGCGGATCCCCCATCTCCACTCGTGGTAGCGAGCCGAGGAGTGGTCCGCCCTGGCTGGCTGCGGACCCAGCGTTGGCCTCAGAGGCTCGAACCGAGACCCGCCGTGGACTGGAACGCTGTCGCCCCATCTGTTGCTGCGTATAGCCAGCAGTGTGACAGGCGCCACCATCCAGAAGAGCTGTCACACTTCAATGACTCTCGTCAGAAGACTACACCTATTTATACTCGGCTGCGTGCCTCTGTTTCGCTAAGCAAGCCACTTCAAGTCGCGTAGGCGTAATACTTAGGTTGGCCAGTGGCCCCTTTCTGCCTGTGACTTGCACCGTGAAAACTGCTGTGTGTGCCCTCTCCACCAGTTCTATGCCCCTGCGGCCTCTATTTGCCTTCGCAGCTGTTGGTATGCATAACTTACTGCAATCCAGCCTGCACCTGACTGTAACTCATGCTCCGAATATCGCACAAAACTAACTTTCCCTATCGTAAACGGTGGTGCCATTTGGGATTCGTGCCAAGCATTTGCTTGAGTCCCTTGGTGTGGAGGGTGTGGCACCCCAACTCCAGGGTTTTACCCGTCTGCCATCCTGGTTGCTCCAGAGGCCCAGCGTCCTTTTAGACTTTTCAGAGTACCGGAGGAGCTGCACTCCTGCGTTTGTTTTTACCTCCTTATTTTATGATATTCTAAACCAGCATCCCGACCATGTACCAGTATTTACGGATGGCTCTAAACAGGGGGACTCTGTTGGTTGTGCTGTTGTTTTCCCTGATCGAGTCGTCAAGTTACGGCTTCCTGCAGCGTTTACCATCTTTGATGCCGAATTGTTTGCGATCTTGCGGGCATTGGAGCAGATGAGATGTGTTCCCAGTCTTAAGTTTCTCATCTGTTCTGACTCCCTGAGTGCCCTTCAGACCGTGCAACACTTGTACCCAGCGGATACGGTCGTCCAGAACATCCATGGTGCCCTACTCCACCTGCAACGGCAGGGGAAGGAGGTTTCTTTCTGCTGGGTGCCGGGGCACGTGGGAATTAGGGGAAACGAACTGGCGGATGTGGCTGCCAAAGATGCATGTTCCCTCCCTCACGTTGTTGAATGTGCCGTCCCCCTCCATGCTGTTACCTCCCTTTTGCGTTTTCGTGTTATGCGTCAATGGGAAGAGGAGTGGCTGGCAGTCGGTGAAAATAAGCTGCGTCTGGTCAAGGCCACCACGCGGCCATGGCGTACGTCCTACCAGTCATGCAGGCGGGATGAGGTTCTCCTCACTCGCCTCCGCATCGGACACAGTCCGTTAACGCACGGTTTTTTACTCCGGCGGGAGGACCCCCCAATCTGCAGTGCTTGTGGCGTCCAGATTACTGTCCGCCACATTTTACTTGACTGTCCTTTATTCTCTGACCAGAGGGCGGTGGTTTCCTTGCCACCGGATTTGCCCTCTATTTTGCAAGACGACGCTACGACTGTGGTTAAGTTCTTACGGTTTTGTGTCCTGCCCAATTTGTTGCCTCGGATTTTAGGGAGAGGATTTTAATGTGCTGCTGGGTGACTGGCTCACCCAGGCTTTAGGTAAGAGGTCCGCCAGTCACGATTACCTATTTGTTTCACTTCGATTTCTGTTCTCTTTTCCTTGTGTTTCCTTTCCTCCTTTAGTGCGTTTCTTCTCCCCTTGTTTTGCCTCTGCATGTGAGGATTTGGAACTGCGTCAGGTCTGTGTCTTTTAGCCGTTCTCCTTGTTCGGTGTCCCCGTCTTCGTCCCTTCACTGCATGTGTTCCTGTTTCTATGCGTTTGGGCGCTGATGACCACGCTGTTTAGCGCCCGAAAACCTCAAACCACACACACATACACACTAGAGTCTATGTATTGCTATAAATACGTATGAAATAAAACTAAGGTAGGGCGGCTGAAATAAAGTATCACCATAAACAAGGTTAGCAGCACATCAGTGAGGATGTTGTGTCTAGGCGTCAACAGATACTTGTGGACCATGTGCCACTGCACATTTCTACAAATCTAGTACTGTGTATAATGACAAATTTCTGACATTGCCAATAAGTTAGCGCTCACTTGTTCGGTGGTATGTCGAATTTCTCCATTCTTTCTTAGTTGACGTTTAAGGGCAGTCAAATGAAAACCGAGCAGTCACAACGGGACTGTGGAATCGTTCGACTCGAAAACAATCACCGCACACCTTAAGGCATTTATTCCACTAGGAGAACAGGGGATCAATTGTTGTTTCGGCCACTAACGAATCTACAATCGCACCGACTCTTGCAGTTCCTCGTCCCACTGAAATCGATGACCACACAGGTCCTTCTGCAGTGGCCCTCTGCTCGTCGAGTTCCTCCAGCTGGAACCACAATCGACGTGCAGCACTAAGAAGACACTCTGCAGAAACTGCTACGCGCCATGAAGTCGAAACGCCGGGGGATGCTGTGGGACGGAATCATCCTGATGCACGATAACGCCCACCCCTCAGTGTCAATCTGACGACAGCTAACCTTCATCGATTTCATTGAGAAACACTGCAACGTCCTCCGTGCAGCTGTGATCTTTCACCGTGTGGTTTTCACACCTTTGGCAAGCTGAAGAAAGACCTGCGTGGTTTTCAGTTTCGGTTGGACGAGGAGGTGAGAGAGAGGGTGCGCTTGTGGATCCGTCAGCGGCAGACAGCGTTTTACGAAACAGGAACTGATCGTCTCGTCTCCCAGTGGGATAAATGTCTTACCGCTTGTGGTGACTGCATTTGAGTGGAACAATTCCATGGTCCCATTGTGGCAAGTGTTCGGTTTCCATTTCACTGTGTGGCGGATCGTGGTTTAATTTCTCGTGTCTGTTCATCGTTGTCACTGTGCAGATTGCAAATTAAAATTCACCTACCTCTCAGAACAGCGTCTGCTCAATGTCCTTTCACTCGGCAACGCAGATACTTACACAAGGATGTAAAAGCAGCGATGATAAAAAACACCACCTAATATCTAGAATTACTGAGGCCGTGCAACTCTATTTATGAAAGAAAGGTCTGTAGAAATACCGTCATCCAATTTTATCGGGCAGTAAGAAAATAGATTGGCTTCTGAAAAACAATGTCCGAAATTTCCACACATTAATGTTTATTATGTCATTGATAACCAAAGAAAAGGTACTATTCAGTACACAGGTACTATTCAGTCCACATCTATTTTATTCCAGTTCACGATTCATACACACATTTCACACGAACAAAACAGCCATATATCTGTCCAAACCCGACCCAAATTAAACAACGTTTTCACAGTCATTAATTCCACCACTAATATGAGTTATTACATTCGGTCCTTCTTGTGAATTTCTAAAAAAAGAAAGTGCTCGTCAAAAATGCTCAATAGTTGAATACTGAAACATGCCACGTGGATTCTATGAAGGCCAATACTTCACACGCGAATATCTGTCCAACAGATTTAGTCAAAACCTCTGAAATTTCGCGAAGCAGTCCTCAACAACAACTGCTATCGGCTTAGCTCACCAATAACTCAAACGCTAAGTAATTCTTCATCTTACACATTTTTACTGGCACTAGTAACGTGACCGTCCGCGGTCAAAGCTAGTGAGCGACTTCCTGTTTACAGCCCCACTCCCAGTATAACTATCACGTAAAGAGCGGGAACCGTCTCAATTCTGATTCGCTGACCATACTGGCTGCCAATGACGCTCGTGATCATACTCGCGCCAAAACTGGCCTGCACCAATCCTTATACACAGACGCATTTGCGTCAATCTGACATACAAATATTATAGTGATGTTTAATAAACGAAAACAGAAAGACAATAATTTTGGAAATATTCTTTGGATACAGATTTTATTCCAGCTGACTTCCTGGCTGCTCTGTTACAATAGCAAACACATCTAAACTTATGTCGTCAGCAAAATGGGTAAATCCCCTAGGATCATTTTTCCACAACAGGCTTGTGTAACTCTTGCACGGTACTTAAGACGGTATATTATGCAATACTGAAATTTGACGAATGTCCCACATACACACTCATTTACTCACAGGCTCACATAACATAAACTAAATGCTGATTTTAATAGTTCTTTCTGAAGTTATTCTAGGATTCATACTGCGACAATTGTAAGGTATTTGAAATTTTTAAATTAAATTTAAATTAAATAGTTCTATACCCTGATACTTCAGGTGAGTATTTCAATTGACACCCGAAAGCAAGTTATAAATGTTCCCAGGTGACTTCCTTTTCTTAAGTGTAGTTTTTATAACTTTAAAGTAAATTTTTCTATCTCCGAAAATATGCCCGTTAGGAAGCTGAGATTTTCACACCACCTTTCTATTAATAACAAAGTGCAATATACAAGTTTTGAAAGCGATTACACAAAAACTACTATTCTTTCATTAGATTCTTATAGGTGGTGAGTGCAGCGTTCAGTAAGAGACATTGAATAGCTTTCCCACGGCAGACAGTGACAGATGCACGTGTGTCTCCCAGGTAGGCCGCTAGATTTCAGCCCCCAAAGTTACACACAGCAAGCTATTCTAAAACAAAAGTTCATTCGGAACAACTTGCGGCGCTACAACTTCTCCTCATAGAAATGATGAAGGTTATTATTCTGAGCCCGCATCTCGTGGTCGTGCGGTAGCGTTCTCGCTTCCCACGCCCGGGTTCCCGGGTTCGATTCCCGGCGGGGTCAGGGATTTTCTCTGCCTTGTGATGGCTGGGTGTTGTGTGCTGTCCTTAGGTTAGTTAGGTTTAAGTAGTTCTAAGTTCTAGGGGACTGATGACCGTAGATGTTAAGTCCCATAGTGCTCAGAGCCATATTATTCTGACCTCGCGAAAAGTGAAAGATACAGCTGCAAGTGGCCATGCGCTCTCTAGGAGTTTCGTCTTTTATGGTGGGTACCGAATGGACAGTGCAGTGACCAGATCGCTCCTTACTATTCAAGAACGCAAGTACCACGAATATGCTCAGCGTGATAGGCCATCGTACAGGAATAAAAGGAACGGCTCTATGTAAAATTAGTTTCGTTATTAAATAAAGGAAAGGAGATCACTATCTACATTCAATATCCTGGCGTAAGTTTCACGTATTTAACTCATTCACAACATAAGAATTCGTCATATTTAACCTAAAGAGAGCTGTCAATCATTCACGATTTAGGGTACAGGATTCCATATGACGAAAAGGACCATTGTGTGCCTTGCTTATTCGCGTATTTCTGTAGAAATAACTCCACTGGTAACATCTTTGGAAGCGTATGAGCTTGCAGGAAAAACTGATTGCAGATTACTGGCAAAAAAGTGATGGGTGGACTTCATCTGTTCTACGTGGGGGGGCGCCACACAAAGATACCTTGAAAAGGCATCGATATCCTCTGTAATTTCCGGCAAGCGAACTTAATTTGGAAATGAGAAAATACAAATCCGGAACTGGTACAGTAGGTTATAGAGCGATACCAGTGTTTCTTTAGTTTTGCAGCTTCCAAAATCTACTACTCCGTTTGTCAGTTAACCTGGGATCTTCAAGCGTCACCAAAGCTTTGTCCCAGCTGTGACGTTTAATTTTAAAAACGTGACACTGCGCCAACAAACAGTCGCCTCCAAGAAAATTAAATGACATTCGTTATTATATGAAAATTAAAAGGAAAGATTACAAAAAATGGTTCAAATGGCTCTGAGCACTATGTGACTCAACTGCTGTGGTCATAAGTCCCCTAGAACTTAGAACTACTTAAACCTAACTAACCTAAGGACAGCACACAACACCCAGCCATCACGAGGCAGAGAAAATCCCTGACCCCGCCGGGAATCGAACCCGGGAACCCGGGCGTGGGAAGCGAGAACGCTACCGCACGACCACGAGATGCGGGCAAGGAAAGATTACACAAAAAAATGAGGACAAACAACAGCAACATCATTTGGAACGGAGTCTGGTTTATACAAAAGATCTCAAAATATTGCAGTGATGTGTTCATATGAAAATAATATTTCACTTATTCACTAAAACAAAATTACACAAAAAGTGCTCACAAAATACCCTGCATCAGAACAGAGGCCTAAAAATATAGTATTATAATGTCATTCGGAAAACTTCTCGCCTTTATCTCGTAATGCACATCTGCTGTTGATAGAAAATATCGGAGGAACAAGACTTGACACTCTCCCAGCCCATCAGTTCAGTAGGTATTAATAGTTTTGTTGAAAAGAAAAGTCGTTTGTTGCTGCCATGTTCATTTCACTGAACGTGTGCAGATTCAAAGCAACAGCTGTGCTGGGAAACCTGGTGCACCAGTATTGCACAGGATGTTCCATAGATGGGGAACCAGCCGTCTAAGGCCAAAACAGGTGATAACCGAATTTTAAATTCAGATAGTATGAGATGGGAGAGGGAGGAAAAACTGTGAGTTTATGCTACCAATGTGGTGGCGATTTTAGAAGTTGCCATGTAGGATGCAACTCGCAATTTTCAGACAGGAGGGTATTCGTGTGATGTATAAGACAAATAAAGAATTACAAGAGAAAAGCAATGGTTCTTTTCGTATAACGATATCTAAGTCCCATTCTCGAAGTATCTTATTTGTGGAGCTCGACGTGTTGTCCATGTTGGTCAGTGCGTGGCAAGGTTGTTGTTACGTAAGTATGTATGTTTGGTGTGTGTGTGTGTCCATCTTCTTCTGAATTATTATATCGAATCAACCACATTTGGTACACATCCTGTTTATCATCTGGGAAGTGGTATTGAGGTGGTTAGATGGGAACAACTCTTATGGGAGTGGAGTTACCGATGAAAAGGATTGGTAACATCTGGGCCACCCTGCGTAACAGTTGTGCTGCGTGGGTAGTATCGGAATGTGTTGCAAGGGGCGGATGGGAACAGCTGAGCTGACAGAGTGGAAGGAAGAACGACATCACACAACACCCAGTCATCACGAGGCAGAGAAAATCCCTGACCCCGCCGGGAATCGAACCCGGGAACACGGGCGCGGGAAGCGAGAACGCTACCGCTGGAAGGAAGAGATGGATACAGCTAGGAGGATGAGATGGATGGAGAAAGAAGAGAGTAAGGTAGAGAGAGAGGGGGGCTGAAGTTGACAGATGTGGGACGAGATGGACAGAGGGAGAAGTGGTAGGAGATAACAGAGAGGGGAAAGGAGGAGACAGAGAGGGGAAAAGAGGAGATGGAGAGAGAGAGTGGGGAGGAGGAGGTGGACAGAGGGTAGGCAAGAAAAGGAGATTGACAGAGGGGCGAGGAGATTGACAGTGCAGAGGAGGAAATGGACATAGAGAGGGGCGGAGGAGACTGGCAAAGAGGGATGAGGGGATAGAGAGGAGGGAGGATGAGTTGGACATAGAGAGGGGGAGATGGGAAGCAGAAGGGCAGGAGGAGATGGACAGAGAGAGGGGAAGGACGAAATAGGCAGAGTCGAAAGGCGAGAAGGAGATGGAACAGGGAAGTCGAGGAGTCAGACGGTGAGAGGGAGAGAGAAAACGTGTGCAATATATGTGCTATATGCGTCCACAGTCGAAGATGCATGTAGAAGCCTGTGTGTGTGTGTGTGTGTGTGTGTGTGTGTGTGTGTGTGTGTGTGTGCATAAAATTGTTTATGTGGCTACATGTGGACCATTTGCAGGCTTTTCTGTAAGAAATGACTAACTATTCTATTCTACAAATTCCTCTATAGAACAGAAGGAGTTGATAAGGAGAAAGCTATTGCATCTACATTTGAAAAGACGTCTGCTCTTCGTCAGACATTTTACTGCCATGGATAGATTATCAGTTGCATATTTTAACTGCATATTTCACCTCTTTCTACAAATTTTCCTTTTAGTGTTGAGCTTGTAACTATCTTACTCCCAAACTCAGGTGTACTGTTAATAACTAATTTCATATGTGAATATGTGTACTCTGAGGCCGTGGTTAATACTCCAAGCTGCATAAAGAAATGCCTGCAAAATTCTGTAAATTCAGTTGTACTAATTTTGCTAAATATGTATGCGCAACAGTCTCTGACAAAGACGTAACTCAGCTTTTTATGATGTCACTGTTCTTCTAAACTGTTTGGAGACTTGTGAGAAGTTGCTGTAAATGGACGTCGAGTCGCTGAGTGAGACTGCAGAAATCAGACGTTCCTCTTGTATTGTTTTTCGAACTGTGCCGTCGTGATATGTGAAATGTATCAGAATACAAACGTTTAAAAGTTTAGGTACTTAATTTCATTTAGTATTTCAAGAAATACACGATTTAAGTAATCCATTTATCAGTTAATTTTCTACATACTAGAATAAAATCTGCGGAAATTATGATGTCTCCAAAGAAGACGACAAAGCCAACATCAAGGTCCCCAGCAACGTAAAATTTTATATTTTTGTATGTGGGTATGTCCGTCGATGCAACGTGCTTTAAAATAAGAACAAACATCCGGTCTGAGGACTAGTGATTGATACACTGAGGAGGTGCGTCACAAGCTGGTTATAAACTACGGCAGTGCCCGTCTGCTACCCATGTGAGAGCGAAGAGCAACAGCTGCAGGCAGAGAGGGAAAGTGGAATTTAAACCCGCATTCAAGTGACTACGCGAACACACCTTTCATGATGTAGTGAAATATTCTGGAGTACGAAAAGTCTAACAGCAGAGGATTGAATTTCATTTCATTAAGGTGTGTTCTAGTGAAATCATTGTAATTTGGTTATATTTTTTGCAAGAGTCCGTCTTGCGATTCACTCTCTTTACCGAGATAAAAGCTAAAACTGAGTCCTATTATGTCTCATAAAGCTGGTAAAGGGTCTTTAAAGATATTTTTTTGCCTTGAGGAAAAATCATTTTGTAAATAATCGTTCTTCATGTAAAAAAAGCCGCCAATGGCGCTCGGTTCCATATTTGTAAATACACTCCTGGAAATGGAAAAAAGAACACATTGACACCGGTGTGTCAGACCCACCATACTTGCTCCGGACACTGCGAGAGGGCTGTACAAGCAATGATCACACGCACGGCACAGCGGACACACCAGGAACCGCGGTGTTGGCCGTCGAATGGCGCTAGCTGCGCAGCATTTGTGCACCGCCGCCGTCAGTGTCAGCCAGTTTGCCGTGGCATACGGAGCTCCATCGCAGTCTTTAACACTGGTAGCATGCCGCGACAGCGTGGACGTGAACCGTATGTGCAGTTGACGGACTTTGAGCGAGGGAGTATAGTGGGCATGCGGGAGGCCGGGTGGACGTACCGCCGAATTGCTCAACACGTGGGGCGTGAGGTCAAAACAGTACATCGATGTTGTCGCCAGTGGTCGGCGGAAGGTGCACGTGCCCGTCGACCTGGGACCGGACCGCAGCGACGCACGGATGCACGCCAAGACCGTAGGATCCTACGCAGTGCCGTAGGGGACCGCACCGCCACTTCCCAGCAAATTAGGGACACTGTTGCTCCTGGGGTATCGGCGAGGACCATTCGCAACCGTCTCCATGAAGCTGGGCTACGGTCCCGCACACCGTTAGGCCGTCTTCCGCTCACGCCCCAACATCGTGCAGCCCGCCTCCAGTGGTGTCGCGACAGGCGTGAATGGAGGGACGAATGGAGACGTGTCGCCTTCAGCGATGAGAGTCGCTTCTGCCTTGGTGCCAATGATGGTCGTATGCGTGTTTGGCGCCGTGCAGGTGAGCGCCACAATCAGGACTGCATACGACCGAGGCACAAGGGGCCAACACCCGGCATCATAGTGTGGGGAGCGATCTCCTACACTGGCCGTACACCACTGGTGATCGTCGAGGGGACACTGAATAGTGCACGGTACATCCAAACCGTCATCGAACCCATCGTTCTACCATTCCTAGACCGGCAAGGGAACTTGCTGTTCCAACAGGACAATGCACGTCCGCATGTATCCCGTGCCACCCAACGTGCTGTAGAAGGTGTAAGTCAACTACCCTGGCCAGCAAGATCTCCGGATCTGTCCCCCATTGAGCATGTTTGAGACTGGATGAAGCGTCGTCTCACGCGGTCTGCACGTCCAGCACGAACCTTGGTCCAACTGAGGCGCCAGGTGGAAATGGAATGGCAAGCCGTTCCACAGGACTACATCCAGCATCTCTACGATCGTCTCCATGGGAGAATAGCAGCCTGCATTGCTGCGAAAGGTGGATATACACTATACTAGTGCCGACATTGTGCATGCTCTGTTGCCTGTGTCTATGTGCCTGTGGTTCTGTCAGTGTGATTATGTGATGTATCTGACCCCAGGAATGTGTCAATAAAGTTTCCCCTTCCTGGGACAATGAATTCACGGTGTTCTTATTTCAATTTCCAGGAGTGTATTTTAGAATTTTGTAAGTGTTCTGTGCACATAAGTCGTAAATTTTTTAATTGTATGCTTGATTCCACAATTGTAAATAGTTTAGAATTTTGTAAGTGTTCTATGTACTGAGATAGTCCTGCAGTCAGCAAAATTTATTTATTGTGTAAATATTTTTTATCTTTGTTGCTTTTCTATCACGTGTGTCTGTTTCTTTGTGTTTCCTTTGACACTGTGTGTTGTTTAGGGAGGGATTCTGTCTCCCTCGAGGAAAGTTGTTTCTGCAAGCCGGCCGGGATGCCCGAACGGTTCTAGGCGCTACAGTCTGTAACCGCGCGACCACTACGGTCGCAGGTTCGAATCCTGCCTCGGGCATGGATGTGTGTGGTGTCCTTAGGTTAGTTAGGTTTAAGTAGTTCTAGGTTCTAGGGGACTGATGACCTTAGAAGTTAAGCCCCATAGTGCTCAGAGCCAGTCTTTTTGTTTATGCAATAGGAAACACTGAAGGAGGCAATTGAAATGCAGTGACTTTTCGAAGGCATACAAGTCACTTGGCGAGGCCAGTGGTCCAGTCGTGCGTACACACAGTGTCTGCTGCCCCACTGAGATGCAGCCGCTGATCGTTAACAAACTATTGTCACACCGCATGGTAATGAAATGTAGTGATGAGTCTAAGTTACGTCTTCGTGTCAACATTCTATTCACAACAAAGTAAAAACTAACTCCCAGCAAACTAACTCTTTGATAAGTACTAATACAATTAGCGTAGTATTGTTTTCTTTTCAATCTTAGTGTCAGAAGAAAAACTGTTTAGTGTTTTAAAATAGGGTGAAACAAGCGTAATGAACGAATACCGAGGCTGCTGAAGAACAGAACTAGGCAAAAGGGGAGTCTTCTTCCCATTTATTAACAAGATTACTGACGACATTGGAAAAGCTGTGGCAAAGCACCCATGGGATTAAAATGATTTTTAAACCTATCACAAAATAGATAAATTCCTTATAAATGTAATTCACTTGCTGCTACCCTGGCAGAGATTTCAGTGAATTACCTGGAATACACAGTTTTTGAATCACATTCAGAATTCGTATCCAAAATTAAATCGTATCATTGTTATGTAGACGACGTATTATTATTGTATGAAGGATGTGATGAGGATATTTCTAATTTATGGCCCATTTCAGTTCTACGCAACCTAATATTAAATTCACTTTCGAAGTAGAAGTGAGGGATTCACTAAAATATTTAGACATCTCTGTTACTTGGAGAAACAATAATCTTATTTTCAGATTATTTCGTAAACCCACTTGCACCGACATTATAATTAATAAAGACTCATCTCATCGGAACACTTACAAATGGACATATTTTCGCTCCATGATATACAGAATTTTGAGGTTAAATATAAATCAGGGAGCAAGGTATAAAGAACTTTAGACGATTATTTGAGTGGGTGTAGCAAATGGGTACAAAACTACAAGTATTCGTACATTGTTTTATTCTGTACAGAAGAAGAAGTCCAAGGTAGTCAAAAAAGATAATAAGAAAAGTCGTTTTGTTAGTCTAACCTAACATGGCCCCCATTGTGACAAACCTGCGCAAGTGTTGAGAAAGGTCTCGTTTAAAACGAGAGGTAATTTACACATGTGATTAAGGCATGACGTAGGACAGAAACCAAGAAGTATTTTTAGTAAACCAGATGTATATAAGATACAATGTGGAGAGAACGATAATTTCTATATTGGTATGACGGGGAAACATTCCAGTAGTAGAGACAGAGTGCACTCATATCGCAGTAATGTCAGTGCTCTGAGACAGTATTTGAAAGCGAAGCAAGGCTTACTGTCAAGAGTCGAAGGGCTTAAGGTTTTGCACATCGCCGCTCGTGGTCGTCTGTTAGACATTTTGGAAGAATTTGAAATACGGGGTGATTCAGAAAGAATACCACAACTTTAGGAATTTAAAACTCTACAACGAGAAAAGGCAGAGCTAAGCACTATCTGTCGGCGAATTAAGGGAGCTATAAAGTTTCATTTAGTTGTACATTTGTTCACTTGAGGCGCTGTTGACTAGGCGTCAGCGTCAGTTGATGCTAAGATGGCGACCGCTCAACAGAAAGCTTTTTGTGTTATTGAGTACGGCAGAAGTGAATCGACGACAGTTGTTCAGCGTGCATTTTGAACGAAGTATGGTGTTAAACCTCCTGGTAGGTGGTGTATTAAACGTTGGTATAAACAGTTTACAGAGAATGGGTGTTTGTGCAAAGGGAAAAGTTCTGAACGGCCGAGAACGAGTGATGAAAATGTAGCACGCATCCAGCAAGCATTTGTTCGCAGCCCAGGAAAATCGACTCGCAGAGCTAGCAGAGAGCTGCAAATTCCACAATCAACTGTATGGAGAGTCCTACGAAAAAGGTTAGTTATGAAACCTTATCGTCTGAAATTGGTTCAAGCACTGTCTGCAGCTGATAAGATTACAAGAATCGATTTCTGTGATTTTATCCTTGCTCAAATGGAAACAGATGAATCTTTCGTTTCAAAGATTGTTTTTAGTGATGAAGCAACTTTCCACTCTAACGGGAAAGTCAACCGTCACAATGTCTGTATATGGGGCACTGAGAATCCGCGGGAAACAACTCAGTATGAACGTGACTCGCCTAAGGTGAACGTTTTCTGTGCCATTTCAGCCAATAAAGTTTTTGGTCCCTTTTTCTTCCAAGATGCTACTGTAACTGGACTACAGTATCTGGAGATGTTAGAGAATTGGCTGTTCCCTCAGCTCGAACAAGAAGCACAACAATTCATATTTCAGCAGGATGGAGCGCCACCACATTGGCACTTATCTGTCCGTAACTACCTGAACGTCAACTACCCGAGGCGATGGATCGGCCGCCAGGCAGCCCGTGACAGAGCACTTCATCACTGGCCTCCAAGAAGCCCTGATCTTACCCCCTGCGATTTTTTCTTATGGGGGTATGTTAAGGATATGGTGTTTCAGACACCTCTCCCAGCCACCATTGATGATTTCAAACGAGAAATAACAGCAGCTATCCAAACTGTTACGCCTGATATGCTACAGAGAGTGTGGAACGAGTTGGAGTATCGGGTTGATATTGCTCGAGTGTCTGGAGGGGGCCATATTGAACATCTCTGAACTTGTTTTTGAGTGAAAAAAAACCTTTTTAAATACTCTTTGTAATGATGTATAACAGAAGGTTATATTATGTTTCTTTCATTAAATACACATTTTTAAAGTTGTGTTATTCTTTTTGAATCACCCTGTATGTACGAATCGTATCTGTCAGTAAAAAAATCATTGTGGTAAGATCCTGTGGGACCAAACTATTGAGGTCACGGATCCCTAGGCTTATTAACTACTTAATCTAACAAACTAACTTACGCTAAGGACAACACACACACACACACACACACACACACACACACACACACACACACACCCATGCCCTAGAGAGGACTCGAACCTCCGGCTGCATCTGTTAGTCGCATCCGTAACTTTTTCTTTTTTTTGGCTGTTTACTAATGCACAGCGTCACCGGTTCAGATCCGGTCCAACTGTCTCGGTGGACACGTGAGAGGAGACTCAAAACAAGGGCTGAATAACAGCCGAGCATAGCACGTTGAAGGTGTGGCGGCGCCTCACACTGAGAGCATCCCAGAGTGCCCCTGACAGCTGCAACACCAAGAAGAATTGCTTCTCGGCTTTTGACAAGATCAATGTGTAGGGGATGTTGAATAATACAAGAAATGAATTCAAAATAAATTTATTAAACTCAAACATTACAATAACAAAACATAACATCTCCTTGCACCATACAATCATTACCTAAAGAACCACCACTCTTACACCATACAAATACATGTTCAGAACTCTCAATTTTACGACAAACACGGCTTCTTAAGACCAATGGTTCATCACTTGATAGGTAGCTTCCTCCATACGCCTGATTGGACAGGATGAATAATATTAAATGTCTTCCACGCAATGACATCCCGCGTAGGAGAAGAATCCGAAGAACTCTTCTTGGCATCACTACTACGAACAAACGCAATAGTGATCCATCCATTACCAGTTCCTTGTACGGACATAGCCAAACTAAATCTGGCAACGAAACCCATCCATCTGTGTGCTCCTGAAAAAATAGAAGCCTCGTCGGTTGACTTTGGTGAAAGATTAACACTCTTACACACTTTAAACACAGACGGCCTTAAACGCCTCCTAACGTAACGTCGACGCGGCATCGTGCGGCTGCTCGTGCGGCTGCGACTGACGTCATCCGGCCTGCGCAAGCTATTTATAGACGCACAAGGTCGCGCGGATGACGTCATACTGTGTGGTGGTTCTTTAGGTAATGATTGTATGGTGCAAGGAGATGTTATGTTTTATTATTGTAATGTTTGAGTTTAATAAATTTATTTTGAATTCATTTCTTGTATTATTCAACATCCCCTACACATTGATCTTGTCAAAAGCCGAGAAGCGATTCTTCTTGGTGTTGCAGCTCTCAGGGGCACTCTGGGATGCTCTCAGTGTGAGGCACCGCTGTGCCACACTGTGACCTTGAACGAGCTTTTGCGCTCTACCACCAGGCGCGCGGCTATAAAAAGTTCCGTGCCACCCTACGATGGTGGAAGTACAGAGGAGGGGTGCAGTAATGCGCCAACTCTATGGTCAAGGAGAAAAGCGGCCGGACGTGAACAGGCCACTGCTAGTGACTGTACGGAAACGGACAGAAAATCGTGGTCGTATTGGGTCTATCGTCAGTCATAGCCCGAATCCTAATCCTCCAGGATGGTGAGCGGGTGTCGGTGTCAGCGCCGTGGTAGTGTGGTGCCGATGGTTTGGAGTCCAGCGACCGTGTCACGGAGGGCGTCCACTGTGCTGTATAGTTGGCGAGCCTGGAGAAGCCTGGAGAAGGGCCGTCTTTGTCTCCTCATGCCGAATGACAATCCTGGTGGGCGGAGGGGCGTGAAGACTCCACCTGAGAACTTTCTTCTGTAGGCGCTGGAGCGTCAGCATCCGGGACTTAAAAATCGTGGGCCACGCAGAGGAACCATACGTTAGTGAGGGTAGGACGACAGAGTGATACGGCCGGAGCCTGGTATCTAAATTCAGCTTTCGGCTGGAGAAGAGCGGGTACAAGGCCTTTGTCAACTTTAACCCTTTATGGGAGATCATCCGTTACTTAATGAGCAGGAGTTTTTCAGTAGGAACTGGTTCTCAGATTTATTTGAAGAAACTATACGATATGTATCTCGGATTAGACCCAACTGCTCTAAGCTTGCTTATATTAGGCATATCATCTAGAATTTGTCAGCTATATACTAGAGATGGGGGAAACGCTCATGAACTGATTCATAGAGTTGAATCTTTCAAAGGAGTGAACAATCAGTGATTCAGAAAAAAAGAACAGTAGCTCCAAACGTTTCCCACGGCAGAGAGAGAGAGAGAGAGAGAGAGAGAGAGAGAGAGACAGACAGAGCATATCAGCAGCGCCTCTGCTGGTCAGAGCACAGTGCACGCCACACAACACAGCCAGCGCCGGCCTCTGCCCTGCTTCTACCTTGGCTGCCTGCATTGTGCAGTGCCCCATTGGATTTTGTGTTTCACATATGCCGTGCCGTCTCTGTTCGTCCTCTGCCGCGTGCAGTGTCTGGCGCAGCTTAACTTAGCATCGCACTCTGTCGGCGATCGTTTCAGTCGCACGTCCTGCCCTCTGGGCAGTTGATGCGAGCAACAGGACAGAGAGCCTCCTAGCGGAGAACATAAGAACTACTTGCAACAACCTGCTCGCAAGAGAACGGACGATTTGTCTCGGGAGTGGGTGACTGGTGGCCGCTCACCGCTCCCCCCACCCTCGGAACTTGCCCGCTCAACGCTCACCCCACCGTTCTCGACTCTAGCCAGAGCGTTGAGCAAAGCAACTCAGGTGTCACTCTGGTCCCTGCGGTCTTAGCTCACGCAGTAATACAGCTCGCGGCTCGACCTACTCGACTCAGCGCCTCTGCATTGGAGTTTGTCTCTACTGGATATTGTTCTTCGTAGTAATACCGCTATGTATATTACATTATTAAGTTATGTATACATCATTTGTTTTTATTTTATTTTTATTTGTTTAAACTGATCAGATTAGGTTCCTGACGACTCCTCTTACTTTAGGATTTTTATTATGGACACTCGAATTTACGCTTTAATTACGAGCGAACTGATAAACATATCGCAAAATGTGATACACCAATATTTTCCTTGTTTTATTCTGCGTAAGGCTATATGCAGCACTTTAGTCTTACAGTCAAATTTATATTTTTTTTCTTATTCTGGTACGGATTTTGCGATTTTAGGTGTCTTCGGAAGGAAACGTTCACTTTAAAAATATATGGCATGTGATGTATTTGTATGAGGTTAATGAAATTTTAATACATTATAGCCAAATATATTGTTAATGTAAATCTCAAGTTACAACATTTTTCGATCACCCAAAAACCACGATAGTGCAAAATAAACCAATAATCAAAAACTTTGTCATATCGTGGAAATTTCAATAAACAATACAAAATTCTTACTCATTATCTGTGTTACTTCAAAATAGGATCAAATAAGATCAAAATACAGGTATAGTACTGGAATAAACCAAGTTTAAAGGGCAATGTGCCTTCCATTTGTTTTCTATTGTGAATGAGTCATGAAAATGAGCTAGTTCATTTCAGGGAGTGAACAGTTCTGATCCGATCTCTGAAAAGAACAGTTTTGCCCATCTCTACTATATACGATGCACCCATTATAGCTGAATACAGGGTGTTAGAAAAAGGTACGGAGAAACTTTCAGCAAACATTACTCACACACAAAGAAAGAAAATATGTTATGTGGACACGTGTCTGGAAACGCTTACTTTCCATGTTAGAGCTCATTTTATTACTTCTCTTCAAATCACGTTAATCATGGAATGGAAACACACAGCAACAGAACGTACCAGCGTGACTTCAAACACTTTGTTACAGGAAATGTTCTAAATGTCCTCCGTTAGCGAGGATACATGCATCCACCCTCCGTCGCATGGAATCCCTGCTGCGCTGATGCAGTCCTGCAGAATGGCGTGTTGTATCACAGCCGTCCACAATACGAGCACGAAGAGTCTCTACATTTGGTACCGGGGTTGCGTAGACAAGAGCTTTCAAATGTCCCCATAAATGAAAGTCAAGAGGGTTGAGGTCAGGAGAGCGTGGAGGCCATGGAATTGGTCCGCCTGTACCAATCCATCGGTCACCGAATCTGTTGTTGAGAAGCGTACGAACACTTCGACTGAAATGTGCAGGAGCTCCATCGTACATAAACCACATGTTGTGTCGTACTTGTAAAGGCACATGTTCTAGCAGCACAGGTAGAGTATCCCGTATGAAATCATGATAACGTGCTCCATTGAGCGTAGGTGGAAGAAACTAAAATGAGCCCTAACATGGAAATTAAGCGTTTCTGGACACATGTCCACATAACATCTTTTCTTTATTTGTGTATGAGGAATGTTTCCTGAAAGTTTGGACGTACCTTTTTGTAACACCCTGTATATGTTAGTATCTTCCGCCCTGTTAGATGGTGCCACCATTTTCATGGCCGATTTGAGTGGGTGTCTTGCAAGTCTTCGCCTATAGATCCTATTTGTAACACCCTGTATATGTTAGTATCTTCCGTCCTGTTAGGTGGTGCCACCATTTTCATGGCCGATCTGAGTGGGTGTCTTGCAAGTCTTCGCCTATAGATCCTTTAGACTCCAAGAGATGGAGCCTCTGTTCTCGCAGGCCACCACCACATTGTATCTGCCTCTTTGTATACCTTCCACAACCACAAACGCTGTATAGTGCATCGATACTTTGTATTTCACCAATATCAGTACTTCTTGCTAGTCATTTGACTTACTTCACAGTTTCATCGCAGCACGCTCATGCTTCCTCACCACGCGTTCCACACTATGAGCAGAGTAAATTTAATTTCTCCAATCGAATGTAATTACATTACGTGTATACTACATTGCGGTTAACCTTACGAAACGTTTGGGTTTGGCTAGAAATTCAACCACCTAATTTTGTTATATATAGCTCTACAGTTCCATGCTGTTATAGACGTTCGCACCGAGTTCCGTACAAGACCAAATGGAATTCATTATTTCCGAAATAGTATGATGGCTGTTTCAGCATTGCCATTTTCTAGGCAACAACTTTTTGTCAACTGATGGTCCTAACTTTATATTCTCAACAACCACAATACGGTAGACGCTTTCTGGATGTCCTCAAGCATCTACTTCAAGCCGAGCTATTGTACATTTCTGATACTATGCCTTTCCGTTTCGTAATGTAAAATGAACGGAAGAAATTGAAATATTTTATTTCAAATAGTTTCCACTCATCTAGGCTTACGTAAATAGTTATACTCTATGTCATTCATTGTTTGTTCGACTAATGTAATGATTACAGAAGGTCATACCCATGTAACATTTCTTTTTATGGTGGTTGTAAACTGATAACAGCTGGACAGTTATACGGTCTATCATTAAGTTAAAAAATTTAAAAGATTTCCTTTCGTTGTATAATATTTCTTTTTTATTTCAAGTTCTTGCCACTCATCTGCACTCACCTAAATCTGATTCTGTTATGTCATTTATTACATATATATTATAGTATGACTACATTTGGTGATACTTATGTAACATGTTATTTGGTGATGGTTGTAAACGTATTCCTTTACAGCTGATATTTTATTTATTATATATATCGGTTTTATGTTCAGATTTTCACTCTGCAGCGGAGTGTGCGCTGATATGAAAGTTCCTGACAAATAAAAACTATGTGTCGAAACAAGACTCGAACTCGGGACCTTTTGCGGGCTGATATGAAACTTCCTTGCAGATCAGAAATGTGTGCCGACCGGGACTCAAAGTCGGGACCCTTGTCCGTCGCGGCAAGTGTTATGTCGACTGCTTATGCTTAGCCACAGCCTATAGCCCGAGTTCGAGTCTCGGTCCGGCACACAGTTTTAATCTGCCAGGAAGTTACTATTGATACTGTTATTGTGAATCATGTACCGTCAAGAGCGACGTTCGTCATTAATGGATTAAAGTTAGGTATCAAACTAGTTACGTCCGCTTTCTGAATTCTAATTCCTTGTCATGTTCCAGACCTCACGTCAGTATAGTTCTTCCCTCACGCCAGCCGGCGCGAGCTAAAACGCGTGCATTTCGCCCTCCTCTAGTAACACGGTGTTGGCTCTTCAGCCAACACAACACCATGTCTCCGTAACATTCTTTCTTCCGGGAGAGCTTCTGTGAAGTTTGGAAGGTAGGAGGTGAGGTACTGGAGGAAGTAAAGCTGTGAGAAAGTGTCATCGGGCTTGGGTAGTTCAGTCGGTAGAACACTTGCCCGTGAAAGGCAAAGGTCCCTAGTTCCTGCCTCGTTCTCGCACACAGTTTTGATTTGCCAGGAAGATTCATATTCAACAAATGTTCCCAGCAGACAGGATACTTTAAGTGGTCTAACACACTACCCTCCCCCTGCACAGGCAGAAGAAAGAGGTGACCATCTGCTGAGTTGCTTCGTTAACGGCTAAAATTGAGGCTTAGTCCATTGGTAGACCAGATTTCCGTCCTATGGACGTTCAATACACACGTTGTTAAAACATGGTGCACAGTGAGTGAGATACCGCAAACACTGCTTTCTGGTGGATCTTCATGGCGGAAGAGGTATCCATGTGCCGCTGTACAATCTCCGACACGCAGCCACGTGGGGACCACTTTGTACCTTGTTGGAGCTCGAAAGGAAGTGCTCCATGGTCGAATAGTTGATTCGAACAACCGCAGCCGTTGGCCACCTTCAGTCTTTCCCACTCAGCCGACATTCTCCTTGTTACCCACGACACAATAGCCTAAAGGCGATTTATGGTATTTTCCTGCCAGGATGCTTTCGCCGCTCTGTCAGTTCCCTGATTCCGCACGATACGCACTTGTCTGGGGACACAGCAGACGGTTACCTCTTTCTTTTGCCCGAGCAAGAAGTGGATAGTATGTTGTACCACCTGAAGTATCCCGTCTGCTGGCAACATCTAGTGAATATGGAACTTCCTTCCAGATCAAAACTGCGTGTCGGACCGAGACTCGAACTGAAGACTTTTGGCTTTTGCTCCACCGACTGATCTACCCAAGGACGACTCAAGACCTGTCCTCATAGATATCAGTACCTCGCATGCTGCCTTTTAAACTTCAACCTGGGGGATGCTTCCAGAATGAAATTTTCACTCTGCAGCGGATTGTACGCAGATATGAAACGCTGGCAGATCAAAACTGTATGCCCAACCATGTCTCGAACCTTTGCCTGTCAGTCTGGAAACATCCCCCGGGTGGGGCTAAGCCACGTCTCCGCAATGTCGTTTTTTCCAGGAGCGATAGTCTTGCGAGTTCCGCAGGAGAGCTTTAGAGAAGTTTGCAAGGTAGGAGGCAAGGTACTGACGGAAGTACAGCTGTGAGGACGGCTCGTGAGTCGTGCTTGGGTGCTCAGGCGGTAGAGCACTTGCCCGCGAAAGGTCCCGAGTTCGAGTCTCGGTTCGGCACACAGTTTTCATTTGCCAGGAAGTTTCATATCAGCGCACACGCCGCTGCAGAGTGAAAATTTCATTCTGGATTTGCCGAATAGCCTACAGAGCACCGAAGGAGTCTGTGCAGACAAGAAACTTCCCTCCATCAAGAAGTCACATGTTGTTGTGTACATAGTTCCGCGTAGTCAGCGCGTACACGACTTTCCCACTAGAGCGCGCCCCACTAAGCACAACAGCTCGTCCGTCTCCGCACTACGAGATGGCGCTGTCTTAGAGACGGACCAAATTCTGCTTCCGCCGATCCGCGTGTTAATATGTAACGCAGCCAATGAGATTGCTGCTAACGTAGAACCTTTTCTCCTCGCAGATCACATTCGCGCAGTGATACATGAACGCGCGAGATATTATAACTAGTGTACTGACCTCTGATCAGTCAGTCTGCATTTGTCTGCACCAGTCTGTACCAGTCTGCATTTGTCTGCATCAGTCTGTACCAGTCTACATTTGTCTGTGCCAATCTATAGTCAAGTTTCAGTCTGCGCCTAATAAGATTACCATATTCCTGTACATAGCCATGAAGATAAACGTATAGACACTTTTGTCAGGTATCAGAGATATATGTGAGAATAAGATTAACGTACCAATACGAAAGGAACTTCAGATTGTCAATTGTAAATAGCATCCTGAACCAAGTTAAGTAATTTTTATTATTTTAATAAGTTTTTATTTTAATTTTTAAATTTTTATTTTAATTAATTTTTTAATAAATTTTATTATTTTAATAAATGTGTGTGAAAATTAATGAAGTTCTGTTTAAAGTTGGTCCCTGTCAATCTGCTACTCTAAGCGTGCAATTGGCATTTCTATCGTCTGACCTAACGGCAGAAGATAAACAGGCCACAATAAGACCACGAGACATATTGCCGACACTCGCCTACTTCGTTAGAGCGACAAGTCAAATAATGTGACGGTGTGTGTACTGAAGGTCTTAGAGTACACACACCACACATGTGCTCCAGTGCCTTCATGACCGGATGCAGTGCTGCATAGTACAGAGACAGGTGACTTGATAGACGGATTTTATAGAGGGAAGTAAATGGAACACTCAACATTGTCCTCTTGCTATCGTCCAGCACTGCAGGACATTAACAAGGTGTATAAACTAAAAACTAAACTCCGTCTGAAAAGGCCATGAAGGCCCAACGGTACCGACTGGCCGCCGTGGCATCCTGAGAGCACAGACATCACTGGATGCGGATATGGAGGGGCATGTGGTCAGCACACCGCTCTCCCGGCCGTTGTCAGTTTTCTATTTCTCAATCAGGTAGCTCCTCAGTTTGCCTCACAAGGACTGAGTGCACCCCGCTTGCCAACAGCGCTGGGCAGACCGGATGGTCACCCATCTAAGTGCTAGCCCATCCCGACAGCGCTTAACTTCGGTGATCTGCGCTAAGGCCGTTAGCTACGAGGTGTATAACAGCAATAAGTACAGGGTTATTACAAATGATTGAGGCGATTTCACAGCTCTACAATAACTTTATTATTTGAGATATTTTCAAAACGCTTTGCACACACATACAAAAACTCAAAAAGTTTTTTTAGGCATTCACAAATGTTCGATATGTGGCCCTTTAGTGATTCGGCAGACATCAAGCCGATAATCAAGTTCCTCCCACACTCGGCGCAGCATGTCCCCATCAATGAGTTCGAAAGAATCGTTGATGCGAGCTCGCAGTTCTGGCACGTTTCTTCGTAGAGGAGGATTAAACACTGAATCTTTCACATAACCCCACAGAAAGAAATCGCATGGGGTTAAGTTGGGAGAGCGTGGAGGCCATGACATGAATTGCTGATCATGATCTCCACCACGACCGATCCATCGGTTTTCCAATCTCCTGTTTAAGAAATGCCGAACATCATGATGGAAGTGCGGTGGAGCACCATCCTGTTGAAAGATGAAGTCGGCGCTGTCGATCTCCAGTTGTGGCATGAGCCAATTTTCCGCGTGCTACGTGTGAAACTTGCCCGCACGCGTTCAACCGTTTCTTCGCTCACTGCAGGCCGACCCGTTGATTTCCCCTTACAGAGGCATCCAGAAACCTTAAACTGCGCATACCATCGCCGAATGGAGTTAGCAGTTGGTGGATCTTTTTTGAACTTCGTCCTGAAGTGTCGTTGCACTGTTATGACTGACTGATGTGAGTGCATTTCAAGCACGACATACGCTTTCTCGGCTCCTGTCGCCATTTTGTCTCACTGCGCTCTCGAGCGCTCTGGCGGCAGAAACCTGAAGTGCGGCTTCAGCCGAACAAAACTTTATGAGTTTTTCTACGTATCTGTAGTGTGTCGTGACCATATGTCAATGAATGGAGCTACAGTGAATTTATGAAATCCGCTTCAATCATTTGTAATAGCCCTGTATTCATTGCCCACGAAATGTGCATGAGTTCTCACAGGAAAGTGTCTTCAAGGACTGTCGACTTCTTGCCTGGTGGAAGTCTACAGCAGACCGAAGTTGTACCTCACGAACTGTCATGGCCGGTTGAGACGGCAACAAAGAGAGAGCTGCGTGTACCGGCTGCTCTGTCTCGGGCGCTGTGTGGCGTTTACACGGCCTCTGCAGGTGGATCGGCTTTTGTGTCTCACGAATAAGGGCGCGGGAGCGTCGGGATAATGGCAGCGAGATTGGTATCGCCCCGACCGGTACACCGGTAACAACACGCCCGGCTGCGATTCCCACAGCGCAGCTGGTCTCCGGTCGCTCTGATTCTCTGTATCTCTACACACACACTGTACCTGTGCCCACGTACACGTGTGTGCTTTACGTGTGCGTTCGCGCTTGTGAGCGACTGGAGCGAATAGAGCGCATGCGATCGCAGTGCAGACGCTGCTACAGCAGATAGGCATCGCTGGAGCCGCACTGAATGCCAATGAAGGGCTGCTGTAATCACATCCCTCGTTCGCGTCCGATTCTCTGCAAAAGAAAACTCCACGAACGTCTTCTAGTCTGCAGGCAACCGCACGTGCGGTGAACCTGGCCGCTCTCTTGCTGACCTCTGCTGCCTCTCTATAATTTTGATGATGACGCTGCTTTTGTTTCGCGTGCTAGATACGAAGATTACGTGTATTACTCTGCGCCGTATGTAGGAAAATGGTAAGGATTGTTAAAGTCCATCCGGGAGAAAATAATTGGGAAAGTCTAACGCAGTATGCTAAATTAAGTCGGAACTATTGGCAGTAAATTGATGAAAGATTAGATGAACAATACACGGCGAACACCTGCACTTTCGCACTCACGTAAAAAAAAAAAAAAAAAAAAAACTATTTATTTCTCTTTACTCCACGCTTCTCGAGGCGAAAATGCCCATCTCCTAGCACCACGACGAGCCTAAGCTGAATCTATGGGCATCTGTAATACTAGACGTACGTATGTCAGATTACCGTGTCAGTCCTTGTTATCTCAATTACTGAACGTGTAGATTATGTAATCCACAGACAACGGGCCTTTCACTACTGTTTTTTTCAGATGCAGTGATGAAATTATATTGTACGGTAATCAATGTTGATCTGACAAGCGTAATCTAACACAGCGACGTAGCGAAGTAATCTTGAGCAGAAATCTGTGAGATTATCCTATGGCCCCTATTCTATTTCTCTCTGTTCACCTATGTTCCAAGCGTACAGGCTAAATCCATGTCCTGAAAAAAAAATTGCGCTAAATATTCTTCCACAGAAGATTGGAACGAGTAGTTGAAGCAGACGTTGGGGAAAATCAGTTTGGCTTACGGACAAGTAGGAACATGCGATGCAGTAGTGATCCAATTGCTTATCTTAGCAAATACCAGCAATAAAGAAAAAAATCTACTTTTATAGACTTTGTAGATTTATAAAATGCTTTTGGCCTATTGGCTGGAGCACGCCTGTCGTAATTCTGAAGCTATCAGCGAAAATGCAGACCGAAAGGGAGGCAGTTGTTAAGAAGGGAGTCAGGCCTCGGCCTATCCTCGACGTTATTCGATCTGTATGTAAAACACACAGCAAAGAAATCTAGAAAGAAATACTGAAATGAAATTAAAGTTCACGGAGAAGAAATTAAAATGTTGCTTCTCGATAACACTGTAATTCCATTAGCCCAAGCCGGCCGAAGTGGCTAAGCGGTTCTAGGCGCTACAGTCTGGCACCGCGCGACCGCTGCGGTCGCAGGTTCGAATCCTGCGTCGGGCATGGCTGTGTGTGATGTCCTTATGTTACTTAGGTTTAAGTAGTTCTAAGTCCTAGGGGACTGATGACCTCAGAAATTAAGTCCCATAGTGCTCAAAGCCATTTGAACCATCAGACCAGATAAAGGACTTGACAGCTCAGTAGAGCGGAATTCTTAGTGTGTTGAAGAGACCAAGGTGCAACAAGGGTAATGGCGTGCAGTTGAATTATGTCAGGTGATGTAAGGGAGTTAGATTAGAAAATGAAGCGCTAAAAATAGTAGATTGGTTTTACTACCTGATCAGCAAAATGACTGGTGCGTCAGAAGTGAACAGGATAACTACATGTCCAGGGTTATTACAAATGATTGAGGCGATTTCACAGCTCTACAATAACTTTATTATTTGAGATATTTTCAAAACGCTTTGCACACACATACAAAAACTCAAAAAATTTTTTAGGCATTCACAAATGTTCGATATGTGGCCCTTTAGTGATTCGGCAGACATCAAGCCGATAATCAAGTTCCTCCCACACTCGGCGCAGCATGTCCCCATCAATGAGTTCGAAAGCATCGTTGATGCGAGCTCGCAGTTCTGGCGCATTTCTTGGTAGAGGAGGTTTAAACACTGAATCTTCCACATAATCCCACAGAAAGAAATTGCGTGGGGTTACGTCGGGAGAGCGTGGAGGCCATGACATGAATTGCTGATCATGATCTCCACCACGACCGATCTATCGGTTTTCCAATCTCCTGTTTAAGAAATGCCGAACATCATGATGGAAGTGCGGTGGAGCACCATCCTGTTGAAAGATGAAGTCGGCGCTGTCGATCTCCAGTTGTGGCATGAGCCAATTTTCCGCGGGCTACGCGTGAAACTTGCCCGCACGCGTTCAACCGTTTCTTCGCTGACTGCAGGCCGACCCGTTGATTTCCCCTTACAGAGGCATCCAGAAGCTTTAAACTGCGCATACCATCGCCGAATGGAGTTAGCAGTTGGTGGATCTTTTTTGAACTTCGTCCTGAAGCGTCGTTGCACTGTTATGACTGACTGATGTGAGTGCATTTCAAGCACGACATACGCTTTCTCGGCTCCTGTCGCCATTTTGTCTCACTGCGCTCTCGAGCGCTCTGGCGGCAGAAACCTGAAGTGCGGCTTCAGCCGATCAAAACTTTATGAGTTTTTCTACGTATCTGTAGTGTGTCGTGACCATATGTCAATGAATGGAGCTACAGTGAATTTATGAAATCGCTTCAATCATTTGTAATAGCCCTGTATTCATTGCCCACGAAATGTGCATGAGTTCTCACAGGAAAGTGTCTTCAAGGACTGTCGACTTCTTGCCTGCTGGAAGTCTACAGCAGACCGAAGTTGTACCTCACGAACTGTCATGGCCGGTTGAGACGGCAACAATGAGAGCTGCGTGTACCGGCTGCTCTGTCTCGGCCGCTGTGTGGCGTTTACACGGCCTCTGCAGGTGGATCGGCTTTTCTGTCTCACGAATAAGGGCGCGGGAGCGTCGGGATAATGGCAGCGAGATTGGTATCGCCCCGACCGGTACACCGGTAACAACACGCCCGGCTGCGATTCCCACAGCGCAGCTGGTCTCCGGTCGCTCTGATTCTCTGTATCTCTACACACACACTGTACCTGTGCCCACGTACACGTGTGTGCTTTACGTGTGCGTTCGCGCGTGTGAGCGACTGGAGCGAACAGAGCGCAAGCGATCGCAGTGCAGACGCCGCTACAGCAGATAGGCATCGCTGGAGCCGCACTGAATGCCAATGAAGGGCTGCTGTAATCACATCCCTCGTTCGCGTCCGATTCTCTGCAAAAGAAAACGCCACGAACTACTTCTAGTCTGCAGGCAACCGCGCGTGCGGTGAACCTGGCCGCTCTCTTGCTGACCTCTGCTGCCTTTCTATAATTTTGACGATGACGCTGCTTTTGTTTCGCGTGCTAGATACGAAGATTACGTGTATTACTCTGCGCCGTATGTAAGAGAATGGTAAGGATTGTTAAAGTCCATCCGGACGAAAATAATTGGGAAAGTCTAACGCAGTATTTTAAATTAAGTCGGAACTATTGGCAGTACATTGATGAAAGATTAGATGAACAATACACGGCGAACACCTGCACTTTCGCACTCACGTAAAAAAAACTATTTATTTCTCTTTACTCCACGCTTCTCGAGGCGAAAATACCCATCTCCTAGCACCACGACGAGCCTAAGCTGAATCTATGGGCATCTGTAATACTAGACGTACGTATGTCGGATTACCGTGTCAGTCCTTGTTATCTCAATTACTGAACGTGTAGTCCACAGACAACCGGCCTTGCACTACTGTTTTTTTTTCGGATGCAGTGATGAAATTATATGGTACGGTAATCAATGTTGATCTGACAAGCGTAATCTAACACAGCGACGTAGCGAAGTAATCTTGAGCAGAAATCTGTGAGATTATCCTATTGGCCCCCATTCTATTTCCCTCTGTTCACCTATGTTCTAAGCGTACAGGCTAAATCCATGTCCTGAAAAAAAAATTGCGCTAAATATTCTTCCACAGAAGATTGGAACATGTAGTTGAAGCAGACGTTGGGGAAAATCAGTTTGGCTTACGGACAAGTAGGAACATGCGATGCAGTAGTGATCCAATTGCTTATCTTAGCAAATACCAGCAATAAAGAAAAAATCTACTTTTATAGACTTTGTAGATTTATAAAATGCTTTTGGCCTATTGGCTGTCGTAATTCTGAAGCTATCAGCGAAAATGCAGACCGAAAGGGAGGCAGTTGTTAAAAAGGGAGTCAGGACTCAGCCCATCCTCGACGTTATTCGATCTGTATGTAAAACACACAGCAAAGAAATCTAGAAAGAAATACTGAAATGAAATTAAAGTTCAGGGAGAAGAAATTAAAATGTTGCTTCTCGATAACACTGTAATTCCATTAGCCCAAGCCGGCCGAAGTGGCCAAGCGGTTCTAGGCGCTACAGTCTGGTACTGCGCGACCGCTGCGGTCGCAGGTTCGAATCCTGCGTCGGGCATGGATGTGTGTGATGTCCTTATGTTAGTTAGGTTTAAGTAGTTCTAAGTCCTAGAGGACTGATGACCTCAGAAGTTAAGTCCCATAGTGCTCAGAGCCATTTGAACCATCAGACCAGGTAAAGGACTTGACAGCTCAGTAGAGCGGAATTCTTAGTGTGTTGAAGAGACCAAGGTGCAACAAGGGTAATGGCGTGCAGTTGAATTGTGTCAGGTGATGTAAGGGAGTTAGATTAGGAAATGAAGCGCTAAAAATAGTAGATTGGTTTTACTACCTGATCAGCAAAATGACTTATGCGTCATAAGTGAACAGGATAACTACATGTACAGGGTTATTACAAATGATTGAGGCGATTTCACAGCTCTACAATAACTTTATTATTTGAGATATTTTCAAAACGCTTTGCACACACATACAAAAACTCAAAAAGTTTTTTTAGGCATTCACAAATGTTCGATATGTGGCCCTTTAGTGATTCGGCAGACATCAAGCCGATAATCAAGTTCCTCCCACACTCGGCGCAGCATGTCCCCATCAATGAGTTCGAAAGCGTCGTTGATGCGAGCTCGCAGTTCTGGCACGTTTCTTGGTAGAGGAGGTTTAAACACTGAATCTTTCACATAACCCCACAGAAAGAAATTGCATGGGGTTACGTCGGGAGAGCGTGGAGGCCATGACATGAATTGCTGATCATGATCTCCACCACGACCGATCCATCGGTTTTCCAATCTCCTGTTTACGAAATGCCGAACATCATGATGGAAGTGCGGTGGAGCACCATCCTGTTGAAAGATGAAGTCGGCGATGTCGATCCCCAGTTGTGGCATGAGCCAATTTTCCAGCATGTCCAGATACACGTGTCCTGTAACGTTTTTTTCGCAGAAGAAAAAGGGGCCGTAAACTTTAAACCGTGAGATTGCACAAAACACGTTAACTTTTGGTGAATTGCGAATTTGCTGCACGAATGCTTGAGGATTCTCTACCACCCAGATTCGCACATTATGTCTGTTCACTTCACCATTAAGAAAAAATGTTGCTTCATCACTGTAAACAAGTTTCGCACTGAATGCATCCTCTTCCACGAGCTGTTGCAACCGCGCTGAAAATTCAAAGCATTTGACTTTGTCATCGGGTGTCAGGGCTTGTAGCAATTGTAAACGGTGAGGCTTCTGCTTTAGCCTTTTCCGTAAGATTTTCCAAATCGTCGGCTGTGGTATGTTTAGCTCCCTGCTTGTTTTATTCGTCGACTTCCGCGGGCTACGCGTGAAACTTTCCCGCACGCGTTCAACCGTTTCTTCGCTCACTGCAGGCCGACCCGTTGATTTCCCCTTACATAGGCATGCAGAAGCTTTGAACTGCGCATACCATCGCCGAATGGAGTTAGCAGTTGGTGGATATTTGTTGAACTTCGTCGCGAAGTGTCGTTGCACTGTTATGACTGACTGATGTGAATGCATTTCAAGCACGACATACGCTTTCTCGGCTCCTGTCGCCATTTTGTCTCACTGCGCTCTCGAGCGCTCTGGCAGCAGAAACCTGAAGTGCGGCTTCAGCCGAACAAAACTTTATGAGTTTTTCTACGTATCTGTAGTGTGTCGTGACCATATGTCAATGAATGGAGCTACAGTGAATTTATGAAATCGCTTCAATCATTTGTAATAGCCCTGTACATCTACGCGAGTACTCTGCAATTCACAGTCAAGTTCCTGGCAGAGGGTTAATCCAACCGGATTCAAGCTATTTCTCTAACGTTCCACTGTCGAACAGTGCGCCAGAAAAACGAACACTTAATTCTTCCCGTGCGAGCTCTGATTTCTCTCATTTCATTACAATTGCTATTTCTCCCTATGCAGATGGGCACCAACAAAATATTTTCGCCATCGGAGCAGAAAGTTGGTGTCCGAAATTTCGTGAGAAGACCCTGCCGCAACGACAAAAACCTCGCTTTAAGTATTGCCACCCCAATTCGTGTGCTGTGGCGCTCTCTTCCTTATTTCGCGATAGTACAAAACGAGCTTATCTCGTTTGACCTTTTTCTATGTCCTCTGTCAATCTTATCTGAAGTGGATCCCACAGCGTACAGCGATACACCAGAAGAGGTCGCACAGTTGTAGTGTAAGCAGTGTCTATTCCAATGAAGAATACGAGTTTGTTAGTTTAAACAACAGTTCATGGCATCCTATTGAAGATGTCATAATTGTTACCATAAACATCAACGTTTGGTTTGAGTGTTGAGATAACACTCTTAAGCGTTCTGAAATACTCAAGGTACATTTTACAGCCTGGGATGTTGAAACCATGGAAAAGGACAGAGAAGTAGTCAACAAACAAAGAACACTGGACAGGACATTACTTAACGACAGATGTGATACTATTAATAGCTATGACAAAGGCAGCAACACTTGGAACACTGCCTAGGTTGACACTGTTGTCCTACTGAAAGCTACCAGAGATGACAACACCAACTCGATATCTAAAGCAGTTAAGAGTAAGATAGATATGCAGAAAAATGGGAAAGCATCCTTGACAACCCAATTCACGAAGCTGCCCCAGGATAGTATGCCACCAAGTAGTATTGTAGGCTTTCTCAGTATCCAAAAATATAAACAGGAAGTGATGCTGACACAGGAAAGCCTCCGCTTCAGGGAGGGCTGAGTTATCAAAGGTGGAATGATAGTTCCTGAATTCACTTTGGAAACGACTAAGGAGCTGTTTGGATTCCAAGATCCAGACAAGGTGGCTGTCGACTATCCACTCCAAGGTCTTTCCCATACAGCTAGTGAGGACAACAATATAACAGCTACTTAGGTATGTTCAGTCATACCCAAGTCTTAAAAGTGGAGTTGAAATGGACTCCCACCTCAAGTCAGAAAAGAGACCTGATGTTCAAATGAGGATAAAATGGACTAGGAGTATTTCTTTTATTTGCCCTTTGAGGTGCTGTGTATAGTATGATGGACCCTGCCATGACCAGGTGATCTACATCTACATCTACATTTATACTCCGCAAGCCACCTTACGGTGTGTGGCGGAGGGCACTTTACGTACCACTGTCATTACCTCCCTTTCCTGTTCCAGTCGCGTATGGTTCGCGGGAAGAACGACTGTCTGAAAGCCTCCGTGCGCGCTCTAATCTCTCTAATTTTACATTCGTGATATCCTCGGGAGGTATAAGTAGGGGGAAGCAATATATTCGATACCTCATCCAGAAACGCACCCTCTCGAAACCTGGCGAGCAAGCTACACCGCGATGCAGAGCGCCTCTCTTGCAGAGTCTGCCACTTGAGTTTGTTAAACATCTCCGTAACGCTATCACGGTTACCAAATAACCCTGTGACGAAACGCGCCGCTCTTCTTTGGATCTTCTCTATCTCCTCCGTCAACCCGATCTGGTACGGATCCCACACTGATGCGCAATACTCAAGTATAGGTCGAACGAGTGTTTTGTAAGCCACCTCCTTTATTGATGGACTACATTTTCTAAGGACTCTCCCAATGAATCTCAACCTGGTACCCGCCTTACCAACAATTAATTTTATATGATCCGCACGCATACTCCCAGATATTTTACAGAAGTAACTGCTACCAGTGTTTGTTCCGCTATCATATAATCATACAATAAAGGATCCTTCTTTCTATGTATTCGCAATACATTACATTTGTCTATGTTAAGGGTCAGTTGCCACTCCCTGCACCAAATGCCTATCCAATGCAGATCTTCCTGCATTTCGCTACAATTTTCTAATGCTGCAACTTCTCTGTATACTACAGCATCATCCGCGAAAAGCCGCATGGAACTTCCGACACTATCTACTAGGTCATTTATATATATTGTGAAAAGGAATGGTCCCATAACACTCCCCTGTGGCACGCCAGAGGTTACTTTAACGTCTGTAGACGTCTCTCCATTGATAACAACATGCAGTGTTCTGTTTGCTAAAAACTCTTCAATCCAGCCACACAGCTGGTCTGATATTCCGTAGGCTCTTACTTTGTTTATCAGGCGACAGTGCGGAACTGTATCGAACGCCTTCCGGAAGTCAAGGAAAATAGCATCTACCTGGGAGCCTGTATCTAATATTTTCTGGGTCTCATGAACAAATAAAGCGAGTTGGGTCTCACACGATCGCTGTTTCCGGAATCTATGTTGATTCCTACATAGTAGATTCTGGGTTTCCAAAAACGACATGATACTCGAGCAAAAAACATGTTCTAAAATTCTACAACAGATCGACGTGAGAGATATAGGTCTATAGTTTTGCGCATCTGTTCGACGACCCTTCTTGAAGACTGGGACTACCTGTGCTCTTTTTCAATCATTTGGAACCTTCCGTTCCTCTAGAGACTTGCGGTACACGGCTGTTAGAAGGGGGGCAAGTTCTTTCGCGTACTCTGTGTAGAATCGAATTGGTATCCCGTCAGGTCCAGTGGACTTTCCTCTGTTGAGTGATTCCAGTTGCTTTTCTATTCCGTGGACACTTATTTCGATGTCCGCCATTTTTTCGTTTGTGCGAGGATTTAGAGAAGGAACTGCAGTACGGTCTTCCTCTGTGAAACAGCTTTGGAAAAAGGTGTATAGTATTTCAGCTTTACGCGTGTCATCCTCTGTTTCAATGCCTTCATCATCCCAGAGTGTCTGGATATGCTGTTTCGATCCACTTACTGATTTAACGTAAGACCAGAACTTCCTAGGATTTTCTGTCAAGTCGGTACATAGAATTTTACTTTCGAATTCACTGAACGCTTCACGCATAGCCCTCCTTACGCTAACTTTGACATCGTTTAGCTTCTGTTTGTCCGAGAGGTTTTGGCTGCGTTTAAACTTTGAGTGAAGCTCTCTTTGCTTTCGCAGTAGTTTCCTAACTTTGTTGTTGTACCACGGTGGGTTTTTCCCGTCCCTCACAGTTTTACTCGGCACGTACTTGTCTAAAACGCATTTTACGATTGCCTTGAACTTTTTCCATAAACACTCAACATTGTCAGTGTCGGAACAGAAATTTTCGTTTTGATCTGTTAGGTAGTCTGACATCTGCCTTCTATTACTCTTGCTAAACAGATAAACCTTCCTCCCTTTTTTTATATTCCTATTTACTTCCATATTCAGGGATGCTGCAACGGCCTTATGATCACTGATTCCCTGTTCTGGGCTTACAGAGTCGAAAAGTTCGGGTCTGTTTGTTATCAGTAGGTCCAAGATGTTATCTCCACGAGTCGGTTCTCTGTTTAATTGCTCGAGGTAATTGTGTCATGAGCTGCAGTTAATGCAGAACCCATGAAGAAGGGACAGTTATATTCTTCAACAGTGGTGAAACTGAAGTCCCAACTGTCCCTTGTGGCTTTTTTGGGTAGTGCAGTAGGTATCACAGTACCTCACAAAGGCTGCAATACTGATATGTATCCCAACCCAACTCACCATTTTAGTTTGTGACAATTGTTTATTGCAACATACCTGTGGTACTAAATTGCTGAAATGGTCACCTGTTCAAAAAGTTCCAGTTGTATGTTGCCTGCCTAACGGCTTGCAGTGGCAACAACTTGATTTTCTATGTCTTACATATATCAAGCAGTGTATATACAAGTGTATAAGCCCAGGATCTCCTGCACACCTCTGGATCGATTTCAACCAAATTTGGTACAAAAATATCTGACCTTACATGTATCGGCGCTGTGGGGTTCATAACCTCTCACTGCAGTAGGAGCATAGATATGGTCAAAAATGTATTTTTACTGCTCCTGGCACACATGCTGCCCTGCGTAACAGTCGTGTTTTATGGGAACAGTATCAGCATGCCAAATCAACTTGCTTTGCAGAGCACCTATTTGTCAAAGGCAGGAAACAATTTTCCAGGGCCTGACATGTAGGCTGCTCTACATGAAGGGCGTGCTGTGGGAGCAGGCTGCATATGCTAATGAGCATGGCTAGAGAAGATTGAGATGGACAGAGGATGGACAGAGAGAGGGGAGGAGAGGGAGATGCAGGGAGATGCATGAGGCAGATGGAAGGTGTAGAGCAGGCTCGTCCAAACTGTGCCCCTGTGGCGCTAGCGCCCCACGATCGCCTGAGGTCAGAGGCGCGGTCGAATTCGTATGTTGTTGCAGTGGCCGAGCCGTGTCACTTAGATGACCCTACGCTCCGCCATGCTGCTGTATGCGCGCTTAGTACGGAAGAAGACAGACCACCGCGCCAGCAGCGATCAAAAGCATTGATACGACAGAAAGCCGTTAGTCAACACACGTGAGGCTACAGTGGATCGAGATGGATACTCAACAGGTTGGTTGGTTTGGGGAAGGAGACCAGACAGCGTGGTCATCGGTCCCATCGGATTAGGGAAGGACTGGGAAGGAAGTCGGCCGTGCCATTTCAGAGGAACCATCCCGGCATTTGCCTGGTGTGATTTAGGGAAATCACGGAAAACCTAAATCAGGATGGCCGGACGCAGGATTGAACCGTCGTCCTCCCGAATGCGAGTCCAGTGTCAAGCCACTGCGCCACCTCGCTCGGTGATACTCAACAGCATCAGGAATAAAAAAAGGAGTAGCGGCGCGTCCGCATTATTTAAACTCGTGTGGGAAATTAATGTATATTTTGTACCGAAATCGAAAATCATGCCAAATGTTTAATATGTCATCGGAACCTCATGTGTTTAAAAAAGTACTCGACTTAACGGTACTTTAATACCTGTCACAAAGATCAGTTCGAAAATTTGTCGCAAGAGGAACGCCAGTCAGTGCATGAAGAACTGAAAGAATATTTCAAGCAGCGTTACAGTGAAGTAGGTGTTTCCTATCGTATGACTCTTTATTATTTATATAGATAATAAAGAAAACTGTATATTATAATCTGTCACTTAGCAATGTGCCAGTTATCGAATGCTAGTGACTGTCCGCCCTGGGTAGCTGAATGGTCAGCGCGACAGAATGTTACGCCTAAGGGCACGGGTTAGATTCCCGGCTGGATCTGAGACTTTCTCAGGGACTGGGTGTTGTGTTGTCTTAATCATCATTATCATTTCATCCCCATCGGCGTGCAAGTCGCCGAAGTGGCGTCAAATGGAAAGACTTGCACCTGGCTAACGGTTTACCCGACGGAAGGCCCTAGTCACACGACATTTTTAGATTGTCAGAAACAAGGAACATTTCTTTTCGATTAATTTTTATATTTGGGTTGCATTAAATCGCATCGCACAGACATAAGAAAAAATTTCATGTGCGTTATTTTTTGCCACTTTCTGAAAAGCCGTCACAAACGCTCTCTCGGAGACCAAAGTGTCATTAAGGGTCATTCTTTGTTTTTGTGTATTTTTGTTTTGATAGATGGGAAAATATATGTTGTAGTTTGATCTGTGTTTTGAATTAATTAAAACGCAAATATTCCACATGATAAAAATTTATTTTGCGACCATATTTCGCTGTCCTTGCTAGCGTCTATGACTGCTTTTCAGAGGAACTGGGGGAAAACGCACCTAAAACTAATCTTTTTTGTTAGTTTTCTATTTGGGTTTCAGTGAATGAAACAATTGTTACAATGATAAATGGGTTTTAAAAACAGGATTGTACAAAAGGAATTGTAAGGATTTTTTTTGCCGTGGCAGGAGCAGGAAACAGATGGGCAAAGTGTGCACGTAAGTTACAAATGATTGCTGAGAATTCTGAAAGCAGAGAAACCTTTTTCGGCTGGGAATCTCATCAAGGATTGCCTGAGCAACTCGGCGGCTTGTACTTTTCCAGAAGACATCGCGGAAAAATTTGAAAAATAGCTCTTTCGCCCAGAATGCTGCTCGGCGGGTTGAAAATATGGTCTCAGATATGGAGCACCAATTAATGGAGAGAGCGCAAACTTCGTTTCATTTTCTATCGATCCTGACGAGTCCACAGACATCTCGGACATAGCTCGTCATATTCATCCGCGGTTTCGACGATAATCTGCGTGTCACCGAAGAATTTCTCGACCTTACACCATTAAAAGACAAAAAAATGTTCAAATGTGTATGAAATCTTATGGGACTTAACTGCTAAGGTCATCAGTCCCTAAGCTTACACACTACTTAAGGGGCTCCGGAAAGGCTCAAAATCATTAAAAGTTCAATTTTTACTTTTTTGCGTTTTCTGAATCTGCAGACCATTACCTTTTAATAGATATATAATTTATTCAATTCCGAAGACTACAACTATTTTTAAATTTTTTTTGAAATGTGTTCTACATGGGCGTGACCCACTGTGGCGCTGTTAAACTGCTGTCAAATGGTGTTATTATTAACGTCCGTGTTCATCAGGTACATTTTAGTGATGTGAGATAAAGTATGTGTTGTGGCTAACCTGTGATGGTTCAACATATATCGCTGGTGTGATTGTCGATTGTTTCATGTTTATTTACTCTGTCGTTATCTCGAAAATATTCGTAATTAATTCTGTTTCTTGAGTCTCTGTTTTGTTGAAGTATAATAATGAGTAAAAGTAAAGTTGCTGTTGCGACTTTCAATGATGGCAACATTGTAAGGTGCAAGGTATTTAGAAATATGGGAATGAAGATAGGCTCTAACATGGTACGAGCGATGCTTGCCTTAGACAAGGAACGCCTTCGGGCTGCAGACAGCGCTGTAAAGAGTCTAGAAATACAAGCAAGAGTAAACAGGAGGAGGAACAAGAGGAAGCTGGAGGAGGAGTTTGCAGAGGATGAAGATAATCCATCCTATGGACCTGGAATGCACTAAAAAGTTAATCCAATCTTTGTCGCTCGATTCCCAAAACTTTTATTTTCTCATACTAATTACATGTTTTCTAAGGATCTTCCAAACATATTTGTTTCAAACTTTCAGTAAATGTTACACAGTAGCTTCTGCATAATTTAACACAGCCTTTTCCAAAAAAAACTGTATATTTTTGAATATATAAATAAAAAGTTGCAAAAAAAGTTGTGAATTTTCATTACAATTGAAAAAAAAAATCACCTTTAATAACTGAACTAAAATTTTGTAAAATCCTTGTGTTAAGTTGTAGCCCATATTCCAATAAATAATCTGTAAAAAGTTCAACTTCCTACCTCAAATACTTTGTGAGGAAAGATGTAATTTATAAGCGTTATTTTAACATTGCAAGTATAGGGCGTTCCGGAGCCCCTTAACCTAAATTAGCCTAAGGACAAACACACACACCCATGCCCGAGAGAGGACTCGAACCTCCACCGGGCTCAGCCGCACAGTCCATGACTGCAGCGCCATAGACCGCTCGGCTAATCCCGCGCGGCGTTAAAAGACACAATCACGGGTTTGGGTATTTTTCCAGCTGTGGAAAACATGTTCGAGTCAGTAGGTTTAAAATGGGAACGCCTGACCAGTATAACAGCGGGTGGAGCCCCTGCGCTACGAGGGATACGCACTGGATTTCTGGGTTACATCAGGTCAAAAATGGCTGAATTCGGCTGTTCCTTATTCGCGAGAGTCCATTGTCTGATACACCAGGAGGCACTTTATGCGAAGTTTGTCAACATAAAAATGTTATGGACACAGTTGTTCGAAGTTTTACTTATCTTCGCTCGCATGGACTTACACATCTCCAATTTAAAGAATTTCTGGCTGATATCGAAGCGGAATACCCGGACATGACCTACCACGCCGAAGTAAGATGACTGAGCAGAGGGAAGGTGCTTCATCGGTTTTTCTCCTTGAGGGACGAAAGCAGTACCTTTTTGGAAATGAAAGGACGTCCAGAAGAATTACTTCGCGATCCTAAGTGGGTGGCGACTTTGGCTATTTTGAGTGACCGAACTGGTCATTTAAATATTTTGAACATTTAACTCCAAGGTGAAAATGACTCTGTTGTTGCTGTAGTGCAGACGATTCAAGCATTCAAAAAAACTTATTTTGTGGGAAAAACAGCTAGCTGCTCGAGGAGAATTGTGAACATTCCCTGCACTAGACCGCGTTAAAGAAGATGTGAGTTTTTCAAATTATGTTCTAATCATGGGTAACAAGAAGAGTTGAAAACTGATTGCCCGCATCTCGTGGTCGTGCGGTAGCGTTCTCGCTTCCCACGCCCGGGTTCCCGGGTTCGATTCCCGGCGGGGTCAGGGATTTTCTCTGCCTCGTGATGGCTGGGTGTTGTGTCCTGTCCTTAGGTTAGTTAGGTTTAAGCAGTTCTAAGTTCTAGGGGACTTATGACCACAGCAGTTGAGTCCCATAGTGCTCCGAGCCATTTTTTTGAAAACTGATTTTCGGAGAAAAGTGAGCTTCAACCGGCCTTAGATATATTTGTCCGCCCGTTTTCCCTTCGGGCAGAGGACGTCTCACAAGTGTTTCAACTAGAGCTGATTGACCTGCAGTGTGATATCCGCCTGAAAGATCGCTTTGTTACATGTAAGACTTTGGATGACTTTTACAGCTTTTGTGCAAGCACGCGGCCAAACTTTTCTCAGTGTTTGGTTCCAGCTACATTTGAGAGCGACTTTTCTCCATTTAAAGCTTGCTAAAACTCAGAGTAGTTCACTACTTAGCGGTGAAAATCTGGCTAATGCGTTGACGTTGGCAGTCTCCCGGAATACTGTAGCAAACTTATAAAATGTTAATTGTCTGCTTTAACAATGTTGACTGTAAGTATTAAGACTCTTTACAGCCTTAATTCTATTTTTTTAATAAGTTTTCAAACTTGGTCGATTAAAAATAACGGGTAAAAACAGGAAACTAAGGATCGGATGTCTAAACTCTGAAAAGGGATGCAAAACATGTAGCTTGTAATAAAACAAAAATATTTACTTGTAACTACTAACAGTAAGTATGAGATTGTATATCCCTTGCGTAAAATTATTCCTAAAGTAGAACATTTATGACACTAGTGCATTTAAGAAATTGATTTATGTTTGTCCACATATGTGTCAAACACGTATGTAGACAAAGCTGAGGGGAAGAGGCTAGTTTCTTATAATTGTTAACCGAATTTAAAATTTAAACTGCTGTCATAATCTACTCGCTGAGAGGTATAACCGTACACTAAAGGTTTAACGCTGTAAGTCAAGTATAAAAGAAAGTGTGTATATATTTTGAGACAGTAGAACTCTTGGAACTAAAATTACACGGACTACATACATCAACTATTTGAGAATGATAGCTCTTAGCAAATTCCAACAAACTTTACGTATAAGTTCAAAGCTTTTTGAAACTTTTTTCTAGGTTACGCTCTCACAAAGTAATGAAACAAAGAAAGTTTATCACCCACTAAGTTTTCGCTGTTCTTGTAGAAAAACTTCGTCATCAGACATCACGTTTGAAATGTTAACTTCTGTACTAGAAATTCTATTCGCAACTCATTTTGCAGACAGTATTTAGTTATATCACTCACTATACATGAACAGTTATATCGTTGTACAACCCACAGTTCAAGAGATATGACGTGATAAACATTGAAATGCGCGAAAAACATTTTTTTTTTAATTTAGCGCCCAATACTCAGACATTTAACGCAGTTTTATACAGTACATGGGGAGTACGATACTTCAAAGAATCGCAAATGGAGCAGGGGAGGGTTACTAATAGCATATTTAAAGGAAAAAACTTTTCATTTCAAAATATAAAATATTTTTTTGATCTAATTCTAAAGTATTGCTCTACTCATTTGTGTAGGGTAGATGACAGCCTCGCAGTCTCGTCACGTGGCGAATTTTCGTCACTTGCTGCCGACCTGCGAGTGGGAAATCCAATTGAAATTTCGTCTCTGGGCGCCAGACGCTGTAAACAGAGTAGGCAGTAGGAGTCCGCAATTTCCACCCCTCACCGCCACGCCCGTAGGCCGGCAGCGCCTGTCACCGCGGCACCCGATAATAACCAGCCGCGTCACGCCCAAGAATTTCCCATCTGGTCGACGCTTGACACTTTTGCGCAGCACGTCTTTTCATTTTTGCCCTTAACGTCATGGCAGCACGGAACAGAAAGGAAACAACGGCGAAAGGGGCCGAAGGGGTTGTAGCCTGCCCTGCCTTTATTGCCTCGTACAGGTTGCGGGCAAAATTGCTTACTTCGAGTAAAACCATCCAAACTTGTTTTCTAAGTTCCTCCTTACTTTTTCTTTTTCTAGGTTCATCTCGCTCGCCCCATATCAACCATGCGTAAAAGAACTTTGGTTTTTCTCATACGACGCCCACGATTGTAGACTAAGTCATTGGATCCAGAATGAGTTTTTTACTCTGCAGCGGAGTGTGCGCTGATATGAAACTTCCTAGCAGATTAAAACTGTGTGCCTGACCGAGACTCGAACTCGGGACCTTTGCCTTTCGCGGGCAAGTGCTCTACCATCTGAGCTACCCAAGTACGAATCACGCCCCGTCCATACAGCTTTACTTCTGCCAGTACCTCGTCTCCTACCTTCCAAACTTTACAGAAGCTCTCCTGCGAGAGGCACACAGTTTTAATCTGCCAGAAAGTTTCATATCAGCGCACACTCCGCTGCAGAGTGAAAATCTCATTCTGGAAACATCCCCCAGGCTGTGGCTAAGCCATGTCCCCGCAATATCCTTTCTTTCAGGAGTGCTAGTTCTGCAAGGTTCGCAGGAGAACTTCTGTAAAGTTTGGAAGGTAGGAGACGACGTACTGGCAGAAGTAAAGCTGTGAGGACAGGGCGTAATTCATGCTTGGGTAGCTCAGATGGTAGAACACTTGCCAGCGAAAGGCAAAGGTCCCGAGTTCGAGTCTCGGTCCGGCACACGGTTTAAGTCATTGGATGTCATCTAAGTCACAAATCCATCAGGAATGTTTCAGCCCATATAAAGTTACCCAATTCGACTGTTGGTGATGTGAATTTGAAAAGGGAAGCATCAGCAACAGGTTAACCAAGACCGGACAGACCTCGTGTACTGACAGACAGGCACCATCGATGATTGCAGAGAGTGGCTGCATAAAATCGCATGAAAACAGCGGAAGGAACATCTCGTGAGACCCGGAGTGCCCCTGGATCTACCACAATGACTGTGGGTAGGGACTTAATGGAGTTCAAGTGGTTGAGCAGTTCCTCGTAAGCCCCCCATTTCTGCAGTCAATGCTAACTGACACTTGAGGTGGAGTAACGAGTGATATGGAGTGATGAATCACGCTACACCCTGGATGAAACCGATCGGGGAGGCTGGGTTTGGCGAATGCCTGGAAAACTTGACCTGCTATCGTACGTAGTGTCAACAGTGAAGTATAGAGGGGCTGGTGTTTCGGTATGAGGCTGTTTGTCGCTTATTAGGGTGTGGCCCCCCGCATCACTCTCAAGGAAACGCTTAATGTGAAAGGATATGAAAACATTTTGCGGGGTATGTGTGTACTGCGTACAGAAGGGGAACAATTCGAAGACGATGATGCTTTGTATCAGGATGACAAAGCACTCTGCCATAAAGCAGCGTCTATAAGGCAACGGTCTGTGGGCAATAAAATAACTGAAATTTACTGGCCTGCCCAGAGTCCCGACCTGAAGCCAGTGGAACATCTTTGGGATGAGTTTGAACGTCGACTTCACTCCAGACCCAGTGTCCACCACTAGCTACTCTGGTCTTGACTCTTGCGGAAGGATGAGGTGCCAGTCCTTCACAGACATTCTCCATCGAATCACATGGTTAAAAAGACCACAAAGCATCAAAAACGGGACGAGAGGAACACTACATAACTTCTAAGAGCTGTTATAATACTAAATAAGTGGGACGATAACTATTGCTACAGCGTACCTTAAATCTTGATCACGATCAGTGTACATCTGCAAAGCTGAAAATCGTGTGAACGAAATATTACGCCAAAGCATGCTTGCAGGTAACTTTCTCCCCACATGTTTCTGTTTCTTGCAGCGTAGAAATGTCCATCAAAATGAAACATTAGACAATTCGTGGAAATAGAGACATGAAAAGTGCAGACAGCATCACGTGATACGTATAACCCCAGCGGTCTAGAAAACACCAGTGTGGTTTTATCTTACAGTCCACATGTGTACAATAGTTGACATCTCAACCGCGCTGATCATAATTGGACAGCCAGTTACCGTCTCCGAGGTACAGTTTTTATATTTATGTTTATCTTTATTGATGGTCCGTCGCGTTCCTAACTAAGTGGACTCGTTTCTTACATTACATGCTGTTTTACAAATTGTACAAAATACATTATATTGTTCCTAGTTTAACCTTATGATTTTTCAATTAAATAAAAACTTGAAAAGTAACGTTAGACTGTAGACTGAGCTTAGAAGAACTTAAGATTATCTGATTAGGAAGGAAAAGGAAGAAGATGGGATATAATGTGTATGACTCCACCATCGATGTCACTCCGAATGCGAGGACCTTGGTAGTACACCTGTGTGGCATGCTGGTTTCCAATCCCAGTGACTGCAGGAAAGCATCTGAACATGGACTTGCTGCCTTAAGTTTGTCTTCTACGCTGTTTTATTCTGATTATCATTCTGTTCTAATTTAATGTTAAGTCCTTGTGTCATGTGGTTATCGCATTTCATTTACATACGATCTAGCTATCTAAATATAGCTATGACAGATTTAGCGTTTCTGTGCACACCCTGGAAAGGTTGTAGCTAGTTCACAGATGTTATTTTCTGGTGCTCTTGATGTAGGAGCTGTTAACGGTCAATTGGGGTAAGCGTCTGTCTGGTTCATCTGTATGGCCTTGTTTCTATGTATTCAGCTTATAGCAAACGTGATGTAGTGTGAGCGCCTTTGTTCACATCTTGTCGTTTGTTTGGATCTCTTATGGATTTGTAGTATGTCGTCATATGCGATGAGTAATGTACACTGTAGAAGTATATGCTCAAAGGTTCCTGGTTTCCCATAGGAACACTCTGTTCGATGACCGACGTACATTCGATGAAGGTTCATTGAGTAGAATCCATGTTCTGCTAAAAAGGGCGCCATACCTCCAAAGTACAGCACCTAGATGTAATTTCGCTATCCACTCAAAGACTGGGGCATTCCTAGAAAATGGTGCGTAAAGGGTCTTTGCACCTCTTCAGCGACTTATACGAGTATCTTACGTAAAGATCGGTGACATGGAAGACGTATTGTAATGAACGGCTTTCAAGATGATTTCATTGATGAGATTAAAGTATTGCTGTTAATATTCTCGTTTTATTAAAATGCGCCGGACCGAGACTCGAACTCAGGACCTTTTCCATTCGCGGACAAGTGCTCTACCAACTGAGCTCATCTGATAGAGTACTTGCCCGCGAAAGACAAAGGTACCGTTTTTGAGTCTCGGTCTGCGCACAGTTTTAACCTATCAACATGTTTCATATCAGCGCACACTCCGCTGCAGAGTGAAAATTTCATTCTGGATTCTCGGTTTGAATAGAAAAAGATGACGCAGAAATGGGAAAATATCTAAAAAGAAGCCATGTTCATTTACAGAAATTGTAAGGGAAATGGATGAAGTTAAGAAACAAAGATTAGAGGTTCTGTATGATCGTAATATGTGAGTACCCACCCTAATTGTTGAAGCGTATACACATGAACCGTTACCGGCAATAGGAACAGTTTACCCGAAAAATTTTCTTTTTATTGGACTTCAGAAAATGAAATTTCTATTAGTGCCTAAATCATAACAGTTTCCTAGACTTTTTAATTCAAATTTCAATCACGGGCTTACCTTTGCAACTGAATTATAATGTTCAGCAATGCAGCTCCATAATAATGAAATACACCATCACAGTCTTTTTTCCATCGATATGCTTGATTTGATTCTGGCCGCCACATCTGCCGCCCCTGTGTCGGCCTTTTCATTTCAAACTAGCACTTGCATCCAACTGTCCCGATTATTATTAATTGGATATACTCCAATTTCTGTCTTCCTCTACCATTTATGCTGTCCATGGCTCCCTCAAGCCCCATGAACGTTATTCCCTGATACCTTAACATATGTCACATTATTCTCTTTCTCCTTATAGTCAATGTATCCCATATATTCCCTTTGTCGCCTATTCTGCAGAGAAATTTCTCATTTCTTATCTCATCAGTCGTCTTACATTTAGCATTCTTCTCTAACACTATACCTCTAACGTTTTTTTATGCTCTTCTTTTCAGTCCCTCCCCTCCCCCACCCTCCTGTTTTCTATTCCACGCAATCCCGTTCTATAGATGTTTGTGGTGTCACCGCCAGACACCACACTTGCTAGGTGGAAGCCTCTAAATCGGCCGCGGTCCGCTAGTATACGTCGGACCCGCGTGTCGCCACTGTCAGTGATTGCAGACCGAGCGCCGCCACACAGCAGGTCTAGTGAGACGTCCTAGCACTCGCCCCAGTTGTACAGCCGACTTTGCTAGCGAAGCTACACTGACAAATACGCTCTCATTTGCCGAGACGATAGTTAGCATAGCCTTCAGCTACGTCATTTGCTACGACCTAGCAAGGCGCCATGACCAGTTTATATTGAGATTATATAATGTATCAACAAGAGCGATGTTCTCCAATTATGGATTAAAGTTAAGTATTCCAAGAGCTTCGTACTTTATTTATTAGACTCAACTCCTTTAACTGTTCCAGACCTCACGCCAGTCTGCGTGAGCTTATAGCGTGCATTTCGGTCTCCTCTAGCAACACGGTGTTGGCTCTTCTGCCAACACTACAGATGTTCATAAATTTCTTTCCAAAATTAACGCCTCTTTTTGATGCAAGTAGATTCATTTTAGCTGTGAATGCTGATTCGTATGCCATACGTTATTTTGCTTAAAAATAGCAGAACATCTTCAGTTAGTCAACTGTTATTATCGCTACTCTGAATTCTCTCCTGCCAAATGCTTTCGTTATTGTAGGGTTTTCTATCAGTCCATATTATGTGCTCAATTGACCGTTAATTCCGTCGAATAGGTCCAGTAACTGTTCTTCACTTCCTTTGAGGACAGAAAAGTTTTCCAATGACTCTTATCCTCATATCTTTTCATCCCGAATTTTTCGTTCCTGAGTGAAATATGCCTCTGAACTACTTTCTATAAAAAATGTAAACTTTCACGGCAGGAAATGTCACAATTAGTAGAATATACCGCGCTGTTATGCTGTGGTCGAATGGATATTACATTAACAACTAATAAAATATTCCGGGCCATTATGCCGTAGTCGAATGCAATTCACATTAAAATATTTTAATGTGAAATCCATTCGACCATCTCCTAACAACACGGAATATTTTATTTACTGTGATTACTTTATTTCCCTGAACATTTTTGGATGTACTTCTTTCGTGGATCCATGATTAATTTTTTTCATATTATCCTAGGTTTCTTAGCACTTACATAACGTGTGCCTTTATTTGTATGTCCAATTCCTGTGATAGCCGTTTTTGAAATGAACTGCCTATTGTGTTATTCACTATCACAGCATCTATAGCCTCAGAGATATTCAAACGACATTGTGATTCCTCAGTAATTGAGCACACATTAATCCATCCCTATATAACACACACACACACACACACACACACACACACACACACACACACACAAACACACACACACACACACACGAGCTTTCTTCAGCACACGGAAAAACTGAAGGGTCTAAAATACAGTTGGACTGAACATCAACCCTATTTGACGGGTTAGGGACCTTCTACATTCCACGTATTGCGCATTTAAGGAACTTAGTATCTCGTAAACGTTTTGGGCAATGTGAAAAGTTTTCGGTAACCGCAAATGGATAATGTGAAGGTCTTCCAGAACTTCACATCAGGATTTGAAGCCGTCTATTCATTTTGAAATCATTAGGCATTAAATCAATGGGGAAAGTGACCCGACCGAGACTCGAACTCGGGATTTCCTGTTTACATGGTAGATGATCTATCCATCTGAGCCACCGAGGACACAGAGGATAGTGCGACTGCAGGGATTTATCTCTTGCACGCTCCCCGTGAGACCCACAGTTCCAGCTTAATGTCCACACACTGCATTCGTAGTGCCTCTGCCCACTACACTCGTTACTCGCGGCAAACAATCTTAACCGAGTGCCGTAAGAGTTCGGGCAATGCGTGTGCATACAGCACAGTAGAAGAAGGTCAATGGCCAGTTAGCCTTAACTATAGGAATGTCCGAATGAACAGATACCATGCCGGCACAGTAGCTCAGCGTGTCCGGTGAGAGGGCTAGCTGCTTTCTGTAATAAAAAAATTGAGTTAATATATCAACGAAGAACTTCGACAAGTACCAGAGGACGTCCGCCCTGAATAAATACGACGATCAGTTACGAACAACAATGATATTAACAAAAAAAAATAATTAAAAAATGGGTAGAGCGTTAACCCTGTAAGCGGGATATCACGGGTTCGAGTTCCGGTCGGGGCACACATTTACAACTGTCCCCGTTGATGTATATCAACGCCTGTCGACAGCTTAGGGTCTTGATTTAACTATCATTTCATTCTAAGAGAGCTGCATGGTCACCGATGGTGCCAGATACCATCTTCATACTGGATGAGTACAGTCTGGATAGTTCGCGTTCCTCTTTAGGAACAGTTAGTTTTTCACGCATTTCAATGTTTATGACGCCATATCTCCGGAACTATGTGTCATATACTGATAGAGCTTTGCAGCTACATTCAGTGACATGTGTGGATGCTGCCTATAAACTGTTTCGAATACAGTTAGTAGCAAAGAACTAAGAAATTGAAACGTCATCCCTGATACTAAAAATTTATTGCATGAGCAGTGAAAATGTAGTAAGCGATAAACTTTCTTCCTTTCATTATTTTGCGCACGGTATCAGCGAGAAAAGTTTCGAAACCATTTGAAATTATGTGTAAAGTTCATTGGAAGTCGGTAAGTGCTCCCGTTCTCAAATACTGGTTGAACATAGTCAGGGTAAT